>NC_091089.1:29528636-30179545 GCF_032405125.1 Capricornis sumatraensis
GAGGAAAAGGGGGCAACAGAGGATAAGATGGCTGGATGGCATCACTGACTCGATGGACATGAGTCTGAGTGAACTCTGGGAGTTAGTGATGGACAGGGAGGCTTGGTGTGCTGCGATTCATGGGGTCGCAAAGAATCGGACACGACTGAGCGACTGAACTAACTGAATATAATTCCATTGTAATGTTGATAAGAATCAAGATAGATTCCTATTAAAAAGAATTTAAAATTACTCTCCCATCAATCCTCACCTCTCCCTGCAAACATCATCCTCCCTGAGGTTAGAGACGGTAGAGTGAGGTTCAGGGGGATTGCTCCTTACAGTGAGTGTCATGGAAGAAACCATCGTTACATGTGCCAGCCCTTGCCAAGTTGGTTACTAGTTACAAATTCAACTCCTCTTCCAGCCAGGGTAAATAGCCTTGTGGCAGCAGGGAAAACTGTTTCGTTAGAGGGAAGTTGGGCTCCGCTAGTGGCTCAGACGGTAAAGAATCCACCTGCAATGTGGGAGACCTGGGTTTGATCCCTGGTTTGGGAAGATCCCCGGGAGGAGGGCATGGCAACCCACTTCAGTATTCTTGCCTAGAGAATCCCCATGCACAGAGGAGCCTGGTGGGCTACAGTCCATGGGGCCACAAAGAGTCAGATCTGACTGAGCAACTAAACACAGCACAGCACAGAGAGAAGTTAGGAGATCAGAATGCCCAGAGAAGAATAAAAGATCTAGGGAAATATGAGGCGTCAGAGCAGATGGAATATGAAACAAAGGAGACAGTCAAACAAAAGCACTCCTTAACCCTGCCTCTCATAAAGCCGCTTTTTATTTGAAGTAATGGTGCTCTATCAGTCTCGAGTCAACCACTTTCTGCCTCCTTTCTAAACCTGATGGGTTCTGCAGTTATATGCTATCTGCTTTTCACAACCTCAGCTGTTCCAAATCACATATAAGACTGCCAGTAGCTGAGAAATGATTCAGGTTATCTCCCTTCCCCCTGTTCCCACTGTGTTTTTCATTTAGTCAGCACAAAATAGTCACACATTTAATTGTTTGCTAATAGTATGGTGTGCAGTTAGCCTGATTATCATCAGTGGGATCCTAAACCTCAGGAAGGAAGGGATCCTGTTATATTTTTTATTGTTTACAACACTAAGTTAGTTCCTAGTACATTCCCAGGAAATATGGGGATAGTGGTAACATTTCTAATGACAATCCATGCTTTTCTAGCTTAGAAGGTTTTTTTCTTTTTCTGAAAGCTTTTATAGTTTCTCATTAGGTACAGGGGCCAGCTACTTTATGATTGGAAAAGATTGTTTACCTTCAGTTGTCACCAACTGAAATGTGACATCAATCTATAAAAAATATGTAGATAATAGACTATGATAGAATTGTTTAAAAATTGAACAATGAATTAATTCAAAGTGTAACCATCCTCTGTATGAAAGATAGAGTTTCAAAGATAGAATTAGGACACAGGATTTTTTTTTTGTGTTTGAGTGTGTCAGATTTTCTCTCTCAGTTTACTAAACTGAAAACAATTGTTCAGCCTTAAAAGGGTTGTTAAGAAAATTAAATGAGTTACTGTTGCATAACAAACAATTTCTAATCTTTGATCTTGGTTCCCTTGAATTTCCTGAATGTGAGGAGTGTCTTTGCTATTCACGGGTAGCCCCTTGGACCACATCTGAGTTTATACTGACAAGGAGCATGGTGGGCTACAGTCCATGGGGTCACAAAGAGTCGGATAAGACTGAGCGACTTCGCTTTCACTTTCTTTTTTTAATAATTTTTTTTTAATTTTAATTTTTACTTTATTTTACTTTACAATACTGTATTGGTTTTGCCATACATTGACATGAATCCACCACGGGTGTACATGCGATCCCAAACATGAACCCCCCTCCCACCTCCCTCCTCACAACATCCCTCTGCAAAAAGAATAAAATACTTAGGAATATATCTACCTAAAGAAACTAAAGACCTATATATAGAAAACTATAAAACACTGATGAAAGAAATCAAAGAGGACACTAATAGATGGAGAAATATACCATGGTCATGGATTGGAAGAATCAATATAGTGAAAATGAGTATACTACCCAAAGCAATTTACAAATTCAATGCAATCCCTATCAAGCTACCAGCCATATTTTTCACAGAACTAGAACAAATAATTTCAAGATTTGTATGGAAATACAAAAAACCTCGAATAGCCAAAGCAATCTTGAGAAAGAAGAATGGAACTGGAGGAATCAACTTGCCTGACTTCAGGCTCTACTACAAAGCCACAGTCATCAAGACAGTATGGTACTGGCACAAAGACAGACATATAGATCAATGGAACAAAATAGAAAGCCCAGAGATAAATCCACACACATATGGACACCTTATCCTTGACAAAGGAGGCAAGAATATACAATGGAGTAAAGACAATCTCTTTAACAAGTGGTGCTGGGAAAACTGGTCAACCACTTGTAAAAGAATGAAACTAGATCACTTTCTAACACCGCACACAAAAATAAACTCAAAATGGATTAAAGATCTAAATGTAAGACCAGAAACTATAAAACTCCTAGAGGAGAACATAGGCAAAACACTCTCCGACATAAATCACTTTCACTTTCGTGGATTTTAGTACCATGAAAGATCCTTTTCTTTTGCATCATCCTAAATCATCTTACAAATTTAAGCTCTAGATGATTGGCTCCCTAAACCTCCAAATATGTTCAGACAAGTCTGAATTTGCAAAATTGGCTTTGAAGCTCCTACATAATAAGATTAAAATATATACATTTCTTAATGGCCAATTGCATTACTGAACTCACTCTTCTCTACATGCCAGTTTAATGATTATTTTGAACTATTGTGTGGTGGTGACACTGACTGATGTGGGATACCTGGAACCTCTGTGTTCCATGGAAGTGAATTCAGTTAATTGTTGTTAAGGCTGTGCAGACATTCTTGTAGTAAATGTGCAGAGTTCAGCTCCTTTCCAGTTCTACAGTTATGCATTAAAAAATTCCCCATTGCCCAAAGCTGCTACAACTGTCATTCATACGTATGCTTTTTTTTCAAGGAAACTTCTAACTAATTAGGTAACCAATTGTATTAAAAAGAACACCATAGAAATGTGGAGATTCCCTGGGTGGTATCTAAAACCATCTACTCTCAGACTGCTAGTCCCAAATTCAGATCTGATAAAATGACTTAACTTTAACATTGTGCCTACTGTGACATTTATCTAAGCAGAAGACAGGTTCAGTCAAAGGTCAGAGTAGGGCTTACCATAATACTTATATTTCATTTTTTTAATTAGAAGTTTATAGTGAAGGAATATTAGGGATCATAGAAGCAGTGCACATGAGCATTTGAGATTTTGTAAGGGTCAGCATTTCAGAATGTGTGTTAATAGAGTTTAAGCAAAACCTCCAAACCTATGAATGCTAGTGGTAATTCTTAAATTTGTAGTCCAGCATACCCTGTCTTTAACTTCCTCATCCTACTCTCCCATCCCAGGATTCTGAGACATTCCACCAATAACTCAATGGTTAGTCCCTAGAGGCCTTGAGCTTGTCTCTTAGGTCAGAAAACTCACAACTTCCTAGTAGTGGTAGAATTGAGATAATGTAACAGACTGGTTCCAAACAGGAAATGGAGTCCATCAAGGCTGTATATTGTCACCCTGCTTATTTAACTTCTATGCAGAGTACATCATGAAAAACGCTGGACTGGAAGAAACACAAGCTGGAATCAAGATTCCTGGGAGAAATATCAATAACCTCAGATATGCAGATGACACCACCCTTATGGCAGAAAGTGAAGAGGAGCTAAAAAAGCCTCTTGATGAAAGTGAAAGAGGAGAGTGAAAAAGCTGGCTTAAAGCTCAACATTCAGAAAACGAAGATCATGGCATCCGGTCCCATCACTTCATGGGAATAGATGGGGAAACAGTAGAAACAGTGTCAGACTTTATTTTGGGGGGCTTCAAAATCACTGCAGATGGTGATTGCAGCCATGAAATTAAAAGACTCTTACTCCTTGGAAGAAAAGTTATGACCAACCTAGATAGTATATTCAAAAGCAGAGACATTACTTTGCCAACTAAGGTCCGTCTAGTCAAGGATATGGTTTTTCCTGTGGTCATGTATGGATGTGAGAGTTGGACTGTGAAGAAGGCTGAACACCGAAGAATTGATGCTTTCGAACTGTGATGTTGGAGAAGACTCTTGAGAGTCCCTTGGACTGCAAGGAGATCCAACCAGTCCATTCTGAAGGAGATCAGCCCTGGGATTTCTTTGGAAGGAATGATGCTAAAGCTGAAGCGCCAGTACTTTCGCCACCTCATGCAAAGAGTTGACTCATTGGAAAAGACTGTGATGCTGGGAGGGATTGGGGGCAGGAGGAGAAGGGTTCGACCAAGGATGAGATGGCTGGACGGCATCACGGACTCAATGGACATGAGTCTGAGTGAACTCCGGGAGATGGTGATGGACAAGGAGGCCTGGTGTGCTGCGATTCATGGGGTCGCAAAGATTCAGACATGACTGAGCAACTGAACTGAACTGAACTGAACTGAAGGCTCTGCCTTCTGATGCTATGATCTGTGGTCACTGGGGAAAAACAGAGCAAAAAATAAAACACCTTACTTTTTATTTTTGAGAAAGCAAGTGTAGCCTTGTATGTATGGGTTCATATGTATAGGTTCAACTTTTTTGGTGGAATCCAGCCACCACCTTGGGGTTGAATTAGGAGGAGCTCTTAGAGGAGAAAATATTAAGGTCAGATTCCCCAGGTCTGGGAGCAGCTGACAAGAATCTACAGCACTCTCTTTAAAGCCTCGAACCACCTATGAAAATGCTTAGTCTCAGGATTTTAGGGTTCACAAATAGGAAATGCTTTCATGAAAAATAATAAGTTTTAATACATACTTATCAGTCTGGTTATACGATGCTTTTTAAAAATTTTGACTTCTGCACATCTCAGTAGAATACATTTTATAGAAAATGTGAGTTTTCCCTGAAAACTTATTTTTTTTAGAAGGAAGGGCTGTAACTATAATGTACAATAACCCTGTAGATGTCCTTGGCATCGGCTTAAGCTATGTTTACTATAAGAGTAACTACTGTGCTTTCTATTTCATAATTCTGAATGTCAATACTGAAAACAAGTCTGAATCAGCTCTTGAGTACTCATGTACATCCAGACAATGGCATATTGCTCAATGTTAAAAAGAAATGTGGTATTAAGCCATGAAAAGATATGGAGAAATATTTAATGCATATTACTATGTGAAAAGAGCTACTGAAAAAAGCTAATTCCAGTTAGATGACACTCTGGACTATATAACATTCTGGAAAAGGCAAAATTATGGAGACTGGTTGGTAGGGGGAAGGAGAGTTGAATAGGTAAGAGTATAGAGGAATTTTATGGCATGAAACTATTTTGTATGAAACCACAATAGAAGATACATGTCGTTGTACAGTTGTCAAAACCCACAGAATGGACAACATCGAGAGTGAATCTTAATGGAAACTATGAACTTCGGGTGATAATGATGTGTCAATGTAGGGTCACTAGATGTTGATAGTGTGGGAAACTGTGCATATGTGGGGTCAATGAGTATGTGAGAACTCCCTGAACCTTTGTTCAAGTGTGCTTTGAACTTAAAACTGCTCTAAGACATAAAGTCTGTTTAAAAATACTAAAAATTATATTTTTATTATTATATAAGTGAAATACTAAAAGCTTGAAATCTCATAAGCTTAGTTTTTATTCCATTTTTTCTATGTATATATTAAAATCATTAATACCATACTGTACACATACAGAATTTATAAAAATGTGTATATAATTGGGAAGTCTATTTTTCATTCCCCTTCCTAAGTGAGTCCATGTTACTCTTGATAAGTATCTTTCTAATTACTTACCTATTCGGACATATTAATATATTAATAATTTATGTAATCTTATAATTGGACGTTTGGGATATTTCCAGTTGTTAACTATTATAATAATGTTCTATACGCATTTTCTATACATTAAGATATATTAATATAAATATAATGACAAAATATGGACTATGAATGTTATAAAAGTTTGTTTAAATTGTGAAATGCTTTCTGAAAGATTAATCAAATGTTACTCTTACTAGGAGTATATTAGCATGCTTTCACATTCCATTTTCTCCATTGAATTTTATTTATAATTTCTGATAGGTAATAATTATTCACTCAACTCTGTCAGTACTTTTTTAAGAGGTATTCTCCTATCTCATCTTCTTTATCCAGAAGCATAAGGATCTGATCAAATACAGAAGGTTGAAAGTATTGCTTAAGAGCTTTTTCACAGTCCTTCTACAGTCTCATTTCATTAGCATGGTTTGACACCCTACTGATATAATAACCAGATGTGAATAGTTGTTTTCAGAACATGATGTATGAATAAATGGTCAATCTTTTAATTTTGTGTGTGTGAATGGATTCAGTTTGAATATTTTTGATCTCTCTTTTGAGTTCTAGTCTCTCAGATCATGTCCTTGGTAAATTGGTGAGAACTTCCTATGGTATAGTTATTTGATGAGATCCTTAGTGACTAATTACTGTTAGTATGAACATATATACTTCTAAGACTTTCAACAAATTTTACCCCCAAAATCATACTGCACATTTATAAAAAACTTCTAGAACCATCAATCATGTGATCTTTGAAATCCTGACAAAGTCTCAGTTCTGGAAAATTTGTCAAAGGGCATCTTGAGGAAATACTGTGAGCTCATTAATATTTATAAATATTGCTGTAAATGGGGCAATATCCTCAGGGTTTTTGCCTTTCACTTTTTGGATGTGACATACAATGTGATGTAAATTATGCTATGAATGACTAAGAAAACTGATTAGGTGATGTGATTACTGTGACATTTCCTTAAGCCCAATATATTATATTGCATATATATTACCCTTTCAAGATAATTCTTGCTTTGGCAAAATTTGCACTTTACATGCTCTAATCTGAGATATTTTCTTTACTGTAACATTCCAAAGTCATGTTAGGAACTAGTTTGCTTGCAATTTTCAGTTATGTTGAAGGATGTGTGGTTGACAAGTTACATATGCTGGTTATAATGGGTATTTGCATTAGAATTTGCTACTCTAATTTGCAGTACATTGAATATATTTCATATTTGTCAAAAATCAGCTTTTGGCCAGCCTCTGTTAATGGCTGGCAAATTCGATTACCATTATATCTAAGCCTGACTCTGGCTCTACTCTCATGGAGGTTCTGCTTCTGGGAACAAAGAATCTGATGACCTATGAGGATAGCTACATAAAAGGAAGTACAAGGAGGGACAAAAGCACATATAGTGGAAACCCAACCTAGAATCATAGATGGAAAAATCCTTTGTGGAAAAATAGCATTTATACTGAGATTGCAAGTGCACATCAGCATTAGCTAAAAGATTATGTAGAGGAAAGCGGAAGCAGTAGAGTGAAAACCATGAAGCAAGATATACTAAAATGGACTAGAAAAAAGACCACTGGAGCTGGAGAATGACAATGAATTGTTAAGCCCAGAAATGCAGACTGAGACTGTGTAACAAAGGGACACATATAAACTTTGTCAAACATTTTGAACCTTATCTTGAAGGATGTTAAGTGAAGACTTTTTAAGCAGAGGAGAGCTAAAAAAAGTATTTGTGTTTTTAAAATATCACGTGGGGTGAAGTGAAGAAAGGAAGTGAACGAAGTAGAGGCAAGATGCTGGTACCTGGTAGAGGAAACAGTGGCAGGGGAGATGTGTTACTGTCAGGGCCAAGGCAGGGCACCCCACATGGTGCCTCCATGCATGGCATAATAATTATTTTGAATTAAAGTTACTCTAGAAACTGTCCATGCAAGAGGGACATTCTGATCCTCCTTTGTCTCCCTGAAAGCAGGAAATAAATCTCTCATGTGATAGATACACTTTCTGTGTCTGGAGGTAGGAAGACACCCTTATTACTAGAGAAAGAGAATTTGGAGCCCAGAAGCCTGTATAAACAAAACTTGTTATTTCTTTAATTTACTAATTTTCAAGCTCAAACTCTGGATTCTTCAGTCATTAGGCATCCAAAGCCTAAATTTGTTAATTCCACACAATTTTTGTTTTAATTTTAATTGGAGGCTAATTACTTTACAATATTGTAGTTGTTTTTGCCATACATTGACGTGAATCAGCCATGGGTGTACTTTATTGTTTCCTTTTCTAAAAAGTATGAAAGCTTCCTGCTTTGCCCACTTCTTAGGCCTCATATCTATGAGACCTCTGTGCACAAAATTAAACTAGTTTATTTTTGTCCTGTTAATCTGTCTTGTGTCAATTCTATCATTAGTCCAGTCACAGAATTCAAGAAGGGTAGAAGAGGCAAAATTTCTTCTTCCCTAATATTACTATACTGGATTAACTGCTAGTGTGTAAATGATGGCAAACTGGAAAACAAACTGTTTTACGGAGATATTTGGAAGAGAAAATTAATAGAGCATAGTACATAATTCTATTTGGAGCTGAGTTAATAGATAGGTGGGAAAGAGTTAGCATTAGGACTAGAATTTGAACATATTGAAAGGTTTGTGGAACATTAAAGTGGAGATAGGATTTAGGCAGTTAAGTAGAGAGGTCTGAAGTACAAAAGACAGTTCTGAGCTAGAAAACAAGATTTGGGCTATTAGAATACTATACTATTACTATACTATTAGAATATAGATGATGAAGCCATGAGAGAGGATTGCCTATGGGATAAATTTAAATGAAAAAGTCAAGCACCGAAAACAAAACTGTAAATTCAAATGTCTGGTAAAGACAGCTGACCTCAACATTTCCCTTGGCTTGACAAGCTTCTTCCTGTCTCTCAGTTCAGTTCAGTTCAGTTCAGTCACTCAGTCGTGTCTGATGCTTTGCGACCCCATGGACTGCAGTATTCCAGGCTTCCCTGTCCATCACCAACTCCCGGAGTTTACTCAAACCCATGTCCATTGAATCGGTGAGGCCATCCAGCCATCTCATCCTCTGTCGTCTCCTTCTCCTCTCACCTTCAATCTTTTCCAGCATCAGGGTCTTTTCAAATGAGTCAGCTCTTCTCATCAGGTGGCCAAAGTATTGGAGTTTCAGCTTCAACATCAGTCCTTCCAATGAACATCTCATAATATTCCTTTCTTCATCCATTTAGAAAGTTAGTAAACTTATTATTGTAAATTCTTTCCCTAACCCTTTGATATGTACTGTTTTGGAAAATCCTCTTGCCAGTTTTGTAATCCATGTTTGTTTTTCTCAAGGACCTAGGAGTCATTCTTTTGAAAAATAGTAGATCCTGCTCCTAATTTTGTGGGAGAGCAAGAGCCTAATATTGGCGAATACCTAGTTCCAAGTTGTTAATATACCTCCTCTCATTAAGGTATTAGATATGTATTAGGAAAACTATAAGACATTGATCAAAGAAATTAAAGAAGACACAAACATATGGGATGATATACCTTGTTCTTGGACTGGAAGAACCATTACTGTTTAAATGACCATTCTACACAAGACAATCTACAGATTCAATGCAATCTCTTTCAAAATAACAATGGCATTTTTCACAGAACTAGGACAAATCATATGTATGGAAACACAAAAGATGCCAAATAGCCAAAAGAGAAAGAGCAGAGCTGGAGGAATCATGCTCCCTGACTTCAGACTAAACTACAAAGTTACAGTGATCAAATATACAGTATTAGCCAAAAAAAAAAAAAAAAAAAAAAAAAGACACATAGATCAATGGACTAGGATAGAAAGCCCAGAAATAAACCTAGGAAATTATAGTGAATTAATCTAGGTCAAAGGCAGCAAGAATATACAATGGAGAAGAGACAGTCTCTTCAATAATTGGTCCTGAGAAAATTGGACAACTGCATGTAAAATACTCCAACATCATATACAAAAATAAACTCAAAATAGATTCAAGACTTACATTTAAGACTTGAAATCATAAATCTCCTAAGAGGGAATATTGGCAAAACATTATTTGACATAAATTGAAGCAATATTTTCTTGAATCTGTCTCCTAAGGCAAAATAAATAAAAGCAAATATAAGCAAATGTGACCTAACTAAACCTGGAAGCTTTAGCGCAATAGAAACTGGCAAAATGAAAGGAAAATATACTGAATGGAAGAAAATATTTGCAAACGGTGTAATTGATAAAGAGTTAATATCCAAAATATATAAACAGCTGATACAACTCAACATCAAAAAGTAACCTGATTAAAAAATGGGTGGAAAATCTGAATATACATTTTTCCAAAGAGGACGTGCAGACGGCCAAAAGACATGAAAAATGCTCAGTGCTGCTAATCATCAGAGACGTGCAAATCAAATCCACAATGAGCTATCCCCTCACACCTGTCAGAATGACTACATCAAAAAGAACACAAATGACAAATGTTGGCAAGGATGTGGAGAAAAGGGAACTCTTGTACGCTGTTGGTGGGGATGCAAATTGCTGCAGTCCATGTAGAAAACAATAAGGTTTCCCAAAAGGCTAAAAATAGAACTACCATACAACGCAGCAATTCCATTCCAGGGAATATAGCTGAAAAAAGGAAAATACTAATTCAAAAGATACATGCCTCTCAATGTTCATAGCGGCATTATATACAAATGCCAACATGTGGAAGCAACCTAGGTGTCCCACAACAGATGAATGAGTAAAGAAGATATGAGATATATATATATATATGCCATAAAAAAGAATGAAATTTTGCCATTTGTAACAACATGGATGGCCTTGGAGGGTGTTATTCTATATGAAATAAGTCAGACAGCAAAACACAAATACTGTATGATATCATTCATATGTGGGATCTAAAAAATACAGCAAAGTCATGAATACAACAAAAAAGAAGCAGACTCACAGACAGGGACAGAGAACAAACTAGTGATTACTATTGGGGAGAGGGAAGAATGGCAAGCGGAAACACAAGGGCAAGGCGTTAAGAATTATAAACAACCATGTACAAATTAAACTACAAGGATATTATACAACACAGAGTATATGACCAATATTTTATAATAACTGTGGGCTTCCCTGATGGACAGTAAAGTGTCTGCCTATAGTGCAGGAGACCCAGATTCGATCCCTGGGTCGGGAAGATCCTCTGGAGAAAGAAATAGCACCCCACTCCAGTACTCTTGCCTGGAAAATCCCATTGATGGAGGAGACTTGTAGGCTGCAGTCCATGTCGTCGCAAAGAGTCAGACATGACTGAGCAACTTTTCTCACTCCCTGATAGCTCAGTCGGTAAAGAATCCATTTGCAATGCAGGAGACCCTGGTTCAATTCCTAGGTTGGGAAGATCCGCTGGAGAAAGGATAGGTTACCCACTCCAGTATTCTTGGGCTTCCCTTGTGGCTCAGCTGATTAAAGAATCTTCCCCCAATGTGGGAGACCTGGGTTCGATCCCTGGGTTGGGAAGATCTCCGGAAGAAGGGAAAGGTTACTCACTCCAGTATTCTGGCCTAGAGAATTCCATGCACTATATAGGCCATGGGGTTCCAATTAGTCAAACACGAATGAGTGACTTTCACTATAATAACTGTGAATAGAATATAATTTCTAAAAATTGTGAGTCACTATATCATATAACTGTAACGTATAATATGTAACATAAGTATACATCAACTATACTTCTATTTAAAAAGGGAGAACAATTTTTAAAATATATTAGTTTATTCTTCCCTGGGTAAAGCCAGTTACCAAAAGCAGATGGCCTGTGATCTCTCTTTCACTTCAGCTTTTTAAAACCGTACCACCTCCTGCTTTCTTTTTCACAGAAGTTGAATTCATACTGAAAAGACTGAATCTGGTCCCTCTTGTGTATTGAAACAGCCTTGAGTAAACTTGAACACAGTCTTCTCTTTCTGTTAATTTTATTTGGTGCTACCAAAAACAGAATGATCAATGTAATAGATGGAGAAAAAAAAAAACCCTGGGATATTACTATGGAAGACAGGGAAAGATGGTTGAAGAAATAAGTAATGCTCATAACTGTCAAAGTTTGCTAAAATCTCAAAGAAGATGAGAACTAAACAAATTATATTGGATTAAGCATTACTTAGAGGGCAACAGAGGATGAAATGGTTGGATGGCATCACTGACTCAATGGACATGAGTTTGAGCAAAGTCCAGGAGATGGTGAAGGACAGGGAAGACTGGCATGCTGTCCATGGGGTCACAAAGAGTCAGACACAACTTAGCTACTGAACAACAACAAAACATTATTTAAGATACAGATAAACATATTGAAGTGGAAGTGTATAGAATGTGTGGGTGGAAATGAGTTCAGAGTATGTTAAAGTAGGAAGTAAATAAATGGAAATTTTAAGGGTAGACAAGGATAAGATACACAGTCCCTTAATTGGAGGTCTTTATTAAGCTACCATCTGAGCCACCAGGGCTCGGATGGTAAAGAATCTGCCTGCAGTGTGGGAGACCTGGGTTTGATCCCTGGGTTGGGAAGATCCCCTGGAGAAGGGAATGGCTACCCACTTCAGTATTCTTGCCTAGAGAATCCCATGGAGAGAGGAGCCTGGCAGGCTACAGTCCATGGTGTTGGAGAGTTGGATATGACTGAGCGACTTTCACTTAACTTCATTAAGCTATTACATATTTGTACAGTTAAGAAAACCAATTGCAGAGATGATTTCTACTACATAACATTTTTATAACAGAATCAATTTAAGAAATCCATGTGAGAAATTCCACAACTACATTGCTGACTTTATTTGTGAGATTCAAGGACCCATTATGTTGTTACTGAAAAAAGTTCTTTTAAATAATTTTGGAGGGTCATAAAGTATGTTTTTATGTGAACTTGAAGGCTGTAAAAAATCTTACTGGCACAAGTATGTAGGATAAAGCCAATAAGAAACATATCATCATTCCGTTTAGGTCATTTATTTTGTTTCCTTAAAGACAAATGGAGAGCTTCTCAGTACATAATATTTGGATCATAGCTGCTTTGATTACATTGCTAAATTACTGACAAAATTTCCGTCCATACTCAGTCCTCACTGAGTCACTTCACACCATGGTTCTGCTCAAAATCTCAGTTGGAAATAGTATTTCACTTCTTGTTATCAGTATTATAGAATAGATTTCTATGACCTGATTTTGACCAGAATTATTTTTACACAAGGATTTATCTATTTTTATTGGGACAGAATGCTATAATGGGGAGCTGTAAATTCCCAATAAGTGAACAGGCATTAAAACTATCCCTCCTGAAACTGAAAAATATCTCTATACTGATACAGTAGAAATCAGGGCATTGTATAATTATAAGGATCTATAAGGAAAGTGGCTCAAGGTCATTATAACTGTGGCTCATGCTTTTCTAATAGAAGCTCAATATGGTTTTTATTCTTTTGGCCATTTCATTTTATTTAAAGGAGACTAGTTCTACATGTTCATAAGTATTATGTTTTTGATAGTTAAGGTGTAAAAAAGACTAGAAAAGAAATTCTCAGGCCTCCTGATGGAGTAGGAAAAAAAAGTGTCCATTTTAATACTAAGTTCATCCTATGCTAGGCAGGCCCAGTACTCTGGGAGAATGTACAATTAGAGTTTGCTCTGATTTCTTTGCTTCCATGAAAAAATAAAAATGAGCTTCTTTTTCCCAATACATAGTTCCTTTTGGCAGCAAAGCCAATGGAAAGTACTGCTGATGCACTACAGATATTAAGCTCTATGATTTGTTGCCCAGAATGGCCTGAAGTCTCCAGAAGTTAATTCAACCACTCTGTTATAAGCAACTCAAATTCTTCCTAGCCTGAATCTATTCTTTGCCAGGAGGACAACTCAAAGCAAGTTCCTCCCCAGTTCTTCCCCCAGGTTGAGCTAAAAAGCTCCTAATTGCTCTTTATTTCATTTACATGATATTTTCCTCATGCTAATGTTATTAGCTTGAAGGTTCTATTGCCAGGACCACAGGGCATGGCATTCACCCAACTTCAGTCTTGTTACAGACCTGAACTCATCAATCAGATGCCCTCTGTTTTGTCTACTTAAATCTTTTGGTGATCAATAAGAGTCCAGATCATTTTATAATTTGGTGAAATTGCTTTTTAGCCTTGCTTTTATATCTCCTTAATTATCTGGTTGACCTGTATAACTTTTCTTGAATTTATTACCTTAATTCAAAAGCATAAAATGCCCTTCTATCTACAGGATTATCATAACTCCAAGCTCTTTGAGGCTCTCATTCTTGTAAAGAATTGACAGTGTGATTTAATTCTCTTAAATTTACTACATAATTTCATTTATTTTTAGAAGTAAATGCTTCATTTCTCTTTTATTATATAATAGATTCCCTTTTTAATCGACTACCCACCCAACATGTCTCTTTCTAAATATTTATATCTCCCTAAAAGCACATTTGTTAATCATTTAATATTTAATTTCCTTTTTCTTCTTTCATTTTATTTCTTTATTACAGATTACACTGACAAAGGATAATGATTCCCCATTTATGGAATCAACCATAACAATATCCCAGATCTGCCTGGTGACATCTGCCTTTTAGACCCAGCCATTTTCCTTGCTTTGGGACTTAAAAGGGACAGTACTTTGCATAGTCACAAAGGGGTAAGTGTTGTCCCTCTTGCTTCAACTCTTAGTACACACACCAACTCGGCCTCCCAGGTGTGCAGCCTGTGGTGTAGCAGGTTTTCCATCATACCTCCCAGGCAAGGTTCCCTGAAATCCAAGCAGAGTCCAGTTGAACAGAAGTTCTATAAGCTTCAACTTCCAAGGCAGTTAAATGGAGGAGAAGGGTAATACAATCCCTGTATACCAGAGTTTGACAATTCTTGGGATTGGGTTTGGCCACCCTGTCCTTCCCTCCCCCAGGTCTTTCATGAGACAGTGATTTTATGTATCTTCTACAGAGATCTTCACAAATTCCTTATCCACCATCTAGGAAAATCTGTGTTTCTTTTCCTTCTCTCCTCACTTCATCCTCCTGGAACTGCAGGTCTCAACTTTAGCCAGTAAACTTGAGTCACTGTTTTCTAGGCTCCACTATCACTTTTATTATAATTCTTCTTTGCTAGCTACTGTTATATAGACTTCCACAGCCTCAATTTCTCCTGTAGAGTGGTGTCCTCATAATGGACACTGGCGCTGCATTCAGGAATAACAGCATTGCAATGGAAAATTCTAATCAATTTCATGATTCCTTTTGCTTCCTTGGTGGCTCAGATGGTAAAGAATCTGCCTACAATGCATTAGACCCGGGTCCAATCCCTAGGTTGGGAAGATCTCCTGGAGGAAGGCATGGCAACCCACTACAATATTCTTGCCTGGAGAATCCCCATGGACAGAGGAGCCTGGTGGGCTACAGTTTGTGGGGTAGAGGAGTCAGATATGACTGAGCAACTAAACACAGTGCAGCACTGCCATGTTAGTAAACACTTTAATTGCTACACACTGCCACTCATAATTTTTCACGGCTTTTGCAACAAACACCAAAGTATCACATGATTTCCCCTTGTGCCATAACCGCAGTGTTTCTTCCACCCTGTGCCACTCTAATTTAACTTTGGCCAAAAGGCTTCTGTGATGCATTTTGCATGGTCCATGTTCTTGAGTGAAACCAGGGGAGTTTCTCAGGGCCTCTTCTCTACTCTCCAATATAAAATTTAGAAAATTTTCCTTTTCCTCCAAATGAAAATAAGACATAATTCCATATCCCTAATAACTGCACTTAGAGCCAGATCATATCTTATATGTCCTTCTCTTCAAGTATAGTACTTTTAGTCCAGAATTGGGGCTCAGATAGTCTGGCAAAAGTCAGAATGACCATCCAAAGCACTAACATTGACCCTAATGGGATTTTCAAATTTTTGCAAGCTGAGTGACCAAACTAGAAGATTGTGATGTAGTTTGATGCTAAGAAAACAGGGAAATGCCAAAAAATTACCATCATCATCATCTCTCTTTAATATTTTACATAAATCCCTTTACTTATTTTATCTTCATTTAGGAAACAAGAGCCAAGTTTATGTGTTAAATCGTTTACATTTTTACAATTTCAGGTTAAGACTCATAGTTTGTATTGATCAGGAAATTTATATATGCAAGGCCTTTAATTTTAATTAAGACAGTACTTTTCCCTTGCATTATTACACTTTCATCAATGTTTCAAAAGACTCCACTTATTGATTATAAATGTTGCTACCATTTTTGGATGTACAAATCATTCATATTTGTCCATTAGCAGAACTCTCTTCAGGTTGGCCTATTTGTCCTCTTTAGTAATTTCAAGTAATATCTGAGAGCATTCTTGGTTTCTTTGAACAACATATTTCAGATTCAATATATGTATTATTTTTTTTTTGTTGGCTCCAGATATAAAATCAGCTTTCTCTGGAAGCCAAGGATGTACGCTGATGAGTAGAAGAAAGAATAAAGATTAGTCTTTTTAGATGATAAAACAGTTTTCTTTTTTCTTATATCATAAATCAATGTTGGTAATTAAATTTACTCCTTAGTTTCTAAATTTCATATTTTATTTTACTTGAATTTCAAATTGTCCATTTCATTTTTTGTTTTGGCCTTTTGGACTGAACAATCCTAAAAGGGAGTCCAAATCACACAGTTCCAGGAAGTACCTATTTTCAGTATCATTAGAACACCAACCATTTGAAAAGTAAAGTAATCCGCCCAAACACTGAAATATTGTATCAAGAACACAGACCCAATACATTCATAAGACACAATGATTTTAAAAAAGACAAATGCTTACAGATGGTTACCAGGCATTATTATGATCATTTGACAGTATATAAAATTAATAAATCACTATGTTGTATACTTGAAAGTAATATTGCATCTCAATTAAGAGTCAATATAAATAATATATTTTAATGTTGTTTTTCAAAGTTTGGCTTAACATCTTTTAACCTTTTTTGTTTAGATCCCACTAACTACATTTCTTTACCCTTTATATTGTTGCTTTAATAGTGTCATTTGATTTATTGCATATGTTTTTAAGTCCTTGGTTACAGTATCAACAAGGGTCCCTCTATATTCTTGTTATCATGATATTGCTCTATTTCAATTCCTCAAATTAAATACCTGATTTGATAAAAACCCACTAGAATTAACATCCATAATTAGCAAAGTCAGATATGAAAGAACAAATGTGAAAGTCACAACTCAGAAAATTAGTGTATATTAGCTTCTGTAAATTCACATTTCCTCCCTAATACTAATCAATATTTTAGAATACAAGAGTTTTCTTAAGACTAATAGATAAATGATAGATAGATGGTAAATAGGTAGATAGATAAATCATAGATAGCTAGGTTTTATTGTTGTTGTATAGTCACTAAGTTGTGTCTGACTCTTTTGTGACCCCCATGGACTGTAGCTCATCAGTCTCCTCTGTCCATGAAATTTCCCAGGCAAGAATACTGGAGTGGGTTGGCATTTCCTTCTCCAGGGGATCTTCTTGACCCAGGGATTGAACTCATGTTTCCTGAATTGGCAGGTGAATTCTTTACTGCTGAGCTACCAGGGAAGCCCAGATAGGTAGACAAATAGATGGATAGATAGATAAATGATAGATGGACAGATAGATAAATTAGATAGATAATAGATGAATAAGAAGGATAAACCAACAGGTTTTGGTTTACTCTATCTGCAATATATTTTCCCCATTACTTGCTGGTCAGTAGCCCGTCTCCTGTTCCCAAGAGCAGTGGTAAAGTCACTTTGTGTTTCTTTGAAGATGATCTGGTCTCTCTCCACTATCCTACATCTTTTGTGGCACAATGGAAAACATATTGGGTTATATCTTTTAGTTTATCAACATATGAGCTTACAAATTTAATTCATCTTCTAATGATATATTAACTGAATGTAATGTTGTTCAAATAAAATTATCCCATTTTCCCATTATTTTTAAACTCATTATAAGAATTTGGGTACAATATTTACATATCCCATCAAATTTAAATTCTCTCTTTAAGTCCATTTGAATGCAAATATCAAGCTATAGCCCCAATCTCACAATGCACAGTATACACAAATGCTGGCATCTCTTTCAGTTCCCTTGATACACATGCAAATTTTATGGATGAGATTCTGGAGCCTCTTGTTGAAAATTTAGCTGTAACAGCAAGAGAAGTGACTGCACTCATCCACAATGCATGCCACTAAAATTACACCTCATGGAGACATATAAAGACGGTGTTTATTCCTGTAAAACTGGAGGAACACCTGCAAACATAGATGGGGATGAAGGTCAAGAGCATCATAGAGCACCTGGTACAGGAGGTATTTTTAATCATTCATCTCTTGGAAGAGAAACAGTGCTAAATCTCTCCTCAATTGAAGTAACTCATTACTGGCAAATCCTTGCCAAGTTTCTGTTGTGGGGTTTTTTCTATTCACCCAAGGTAGCCTATTTGTCCAAGAGAAATACAATCCTTTCCTAGACAATGTTTTTTCACATGAATTATCAGTATCACTGCATTCCTATGTCCTGAATAAAAGCAGTCACTGGACTTCTGTGTTAGATTTCATTTTATCTAAGAGAAACAGTCTGTATATGTTGTCACCTGTATTTCTACTTTACTTTGATATTGCCACTAGGCTTATAATGAAAACAAATATTTCAATCTTTAGTTCAGTTCAGTTCAGTCGCTCAGTTGTGTCTGACTCTTTGCGACCCCATGAATTGCAGCACGCCAGGCCTCCCTGTCCATCACCAACTCCTGGAGTTCACTCAGACTCATGTCCATCGAGTCCGTGATGCCATCCAGCCATCTCATCCTCTGTCGTCCCCTTCTCCTACTGCCCCCAATCCCTCCCAGCATCAGAGTCTTTTCCAATGAGTCAACTCTTCGCATGAGGTAGCCAAAGTACTGGAATTTCAGCTTTAGCATCATTCCTTCCAAAGAAATCCCAGGGCTGATCTCCTTCAGAATGGACTGGTTGGATCTCCTTGCAGTCCAAGGGACTCTCAAGAGTCTTCTCCAGCATCACAGTTCAAAAGCATCAATTCTTCAGTGCTCAGCCTTCTTCGCAGTCCAATTCTGAAGAGTAGAAAATGTAATATTATATGCAGTTGAAATTTATGGGAATCATTAAATGGCTGATTCAAAGGAAGTCACCTGCCATATATATTTTTTTAACTTATTCTTCTCCTAGTTACACAGGAGAACCACAAGTCTTTTAGTTTTTCTAAAGACATGAAAATGTACACAATGTTAAAGCAGAAAACATTTTAACAGTTTGAAAAGATTTAGGAGGTATTCTGGAAATATTAGCCTAGGAAAAATACATTGACTGTAACCAGGAGAATTTCAAGATTATAGAGCAGTTGTATTTGTGGGCATATAGTCATGAGCAATAGTTCATGGCAGAAAGATTGAATTTATAACAAAATGAGTTATTGCTCAGCTTGAGGCAAGATATAGAGTGGATGCTATTTTCTCCATGTTCACTGAAGACTTCAGAAAATTTAAAAATAAAAAAAGCAAAACTTGCAATATCATTAAAGCTAACATTATATATATTTACATACAATTTTGTGGGGCTGCTCTTGTGTTAATGCTAAGATGCTCTCATGTCTCTTTGAATGGTATTTGAATGTCTACACTGGGGCAAGAACTCAAGGTTAACCTTATCCTATATGTATTGCAGCTAGATGGTGCTAGCCATTCTATATTAATAATCTGATGGACAAGCAAAAGCTGGTTCAACATTTATCCATAATTATGAAACCCATTGTCCAAGGCACTACTGGTGTGAGCTGAGCAGGGGAGGCATCCTATTTAATTCTAAATTCCTTAGGTTATTATGGTAATCCTTAAAGATGGGACTGGAGTGAGAAATGCCCAGCGGACAATTGCGGGATGGTGTGACATTTTTAGCATTTCTTCAGTCTAATCCTGAGAAATTTTAGAAATCATTTCTACATGTGTCTTCCATTAAAGTAAAAATATCTTCAAATTCAGAATTCTGTCCTTTGTTGGTGTTTCATGTTATTGTATTCCTGCAAGTATTTTTTTTTTTTTTTGAAACTGGGTCACTTGATCACTTTACATTTCACTTGCAGAAATGCAAGTAAAAAATATCTACATGAGCAATTTTTCTCTTCTTTTTCCTTTTCCTCTTCATTTCATATTCTGCCTGTCCTCTAAGGAAAACTTTAGCAACGGAAATGAAAAATCTCTATTCAGCAACTTTAGTGTTTAATAGAATGACAAGAGTAAGCCAGTTGAGTTAAACAAATATCCCATTTCTTCTTTGGATTTTGTATTTGTTTCATTGCTTCAAAGCTATGGGCAGGAAATAATTAATATCTGCTATTTTTATATGAATTTGACTAATATTCAGTTCAGTTCTGTCACTCAGTCGTGTCCAACTATTTGCGACCCCATGAATTGCAACACACCAGGCCTCCCTGTCCATCGTCAACTCCCGGAGTTCACCCAAACTCATGTCCATTGAGTCGGTGATGCCATCCAGCCACCTCATCTTCTGTCATCTCCTTCTCCTCCTGCCTCCAATCCCTCCCAGCATCAGGGTCTTTTCCAATGAGTCAACTCTTCGCATGAGGTGGCCAAAGTGCTGGAGTTTCAGCTTCAGCATCAGTCCTTCCAAAGAACACCCATGACTGATCTCCTTTAGGATGGACTGGTTGGATCTCCTTGCAGTCCAAGCGATTCTCAAGAGTCTCCTCCAATACCACAGTTCCAAAGCATCAATTCTTCAGTGCTCAGCTTTCTTCACAGTCCAACTCTCACATCCATACGTGATTACTGGAAAAACCATAGCCTTGACTAGATGGACCTCTGTTGGCAAAGTAATATCTCTGCTTTTCAATATACTATCTAGGTTGGTCATAACTTTCAAAAATACAAAAGGAGAAAATAAAGTTTTCTCTGACTCTTTCTAACCATTTTAGCAATATAAATGTCTTATTTATAAATTTTAGAAGACAGTGAGGCTAATAGGATAATATTTTATGAATACCTAATATTGAGCATCATTTTCAGTGTTAGCAAAATAAATGGCTTCTCTCGACTACCAGGTAAAGAAATTCAAATGAGAAAGACTCATCATTGTTTCGCAGCTAGAAATGCATTTTCTTGCACAACTAATGAAGACTAGAAAGTGGAGTAAAATTCCGAGGGACTCCATATACACATAATTCCCACACAGGTCATAAATATAATCACATAGGAGAAAAAATAAGAGGGGATATCTGATGAGAAAACATGAACCACCTGTTTGAACAATAGTTGTTTATCTAGTCTATCCATCATAATTGTCTATGATTATGCCAGGATATTTTAAACACCGTCAACATCTCCCAAGTAGACAACTGCTGCCAAAATTATATATTTACTTAAAGCATTTAAAAAAAAAGATTCATATAACAAAACAAGTAAAAGTTTAAGTAAATGTGAACATAAACTGCTTTACATTTTCATGAATTTTTGTTACCTCAAGAAATCTGTCTTGCTACTAAACCAAATGGAATGTATCTAATCAAAACTGATACAAGTATTTGATCTCCCAAGGAAAAGAAAAGAAAGAGTGAATTTCCTAATACTCAATAAATAGCAAATGATGAAACTATTTCCTTAGAAAACTGTCTTATGGATAAACATGTGAAAGTCCATGTTTTAATGAAAATTTAATGACATTTCCTCTTAAAATAAAGTAAATGCATGTTGTTAAAGCTTAAAAACTACCTGAAAATCATCCCTCAATAGTTATATTAGCAATATTGGTCACACTTTAATATAATTGATGTGACTATTGAATATGAAAATGAAAGTGTTAGTCACTCAGTGGTGTCCAACTCTGTGACCCATGGACTATAGTTTGACAGATTCCTCTATCCATTGAATTCTCTAGGCAAGAATACTGGAGTGGGTAGCATTCCCACTATTTAAAAATCATAAAAGATGATGCTATCAAAGTGCTACACTCAATATGTCAGCAAATTTGGAAACCCTAGCATGCCCACAGGACCGGAAAAGGGCAATCCTCATCCCAATTCCCAAGAAGGGCAGTACTAAATAATGTTCAAATCACTGGGCAATTGCACTCATCTCTCATGCTAGTAAGGTTATGCTCAAAATCCTTCATGCTAGGCTTTGGTATTACATGAACTGAGAACTTTTAGATGTCCAAGCTGGGTTTAGAAAAGGCAGAGGAACCAGAGATCAAATTGCAACGTTTGTTGGATCATAGAGAAAGCAAGGGAATTACAGAAAAACATCTACCTGTTTTATTGACTACACTAAAGCCTTTGACTATGTGGATCATAACAAACAATGGAAAACTCTTAAGGAGTTGAGAATACAGATCATCTTACCTATCTCCTAAGAAACTTGTCGGAGAAGGCAATGGCACCCCACTCTAGTACTCTTGCCTGGAAAATCCCATGGACAGAGGAGCCTGGTAGGCTGCAGTCCATGGGGTTGCTACTAGTCGGACAAGACTGAGCGAATTCACTTTCACTTTTCACTTTCATGCATTGGAGAATGAAATGGCAACCCACTCCAGTGTTCTTGCCTGGAGACTCCCAGGGATGGGGGAGCCTGGTGGGCCGCCATCTGTGGGATCGCACAGAGTCAGAGATGACTGAAGCAACTTAGCAGTAGCAGCAGCAAGAAACTTGTACTCTGGTCAAGAAGCAACAGTTAGAATCCTGTATGGAACAACTGACTGGTTCAGGACTGAGAAAGGAGTTCTACAAGGCTGTTTATTGTCACCCTGTTTATTTAACTTATATGCAGAGCACATTATGAGAAATGCTGGGCTGGATGAGTTACAAGCTGGAATCAAGATTGCCAGGAGAAAGAGCAACAACCTGTTATGCGTATGATACCACTCTAAAGGGAGAAAGTGAAGAGGAACTAAAGAACCTCTTAGTGAGAGTGAAGGAGGAGAGTGAAAAACTCAGCTTAAAACTAAATATTAAAAAAATCTAAGATCATGGCATCCAGACCAATAATTTCATGGCAAATAGACGGGGAAAAGGTGAAAGCTGTGACAGATTTCCTCTTCTTGGGCTCTAAAATCACTGCAGATAATGACTGCAGCCATGAAATTAGAAGACAACTGCTGCTTGACAGAAAAACTATGACAAACCTAGACAGTGTGTTAAAAAGCAAAGACATCGCCTTGCCAACAGAGGTCCTTATAGTCAAAGCTATGGTCTTTCCAGTAGTCACGTACAGTTGTGAAAGCTGGACCATAAAAAAGGCAGAGTGCTGAAGGCGTTATGCTTTCGAACTGTGGTGCTGGAGTAGACTCTTAAAAGTCCCTTGGACAGCAAGGAGATCAAACTAGACATTCTTAAAGGAAATCAATCCTGAGTACGCACTGGAAGGACTTGATGCTGAAGCTTCCATAATTTGGCCTTTTGATGCAAATAGCAAACTGATTGGAAAAGACTCTGATGGTAGGAAAATTGAAAGCACAAGGAAAAGAAGGTGACAGAACATGGGGTGGTTGGATGGCATTGTTGATGCAATGGATATGAACTTGAGCAAACTCCAGGAGATGGTGAGGGCCAGGGAAGCCTGGTGTGCTGCAGTCCATAGGGTTGTGAAGAGTCAGACATGAGTTGGCAACTGAACAACGAACAACAGCCATTCACCTCTACAGGGGATCTTCCCAACTGAGGTCGAACCCAGGCATCTGTATTGCAGTCATATTCTTTACTGTCTGAGCAATGAGGGAAGACCATACTTTTATATAATTTCTACTTTTGCTTTGCACAAATGAACCAGTCCATTATTCTTTGTGTGCATGCTAAATCACTTCAGTCATGATCGGCTTTTTGCAACCTTGTGGACTGTAGGCAGGCAGGCTTCTCTGCCCATAGGATTCTCCAGGAAAGAATACTTGAGTGGGTTGCCATACCCTCCTCAGGGGCCATTATTGTATAATGCTACCAAATTTGAGTTCTTCTATAAGGCTATGATGATTTGTCTGAATTATGAAACAAGATGTTTTCATACTCTCAGCATTTTTAATTTTTGTTCTTTAGTTAACCATACATATAGTACATATTTTGAATGCTATTTCTTTAAGTCATCTAACTTATTTACAAGATATAAATGAAACAAGTCTGCGTAACGTCTCCTCTTTCAGTTGGAGAACTGGCATATTGGAATAAACTGGCACACAGTAGGAGCAAACATTCCTGTACCACTTCCCCCTCAAATCCTCCCACTGTGGAGGCTTGAGCTCCAGACTCTTCTGATTTTTCTATACTTCCTAGGGTCATGGTGACACTCAGGTCAAAACAAGGAAATCTCGTGGAAAGTTTGCTAACATACTGCTTGCCTGATAAAATGACCACACAAAACCAATGTTTTGTTTTATTTTTTTCACCTTCCTTTCTGCTTCAAAGAATTATGAGATCTGGAACAGAGATAGACTTCCTGTAACTCTGAAGTACAAACATAAGTCAAAAGTGCCAGCACACTGAGGATAAAAGAACAGAAATAAAGAGAGAATAGGTCCTTGAGTCTAAACAAATTGTCTACTACTTAGAATTGTTTCATGAAGAAAAAAGCAAACAAATCCTCTTTTTATAATCAATATGCTACTACTTGAGTTTTCTGTTGCTTGAAGATGCAAATATTCCTAATTGCATCACATTTCATTTATATTTGTTAAATTTTTAAATAAAATAGCTTTTATATTACATTAGGCTATGAGGGAAAGAAAACTCTAAACTGCAATTGTAGGGCTTCCCTGATAGCTCAGTTGGTAAAGAAATCGCCTGCAATGCAGAAGACCCCCAGTTCGATTACTGGATCAGGAAGATCCCCTGGGGAAGGGATAGGCTACTCACTCTGGTATTCTTGGGGTTCCCTTATGGCTCAGCTAGTAAAGAATCAGCCTGTAATGAGGGAGACCTGGGTTTGATCCCTGGGTTGGGAAGATCCCCTAGAGAAGAGAAAGGCTACCCACTCCAGTATTCTGTCCTGGAGAATTCCATGGACTGTATAGGCCATGGGGTTGCCAAGAGTTGGATGCGACTTTCACTTTCAAATAGTTAAAAGTTTACTTTTCTCTTGTGGAAAAATATTGAATGGAGGTGGTCCATGGCAGATACGCTAAGCTATAAGGACACAGGTACATGTATCTTTTATACACATTTGCATGTGGTCCACATCTCAAGATCATTTCAAGTTCCAAGGAAGATATTTCAGGCCTGTATAGTGTGTTGGCTTTCCAATCAGAAAGGCCAGAAGGAAGGAGAAAAAAGAGCGGGGAGAAAAGCAACCCACTCCATTTGATGCTTAAGGACATGGAAGCCTCTCTGCTTATGTCCTATTGCCTAGAACTTAGCTATATAACCACTAGCTATATAACTTAGCTATATAACCACATCTTTCTAAAAGGGAGTTTGAGAAACAAGACCAGTTATAAATTCTATTACCGAAGAGAAGAGATTACTATATGAGAGTCAGATATCAGTTGTTGTTCCTGCCATCCTCTTTGGCCTCCTAAATTTCCAAGTTTACCACACAGAGAATATTTTTCCTATACATAGACTATTTCACCTTCCTCCCAAGAGTGAAAAATCCTAATATCTCCTCCTCATTTCTGTCTTCTTTCAATGACAAGCTCTTTCAAGAATACTATGAATCATAAACTTTTTGAAAATAAAGGTTATATGAAAACTAGGAAAACTTTTTTTCACTTTCTAGTAATATTATGCATTATTCTAAAGACAATAAAATGCTAGTTTAAAATAAAATCTAAACTGGCAATTTTGGCTCTTACCACTTTCTAAGGACTAGCCCTTTCCTAGTCTGTAAGCTTCTAATCCTCTCTATGCTTTGCTTCCTATGCTTTGGCTATACTGTCCTCTCACTTTCTCAAGCATCTTCAACATGTCCACACACCACAGACTTTACCAGATGTTTCTAACGTTTGAGATATTTGTGTATAGATATTGCCGGTTTATCCCCTTTCATCATTCAAGTTCTGACTTTTAATATATCTCCTCAGAGTGGCTTTCCTCTATTATCTCAACAAAAAGAGTCCTTCCTCAAATATCTTCTTTGTGTATTCAAAAAGAAAAGCATCATCTGATGCCAGTTCAAGAACTATGTGTATTCAGTCAACAGCAAGATAAGTACAGAAAGTACAGAATATGTCCCGAGCAAATTTTATGGCAACTTGATATTGCTGCAACAGTGGTGTTGTATGAAAATATTGATCTGCTATGGCTTTGGGGGACAGTGAGAATCAGATGTACTGGTATACCACATCGTGAGAGTGCACGCTCAGTCATGTACGATTCTTTGTGACTCCACGGACTGTAGTCTGCCAGGCTCCTCTGTGCATGGGATTTCCCAGGCAAGAATACTGCAGTGGGTTGTCATTTCCTCTTCCAGGGGATCCTCCTGACTCAGGGATTTTGAGCCCTCTGCCTTGGCAGGTGTATTCTTTACCACTGCGGCACCTGGAAGCCACTGGTGTACTGCTTTACTTATTCTTATGCTCTTGAGAGCACTTATTGGCATGTGGATTTGTTCATTTATTTCTAATTTTTTCCCATTCTAATTAGAACTAAAACCCTTTAAGACTATAGATATGGGCCAACTTCTTCACATGAATATTCCAAAGTGTAGAACAGTATTTAAGTGTTCAAGTCTTCAATGCAAATATATTAAAAGGCCATGTGATAACATATATTCTTGAATATGGCAGGTAGAGATCGTTACAAAAAATTGCATAATTTTTGAAATTCTATGATAGAGAAATTTTATAATAGATTAGTTTCAAAAATACTGAAGAAAGTAGATTCCTTGTCAATAAATTGTGAGTTCTTAGTGGACAAGTATATCTAAATTCACTGGGAGTTGCTTATTATCTTTGGAGTTTATTTGTAAAAAACAGATACAGATCACTCCTACTTTTATTTAAATTTTATGTACAGCATTTAAATAAAAGTTGTCACAGAGAATCAGTTGGTGTTGACCACAGAATCAATAAGATGCCATTTACTTCTAAAGAATAATCAATAATTGAATAAGTGCACGTTATTTCATCTCCTTTAATGTAGATAGCTGAAAAATGATGATGTACTGTTTAGTTTTTTTATAGTATGTTTTCTTTCATGGTTAAATCTTTTTAAAGTTTGCTGATGTGATTCCTATGTCCCTTCATGCATTTTTTTTTCAAAATTCAACCAATTAGCAACATTTTTCAACCATTTTTATTGGAGTATAGTTGATTTACAATGTTGTATTAGTCATGTGTACACCAAAGTGATTCAGTTATACATAAACATATATTCACTCTTTTTTTAAAGATTTTTTTCCCATATAGGTCAAAATATAACATTAAGTAGAGTTCCTCAGCAATGTTCCAATCTTCATTAAAAACTGCTGGTGTTTGGCATCTTCAATAATGTTATCTCTATTAAGACTAAAAATTTTATATGCTTTAATATTTATGTTTTTTTCTCAAGTTTATCGGGCCCTCTTTAAAATTTTTCATTTTTAACTTTTTAAAACAATTGGGAAATAGGAAAAATTTCTCCAATTCAACCATTTGTAATGATTTATATAATACTGTCACTCCTCAAAATTAAGATTAAAAAAAAAATCAGATTTACATACAAGAAGTCAATAGTTTTATATGTACAACTAGATGAATTTTGACAAATCCAAATCCATTTATGCAGTGATCATAATAATCATGACATAGAACAATCTCCATTGATCAAAAGTTCCTTCATGACTCTTGTCAGCTAGTTACTCCACTATCAAGTCTCTGATAACCACTGACTTATCTTGGACACAATAGTTTTTGTCTCTTCTAAAATTTCATACAAAGGGCATCATGAAATGTGTATTCTTTTTTCTATGGCTTTTCACTTATATTTTTGAAATAAACCCATGCTGTTGAATGTACTGGTAGTTTATACTGCTGAGTACTGTGCCATTGCATGATTACTCTATAATCTTTTAATCTAGTTTTTCAGCTCACAGACCATTGGGTTATCTCATTTTTAACCATTCTTTTTAAATCTGCAGGGAAGATTTGAGTAAAATATTTTATATGCCTATCAATATGTTTTAATTTCTCTTGTGTCAATACCTAGGAGTGGATATGTTGGGTTTTATGCTAACTATATGTCTAACTTTATAAGAAATTTTATTTGTATGCTATCAGATTATCTATGACTATAGTGATGGGCAGACCCAAACCATAAAGCTTTTGCAGAGTAGTGGTTATATGGTGGCATCATGTTTAACAGCTAAATCAATTTCTTAATGACAGTTGAGAATTCTGTCTCTTCCTGAGTCAGTTTGGATGGTATATGATTCCAAACAATTTCTTTTTACACAAAATTTTAAACTTTATTATGAAGTCATTTATAGTGTTCTTTTATCCATTTAAATCTCTGTTGTTCTAAATTAAGATCCCTCTTTCAAACTTTTCTTTTCTCTTAGTCATTCTTGCCCAAAGTGTATGTATATTTTTTCTGAGCCATTATTTGCTTTATTATTCCCCTCTTTTGTATCTTTTAAGTATTTTGCATTTAATAATATATTTATGATCAAACTATTTTAACTTTCTGCTTTTGGTTTAATTATTTGTTCATTTTCTCACTTTTTTAATGGATGCTTAGGTTGTTATTTATCAGTTCTGATATTCTAATAACAGTAGGTAAATTTACTTCATTTCTAAATACTGCTTAAGATGTATGTCATTTTTATATAATAGTATTTTCAAATTTGTTCAGATGTATATGTTTATTAATTTTTCTTTAAGCTTTGAAATATTTAGAAGTGCATTCTCTAATTTCAGTCACCATTCACATTAATATTTTGATTATTTGATTGTAAATTGGTTGTAAATTGAGTGTAACAAAAAATAGTGTCTGTAGAATATTATTTTTTTTTAAAGTTTGTCAAAATTTTATTGCAACCTAATATATTGTCAAATTATTCATGTCACTTATATGCTATAAAACAACATAGATTCTATTGGCATTGAACTCAGGTTTTTGTGTATACACAAGTTGGTTATCACTTCAAGTAATTAATTATGATAATTTCTTTGAACATTTAACATTTTTGTTTATGTTTTAATTACTGGGATAGAAATGTTAAATTATTCTGTAGCTCTTCATTATGGATTTTCACTCTCTCCTTGTGTATAAATCCATTTGTGCTTTATACATAAATCAAAGCAACTTTAATTGATGAATATATAAGTTTTAGTTTTATCTCTTTGGTAAACTGCTTTTTCCCCCTAATAAAATCTATTTGTTTCTGGGATTAATATAAGTACACAAATTCTTAATATTCTCCTAATAAATCTATTAGGTTTATTTTATTTTACTATTTTTGTGTCAATCAAATATCTAGATTATTTTAAGTTTCCTTTTGTTATTTTGGATAGTTAAGATTTTGCATATTCATTCATAGTTCTTGCTATGTTATGCATTTAAATGTTTAGTATATATTGTTCAACATGTTTATTGGTTTCACAAAAAAAGTCTTGTTTTTTTAGGGTATTTAATCCCCATAGCCCCCCAAGCTGTGCTCACAAATCCATCTTCCTACTGGAACAAAAGTGAGTTAAAACATAAAAGATGTTGAACATATATGCTTAATATCCTTATATGGCTTCTTCTTCTTTTTTTTTTTTTTAACCAAATTATATGAAATGTAAGAATATGGAACAAAACTGCTTATTTTCCAGCATCAACTATTGTCAGTTTTATGTTATTCTTTTAATTCCAAACAAAGTACATATTTTTCAGACTGCCAGAATCATTATATTCTATCTGGACTCTGAGTTTTCATACACTGTTTTCCAGTCTACCAAGACTTCGTTACCTTTGTGAGAAAGCTATCCCAGACTGTCCATAGGTTAAATGCCTTTCTTAAGTACTTCATAATGTCTGGCACTATTTCTGCTTTTGTATTTCTTTCTAGGATTATAATATTCCTTTCTTATGTCTATCTTCCATTATACTATATTATTTGAGGACAAATTTGACCATTTTTACTTATTGTTGTTATTTTTAGAGACTGATCCTATATTCGATACATACATTTTAACAAATGAGTATAACATATTTCAAAATGGGTCAACATTTGGTCAGATTTATGCTGGAATTACTTTTCCTCTGCATTACAAAAAGTATACTGAGAAGACATCTAACTGCTTTAAAGTTCAAATGTTCTCTAATTGTAGGAACTTTCTGATATTTGAAAAATCAGAATGCAACTAGGTATAAATGTCTCCATTTAATCTATCACATAGTTCTATTAGAGTGTATGTAAGTGTGTGTGTATGACCCTAAGTCCTTCAAGGAGTAGATATCAATAAAAAAATAACATATGTAAAATGTTTATTGGAGGAATGTCTATGAAGCACAAAGAGGAGAGAAATCAGAGGCAGGTGGGAAGAACATTCAGACCACAAACTGACTTTGCAAAGTTTCATACCATAAATAGGTTACCATAATGTTGTCTTTTACTTAGCTAAGTGTAAAAAATCATGCAACCAGTCCACAGAGATACAGATAAAGCTTCTCTAGTCCAATGTAAATAAATTAAATCTTGCACATTTTCCTAACCTAGTATTCCATGAGAGTAACCCTCTGCCCAACACCATAACCCACAGAGTATTTGATATTCTGTGACTATATAAGCACCATCCTTTGTAGACATTTCTTGGTCACTTGTATAATCATTTCTAGTTACTGGAGTCCTTCCTTTATAGATATTTATATATGTCTCCACCACTGAGCTATGACCTACTGAAAGGCATGGTACAGTCTAACACACTTTGTAGACATTCAATCACTGGAGTTAATTTTTTATATGAAAACAGAAGTAAGAAAGTTGCTTTTTTTTTCCATTTAGGTAGCAGTATAAGCAATTTCATGTTAGAAACATGACCTACTATTAAGACCCTATAAGATCTAAAAGTAAACACATATTTTAGTCTCTAGTTTTTAAGTGCCCACATTTCATGTTCTAAAAGAGTCTGGTAAATATACCTAATCAGAACATTCCACTCTCTGATACTCAGCATTTAATCTTCTGAAATTGGAGCTAACGCTACTGAAATCTATTTTAACTGTCAGTCGCAGCTTCACAGTTTAACGAGTTGGAGAGAATGTAAAAGCAAAAGTGGCAATTGGTAATAATTTTCTGAATGAGGGAAAAGTTCTTCAGCAGCTCAAGTGTTGTGCATGTAATTATTGTCTTTAACATGATTTTGAACGTGCTTTTTGTGATTTAAGTCCGAGATAAGTACACAGTCTTTTTCTAGACTAATGCAAGGAGGTTGGTAGATATATTAAGAAGACTGTCAGTGTTCCATTTGAACTGCTGCCATCTCTTTTGCACTTAATAATCACTGCTTCTTGACTTGCTAATACTTAGACAGCCAAGTACAGCGCATGTGCTACCTGACATGATTTTGTTTTCAATTCAAGACTAAACAAGATATTAAAATTTTAATATACTTAAATTTCTTTAAAAGCATTTGATAATGCAAGACAGGCAGCACCCAGCCTTTGAAAACCTCCAAATGAAATATCTATTGTTCAACTTTCATTTCTTTGTAAATTTAAAACTATGTAAAATAAAGAACAATTATCCCACGGAGAGTTTAAAGTCGTACAGTTATAAGAATTAGAGTCTGTGGACTCTAATTTTGGGCTTTTTATATACATTTGATATTATTTGTTATATTGTAAAAAAACTTGAAGTGCTCTTGAAATCATCTTTAAGGCAATGTGTCATCTTGCTATGAGTAACTACAGACACCTTAATGAAAATGGTTTATACCATTCTTTGACCTTCCCTCTGTGTTTCTTTGGGAAAATTACTCTCTATTAAATCGTATGTTTCATGATGAAGAAATCAGTCTATATATTTACTGTTTACCCCTGAATATTAATAGTACTTTGCACATTTCTTGTAGGTACTCAATAATTACTCATTTAGTGAGATTCAATTAATTATTTTTACACCTATACTTATTTTAAGCTTTTGCCTCATATAATTAGCCTTTCGGCAAATACGCTGAACGCATCTTCTGACTTTTTAAAGGTGAAAAATCACCCCCATATATGACAGCTGAAAACAGACATAATCGCAAAATCACTGCAGATGCTGATTTCAGCCATGAAATTAAAAGATGCTTACTCCTTGGGAGGAAAGTTATGACCAACCTAGATAGCATATTGAAAAGCAGAGACATTACTTTGCCAACAAAGGTCCGTCTAGTCAAGGCTATGGTTTTTCCAGTGGTCAGGTATGGATGTGAGAGTTGGGCTGTGAAGAAAGCTGAGCACCGAAGAATTGATGCTTTTGAGCTGTGGTGTTGGAGAAGGCTCTTGAGAGTCCCTTGGACTGCAAGGAGATCCAACCAGTCCATTCTGAAGGAGATCAACCCTGGGATTTCTTTGGAAGGACTGATGCTGAAGCTGAAACTCCAGCACTTTGGCTACCTCATGAGAAGAGTTGACTCATTGGAAAAGACTCTGATGCTGGGAGGGATTGAGGGCAGGAGAAGGGGATGACAGAGGATGAGATGGCTGGATGGCATCACCGACTCGATGGATGTGAATCTGAGTGAACTCCGGGAGTTGGTGATGGACAGGGAGGCCTGGCGTGCTGCGATTCATGGGGTCGCAAAGAGTTGGACACGACTGAGTGACTGAACTGAACTGAACGCTTCTGTGGGTCTGGAATTTAGAAAGAGACTTATTAGGTATCTTAATAACATAGGCTGGGTGGCTTACAAACAACAGAAATTTATTTCTTACAGTTCTGGAGGCGGAAGTCCAAGATCACACCATTGGTAGATTAAGTGTCTGGTGAGATCTCACTTCCTAAATGGCTATCTTTTATCTGTAACCTCATGTGGCAGACAGAGTAAGCAGTCTCTCTGGGGTCTCTTTCATAAGGGTACTATTCATACTCGTGAGGTTTCTGTCCTCGTGATCTAATTACCTCCCTGAAGTCCCACCTTCTAATATTATCACTTTGGGGGTTAGGATTTCAATACATACATTTAGAGACAACATATGCAGTTAGTCTCCTGCACTAGGATATTATGACTAAGAGTTACTCTTCAATGAAATGGTGACTATATCCTGAACTGAAGAGGACCAGAGCAGCTGCAAGCTTGTAAGCATCTCTCGCTCTGTGTGTGTGTCTCTCTCTTCTCTCTCTGTTTCTGCCTTTGTCCTCTACTCTTATTTAGTCTTGAAAGGGAAAGTGAAAGTCGCTTAATCGTGTCCAACTCTTTGTGATCCCATGACTGCATAGTCCGTGGAACTCTCCAGGCCAGAATACTGGAGTGGGTAGCCTTTCCCTTCTCCAGGGGATCTTCCCTACCCAGGGATCGAAACCACAATTCTATTATTGTCCCTCCTAGTGGACCCTTTGGGTTTCTTCACAACATGATGGTCTCAGGGCAGTGGGAGTGCTTACGTATTGGCCTAAGACTTCGAGAAGTATTATTGTAGTAAGCAAGGTGAAAGCTGCATCACTTTTTCATGATCAAGCTCAGAACTCATCTAGTTTCGGTTATAGGACACTATATTTATTTTAAAAGTCACGAATATCCAGTCCTACTGCGAGGAAAGATGATGAAGCCCTCGCCACATACTGTGAGAAATGTCAAAGAATTTTTACATACATTTTAAAACTACCAAAGAAGATTAAGCTAAGGTATGTAAAGATATTTTGGCCATAATCAGTATCTACTATTCATCTGACAATATACAGCTAATTGAATTAAGTGAGGAATGTTCATTCTAATAAAACCTGTGTTAATCTAGAAATGAATAGTCAGTCAAAATAATACAAATAAATCCAATGACCCACTGATTGCAAACTTTAAGTATAAACTCATTAAGTATCTTTGCATGGGGTGGGGACAATAGTTTTCTTATTACTATTAGCCATGTGTGTGATTAGAAACTTTTATATTCAAGTTCTGGTTTGAATAGTAGTTTCAAATATACATTGAATTAGAATCAAATGGTAATAGAGAAGAAAGCACTGAAAAAAAAGGCATAGGTATTGTTTTTGTATCTGTGAGGTCCCAGACTTCCCTGCCTTTATATTATTTCCTTATTTGATCATGCTATTTAAAGGAATAAAGAACTACCGGTATACCTCAATTCCAATACTGCTATTCCCACTGAATGGAATTACTGGCAAACTGATTTCAGTAACCCCATTCTCAATAAAAATGCAGGCTTGGAAGTTAATTCCAAGGTTAAAGAAGGTTATTTCCAAGTGACTACTTTTCATTTCTCAAATTAGTAAGAATTACATATAGAATTTCTTCTTTTGCAAGCCAGTTCCTTCTAGCAATTCCTTTTCTGTTGTTGTTCAAATTCCTAGCCAGCTGTTATGCTGGATTTTTTTTTTTTTAAGATCAAACTGAATAAATCAAATAAATAAATAAATAAAACCTCCTAAAGCTGCCCTGTCCTAAAACTGTCTTGTCTTGAAACCTTCTGACGCAAGCCATCCTTCAAGGGCAGCCTTGAAAACATACTATAAAAAGTCACTTGCTGTTTAGATTGACACATTCTATCACACAAGCGACCAAAAGCAGGAAATAATCACCTCTGAAGTCAACCCCCTAGGGTTGCTTCTCATATGAGTTGCCAGTACACTAGAAATAATGCATATAGGAAAGGAAGGACTGCAGTTTTTTCTTTAAAATGATAAAAAAGAGAAACAAATGGCATGAAAGTAATTTTATATTAAATCAAGATGACAGTATTGTATTAACCCTTCTTGTTGAACCTGTACACAGGATGAGAAGCAAGTGATTACATGAAAGAAGTTCTTGCAAAGTGAAGAAGAGAACAGGAAGAATAACTTGTGATAAACCCATTATCTATTTGTAATACAGCATAGGGTGAGATGGTGGAGTTGGCATCTTAGCTTTCATGCGAAAGTCTTTAAATGATGTTCATAGGAGTAAAATCGAGCAAAAAAACCCCAAAACAGTATTTCCTTATTTCTGAAATTTTACAGAAGCACTTATACTCCCAATGGCACTGATTCCATTAAATATTTGCTTATGTTTTTCTCAAGGATTATCTAAAGATATCTAAAGATATTATCTGAAGATATACCAGTGAAGGCATTTAAGACAGATATAGATATATAGATACAGAATTATATATATATATATATATAAATATATAAATCAATAATTAAAATTGTAAACATCTCAATAAAATATGATTATTTAGCATTATTGAGGCAGAACAAACCTGGGGCCTGGAGACTGCTATTCAGCATATTGTTTTAGTATAGTGGAGAAAATCTTAATCTCTCTTAGAAGACAAGATGAAATTGCTGCATATGTGTTTTAAAGAACAGGAAACTGGAGTTTTATGGAATACCCAAGAGAAGTGGGCAATTCTGAGTCATACTTTATATGTTGTTTTTTTCAAGAAATTAGGAAAACAAAAGTCCTCAGACCTGGCCCCAGATAGTTACCAGTGCTTTTCTTAGTGTGAAGGAAATAATTAGTAGCAGCCCTGTAATACATTTGCTCTGTATTTAGAACTGGACAATTAGAAGGAATAAAGGACCAAGTAAATCTTCTTATAAACTAACATGCTAATGTGTCCACAACCCCCCTTTCTTACAGACCTTCTAATGGAAGCATCAATATTAGTTACTAGTGAATAACAAAACAGAGTTGCTAACTATGAAACAGTTTTAGCAAGATTTACCAGATATGATTACATACTTTATTTGTAAATAAATCAGGCATTTATGGTTGGTTGGAGAATGGGAACTAGTTATGTAACCTGTGCAATTAATGAGTTATTTAAGAGGAATGTTCCAAAATCTAAAGTGCTTCCTCCATAAAACCAATGTCTCTGCATGTGTCAGTACATGCTGCTCAAAAAGAAATGTGTCTCTTAAATCTGAAAGCAATATATGTTGAATCTGGGATTTATTTTTATTTTATTTTATTTTTATTTTTAAGAACTGCATTTCTAGCCAAAGACTTCTCGAAGAAAAGACTGTTTCTGCTGACCCAAGTTATTGTGTCGTTTGAATTATTGGTAAACCTTACTATGACCTATGACTCCTCTGAACCCAATTTACAAATAAACCACTTGTCAATAATGCATAAACAGATAAATATTTATCCAGCAATGTGACTCTTCAACTAAGTCTGTTGTACATGGTGTTGATGTTAGCAGACAAAGGTAGGAAAAGAATCTGCATCAGTTGTTTAGTGAACAAACTCTGAAACCTGACTTCAATGGAGAATACAAGTCTTATTTTAAAAATTAACCTAAAATTACAGTTGATATGTTGACAAAATATTAACTTATGTTGAAATATTATTTTAAAAAACTTTCAGCAATACAATTAATCTTCCTTCTTGCAATAGTCAACTACTTTAATGAAACATTAAGCTTCGAAAGGGACCTACTTTAGTCAAAACAGAAGTAGGTCAAGATAAAAGAAGCAATTGATTTAGCACCTCTAGCATAAAATTTCACTATCTTCAGAACAATATTAAAAACATATTTGCATTTTGTCTTTTATTTATATACATAGAAATATATATATTTTTCTTATATAACAAAAATACTTATTGAAGATAAAATAAACTGTTCAATGGAAGCTCTAGGTGATGGATACAAGATATGGTACTATTATGTTTTTTCTTTGTAGAGTATGTTCCATGATTAAAATCCATTTTTTCCCAAATTTTATAATCTTTGGCACAGAATCATACTGGTAATTGAATCTAAAAAAAAACAAAGCAATTTAATCTGCTTAAGATAAAAATTAAATAAGCATTTTCCCTGCTTTTTTGATATTGTAATCTATTTATTGAATCCTTAAAGCTAGATTGCTTTAAACCCTTAAAACCCTGTTCAAGGCTTTGCAGATACAGCTATAAAAGAATTAGGCACTGAATCTCTCACTGATGGTCCAATGGAGATATATAATAAAATAGAAACTGATAGAGGAAAAAGACTAAAACTATATGTGTGTGTGTGTGTGTGTGTGTGTGTATCTGTGTATATGTTCTGTGTGTTCTCAGTCATGTCAGTTCAGTTCAGTCTCTCAGTCATGTCCGACTCTTTGCGATCCCATGAATTGCAGCACGCCAGGCCTCCCTGTCCATCACCAACTCCCGGAGATCACTCAGATTCATGTCCATCAAGTCAGTGATGCCGTCCAGCCATCTCATCCTCTGTCGTTCCCTTCTCCTCCTGCCCCCAATCCCTCCCAGAGTCTTTTCCGATGAGTCAACTCTTCGCATGAGGTGGCCAAAGCACTGGAGTTTCAGCTTTAGCATCATTCCTTCCAAAGAAATCCCAGGGTTGATCTCCCTCAGAATGGACTTGTTGGATCTCCTTGCAGTCCAAGGGACTCTCGGAGTCATGTAGCCATATCCAATTCTTCGTGACCCTATGGACTATAGCCTGCCAGGCTCCTCTGTCCATAGCATTTCCCAGGCAAGAATACTGAAGAAGAATACTGGGTTGCCGTTTCTTTTACCAGGAGATCTTCCCCACCAAGGGATCAAACCTGCATTTCTGGTATCTCCTGCATTGGCAGGTGGGTTATTCATCACTGAGCCACTTGGGAAGCCTGTATACACACACACACACACACACATATGTAAACAGGTAATTTAATTAGGCGGTATAAAAGAAAAGAAAAATGCATATCTATGAAACAGATTGAAGTAGACATTCCATCTGCTTTATTTAATCTTTTTAAGGACAATCCTAAAAAAATTAAGAAAATGTTAAAAAGTTAAGATTTAAAGTATGAGTAGAAGGCATGTTTATTTTTATTCAAAATTGAGTTGCTTTCTCTGTATGTGTATATTAACAATGTAGCAGCTTAAGAAATCACTCAAAACTGTATCCAAAGGATTTGAATAAAACATATTTGTGAGAAACCTCAAATAGATTATACTCAGTGTTTAATTTTCATTTGTCTATGGTAGGGACTATATCTTACTCATTTTTTTTTTTCTCTCTGACATTAGCTTAGTGTGAATTCTCAATATGGAATCATAGAGGGCATTTTTAACAATAGAAGTAATCAGCAAGTCCTTACACTAATAAAATTTACTCTAATCTTACTCTAATAAAATTTTTGCATACTATTTTAAATATAGCTGATATTTTTCTGCCTTAAGATGAGTATAATCATACAAGTAGCAAAGCTACTTCATTGTATGAGAAAGTTAAGCAGATTTAAAAATCATATTAACTCTTTTCAGTGTGCTCCTTTAACAATCCACTGTTCAGTGCAGTCATCCACATCCCAAGAAGAATCAAAATAATTTAGTCAGTAAGGAATGAACTACCTAGTAGAAAAACTGTTTAAATAATAGCTTTCTCTACCCTGAAAAACAGAAGGCCAGGATTCTTGAGGTAAAATTGGCTAGCTTCTCACTTAAAAATCTCTTCTATTGGTATACATTGGTTTCAACATCTGAATCTGAATTTTGGTAACCCAGAAAAAACTTAAACACTTTAACAAAAATGTATACAAAAATAGTTGCAAACAGCACCTAATTCTGCTCTATATGTTTAAATTTGGTTCTAATACATTGAAGAAAAATTAATAGTTTTTCATATTTTTGAATTAATTAAAAATGAGGCCCAATCAGTAAAAAATTTTAATGCATGAGATTTCACTACCTTTTCTCCTCTGTCTTTTAAAAATTGCTTATTAGATTGCTTCTGTTATTGCTTATTAGATTTGTATTATGAGGTTTGTAATTGATGTAATCTGTTGTTGATGGTGAAGAAAAAAATGAAAATAAATCTATATAAGTTAATTTATATAAAAAAGAAATTGAGTTGCTACAAATAGAAATGTTATCAAGGGCTAAGAAGACAGAGAATAGAGTTAGGGGAATATATATGACAAAAATGGGCCTTTGGGAATGATTAACAGCTGATGTGACTGCTGTTGTTCAGTTGCTACGTTGTGTCCGAGTCTGTTACCCCATGGACTGCAGCACACCAGGCTTCCCTATCCTTCACCATCTCCTGCAGTTTGCTCAAACTCATGTCCATTGAGTCGGTGATGTCATCCAACCATCTCATCCTTGGTTATCCCTTTCTCCTCCTGCCTTCAGTCTTTCCCAGCATCAGGGTCTTTCCCAGCGAGTCTGCGCTTCCTATCAGCGGCCAAAATATTGGAGCTTCACCTTCAGCATCAGTCCTTCCAATGAATATTGAGGGTTGATTTCCTCTAGGATTGACTGATTTGATATCCTTGCAGACCAGGCAACTCTCAAGAGTCTTCTCCAGCACCACAATTTGAAGCCATCAATTCTTAGGCACTCAGTCTTTTCATTTGGAAAAGGCAATGGCACCCCACTCCAGTACTCTTGCCTGGAAAATCCCATGAATGGAGGAGCCTGGTGGGCTGCAGTCCATGGGGATCGCTAAGAGTCAGACACGACTGAGCGACTTCACTTTCACTTTTCCCCTTCATACATTGGAGAAGGAAATGGCAACCCACTCCAGTATTCTTGCCTGGAGAATCCCAGGGACTGGGGAGCCTGGCGGGCTGCCGTCTATGGGGTCGCACAGTGTCGGACACGACTGAAGTGACTTAGCAGCAGCAGCAGTCTTTTCATTTAAGTAACTAAAGTCCACTGGGTCACAGAGAGTTGGATATGAGTGAGCAACTAACACTTCACTTCGTATCACTTTGGCTTGAAGTCCCTAGCCAGCCTGTCTTCTTTTCCTAACTTTTCAGAGTCCCTTTATGTTCATTTTATTATACAATATTCAGGAATTTTACTTTTAATTAATAGTAGAAATAGGAAAAAATATGTCTACTTCATATTTCTTATGTAGAATTCAGCAATTTCTTTTTCAATTTCTTCTTAAACATTTCTGCTTTCAAATCTCACTATTCACATCATAGGTAAAAAGGCTCTTTCCCCACACTGGGCTGGTGTCAGTAGAGGCATAGCAGAGAGCAGTAAACAGGAGCTCCTTCCTTTTCTAACCAGAGTTGTATCAAAGTAGGCCTTCTGGAGAGTTTGAACTCCCAGGTCAGCACAATGGTTATGAGAAATGCCTTATCTAAGTTATCAATAAAGGCTAATGGGGAAACTGAATTTCCATCCCCATGGGTCAGTTACTGTTAGCTAAATTGTTATGAGTATACATAATTTATAAGTAAAGAGAAACAGCTTATATATACAGAAATAAAACATTTAACATCAACAGTATTCTAAAAACAAATCACCATGATCCCTCACCAATTTATTTGGTCCCATGTCATTGATTCTCACCTCACTGCTCTTGGGTGAGCATCCTTATCAGCCTGCCTGCTTCTAGATTAGCATTCTAAATTTCCTGACTCAGTCCACATGGATAACCTCAACTCAAAGTTGATGAAGTGTTGTCCTCTAGAGGCTATAGCCAAAAACACCTGGCACAGACCTTTTCCACAGGGTTATGCAACACTCCATCTTCATTGACAATAAAGTCCATTGGCATGAGATGATGGCAGGAGTTTTCAGGGAAGAATCAGAGCAAAACAAAACAAGAAAATATCTGTTGAGGACAGAACATTTAATATTGAAGATTAGATGTCCATGTCCATGATATGCTCATACAAAGTTGGTTATTTTTGGTAGCTAATGAGATAAAGCAATCAAAAAATAAATCAGAATTGTTATTGTTCCTCCAGAATTCTGTCTTGAGTCCACTTCTTTCTTATGCATGCTATACTGACAACAAGCAGACAATGGTGGCAGCAAATCCTAGGGTTCTCTAGTGCTTGAATGTATTAGAATAGCCTATTCTTAATATATCAGAATTTTGAGGAAACATTTGTAGCACACGCTGAGATACAGCAGTGAATAAAGGGCCACAGGATCTTTTGAGAGTTATCTTTTATGAAAATGTCCTTTCTCCCATTATCCAAAGGAAACAACAATCAAAATCACCTTCTGAGCTCCCAAAGCCAGTGACTGACTACATATTCTTTCCTTACTCTGACACACAGGAGCCTGTCAACTCATTTTACTGGTCATAATCTGTAAATTGGTTTTACAATTTTGCACCCTTTTCAGAAGTGATAAGGAAATAGTGCTTTCTATCAGAATACTGAATATCTTTTTAGCATATCACAACTAAAATGTATGTAAGCATGATTTTATATGTATATGCATGCTTATAGATATATACATTCATTTACTTATTTTTTTGTGGACAGATGTCTTTAGTTAAAAATAATACTTTAAGTGACTTGGTCTTTTGGTAAAGCCTCCTCTACAGGAACTCAGCCAAGATATTCTGCAAGAAAAGCCAGTTTTCAAGCTGTCTTTAATTTGATAAAAGATAAGTCTCTAATTTAATGTCTTTGAGATAGCCCCTCCAGATGAACACAATGGATTAATAATCAATTCAAATTAATGCTATTATTATTAAATTATAGAATAGCTCATAAGATTGTATAGTTATAAGCAGACTCTAGTAGATGAATCACAGCTTATTGTATTTCAGTAGTGTATTTTGTGGTTTGAAACAATTAATTTTAAAGGAATCTGTGATAAAAATAATGTACTATTCTGTTTTACGCATGTGAATGTATTGGTAAACAACTATGGAGATTATAAATTGATGGGGAAAAGGTAAAAAAATACTTTCTTATTTAAAAATATAGCTGGAAATCAAAACAGTCAGAATATTTGGAACAGATTTCTTAAATATTCTCCCAGTTGTTACAAATATTCTGACCTCAAAGCCAGAAAGTTTTGGACGGAAATGTGGCTGATAACTGTAGGTAAGCAAAGGTCCCATCATTGCCTCTGTGCTATCCAGCATCCTATCATCTATAATATGGGGCAAGCAGAAGTGAATATAGTGTTTATGTAGACACACACAGTGTCGGAGACTAACCCAATCCAATTAAAATCTGAAACTTAGGGCTATGCAAATAGTACAGAGATTGTCATAGATTCATTTAAGGGAGAGCATTAAAATAGACCCTTGGACAAGCTGACAGCATAAATATTTAAGATGAGTTCAGAGAAAGTTAAAGACAATTATTTTAAACAATGCTTGAATAATTTGCATTTTTAGTAGAGATGGAACGTGTTTTAATAGTTTTAACAATTTGTTTGAGCAATCTTAATGAACTCCTTCCTGCAGTTTTAAGAGTCCTTTACATTTTTAATCTTATAGATTCGAATTTTGAGATATTCTCAACATTTGTCTGGTTCCAGGTCACAATGTGTAGGATCCATCTCCCCATTTTTTTTTCACTGAAGATTCTAGCAACTAGAGTAATTTTGGGTTGCAAATAGTCTTACTAGTGGCCAAAATTAGGGATAAAATAAAAGGAAACTCCGGAAATATGGTTCTTATAGATTGAATGAGATATTTTACTTTATTGGTCTGAAAACTGATTTAGTTTAGAAAGGCAAAAAGTTTCTTTCTCACTCATGTAAACCTCCATTGAGGGTTGGCCTCATCTTTTTCTCCACATTGACTTTACCTGGGGGCTTAGACTGACTGAAAAGCATGTATATGAAATTTTGGAAGAGGGCAAAAAAAAGAAAAACGTCAAAATACGTCCTGGATCTTAAGGTTTCTTTTTTGAAGGAAAACAAGTCACTTCCACACAAACTTCACTGAATAAAACAAGTTCAATGACAAGCAGAAGTCCAATGGGATGAAGGTAAAATATGAATCTGTATTTATATCTTATTCTCTTATGTTAAATTGACATAAATGTGACCACAAACATAAGTTTCACATAGAAGGAAGCTGTGCTGCAGTTCTATCTCCAGAGCCCAAACAACTTTGAACTAACTCTTATCCAGTCAGCTTATGTTCTCCACCACTGCTCGGCTTAGAGACACATTAGATTTTGAAGTTGAAGGGAGAGTGAACAACAATGATCTGGTTGCCATATTCCAAGATTAGCTATTGAAAAATGACTTTTGTTTTTCCTGGTGAAGTATTTTTAAATGGAATAATAATTATTTAAAGCCATTTTAAACAAGAGGATATATACATGGACATCATTCATTCAAAAATAATAAGTCATGCACTTGCTGGTTACATGTTAAGAGAGCTTTTTCTATAGTATATTTTCTATAGTATTTTCTATATTATTTTCTCTAAATTTTGGGAATTAATGCTAATCATTACTAAGAAATATGTGTGTTGAAAAGAATGCATTTTATTATGTTTTAGAGTGTTAAAAAAAGACAAAAAAGTAAATGGTAATTATATACATTTCATTTTTAAGATGTTAGAAAATAAAATCAAAACATAGTACTTTATATTAAGTTCTTTATTCTGCTTTGATCTAAAATTCTTATGTACATAGGAACAGTAGAATTATCTTGGCTTAATGCTTATTTAGTTTCTACTAGAATTATATTTTAGAGCAAATACTAGAGTAATAATAAAAAAAATCACAATTGAAATGCCTTCTCTAAAATTTTACTTGTGAATGAAGGGTTAAGAAACAGATTTCAAAATAACTGTACTGATATTGCTTTATATTTTAAGTGACTAATACATGTGGTAAAATTTTTAAAATGATGGCTGATGAAATGTTTGAACTATTAAAAGCCTGCAAGTCTTATATGCCTCCCACCAGTGAAATTTAATGACAACTTGTCTGTTGAATTAGCTTGTTCAGTGAACAAATCTGAAATGCAACAGTTATGCAAAAGCAATATGGGACATACACTGACATTTTCATAAACAAGTTCCTACTGTGACAAAATTTTTCTATTATTATTTTTGATGTTTCAGAGTCAATCAACCTGGAACACTCAATTTTGTAAGGTTAAGTTTTGCATGACTTCCTTTCTCATAATTGCACCAACCTGACTCTACAATAGTCATATGGGAACTGCTTATGCCTTGAAGCTTGTTCTTTTTTTTTTTTTTTAAGGAAAATTTTATTAATTTTTTAAAAAATTTTTTGAAGGATAATTGCTTTATAGAGTTTTGCTGTTTTCTGTCAAACCTCAACATGAATCAGCCATAGGTATAAATATATCCCCTCCCTTTTGAAACTCCCTACCATCTCCCTCCCCTTGATACAGAGCCCCTGTTTGAATTTCCTGAGCCATACAGCAAATTCTCATTGGCTATCTATTTTACTTATGGTAATGTAAGTTTCCATGTTACTCTTTCCATACATCTCACCCTCTCCTCCCCTCTCTCCATGTCCATAAATCTGTTCTCTATGTCTGTTTGTCCATTGTTGCCCTCTAAATAAATTCTTCAGTACCATTTTTCTAGATACTGTATATATGTGTTAGAATATGGTCTTTATCTTTCTCTTTCAGACTCACTTCACTCAGCATAATAGGTTTTAGGTTTATCCACTTCATTAGAACTGACTCAAATGTGTTCCTTTTTATGACTGATTAATATTCCATTGTGTATATGTACCACAATTTCTTTATCCATTCATCTGTTGATGGACTCTAGGTTGCTTCCATGTTCTAGCTATTGTAAATAGTGTTGCAAAGAATAATGGGATACATGTGTCTCTTTCAATTTTGGTTTCCTCGGGATATATGCCTAGGAGTGGGATTGCTGGATCATATGGTGGCTTTATTCCTAGTTTTTAAATGAATCTCCATACCATTTTCCATAATAGCTGTAACAAATTACATTCCCACCAAGAGTTCAAGAGCATTCCCTTTTCTCCACAACCTCTCCAGCATTTACTGTTTGTAGACTTTTTGATGAGGGGCATTCTGACCAGTGTGAGGTGATATATGATTATAATTTTGATTTGCATTTCTTGCTTATTTAACTTCTATGCAGAGTACATCATGAGAAACACTGGGCTGGAAGAAGCACAGCTGGAAACAAAATTGCCAGGAGAAATATCAATAACCTCAGATATGCAGATGTTACCACCCTTATGGCAGAAAGTGAAGAGGAGCTAAAAAGCCTCTTGATGAAAGTGAAAGAGGAGAGTGAAAAAGTTGGCTTAAAGCTCAACATTCAGAAAAGGAAGATCATGGCATCTGGTCCCATCACTTCATGGCAAATAGATGGGGAAACAGTGGAAACAGTGTCAGATTTTATTTTTCTGGGCTCCAAAATCATTGCAAATGGTGATTGCAGCCATGAAATTAAAAGATGCTTACTCCTTGGAAGGAAAGTTATGATCAACCTAGATAGTATATTCAAAAGCAGAGATATTACTTTGCCAAAAAAGGTCCATCTAGTCAAGGCTATGGTTTTTCCAGTGGTCATGTATGGATGAGAGTTGGACTGTGAAGAAAACTGAGTGCCGAAGAATTGATGCTTTTGAACTGTGGTGTTGGAGAAGACTCTCGAGAGTCCCTTGGACTGCAAGGAGATCCAACCAGTCCATCCTACAGGAGATCAGTCCTGGGTGTTCATTGGAAGGACTGATGCTAAAGCTAAAACTCCAATACTTTGGCCACCTCATGAGAAGGGTTGACTCATTGGAAAAGACCCTGATGCTGGGAGGGATTGGGGGCGGGAGGAGAAGGGGATGATAGACGATGAGATGGCTGGATGGCATCACCGACTCGATGGACATGAGTTTGAGTGAACTCTGGGAGTTGATGATGGACAGGTAGGCCTGGTGTGATGTGGTTCATGGGGTCGCAAAGAGTCGGACACGACTGAGTGAGTGAACTGAATAATGAGTGATGTTGAGCATCTTTTCATGTGTTTGTTGGCCATCTGTATGGCTTCTTTGGAGAAATGTCTGTTTATGTCTTTTCCCCACTTTTTGATTGGGTTGTTTATTTTTCTAGTATTGAGTTGTATGAGCTGCGAGTATATTTTGGAATTTAATCCTTTGTCAGTTGTTTCAATTGCTATTATTTTCTCCCATTTGAGATTGTCTTTTCACCTTACTTATAGTTTTCTTTGTTGTGCAAAACCTTTTAAGTTTAATCAGGTCCCACTTATTTACTTTTGTTTTAATTTCCATTACTCTAGGAGATGGGTCATAGAGGATCTTGCTTTGATTTAAGTCATTGAGTGTTCTGCCTATGTTTTCCTCTAAGGGTTTTATAGTTTCTGGTCTTATATTTAGGTTTTTAATCCATTTTGAGTTTATCTTTGTGTTTGGTGTTAGGAAGTGTTCTAATTTCATTCTTTTACATGTAGCTGTCCAGTTTTCCCAGCACCTTTATTGAAGACGTTGTCTTTGCCCCACTATATATTCTTGCCTCCTTTGTCAAAAATAAGTTACCCATAGGTGAATGGATTTATTTCTGGGGTTTCTATCTTGTTCCATTCATCTATATTTCTGTTTTTGTGCCAGTACCATACTGTCTTGATGACTGCAGCTTTGTAGTATAATCTGAAGTCAGGAAGGTTGATTCCTCCAGCTCCATTCTTCTTTCTCAAGACTGCTTTGGCTATTCAGGGTCTTTTGTGTTTCCATATGAATAGTGAATTTTTTTTCTAGTTCTGTGAAAAATGCCATTAGTAATTTGATAGGCATCACATTAAATCTGTAGATTGTATTTGGTAGTATAATCATTTTCACAATATTGATTCTTCCTAACTAGGAACATGATATATCTCTCCATCTATTTATGCCATCTTTGATTTCTTTCATTTGTGTCATGATTTTCTGTATACAGTTCTTTTGTCTCCTTAGGTAAGTTTATTCCTAGATATTTAATTCTTTTAGTTGCAATGGTGAATGGTATTGATACCTTAATTTCTCTTTCTGATTTTTCATTGTTAGTATATAGAAATGCAAACAATTTCTCTGTATTGATTTTATAGCCTGCAACTTTGCTAAATTTACTGATTAGCTCTAGTAATTTTCTGATACTTTCTTTAGGGTTTTCTGCATACAGTAGCATGCCATCTGCAAACAGTAAGAGCTTTAATTCTTCTTTTTCTATATGGATTCCTTTTATTTATTTATTTTTACTCTCTGATTGCTGTAGCTAGGACTCCCAGAACTATGTTGAATAATAGTGGTGAAAGTGGACACCCTTTCTTGTTCTTGATCTTAGGGGGGATGCTTTCAGTTTTTCACCATTGAGAATAATGTTTGCTGTAGGCTTATCATATATGGCATTTACTATGTTAAGGTAGGTTCCTTCTACCCACTTTTTGAAGAGTTTTAATCGTAAAAGGATACTGAATTTTGTCAAAGGCTTTTTCTGCATCTGTTGAGATGATCATATGGTTTTTATCTTTCAATTTTTTAATATGGTGTATCACAGTGACTGATTTGTGTATATTGAAGAATCCTTGCATCCCTGGAATAAACCCAACTTGATCATGGTGTTGTGAGTTTTTTGATGTGTTGCTGAATTCTGTTTGCTAAAATTTTGTTGAGGAGTTTTGTATTTATCTTCATCAATGATATTGGCTTGTAGTTTTCTTTCTTTGTGTGTTGTCTTTGTCTGGTTTTGGTATCAGGGTGATGGTGGCCTCATAGAATGAATTTGGAAGTGTTCCTTACTCTGCAATTTTTTAGGCATTAGCTCTTCTCTAAATGTTTTCTCCTGTGAATTTCTGAATTCTCCTGTGAAGCCATCTAGTTCTGAGCTTTTGTTTTTTGGAGAGATTTTTGATCACAGCTTCAATTTCACTGCTCGTAATTAGGTTGTTCATAATTTCTATTTCTTCTTGGCTTAGTCTTAGAAGATTGAACTTTCCTAAGAGTCTGTCAATTTCTCTCTATTTTATTGCCATATAGTTGTTCATAATAATCTCTTGTAATCCTTTGTATTTATGCATTGTCTGTTGTAACTGCTCCTTTTTCATTTCTAATTTTGTTGATTTGATTCTTCTCTCTTTTTTCTTGATGAGTCTGGCTAAAGGTTTGTCAATTTTTTTTTAGCTTTTTAAAAACCAGCTTTCAGTTTTATTAATATTTACTATTGTTTATTTCATTTATTTTTCATTTATTTCTTTTTAAAATTTTTATTTATTTATGATTTTAATTGGAGGCTAATTACTTTAAAATATTGTATTGGTTTTGCCATACATTGACATGAATCTGCCACAGGTATACATGTGTTCCCCATCCTGAAACCCCTTTCCTCCTCCCTCCCCATACCATCCCTCTGGGTCATCCCAGTGCACCAGCCCCGAGCACCCTGTCTCATGCATGGAACCTGGAATGGCGATTTGTTTTACATATGATAATATAAATGTTTCAAAGCCATTCTGCCAAATCACCCCACCCTTGCCCTCTCCCACAGAGTCCAAAAGACTGTTCTATACATCTGTGTCTCTTTTCCTGTCTCACGTACAGGGTTATTGTTACCATCTTTCTAAATTCCACATGTATGCATTAGTATACTGTATTGGTGGTTTTTTTTTTTTTTCATTTATTTCTGCTTAACTCTTTAATTTTGGGCTGTTTTGTTGTTGTTCTTCTTTTTCCAGATGTTTTAGGTATAAAGTTATATTGTCTATTGAATGTTTTTCTTGTTTCTTGAGGCAGGATTGCATTGCTATAAACTTCCCTCTTAGAACGTCTTAGAACTGCTTTTGCTGCATCACATAGATTTTGAGTTGTGTTTTCATTATCATCTGTTTCTAGAAATTTTTTGATTTTCTTTTTGATTTCTTCAGTAACAAGTTGGTTATTTAGAAGTGTGTTGTTTAGTCTCCATGCATTTGTTTCTTACACTGTTTTTTTCTTGTAATTGATATCTGGTCTCATAGCATTGTGGTCAGAGATGATGCTTGATAATGATTTCAATTTTCTTAAACTTACTGAGGTTTCATTTGTGACCCAAAGAGTGGTCGATCCCAGAGAATGTTCCATGTGCACTTGAGAAGGTGTATTCTTCTGCATTTGGATAGAATGTGCTGAAGATATCAATGAGATCTTTCTCATCTAATGTATCATTTAAGACTTGTGTTTCTTTATTAAATTTCTGTTTTGATGATCTGCCATTGGTGTGAGCAGGGTGTTAAAGTCTCCTACTATTACTGTGTTACTGTCAATGTCTCCTTTTATGTCTATTAGTGTTTGTCTTATGTATTGAGGTGCTCCTATGTTGGGTGCATCAGTTCAGTCAGTACAGTTCAGTCGCTCAGTAGTGTCTGGCTCTTTGTGACCCCATGGACTGCAGCACACCAGGTTTCCCTGTCCATCACCAACACCCAAAGTTTATTCAAACTCATGTCCATTGAGTCCATGATGCCAACCAACCATCTCAACCTCTGTCATCCCTTTCTCCACCAGCTTTCAATCTTTCCCAGCATCAGGGTCTTTTTAAACGAGTCAGTTCTTCCCATCAAGTGGCCAAAGTTTTGGAGTTTCAGCTTCAGCATCAGTCCTTCCAATGAATATTCAGGACTGATCTCCTTTAGGATGGACAGCTTACATCTCCTTGCAGTCCAAGGGACTCTCAAGAGTCTTCTCCATCATCACAGTTCAAAAGCATCAATTCTTTGGCTCTCAGCTTTCTTTATAGTCCAACTATCACATCCATACATGACTACTGGAAAAATCATAGCTTTGACTAGATGGACCTTCATTGGCAAAGCAACGTCTCTGCTTTTTAACATGCTGTCTATGTTGGTCATAACTGTTCTTCCAAGGGGCGAGCATCTTTAATTTCATGGCTACAGTCACCATCTGCAGTGATTTTGGAGCCCAAAAAACCATAAAGTTTGACACTGTTTCCATTGTTTCCCCATCTATTTGCCATGAAGTGATGGGACTGGATGCCATGAACTTAGTTTTCTGAATGTTGAGCTTTAAGACAACATTTTCAATCTCCTCTTTCACTTTCATCAAAAGGTTCTTTAGTTCTTCTTCACTTTCTGCCATAAGGGTGGTATCATCTGCATACCTGAGGTTTTTGATATTTCTCTTGGCAATCTTGATTCCAGCTTGTGCTTCCTCCAGCCCAGCGTTTCTCATGATGTACTCTGAATATAAGTTAATGATAATATACAGCCTTGATGTACTCCTTTCCCTATTTGGAACCAGTCTGTTGTTCCATGTTCAGTTCTAACTGTTGCTTCTTGACTTGCATACAGGTTTCTCAAGTGGCAGGTCTGGTATTCCCATCTCTTTCAGAATTTTCCACGGTTTGTTGTGATCCACAGAGTCAAAGCCTTTGTCATAATCAATAAAGCAGAATTAGATATTATTTTCTGGAACTCTCTTGCTTTTTTGATGATCTAACAGATTTTGGCAATTTGATCTTTGGTTCCTCTGTCTTTTCTAAATCCAGCTTGAACATCTGGAAGTTCACAGTTCACATATTGTTGAAGCCTGGCTTGGAGAATTTTGAGCATTACTTTACTAGCGTGTGAAATAAGTCCAATTGTGCAATGGTTTGAACATTCTTTGGCATTGCCTTTCTAAGGGATTGGAATGAAAACTGACTTTTTCCAGTCCTGTGACCACTGCTGAGTTTTCCAAATTTGCTGGCGTATGGAGTGCAGCACTTTCACAGCATCATCTTCCATGATTTGAAATAGCTCAACTGGAATTCCATCACTTCCACTAACTTTGTTGCTAGTGATGCTTCCTAAGGCCCACTTGACTTCACATTCCAGGATGTCTGGCTCTAGGTGAGTCATCACACCATTGTGATTATCTGGGTTGTGAATATCTTTTTTGTATAGTTCTTCTGTGTATTCTTGCCATCTCTTCTTAATATCTTCTGCTTCTGTTCGGTCCATACCATTTCTGACCTTAATTGTGACATATTTGCATGAAATGTTCCTTTGGTATCTCTAATTTTCTTGAAGAGATCTCTAATCCTTCCAATTCTATTTTTTACTCTATTTTTTTTGCATTGATCACTGAGGAAGGCTTTCTTATCTCTCCTTGCTATTCTTTGGAACTCTGCATTCAAATGGGTATGTCTTTCCTTTTCTCCTTTGCTTTTCACTTCTCTTCTTTTCACAGCTATTTGTAAGGCCTCCCCAGACAGCCATTTTGCTTATTGGCATTTCTTTTTCTTGTTGGGTGCATAGATATTTACAATTTTTATGTTTTCCTCTTGGATTAATCCCTTCATAATTATGTAGTGTTCTTCCTTATCTTTTGTAATCTTCTTTATTTTAACATCTATTTGTCTAATATGAAGATTGCTACTCCAGCTTTGTTTTGCTTCCCATTTGCATGGAATATATTTTTCCATTGTCTCACTTTCAGTCTATGTGTCTTGAGGTTTGAAGTGGGTTTCTTGTAGATAGCATATATATAGATCTTGTTTTTGTATCCATTCAGCCAGTCTGTGTCTTTTGGTTTGAGCATTAATCCATTTACCTTTAAAGTAATTATTGATATATATGTTCCTATTGCCATTTTCTTAATTTTGGGGGGGTTGATTTTGTAGTTAATTTTTCCTCTATTGTATTTCTTGACTATATAAGTCCCTTTAATATGTGTTGTAAAGCTAGCTTGGTGGTACTGAATTCTCTTAACTTTTGCTTATCTGAAAAGCTTTTTATTTCTTCATCAATTTTGAATGAGATCTTTGTTGCATACGGTAATCTTGTTGTAGATTTTTCCCTTTCAGTATTTGAAATATATCCTGCCATTCCATTCCAGGCTGCAGAGCTTCTGCTGAAAGATCAGCTGTTAAACATATGGGGGGTTTCCCTTGTATGTTACTTATTGCTTCTCTGTTGCTGCTTTTAATATTCTTTCTTGTATTTAGTCTTAGTTTGATTAATATGTGTCTTGGCATGTTTTCCTTGGGTTTATCCTGTATGGGACTCTATGTCTCTTAGACTTGATTGATTATTTCCTTTCCTTATTGGGGAAATTTTTACCTATAGTCTCTTCAAAATTTTTCTCATATGCTTTCTTTTCCTCTTCTTCTTTTGGGGCCCCTATAATTCAAATGTTGATGTGTTTGATATGGTCCCAGAGGTCTCTGAGACTGTCCTCAGCTCTTCATTCTTTTCACTTTATTGTGCTCTTCATAAGTTATTTCCACCATTTTATCTTCCAGCTTACTGATTTGTTCTTCTGCTTCAGATTTGCTACTATTGATTCCTTCTAAATTTATTTTTAATTTTAATAATTGTGTTGTTTTTCTGTATGTTTATTCTTTAATTATTCTAGGTCTTTGTTAATTTATTCTTGTATTTTCTCCATTTTGTTTTCAAGGTTTTTGATCACCTTAATATCATTATTCTGAATTCTTTATCAGATAATTTGCCTATTCCCTCTTCTTTATTTGGACTTCTGTGTTTCTAGTTTGTTCCTTCATTTGTGCAGTATTTCCCTTCCTTTTCATTATTTTTTTTTAAGTTATTATGTTTGAGGTCTCCTTTTTCCAGGCTTCAAGGAAAGTTGAATTCTTTCCTTGAAGAAGGTTGAATTCTTTTTTCCTTTTGGCTTCTTTCCTTCTAAGGTTGATCCAGTGGTTTGTGTAAGCTTTGTATAGGATGAGAATTGTGCTGAGTTTGTTTGCTTGTTTGTTTTTCCTCTGCTAGGCAAGGCTGAGTGGGGTGGCAATCCTGCTTGCTGATGATTGGGTTTGTATTTTTGTTTTGTTTGCTGTTTAGATGAGGTGTCCTGCACATGGTACTACTGGTGGTTGGGTGATGCTGGGTCTTGTTTTCAAGTGGTTTCATTTGTGTGAGTTCTCAAAATTAGATACTACCTGGGGTTCTTCTCCAGTAGTATAGGGTGTTGGAGTCAGTGCTCCCACTCCAAAGGCTCAGGGCTTGAACTCTGGTCAGGAACAAAGATTCCACAGTGGTTTGTTATGGCATTAAGTGAGATTAAAACAAATATCCAAAAGTGAGAAACCACAGATAAACTCCAGACAAATGGCAGTTACAAAATCAGGCAAATAATAATGAAAGTAATGGAATATACACATACACATATACACCCATGAGCAAAGTCAAAACAGTCCAACAAAAATAAAGTACAAGAGATTGACCTGGCAAACAAAGGAAATTAAAAATTATATTTACCAGTTAAGAACAAAACTAACTTAAGTACAGACTGGAAAACAAAACTGAAGCAAGGTGCCAAGTGGGGAATAAAGCAATGAAAACAAAACTAACGAATATGCTGAAAGGAAAGGAAAGAAAGAAAAGAAAGAAAGAATAGATATGCAAAGTTAAACAGAGGTAGACAAGATTTATATACATTAAAGATTAACTGCAAGGAGAAAAGAACAGTAGGAAAGGCAAACAAAGGAATCAATGTTGAAAAGTATAATAGGTTTAAAAAATTAAAAATTTTAAATGAGAGGGAGGGCAGAAAAGAAAAAAAGGAAAACTCCACAGAACTGCAAAAGTGCAATGTAGAGGCAGAAGTTTATGACAACAATAAAAAATGTGACTGAGACCAAAAAAAAAAAAAAAAAAAAAACCAGCTCAAAAGCTTAATTGGATTTCTTAGTGCCAATAAAATAGACCATTACAACAGAGGAGGAAAAAATGGAAAAAAAAAAAAAATGAAAAGAAAAAAAAATCCAAAAGTATCTATAGAACATGTCAAAAAATAAGAACAATAAATGTTTTTCTTGAGTCACTGCTGTTAGAGTCCTTTTCCTGGCTGGGAGTCACAGTCCACCTTACCTCCCTAGGATGGCCTCCAATACTGTGCTGCCCTCTGAACCTGCTGTGGGGGCGGCTCAGATTCTAATCTGGTCCTACTCCTGTGTTCTTGACTCCAAGATCCACAGCTATCAGAGCTAGTGCTTTTTCTTTTGTGGGAGCTATCAATGGGCTTTATATATTCCTTAGACAGGGAGTCGGCTTAGTTGATCGTGTGGATTTAATCTGCAATTTGTATGGCTGGTGGGAAGGTTTTGGGTCTTCTTCCTCAGCCACACTGCCCCTGTGTTTCAATTGTGGTATTATTTTCATCTCTACATGTGGGCCATCCACTGGGGTTTGCTACTGAGGCTGCCCTGGAGGACTTGGGTTTGCCCCTGAGAGGGCCAGGTGTGGAAGTGGTGCAGCTGCTTGGGTTGCAGGGGTTCTGGCAGCATCAGGCACTCAGGGGAGTTGGCGGCTAGGGCAACAGGAAATATTGTGCTCTAGAAGAGTATAGCAACCAGTATTGGCCAATACTCTCCAGTATTCTTGCCTGGAGAACCCCCACTCTGACAGAGAAGCATGGCAAGCCACAGTCTACAGGGTAGCAAAGAGTCGGACACTACCAAAGCAATCCCGCGTGCATAGAAGCAAAGCCTTTCTTGCCTGTGGCAGCTCTGCCCCAGTGAGAGTTGAGCATGAAGATGGCATGGCTGCTTGTCTTGTGGGGACCATGGTGGCTCCAAGTAAGCAGGGACACGGACTCCCTCCGCTGCAGGAGTTATGGCCCTATCAGTTTTTTTTGAGCCTCTTGTAGCTGGCGATCTCAAGGCCTCTTTGGCCAGTCTTTCTCTGTAGCTCCACCCATTCAGGCACTTTGGAGGGTTCCCTTGTCTGGGATCATTCTCTGTTGTTCAGTGCTTCGGGTACATAGATGGTCCCTACCTGGCTGGAGTCCTACTCTGTAGATTGGTGCCTCAGGCACTTAAAGGGGCATCCTGGGTATGGTCCTGCTCTGTAATTCAGTGTATCAGGCATTTGATGGGCCAGCCTCTCTACTGTTCAGCTGCCAGTGCTGGTGTGTGGGGAGAGAGAGGCTATGGTGATGGCTCCAGCATCTACGTGTGACTCAGCAGTATTGCCTTGCTTCCGTGGCTGCCTGGCTTTCCTCCACCAGCATTTCCCACCAAGATCTCCCCCCTCACATCCCCTCAATCCATCTTTCCTGCAGTCAACAGCAGCCCTTGCCCTGGGATTACTCCACAATCCCTAAACTCCAGCTCCCAGCTGCTGCACATTCCAGAAGACCAGCGTTCCTGTCATGGGTATGTATGGCTGCTGCAAGGACTGTCTAATTCTCATCCCATTAGGTGCCACAGATCAGCTGTTTCACTCTCAGCCATAAATGTTTCTCCTCTGACTCAGACAATTGCCCTGCTCTTGGGATCGGACTCCTGCTTCAGTTTGCCCGCCTGCTGAGGGCAGGTCCAGTCCTACTAACACGCCTGTTTTTCCCCCTAGTTCCTTCCTCCTACTGAGTTTTGCATGGCTCAATATATTCTTTTCCACTGGTCAGGTACTCCTGTCCATTCTCAGCTGGTGTTCTGCACGCACTTCTGTGTCTGAATGAGTATTTCTGATGTATCCGTGGAGAGAGATGTAGTCCACGTCCACCTACTCCTCTGCCATCTTGTTCTCTGAAGCTTGTTCTTAATGGTGACTAACATCTTCAAACAAGCAAGACAAAGACTTTTCATACTTCTATTAAATTACAGTAGACCTGGAATTCTCTAAGTTCCATGAGCTAGTGACATATAATAAGTAGGATTCTATCCATAAAACTTGGATGATGGTAGGACAGTTTCTAACTCTCAGCTAAAAACTATGTGACCATAATAACATGCTTTGAGGGTCAGTTTTTATTTATACACTACCTAACCACTTTGAGTATACTTTTTCTTGTTTATAAATATACTTTATTGATATTTTGTTGATTAAATGTTAGAATGTGTGTGTGTGCTCACTCAGTTATGTCTGACTCCTTGTAGCCCCATGGACTGTAGCTGGTATTAGAAATATACATGGCTCACAAATGGTTTTATTTCTCAATAACAACCAAAAACTATATGAGTGTAATTTCTATCAAATTTCAACTGATTAAGAAGAACTAAGCTTGGAGAATTGCTAAAAAGGACACGCTTGGGAATAATAGGAGAAGGAGAGAAACTCAGAAATCTAAGATGACGCCTGACATTTTTGCTACACAGATTTAAGCTGTGGATATATCATTTCATAGTTCTGTTTCTGATTTCTTTATAGTAACCTACAGGGCTCAGATTAGATGGTCACTTTAAAATCTTTATTTCTAAAACAAGTCTAAATTCAATGCACATTATAAATTACCTAAGCATGCAGATATAGGTCACGTTTGGCTAGAGAATGTGCATAGAATCAGTTATGTGAGCGGGTTTATTTATTTATTTATTTTTTTTTACCATGCCCTATAAGAAACTGGGCTTCCCAGGTGGCACTAGCAGGAAAGAAATCACCTGCCAATTCAGGAGACTAAGAGGAGGAAAGCATGGCAACCCATTCCAGTATTCTTGCCTGGGGACTCCCCATGGACAGAGGAGCCTGGCAGCCTACATACAGTCCATCAGGTCGCAAAGACTGAGACCTGACTGATGCGACTTAGCATGCATCCAGGCGTAGTGAAACTTGTGCTGTAAGGTCGACAAGAGCAGTTGAGTGCCACAAATATCTCATCAGAAATCATTCTTTGTTTCATGCTAGCAAGCTCAAGATGCACTGTTACCAGAGACAGTGAGTCCAACGTGAGCATATGTCACATTTGACAGTTACTCGGTTTGGGAATCAGAGTGTTCACTGCCTTTCCTTCTGGCAAGCTGGATAAGATGCTTTCTCCTAAAATCTAAAACTCTTCAAGCTACTCTATTGTATAGTATCAGCAGAGATTCATGTTGGGTGGAATATAGGTGGACAAAAATTAAAAAATTATCCTCAGTCCTAAAGAGTCAAGAGTTGAATTGACAAGACTATGTGTTTAAAGTTTCTCATAGTATATTATGAAGAGTTTCTTTGAATTCAGACAAAGCATAATGAAAATTCTACTTTTGATAAGGGGTATAAATATATAAAACTAGTCTTTTTTAGTCAATTTCTCTTTATAACAGGTATAATTCACAATATATTAATACATGATTTGCAAGTATTTTCTCTCAACCCATGGGTTTTTTCAGTTTCTTTATAATATTTTTGAAATATGGAAGTTTTTCAATTTTGATGAATCTCAACTTTTCCTTTTAATCACTTTTGTCAATTAGGTTTGGAGTCATATATAAAAATCTATTGCCAAATCCAAGGTCATGAAAATTTATTCCAATGTTTTCTGCTAAAAGTTTTACAGTTTTAACTCTTCTCGAAGACATTATGAAGAAATTGGTTACTCTGCTTACTCAAATTATATTATTCTGATTTTTGTGACAATTTATTGTATTTTTCCATATCTTAAACTCTATTCATTCTCACATCTACTTTCTGGTTTTTATGGTTCAGACTTCCTTTTAATAGTCTTATTTCCTCTTTTGTGTGTGTGGGGTGTGTGTGTGTGTGTGTGTGTGTGTGTGTGTGTGTGTGTAATCTTCTCTGGTGTTTTCATAATAACTTTTTCATTTTCTAAGCAACTTATAGGGATGCCTGGTGTGCAGCAGTCCATGGGGTCACATAGAGTCAGACAAAACTTAGCAACTAAACAACGATAAACAATTTTAGGTAAGTTAACTGTCCTAAGTAATTATACTGTGCTTTATTTAAAAATTGCACTCAAATTCAACTATATGTAAACTGAATTTATTTCATATCCGGCTGACAGATAATGTTTCTAATTTGCATGAAAATAATTCATGAATTATGATTTTATAAGCCCTATTTCCATGTTAAGGAATGCTAACAATGTTGTAATACAAGCACTTTGTAACTTGTTATCAAACTGGGATTACTAGGCTGGTAAAGACAGTGTCACTTAATTTTAAACCTCCTTTTTTTCTACTCCCTCTGAACTGCATCCATCCACTAATCTTTTTACTATCTTTATAGGTTTGCTTCTTCCAGAATATCTTATAATTGACATGATATAGAATGTGGCCTCATTCACCTAGCAATATGCATTTAAGATTTATCTATATTCTTGTGTCTTGACAATTCATTTTTAAAAATCACTGAATAATATTCCATTATACAGACTATACTTCATGTACTATTATCTATTCATATATTAAGGAGATTGCAATGGTTCCAGTTTGTAGCAATCATGAATAAAGCTGCTATCAGCATTCACAAGCAAGATTTTATGTGAATGTAAGTTGTCAAAGCAATGGTGTTAATATCTTGGAGCTCAGTTGCTAAATTACATGGAAAAAATATGTTTAACTCTGTTAAAAGATGCCAAACTGTCTTCCAAAGTGCTTGTACCCTTTTACACTTCCGCATTCAATGAACAAGAAGCGCTATTGTTTCATACTGAAATGCAACTGCTACTGTCATCTTCTGTGAGTTAAAATAAATTGAGAAGAGTGAATTTTAACCATCCTGGTAAGTTTATAGAGGCATCTCACTGTTTGAATTTGTATTTCTCTAATGGTTCAGCAGCAAAGAATTCACCTGCCACTACAGGGGAGGTGGTTTTGAGCTTTGGGTCGGGAAGATGTCTTTGGTGAAGGAAATGGTACCCACTCCAGTATTCTTGCCTCGGAAATCCCATGGACAGAGGATCCTGGCGGGCTACAGTCCAGGGGCTTGCAAAAGAGCTGGACATGACTTAGAGACTAAACAATGAACAATTATATTGAATATCTTATATTCTTTTCTTCCCTTCTGTATATCTTCTTTGATGAGATATTTGTTCATATAGTTTAATCATTTTTAAATTGGGTTTTTGTCCATTTGTGGTGAGTTTTAAGAGTTCTTTCTGTATTTTAACACAAATCATTTATGAGATATGTGTTTTTCATATTTTTTCTTGTCTGTGGCTTGAATTGTTATTCTCATAACAGTAACTTTATCACAGAAGATATTTTTAATTTTAATACATCCACTTATTTTTTTATGAGTCATGCTTTCAGTATTGTATCTGAAAACTAATTATCAAATTCAAAGTCACATAGATTGATTTTCCCCTATGTTTTCTTCTATAAATTTTATAGTTTTGCTTTATCTGTATCTCTATGACCCATTTTGCTAATTTTTCTAAAACTATGTAAGTTATGCCTATAAGGGTTTTTTTTTGCATAATATTGTCCAATTTGTCCAGCACCATTTGTTCAAAAGACTGTACTTTTTCTGTTGAATTGCTTTTACCCTTTTGTCAAAGATCATTTGGATATATACTGTGTAGATGTATTTCTTGGGACTCTATTTTGTTCCATTGATCTGTGTCTAACCTTTCTCTAATACCACATATTCTTGATTACTGTAGATTTATATTTGGCCTTGAAGTCAAATAATGCAAGTCTTCCAGTTTTCTCTTTTTTTCCAAATGTTTTGATAATGATTCTGAGTATTTTGCTTTTCTACATAAACTATGAATCATTTAGTTCATATGTAAAAAATATCTTGCAGGGATTGTATTAAATCTATAGATCAAGTTGGGAAGAACTGATATCTTAAAAAATATTAGGTCTTCCAATCCACAAACATAGATTATTTTTTTCATTTATTTGGATCTTATATTCTCATGGGTTCTGAGGATTTTTGCATCAGTTATTTAGTCAGATTTCATTTTATAGTGTTATTATAAATGGTATTTTTTATTTTAAATTTCATTTGATTATTATTGGCATATAGGAAATCAATTAACTTTTGTAATATTAACCTCTAACCTGAAAACTTGCTAAAGTACTATAAACGCTATATTCACTTACATGTTTCAGAAAATTTCTATTATTCCTTTTTTACATAGACAAAAATTAGTAAAATTTTATAATATGCAGTCATATTTAACAAAGATTTGACAAAAGGATGTAGCATAAAATAAAGGCTATCAACTTGGGTTTGAAATGATAAAAAAATGAATCTGTTACTAAGTAATTAATCTTTTTAGATGTCAGGTCTCAATTATAAAACAAGAATATTCATAACTATCTTATAAATATGATGACAAGTAAAGTTTAATAGAATTTAGATTTAAACAAAAAAGTAAAATAAGGTTGTAATAATAAATATTTCTAAGTATTGACAGAACTAGGAATATGTCAAAACAAAAATATGTAGCTAACGTGCATATGAATAACTTAATATATAAAGTCGAAGTCAAAGTATTAGTCAATCAGTCGTGTCTGACTCTTTGCAACCCTGTGAATTGTAGCTCACCAGGCTCCCTTGTCCATGGAATTCTCCAGGCAAGAATATGGGAGTGGGTAGCCATTTCCTTCTCCAGGGGATCTTCCTGACTCAGGGATTGAACCCAAGTCTCCTGCATGGCAGGTGGATTCTTTACCATTTGAGCCACCAAGGAAGTCCTCTGAGTCACCAGAGCTCAGGAGTTGTGTAAAAGAATATCCTCACAAGAAAACTCAATTTCAGATAGATCAAACAATTATATGTATTTTAAAATCTAGAACATAGGATATACATCCTGGTATATAGAGAGAAACTGAAGAAATAGTGGATGTGGTTTCTAGTCACACAAGATAATGTAAATGTATAAAAATAAATTTTGTATATCAAAATTAGAAAGATACTTTAGAAACTACACAATCAAGTAGTAATTTGATGAAATGCTGATTTGCACATGACATCATTTGTAGTAGTTTTCTATTTCAAGTAAGCTTTTGATTTGTATGGACATGAGGATAAAGTTAAGGAGAAACACTTTTTCTGCTTTCACCACATATACTGTTTACACATGGTCTGGGGAACTTCTTGGCATATTTCTTTTTTCAGAGGGAGGCATGGTGACACAGACCCAATAAACAGGCTGTTTCTTGAAAGAGACAATATGGATTTCATATTCTTTTTGAATATTGGTTAGTTTTATATGTAGCAGTTGTGTGTGCATGCATGCTAAGTCACTTCAGTTGTGTCAGACTCTTTGCAACCCTAGAGACTGTAGTCTGCCAGGCTCACCTGTCCATGGGATTCTCCAGACAAGAACACTGGAGTGAGTTACCATGTCCTTTTCTAGGGGATCTTCCTGACCCAGGGATCTAACTGGCATCTCTTATAGCTCCTGCATTGACAGGTGGGTTCTTTACCACTATCGTCACCTGGAAAGCGTTATATGTAGCATGGTGAGTGTAAAATAGAATGAATTTTTAAAAAAACTGACCAAAGGAAATACAATTATAATGAATAAAAGCAAAACTAGTCCTGCTGAAGTTCTCCTTTAAAGTACAGTAACAGGAAACAGAATGAGAGAGGGAAGCCCTCCTATCCGACCAGAATCTATTTTTCATGTTTGGTTCTGTGCACCCAGCACATTAGCGATGTGGGAGCAGTGGAGACCAAGGTGCCCTGTGGACCTGCAGTAAATCTTAAGACACTTGTAAGACTCCTTTTTGATGACTCTCGAAAGTACCTCTCTGAGGGGAAGAACTTATGGGGGACTTCCCTGGTGGTGCAGAGGTTAAAGCGTCTGCCTGCAATGTGGGAGACCTGGGTTCGATCCCTGGGTCAGGAAGATCCCCTGGAGAAGGAAATTGCAACCCACTCCAGTATCTTGCCCAGAGAATCCCATGGACAGAGGATTTTGGTGGGCTAGAGTCCATGGGTCGCAAAGAGTCGGATACGACTGAGCGACTTCACTTTCACTTTGTTTAAGTGGCATTATTTAATATGCATTTAGATTAAACAAGACAATATAATATGTATTACTAACTGATTTAATATGTTTCAATTCATGCCTGCAGAATTGTGCAATCTTAGTAAATTATTTTTAAAAAAGAAGTTTACACAAATATTTCATAGGGGAGGAAAGATAAAGAAATAGCTAGATATGTCATAAATTACAAATTTTAAATTAATATATAAATCTAGTAACAATTACAGAAACACAAGAGACTTCCCCAGCACAGTTCAAAAATGCATTAAAGCAGCTAAAGTAAATGAAAGTGATAAGCACCAACGATGCCAAGATTACTGATGACATTGAAATTTGTTTCACTCTTTCCAGAGAACAAACACATATGTTAAAAAAGCTAAAACTGTTCACATTTTGCCTAATAAATTTTACTGCATGCATCTAAAACAGTTCAGAAGGGATTTTTACTAAAAATGTAATGCATTCATAGGTCCAAAAATAGTCCTGTTTGTAACATTCTAAGAGCAAGACAAAAGTACAGAAACACCTATGCATCTTGTGATAAATAGTAGTATTCCATAAACACTAAAGTCCATACAAGAAAAAAAAAATTGCCATAGGGGTTTCCCTGGTAGTTCAAAGGACAAAGAATTTGCCTACAATGCATGAGACCGGGGTTCAATCCCAGGGTCTTGAAGACCCCTGGACAAGGGAATAGCTACCCACTTCAGCATTCTTGCCTGGAGAATTCAATAGACAGAGGAATGTGGTGGGCTACAGTTCCATGGGGTCGCAAAGAGTTGGACCTGACTGAGTGACTTTAATTTCATTTTCACATTCTACAGTGTGTAGTGCACTATGCCGACCTTTGAATGGTATCTACGTTGTCTCACAGCCAGCTGGTTTTCAAAGTGCCTTGTATTAATACACACAGGAAAATAAGAGCTCTGTGACACTGGAATATGCATTTTGAATACTGATGATTTTATTTTCTTCAGATCTGTACTGAATGTGCAGTTCAAATCCTGTAGCAGTTATCCCAGAAAATAATTCTACGGAATGATCACCTTGTGATGCCACTAAATGAGGTTCACTCAGGTATATAACACATTCAATTTGCTAAAATCAACCTAAATACATGCTGTGAGTTAAAATATGATGTATGTTGTAGTGGTGATATTTTAACAGCTTTAATTATGCCTCATTTCTAAAAAAAAGATTCCTGCAAATAATAATAAAGTACTAAAGCAGTTAAAAAAAACACACCTACGGACACCTTATCTTTGACAAACAAGGCAAGAATATACAATGGAGTAAAGACAATCTCTTTAACAAGTGGTGCTGGGAAAACTGGTCAACCACTTGTAAAAGAATGAAACTAGATTACTTTCTAACACCATACACAAAAATAAACTCAAAATGGATTAAAGATCTAACGTAAGATCAGAAACTATAAAACTCCTAGAAGAGAACATAGGCAAAACACTCTCCGACATAAATCACAGCAGGATCCTCTATGATCCACCCCCCAGAATACTGGAGATAAAAGCAAAAACAAACAAATGGGATCTAATTAAAATTAAAAGCTTCTGCACAATAAAGGAAACTATAAGCAAGGTGAAAAGACAGCCTTCAGAATGGGAGAAAATAATAGCAAATGAAGCAACTGACAAACAACTAATCTCAAAAATATACAAGCAACTTATGCAGCTCAAGTCCAGAAAAATAAATGACCCAATCAAAAAATGGGCCAAAGAACTAAATAGATATTTCTCCAAAGAAGACATACAGATGGCTAACAAACACATGAAAAGATGCTCAACATCACTCATTATTAGAGAAATGCAAATCAAAACCACAGTGAGGTACCATTTCACACCAGTCAGAATGGCAGCGATCCAAAAGTCTGCAAGCAATAAATGCTGGAGAGGGTGTGGAGAAAAGGGAACCCTCCTACACTGTTGGTGGGAATGCAAACTAGTACAGCCACTATGCAGAACAGTGTGGAGATTCCTTAAAAAATGCAAATAGAACTGCCTTATGACCCAGCAATCCCACTGCTGGGCATACACACCAAGGAAACAAGAATTGAAAGAGACACGTGTACCCAAATGTTCATCGCAGCACTGTTTATAATAGCCAGGACATGGAAACAACCTAGATGTCCATCAGCAGATGAATGGATAAGAAAGCAGTGGTACATATACACAATGGAGTATTACTCAGCCATTAAAAAGAATACATTTGAATCAGTTCTAATGAGATGGATGAAACTGGAGCCGATTATACAGAGTGAAGTAAGCCAGAAAGAAAAACACCAATACAGTATACTAACACATATATATGGAATTTAGAAAGATGGTAATGATAACCCTGTATGCAAGACAGCAAAAGAGACACAGATGTATAGAACGGACTTTTGGACTCTGTGGGAGAGGGAGAGGGTGGGATGATTTGGGAGAATGGCATTGAAACATCTATACTACCAGGTAAGAAATGAATCGCCAGTCTATGTTTGATACAGGATACAGGATGCTTGGGGCTGGTGCACGGGGATGATCCAGAGAGATGCTATGGGGTGGGAGGTGGGAGGGGGGTTCATGTTTGGGAACTCATGTACACCCATGGCTGATTCATGTCAATGTATGGCAAAACCAATACAGTATTGTAAAGCAAAATAAAGTAAAAATAAAAATTAAATAATAATAATAATAATAAAAGAATGAACCTGAAAAAAAAAAAAAAAGGTCTTCTGATAAATCAAAATAGACAAGAATTCTACACCTAGAGAACAGATCCTCCTGCCTCCTTCTCCTTTGCTTTTGAGGAGAGGAGGTTCATTGGTCTGCCAGTCATTCAAAAGGAGGACAGAAAGTGCTGTTTTAGAGCTGGTGTGGATAAAATAATATATCTGGTTTTTGCATTCTGTGCCGAATGCTACCTTGTGGTAGTAAACCAAACACTGGATAGGCAACACTATAACTTGATATAAAAGATCAAGACAGGTAATGGTCAGATAACATGTCCCTCTTAAGCTGAATTCTTTAACACTTGTCAACATAGGTATGAGAAAATTGACGTGTTCATTTACACATTAACATCTGTTGGCATGGTCCACAGGAAAATAAAAATCAGTGTGAGAAACTAGGTGATTATATGTGACAATGTAGAAAATATTTGTCAGCTTTAGTCATTGTCTTTTGAAGTTGTAGTTGTTTTTCGTTTGTTTGTTTGTTTGTTTTTGTTTTTTTAATAAAGTATCAAGTTACACTCAGAGGAGTGAGTCTTTTTCATAGGGACTATATTTTCAATTGAGATAAAAAATCATTTATGATCTGAATGGTCCAGTAAGATGACTAAAGTCAGAGACACAAATGACATTTAATCCAAATGATTAGAAGCCTAAGGCATCTGTTTTAATTGCATCATTTGCATTTTCAGAGACATTCAGATGGTACCCAGAATCATACAGTCTGTGCTTTCTGCTGTCATATATTTGTTCTTACAGCTGAGGTATTTTAAGGTCAACTCTGTCACAGAAATGATCTAATCATTTTATTCTTAAAATTTCTAAATAAAATACATTTTAAATAAGAAAAGTTTAATAACAAAAGTATAAGTGTAATTTATAGTTAGGAATCAGAGCTGTGATTACAATGGTTGGTTTTTGAATTGCCAATCTTGGTCAGCACAGACATGGAAAGCAGACAAACATACAAGTGCCTCTTCACACATACATCTCACAGAAAACAGAACTATGGCTGAGTTGAACAAGTGATTTTGACATGATGCTGATCAACATTCTCATAAACTATTTTATTCAACATATTTTTGCTACTCCCATAGACTCCTTTGCATAAGTTCAATAATTGTTCATTTAGAAACTTTTCTAGACATCGATCTGCAACTTTTGATTTTAAATTTATCAAAACAATTGGGAAACTATTTGACAGGCAACAGAAGAGTGCTTGCCATGTTCTGCTGTTGGAATAATGATGCATTTAAAACTTATAAAGTGTGGTTTCTACAAGGAGTCATCAGAGTGAGAATTTCATACTCCATAAAATTCAATATAAATATTTGACTATTTTTGGAAGCTGAATGATTAAATTAAGCACTCTTTTCAGCAAGAGGGCACCTAGCATTTTAGAATGAATTAAAGTCTCCAAACTCTGATGAATTACATTAAAATGCAGTACAATAACTTTAGTTTTAAAAGCCAATGTCCTAGCCCCACATGAAAAAAAGAAAAGTGAAGTCACTCAGTTGTGTCCAACTCTGCAACCCCATGGACACCAGGCTCCTCCGTCCATGGGATTTTCTAGGCAAGAGTACTGGAGTGGGTTGCCGTTTCCTTCTCCAGGGAACTTCCCGACCCAGGGATCGAACCCAGGTCTCCCACATTGTAGACAGACGCTTTCCATCTGAGCCACCACTTGATCTTAGCCAAAAGCCCAAGAAGCGATACTTATTTTTAATTTGATACGTTACAGAACAAAATATACTTATCCACACACAGTATATTACTGATTTTCAACTATAGGTACACTGGATATAATTTTTTGAGTATGTTTTGAATGATAAAAATATGCTTCTATCATTTTAATTTTAATCATTCAGTGTTCATGGGCTCCAGAATTCCTAACTGGGTTACATGGCTAAACATAAAAAAAAGTTATTCATAATCTCTAGAGCTGAAACTATTCAGTTGAAATTATCTTAATAAGAAAGCTAAAAAACTGATCTAAATATCAAACAAAAATAGCTCTATTGAATCAGTGCCCAACTCCTTCCAACATATATCTGTATCTCACACTCTCAAAAAAAAAAAAAAATATATATATATATATATATCTCAAATACACATGTATACACACACACATGGATACACATCTGGATTCCCAGACACTAGTGGCTAAGAACCTGCCTGCTAATGCAGGAGATAGAAGAGACTCAGGTTCGATCCTTGGGTTGGGAAGACCCCCTGAAGGAGGGCATGGCAACCCACTCCAGTTTTCTTGCCTGGAGAACCCTATGGACAGAGGAGCCTGGCAGGCTAGCCAGACATATTGAAGTGACTTGACATGCACATACGCATGTGTGTGCATATATATATATATATATATATATATATATATATATATATACTCACACAAATATAGATGCATAAAATCATAACAGCTTTTAAAAGTAAATAGTATTAACATCCTCACTTTATAGTTAAGAAGACTAAAGCTCAGAGCAGTTACAAACATGACCAAAGTCAAGGAAATGATTATACTAATAAATAAGAATATAATTTGAACTTAGATTGTCCAATTCTAGGGCACTGCTCTAAAATCAATATATTATTTGGAAAAACTTTCCTTTGCAGCTTAATGGGGAATGATGTCCAGATTTTATAAGTAACTGTGGGCCACTACTAAAGATGTTTGAGAGACACTGATTCTGCATTAGTATCTCAGCTGAGAAACATTATGGTGATGGTCTCCTAGTTCTGTTGTCTAAATTTTGTTAAAACTTAGAGATTTTATATATGTGATAATAATTATGACATAAAGCACCCATTACTACACAAATGTAGTTAATGATCTTCAAAAACTTATGAATGATGGGAGCTATTTGTATGTAAACAAGTGAAGAGGAACTAAAAAGCCTCTTGATGAAAGTGAAAGTGGAGAGCGAAGAAGTTGGCTTACATTTGAACATTCAGAAAAAGATCATGGCATCTGGTCCCATCACTTCATGGGAAATAGATGGGGAAACAGTGGAAACAGTGTCAGACTTTATTTTTTGGGGCTCCAAAATCACTGCAGATGGTGACTGCAGCCATGAAATTAAAAGATGCTTACTCCTTGGAAGAAAAGTTATGACCAACCTAGATAGAATATTCAAAAGCAGAGACATTACTTTGCCGACTAAGGTCCGTCTAGTCAAGGCTATGTTTTTTCCTGTGGTCATGTATGGATATGAGAGTTCGACCGTGAAGAAAGCTGAGCATTGAAGAACTGATGCTTTTGAACTGTAGTGTTGGAGAAGATTCTTGAGGGTCCCTTGGACTGCAAGGAGATCCAAGCAGTCCATTCTGAAGGAGATCAGCCCTGGGATTTCTTTGGAGGGAATGATGCTAAAGCTGAAACTCCAGGACTTTGGCCACCTGATGCGAAGAGCTGACTCATTGGAAAAGACTCTGATGCTGGGAGGGATTGGGGGCAGGAGGAGAAGGGAACGACCGAGGATGAGATGCCTGGATGGCATCACTGACTTGATGCACATGAGTTTAGGTGAAATCCGGGAGTTGGTGATAGATAGGGAGGCCTTGAGTGCTGCGATTCCTGGGGTTACAAAGAGTCAGACATGACTGAGTGACTGAACTGAACTGAACTGAAACAGTGGTTGATTTTAACATCCAACAGTAAAATTGTAAGACAACTGCAGGATCACGGTATTATGAATAGATGTGTGCCATAATATATTTTTATGTTTTAGTAGCATATACCACATACAATTGCAGCACAGAGAGCTGATATGCCCTGCCTTCCCCAGAGGACGTGTGTTGCTTTGCCCTAAATCTTTTGAATTCCTTCTGTGTACACTGTGTGCTTTCCACAGTGCCTGGATTCAAATTGAATAAATGCAATTCTCAGGTTTGTATTGGCCTAGGAATCTAAAACTTCTCTCTGGCTTCTACATTTTATATTCCACAATAGTGAGGTGATTAAACTTCTTTCCTTGATTTCTAACCTATACTTTATTAATAATGATACTAAAATGAATAATGGTTAGAATAATGGAAGCTATAGCTATTTATCAAAAGTTTACTAGAATAGGTATTTATTAAATACCTTATATATTATCTCCTTTATATTTACTAATAATCTGGTAAAATAGATATTATCAATGTGACTATTTTATAGTTGAGAAGCTCAAGTTAAGAACACCCCAGTCATACAGCTAATACGTTCTGAAACTGTTTTTTTACTCAAATACCATTCTATTTATCATTTTCCTTGTACACTCATTCGTTATGGATAGCATTTTCCAACTGAGGGATTCAAGATGATGTTCCCAAGTTCATGTTTTTAAAATATATGACACGTTTGTTTTGATGTGTGTTTTTATTATATGAATAAAAGAATATATACATACTTCTCATAGAATAGAAAGGTACATGGGAGACAAAGGGCATCTGTGTGTATGTTAAAGAAAGTCATCAGTGATCTTCATGAATTCATCACCCAGTTGATTTTTTACTCAGTTGAATACAGATTACTACAGTGATAATTTTAATGGTTATATTATTTTAATTTATATTCTATGATTTACAAATATTGCTTAATGTTTTCTCATCATAACCACTGGTAGATTAGATGTCAAAAGTAAGTAATAAATAAATACAAATATTTTTAAATTAAACAAATATAACCACATGCCATATACTAGCAAATATATCCAATCTTTTCTGCCTATTTGTTTAAATTTATTTATTTATTTTCATTTTAGGCTGTGCCATGTGGCTTGTAAGATCTTAGTTCCCTGCCCTCGGCAGTAAAAGCACAGAGTCCTCACCACTGGACTGCCAGGGCATTCTCTGTTTAAATTTATATGAAGTTTGATCCCAGAAACACTAGTATGGCAACATTATTACAGCACATCTGGCATTGAAAACAGGAATGTTATAAAGACGGGCTCTCAATTATGAGTGAATGTCAAGTTCCACCAGGAGCTGGCAGGGAATGGAATGTACTGGGCTAAAGTTAGCCCTCTCTCCTACCTCAGCCTCTTGATATCTCCACCTTTTCCCCTCACATTTATAGTGCTTTGTCCTCTATCAATATTTCAAAATTAACTTATTTAATTATTGTTAATAACTTAGTAGCTGAACTAAATGTAGGAGACAATACTGTCAAAAGAAGTAGTGAAATAAAATACTTTGAGGAAGAGGACAGGAAATACCAAAGTTCCCTAAGAGTCGCACAGAACACAGCTAGCAAATTAGACATATGAATTTCTTTCACGATCTTAGAATAAATGGTTTCTTTGCAATGAAAATAGCACTGCAAACACTTGTAATCATATCTTATAAAGACAAAGTCTTTGTTTCAGTGTATTTTCTATGTGATCTTATTCTCATAGGAGATTAAAAATACAGACAAATTTTGACAAACTGGACAAAATAGGAAGATTTTAGCAATAAGACCATTGCATCCAAAGAATGACTCATTTTCAATTCCTTGATCAGGCAGCTCATTTTTGATGTGTTGCTGCTGCTAAGTTGCGTCAGTCGTGTCCGACTCTATGAGACCCCATAGATGGCAGCCCACCAGGCTCCCCCGTCCCTGGGATTCTCCAGGCAAGAACACTGGAGTGGGTTGTCATTTCCTTCTGCAATGCATGAACGTGAAAAGTGAAAGTGAAGTCGCTCAGTCGTGTCCAACTCTTCGTGTGCGACCCCATGGACTGTAGCCTACCAGACTCCTCCATCCATGTCCATGGGATTTTCCAGGCAAGAGTACTGGAGTGGGGTCCCATTGCCTTCTCCTTTGATGTGTTAATGTCTGCTATAAAATCAGTTACTACTTACTCCTTTGTTATCCTATTATTATCTCTACCCTCCCCAATCCCACCTCAATTCTTGCTCTGTGAAAAATTATCATATACATTGTAAATCAATATACTTCAATAAAAACAAAATTTTAAAACTTGTTAAAAAGTCATTTAAATAAGAAGCCAACCTGCCTGTTCAATATAGATCCAGAAATGCATACGATGTAGACATATAGCCAGGAAAATGTGTTTCAATTTAGAAAATAAATTCCTTAATAATTCCAACTACAATATATGCATGCTAAATGTCATTGTGAAATAATTTTAAGATTCATGCAACAAATTTAACCTACAGAGATTACATTTATAATGAAATCCTTTATAATTTCCTTTTTTTGTGAAATAAAATGTCATTGTAGGTAGTTTGAATGTGACCTTTATTCAAAGTTGCCACTATTATGTTATGTTAAAATGTATGAAAAATGTACTGATGATAGAATTGCAGAAAAAAATCACTAATCACATCTTGAAATATCCAGATGCTTACATGTTTATAAATTTTCATTCACTCAGTTACTTTTGTTCTTGACTTCATTTGATCACTGAATATTTATTGAGTGTTTATTTTGTGCCAAGTAATATGAAGGACAGGGAGGCTTGGCATGCTGCGATTCATGGGGTCACAAAGAGTCGGACACGACTGAGCGACTGAACTGAACTGGACTGAACTGAATATGATAACTACTTGAAAGACATCAGAAGAATACACACAAGTCCATATGCAGCTCTTTCAGCAGAGTTGCCATCAAACTAAGGATAAACTTCAGTTTCCATTAATTCTTACGTGCATTTCAATCAACCATATTCATTTCAACTAAGATTTTCAGTCAAATATGCCAAAATTAAAACAAGAGAGACTAAAACATAGTTATTCCGAGTGCAAGAAGAAATTATGTGATATGTGAATTATGTGATATGATAGAAATGCCAATCATATTAAAATATATAAATGTATCAGTCAACATGCTCTACACCTAAGTGAGTGAAAGTCGCAATTACACAATATTATGTCAAGTATATTTCAATACACAAAAGTCAAACTAATGAAAGCAAAATAAGGGGAAAGTGAGATAAATACGAATTTTTCACTAGAAAGAATAATCTAACAGTAAAGCACTGAATAATATAAAGCAGTAGAGGATCTTTAAAAATTTAAAGGAGATAGAGAATAAAATACAATGATGTAGTGCAGATATAATGCAGTGAAGCACTATAAAGTCTGGGAGGTCAGAGATTTGTGTCAAAAAAGGGAAACTCAAAGTTCTTAACTGTGGTTATAGAAAAGTTTTGTGAAATGAGGAGTTCAACTAGTGGCTATACCTGAATTAGGATCAAGATGAATCTTTCTTTAATGGGATAAAATTAATTATGCTTACCCCAGGCTTCTTTGTTTTTCATAAATTAAATTTTCCCTTGATAATAAAACCAGTTTGCTAAATAGTTGGAATGAAGAGAGAAAACCTCAGCATTTTTAAAACATAATAAGCCATATCACAGGCATTCCGAAAATGATAAAACTGACAATGTATTAGATTTTATATTATTACTTGTCTACATTTGGCAAGCATTTATGCACTCCATTTTATTGTGTTTTCTTCTGAACACTTAACTCTTGTTCTAAAGGAACAACTCAGCATATCTTTCCAGCCAACTTACTACAACTGGATTATGATGGATATTTGAGTAGAAAAATAACTTGGGAACGACATTCTTGTCTGACAAACTTATGGTCAAATTATTTGGGAAGTGGAAAGGAAAAAAGCTGATTGTCCCAAAGGAAAATCATATCAGTGTTATTTCATCAATTCCCAATTACTTTTTCTACTAAGCTGAAACTCCAGTACTTTGGCCACCTCATGCGAAGAGTTGTCTCATTTGGAAAGACTCTGATGCTGGGAGGGATTGGGGGCAGGAGGAGAAGGGGACGACAGAGGATGAGATGGCTGCATAGCATCACTGACTCAATGCACACGAGTTTGAGTGAACTCCAGGAGTTGGTGATGGACAGGGAGGCCTGGTGTGCTGCAATTCATGGAGTTGCAAAGAGTCGGCAACAACTGAGCGACTGAACTGAACTGAACTGAACTACCTAGGTAATCATGGAGAATCTATTGATTACACAGTAAATGTAAAGGGTTCAGTTCAGTTCAGTTCAGTTCAGTCACTCAGTCGTGTCCGACTCTTTGCAACTCCGTGAATTGCAGCACACCAGGGCTCCCTGTCCATCACCAACTCCCGGAGTTCACTCAAACTCATGTGCATCGAGTCAGTGATGCTATGCAGCCACCTCATCCTCTGTCGTCCCCTTCTCCTCCTGCCCCCAATCCCTCTCAGCATCAGAGTCTTTTCCAATGAGACAACTTTACGCATCAGGTGGCCAAAGTACTGGAGTTTCAGCTTTATCGTCAGTCCTTCCAATGAACACCAAGGACTGGTCTCTTTAGGATGGACTGGTTGGATCTCCTTGCAGTCCAAGGGACTTGCAAGCATCTTCTCCAACACCACAGTTCAAAGCATCAATTCTTTGGCGAACAGCTTTCTTCACAGTCCAACTCTCACATCCATACATGGCCACTGGAAAAACCATTGCCTTGACTAGATGGACTTTTGTTGGCAAAGCAATACCTCTGGTTTTGAATATGCTATCTAGGTTGGTCATAACTTTCCTTCCAAGGAGTAAGCAACTTTTAATTTCATGGCTGCAATCACCATCTACAGTGATTTTGGATCCCAGAAAAATAAAGTCTGACACTGTTTCCACTGTTTCCCCATCTATTTGCCATTAAGTGATGGGACCAGATGCCATGATCTTAGTTTTCTGAATGTTGAGCTTTAAGCCAACTTTTTCACTCTCCTCTTTCACATTCATCAAGAGGCTCTTTAGTTCTTCTGCCATAAGGTGGTGTCATCTGCATATCTGAGCTGATTGATATTTCTCCTGGCAATCTTGATTCCAGCTTGTGCTTCCTCCAGCCCAGCATTTCTCATGATGTATTCTGCATAGAAGTTAAATAAGCAGGGTGACAATATACAGCCTTGACATACTCCTTTTCCTATTTGTAACAAGTCTGTTGTTCTATGTCCAGTTCTAATTGTTGCTTCCTGACCTGCATATAGGTTTCTCAAGAGGCAGGTCAGGTGGTCTGGTATTCCCATCTCTTTCAGAATTTTCCAGTTTATTGTGATCCACACAGTCAAAGGCTTTGGCATAGTCAATAAAGCAGCAATAGGTGTCTTTCTGGAACTCTCTTGCTCTTTCAGTGATCCAGCAGATATTGGCAATTTGATCTCTGATTCCTCTGCTTTTTCTAAAACCAGCTTGAACATCTGGAAGTTTGCGGTTCATGTATTCCTGAAGCCTGGCTTTGAGAATTATGAGAGTAGAGTTAAGTGATTATCTAAATTTTATATATAATGATAGGATTTTGTTTTAGCACTTTGAAACATAAAAATATCTTTTCCAAAGAAACATAAACACTAATTTGAAGAGATATATACACTCCTCTGTTCAATTCAGCTTTATTCACAAAAGCAAAAAAATGGAAGCAACTTAGGGCTTATCAATAGATCGATGGCTGAAGAAGATATGTGTATACACACAGACAGACAGACAGACAGACACACACACACACATCAAATTGCCAACATCCTTTGGATCATAGAAAAAGAAAGATAATTTCATAAAAATATCTACTTCTGCCTCATTGACAATGCTAAACTCTTTGACTTTGTGGATCACAATAAATTAGAAAATTCTTAGAGAGACAGGAATACCAGACCACATACCTGCCTCCTGGGAAACCTGTATGCTGGTCAAGAAGCAACAGTTAGAACTGGAAATGGAACAATAGATGTTCAAAATTGGGGAAAGAGTACATCAAAGTTGCATATTGTGATACTGTTTATTTAATGTACATGCAGAGTACATCATGGTAAATGCTTGGCTGAATGAATCCCAAGTTGGAATCAAGATTGCTGAGAGAATTATCAATAATCTCAGATATGCAAATGATACTACCCTAATGGCAGAAAACAAAGAACTCAATAGCTTCTTGATGAAGGTGAAAGAGGAGAGTGAAAAAGTTCATTTAAAACTCAACATTAAAAAAACAAAACAAAACAAAACAAAACTAAGTTCATGGTATTGTGATTGTTGTATTGTTGATCCAGCTCACAGAGCCAGTCATCTTGCTCTTCACACTGTCTTCCCTGTTCGCTGAACCAGGGTAGGCAAGATGCGAGCTAAGAGGCTGGAAGAAGATGCGGGGAGCCATAGGAGCTACAGACATATTTATTCTCTCCTGGCTGGAATAGCAGCCATAACACAGCCTCCTGGGTGACACAGCAGCCATAGTAGCAGCCACAACATAACCAAAATGTAGCCATAATGGAGCCATAACATAACGTCACATAACATAACCTTGATACTGCTCCAATGTAACCCCAGTGTAGCAGGAGCCAGGGCTTTCATGAAGCTCATACAGGTGTACTGCATAAAGCCCGTGACCAAGCAAATACCTCATGATGTGCATGTGCAGTGCTATAAGTGATCTCAGCTGTTACATAATCATAATTTATAAAACATGGGGCAAGAGTGACAGCCTGTGGGGTGAGAGAGCCTGACTGCACCATCTTGGCTAATTTGTTCTTTCCCTACAGGTCCCATTCAGTTCAGTTCAGTTCAGTTCAGTCGCTCAGTTGTGTCCAACTCTTTGTGACCCCATGAATCGCAGCACGCCAGGCCTCCCTGTCCATCACCAACTCCCGGAGTTCACTCAGATTCACGTCCATCGAGTCAGTGATGCCATCCAGCCATCTCATCCTGTCATCCCCTTCTCCTCCTGTCCCCAATCCCTCCCAGCATCACAGTCTTTTCCAATGAGTCAACTCTTCGCATGAAGTGGCCAAAGTACTGGAGTTTCAGCTTTAGCATCATTCCTTCCAAAGAAATCCCAGGGCTGATCTCCTTCAGGTCCCATTACTTCATGTCAAATAGATGGGGGAAAAAATGGAAACTGTAACAAACTTTATTTTCTTGGGCTCAAAAATCACTCTGAACAGTAACTGCAGCCGTGAAATTAAAAGATGCTTGCTCCTTGGAAGAAAAGATACAATGAACCTAGACAGCATGTTAAAAAGCAGAGATAGCACTTTGCCAACAAAAGTACATATAGTCAAAGCCATGGCTTTTCTAGGAGTCATGTGAGAGTTGGATCCTGCAGAAGGCTGAGCACCAAACTGATGCTTTTGAACTGTGGTGCTGGAGGAGATGCTTCAGTGTCCCTTGGACAGCAAGAGGGTCAAACTAGTCAATCTTAAAGGAAATCGACCCTGAATACTCATTGGAAAGACTGATGCTGAAACAGAAGCTCCAATACTTTGGCCACCTGATGCGAAGAGCTTGACTCACTGGAAAAGACCCTGATTCTCAGAAAGACTGAGACAAGAGAAGGGGACAGCAGGGAATGAAATGGTTGGATGGCACCACTGACTAAATGAACGTAAGTCTGAGCAAACTCTTAGAGGTAGTGACAAACAGCAAAGCCTGTTGTGCTGCAGCTCATGGGGCTGCAAAGAATTAGACATGACTGAGTGACTGAACAATGTGTGATGATGGATGCTCCCTAAACTTACTGTGATAATCATTTCACAGTGTATGTCAAATCATTATATTATACACCTTAAACCTACATAATGTTACATGTCAATTATATCTCAATAAAACTGAGGAAACAGCAAGAAAAATAAAAATTCACTTCAGATTATCTAATATATTCAATTATTTTAGATGGCCTAAATTTAGCTAATATTATCTATACAGTGTCTAAAGATTTTTAAAAACTATTTTCTTGTTATATATGACTTCTTCCTTTGGAAGTAATACTACAAACTTTATTTTATTTACTTTCTACTTAAATTAAATCATGTTTTAAAGTATAGTTAAAGAGATTGTCTTTACTCCACTGTATATTCTTGCCTCCTTTGTCAAAGATAAGGTGTCCATATGTGTGTGGATTTATCTCTGGGCATTCTATTTTGTTCCATTGATCTATATGTCTGTCTTTGTGCCAGTACCATACTGTCTTGATGACTGTGGCTTTGTAGTAGAACCTGAAGTCAGGCAAGTTGATTCCTCCAGTTCCATTCTTCTTTCTCAAGATTGCTTTGGCTATTCGAGGTTTTTTGTATTTCCATACAAATCTTGAAATTATTTGTTCTAGTTGTGTGAAAAATATGGCTGGTAGCTTGATAGGGATTGCATTGAATTTGTAAATTGCTTTGGTTAGTATATGCATTTTCACTATATTGATTCTTCCAATCCATGAACATGGTATATTTCTCCATCTATTAGTGTCCTCTTTGATTTCTTTCATCAGTGTTTTATAGTTTTCTATATATAGGTCTTTAGTTTCTTTAGGTAGATATATTCCTAAGTATTTTATTCTTTTCATTGCAATGGTGAATGGAATTGTTTCCTTAATTTCTTTTTCTATTTTCTCATTATTAGTGTATAGGAATGCAAGGGGTTTCTGTGTGTTGATTTTATATCCTGCAACTTTACTATATTCATTGATGAGCTCTAGTAATTTTCTGGTGGAGTCTTTAGGGTTTTCTATGTAGAGGATCATGTCATCTGCAAACAGTGAAAGTTTTACTTCTTCTTTTCCAATTTAGATTGCTTTTATTTCTTTTTCTGCCCTGATTGCTGTGGCCAAAACTTCCAGAACTATGTTGAATAGTAGCGGTGAAAGTGGGCACCCTTGTCTTGTTCCTGACTTTAGGGGAAATGCTTTCAATTTTTCACCATTGAGGATAATGTTTGCTGTGCGTTTGTCATATATAGCTTTTATTATGTTGAAGTATGTTCCTTCTATTCCTGCTTTCTGGAGAGTTTTTATCATAAATGGATGTTGAATTTTGTCAAAGGCCTTCTCTGCATCTATTGAGAAAATCATATGGCTTTTATTTTCCAATTTGTTAATGTGGTGAATTACATTGATTGATTTGCGGATATTGAAGAATCCTTGCATCCCTGGGATAAAGCCCACTTGGTCATGGTGTATGATCTTTTTAATGTGTTGTTGGATTCTGATTGCTAGAATTTTGTTGAGGATTTTTGCATCTATGTTCATCAGTGATATTGGCCTGTAGTTTTCTTTTTTTGTGGCATCTTTGTCAGGTTTTGGTATTAGGGTGATGGTGCCCTCATAGAATGAGTTTGGAAGTTTACTTTCCTCTGCAATTTTCTGGAAGAGTTTGAGTAGGATAGGTGTTAGCTCTTCTCGAAATTTTTGGTAGAATTCAGCTGTGAAGCCGTCTGGACCTGGGCTTTTGTTTGCTGGAAGATTTCTGATTACAGTTTCAATTTCCGTGCTTGTGATGGGTCTGTTAAGATTTTCTATTTCTTCCTGGTTTAGTTTTGGAAAATTGTACTTTTCTAAGAATTTGTCCATTTCTTCCACGTTGTCCATTTTATTGGCTTATAACTGCTGATAATAGTCTCTTATGATCCTTTGTATTTCTGTGTTGTCTGTTGTAATCTCTCCATTTTCATTTCTAATTTTATTGATTTGATTTTTCTCTCTTTGCTTCTTGATGAGTCTGGCTAATGGTTTGTCAATTTTATTTATCCTTTCAAAAAACCAGCTTTTGGCTTTGTTGATTTTTGCTATGGTCTCTTTTGTTTCTTTTGCATTTATTTCTGCCCTAATTTTTAAGATTTCTTTCCTTCTACTAACTCTGGGGCTCTCCAATTCTTCCTTTTCTAGTTGCTTTAGGTGTAGAGTTAGGTTATTTATTTGACTTTTTTCTTGTTTCTTGAGGTATGCCTGTATTTCTATGAACTTTCTTCTTAGCACTGCTTTTATAGTGTCCCACAGGTTTTGGGTTGTTGTGTCTTCATTTTCATTCATTTCTATGCATATTTTGATTTCTTTTTTGATTTCTTCTGTGATTTGTTGGTTATTCAGAAGTGTGTTGTTCAACATCCATATGTTGGAATTTTTAATAGTTTTTCTCCTGTAATTAAGATCTAATCTTAATGCATTATGGTCAGAAAAGATGCTTGGAATGATTTCGATTTTTTTGAATTTATCAAGTTTAGATTTATGGCCCAGGATGTGATCTATCCTGGAGAAGGTTCCATGAGCACTTGAAAAAAAGGTGAAATTCATTGTTTTGGGGTGAAATGTCCTATAGATATCAATTAGGTCTAACTGATCTAATGTATCATTTAAAGTTTGCGTTTCTTTGTTAATTTTCTGTTTAGTTGATCTGTCCATAGGTGTGAGTGGGGTATTAAAGTCTCCCACTATTATTGTGTTATTATTGATTTCCCCTTTCATACTTGTTAGCATTTGTCTTACATTTTGCGGTGCTCCTATATTGGGTGCATATATATTTATAATTGTTATATCTTCTTCTTGGATTGATCCTTTGATCATTATGTAGTGTCCTTCTTTGTCTCTTTTCACAGCCTTTGTTTTAAAGTCTATTTTATTGGATATGAGTATTGCCACTCCTGCTTTCTTTTGGTCTCTATTTGCGTGGTATATCTTTTTCCAGCACTTCACTTTCAGTCTGTATGTGTTCCTTGTTTTGAGGTGGGTCTCTTGTAAGCAGCATATAGAGGGGTCTTGTTTTTGTATCCATTTGGCCAGTCTTTGCCTTTTGGTTGGGGCATTCAACCCATTTACACTTAAGGTAATTATTGATAAGTATGATCCCATTACCATTTACTGGGAAAACTGGTCAACCACTTGTAAAAGAATGAAACTAGATCACTTTCTAACACCAGACACAAAAATAAACTCAAAATGGATTAAAGATCTAAATGTAAGACCAGAAACTATAAAACTCCTAGAGGAGAACATAGGCGAAACACTCTCCAACATTAATCACAGCAGGATCCTCTATGATCCACCTCCCAGAATTCTGGAAATAAAAGCAAAAATAAACAAATGGGATCTAATTAAAATTAAAAGCTTCTGCACAACAAAGGAAAATATAAGCAAGGTGAAAAGACAGCCTTCTGAATGGGAGAAAATAATAGCAAATGAAGCAACTGACAAACAACTAATCTCAAAAATATACAAGCAACTTATGCAGCTCAAGTCCAGAAAAATAAACGACCCAATCAAAAAATGGGCCAAAGAACTAAATAGACATTTCTCCAAAGAAGACATATGGATGGCTAACAAACACATGAAAAGATGCTCAACATCACTCATTATTAGAGAAATGCAAATCAAAACAACAATGAGGTACCACTTCACACCAGTCAGAATGGCTGTGATCCAAAAATCTGCAAGCAATAAATGCTGGAGAGGGTGTGGAGAAAAGGGAACCCTCCTACACTGTTGGTGGGAATGCAAACTAGTACAGCCACTATGGAGAACAGTGTGGAGATTCCTTAAAAAACTGGAAATAGAACTACCTTATGACCCAGCAATCCCACTGCTGGGCATACACACCAAGGAAACCAGAATTGAAAGAGACACATGTACCCCAATGTTCATCGCAGCACTGTTTATAATAGCCAGGACATGGAAACATCCTAGATGTCCATCAGCAGATGAATGGATAAGAAAGCAGTAGTTCATATACACAATGGAGTATTACTCAGCCGTTAAAAAGAATTCATTTGAATCAGTTCTGATGAGATGGATGAAACTGGAGCCGATTATACAGAGTGAAGTAAGCCAGAAAGAAAAACACCAATACAGTATACTAACACATATATATGGAATTTAGAAAGATGGCAACGATGACCCTGTATGCAAGACAGCAAAAAAGACACATATGTGTATAATGGACTTTTGGACTCAGAGGGAGAGGGAGAGGGTGGGATGATTTGGTAGAATGGCATTATAACAGGTACACTATCATGTAAGAATCAAATCGCCAGTCTATGTCCGATGCAGGATACAGCATGCTTGGGGCTGGTGCACGGTGATGACCCAGAGAGATGTTATGGGGAGGGAGGTGGGAGGGGGATTCATGTTTGGGAACGCATGTACACCCGTGGTGGATTCATGTCAATGTATGGCAAAACCAATACAGTATTGTAAAGTAAAATAAAGTAAAAATAAAAATTAAAAAAAAAGTATAGTTATAAGTCCTTTCAGCTTCTCAGGTGGTGCAAGGGTAAAAATCCCACCTGCCAATGCAGGAGATGGAAGAGACACAGGTTCAATCTCTGGGTAGGGAAAATCCCCTGAAGGAGAGCATGGTAACCCACTCCAGTATTCTTGCCTGGGAAATCCCATGAACAGAGGAGCCTAGCAGGCTACAGTCCATGGGGTTGCAAAGAGTTGGACACGAATGAGCATGAACACATGCATATGTGCTTTTTAATTACAGAAGTTCTATGTCTTGAATGAGGGACAGTGTTGTCTGATTCACCTGAAATACTGAAGATCTGTTCTCATGGAGACATAAACTTCAGGAACTTGGCTACACTCTTCCTTGGGCAATTACGTTCTCCCTTCTTTGGTTCTTATTGTCGTCTCCATGCTCTTTTTAAAGCTTTGCATTTTCCCCTGCTACATTGTACAGCCTTTAGAACTGCCCTATAGTATTTCTTTGTTTACTCTTTAAAATAGCTATTAGTTAACTTTTGCTTTCCATATTAGGGTGTAAGTCTCAGATGGTAAAAAACTTTCCTGCAATGCAAGATACCCAGGTGTGATCCCTGGGTCAGGAAGATCCCCTGGAGAAGAAAATGGCGACGTACTCCAGAATTCTTGCTTGGAGATTTCCGTGGATAGAGGAACCTGGCAGGCTATAGTCCACTGGGTCACAAAGAATTAAACATGACTGAGCGACTAACACACAAAGACATCTTTTAAGAAAAAGGTCTTCATTGTGGCATATTTAAACATGATTTTAAAATGGCCTGTTTTAAAGAACTCTTGGTTCCCACTTCTAGCCTACCAGTCAATGGAAGGGTAGAAAGTCAATTATAATGGCAATTCTGAATTAAATTTTCTTTTTGCTATTAAAACTCTCATACTTTTATTAAATAAAAACATCTCTAAATAGTCCATTTCTCTGAAAAACATTTTATAAAGAAAAGTCATAAAATGAACTTGTGAGAGTCATGTGGAAAATAGAAAAAAATGCCTGAAAGATGCACGCTTTTCTAGAAAAGAGTGGACAATTAAAGTGAAATGACTAGGGAGAACAGATGTCTGACATAATAAAAGTCTGAATTTAAGGCTCCATAAAACTCTATCAATTATTTTGAAATATATATGGTAGTCTAAGACTAACTAAATAAATTCTGATTGGTTATATTGCAAATATAAAGATTATTTAATATTTGCATAGGTAAAGTTTCAAGATTGAAAAAAGTAAGCATGTCTTTAATCTTTATTTTATAATATTAATACACAGCATACTTTGAAAGTTGATGTTGGTAAAGCAAATGACAATTCATCTATGAATTAATTGAAGCAGAATAAACAACAGGAGAGTCTAATATACATATATTCAGACACTGAGATATTTGAGGCCATTTTATTTTTTAAAATAATTCAAAGGCAAAGATATATTTAGGGATAATGCACCCTTTTACCTGCCTTCTGCTATGAAGAACAAAAAGTCTTTTTCAAATAGATGGAAGTAAAACAGACTCATTATTGCATATAGCAGGATGTTCCAATGAAGGACAAGTATCTGACATGGTAAATCTGGGCCCTGTTTCTCAGTAATTCTCTATTTCACCATATTTTATCATGCTAGCACTGCCTCAGATTTACTGTTTCCATGTTTGAAAGATGGCTATTATCATAATCTAGGACAACTGGCTCTTTTTCACATCTAGTGTGAAAGGAAGGAGACTTTTCTACTAGCCATAAGATGAAAGTTTTTTTTTTTTTTGTTTGCATCAAACCAACATAAGACCTCTACCAACCTTTAATTAGTAACATTTATCTTGGGAATACCCTATTCTATATCCTAATTCAACTTGGCCTCTTTCTACATTAATTATAAACAAGTGTATAGACTGATCAGGAACTGCCTCTGGACTGGAGGATGACTTCAGCATGCTATGATATACAGTGTGTTTATATCATTGTTGTTCAGTGGCTAAGTCGTGTCTGACTCCTTGCAACCCCATGGACTGAAGCACACCAGGTTTCCCTGTTCTTCATCTCCCTGAGTTTAATCAAATTCATGTCCGTTGAGTCAATGATACTATCTAACTATCTCATCCTCTGCTGCCCCCTCCTCTTTTGCCTTCAATCTTTCCCAGCATCAGGGTTTTTTCCATGAGTTGACTCTTCACATCAGGTGGCTAAAGTACTGGAGCTTCAGCTTCAGCATCATTCTTTCCAATGAATATTCACGGTTGATTTGTTTGATCTCCTTGCTGTCCAAGGGACTCTCAAGAGTCTTCTCTAGCACTAAAATTTGAAAGAATCATTTCCTCGGCACTCAACTTTTTTTATGGTCCAACTCTCACATCCATACATGACTATTAAAAAAAACATAGATTTGACTATATTTGTTGGCACTTTTTTGACAAAGTGATGTCTCTGCTTTTTAATATGCTGTCTAGGTTTGTCATAGCTGTTCTTCCAAGGAGCAAGCATAATTTAATTGCCTGGCTGCTGTCACCAACCACAGTGATTTTGGAGACAAAGAAAATAAAATCTGTCACTACTTATACTTTTTCCCCTTCCATTTGCCATAAAGTGATGAGACCTGATGTCATGATCATAGATTTTTTTAACATTGAATTTTAACTCAGCTTTTTCACTCTTATTTAATCCTCATCAAATGGCTCTTTAGTTCCTCTTCACTTTCTGTCCTTAGAGTGTTATCATCTGCATGTCTGAGATTATTGATATTTCTCCCAGCAATTTTAATTCCAGCTTGTGAGTCATCCAGCACAGCATTTCACTTGATGTACTCTGGTGGATATAAGCTAAATAAGCACAGTGACAATATACAGCCTTGAAATACTCCTTTCCCAATTTTGAATCAGTCTTCTGTGTCCATTCCTAACCATACAGGTTTCTCAGGAGGTAGGTAAGGTGGTCTGGTATTCTCATCTCTTTAAGAATTTTCCAGTTTGTTGTGATCCACACAGTCAAAGGCTTTAGTGTATTCAATGAAGCAGAAATTGATGTCTTTCTGGAATTCCCTTGATTTCTCTAAGAGAGGTCAGTTGATGATATCAAGATTTTTTTGAGAAGGAGAAGAAACTAACTGTCAATTTAGCAAGTGATAGCATCTTCTTCAAAAACAATTTTAGTTCTTTGTAGTAAAGAAAACACTGATTAAAGCAAGTTGGGTGGAAATAAAGAGATTTCATAAGTTTCTGACATTTGCAAATAATTGCAATATATTGTCAGGGATATTTAACTTTTTACTATTTGCTCAATGAATATATTTTTAACCACTTAACATGTGTTGGGAGCTCATAGATAATAGCCATCAAAGATAACATCTTAGCACAGATCAGAGGGGCAATAGAAAACGTACACAGTAGAATATGGTATTTATGATACTAGAGACCCAAATCTTCTGTAAAATCACCACAGTGAGTGTACTCCAGTATCTTGGTTGCCCAACTCCGTTCCAGCTGCCCATCTTCAGTGATGTGTTTAATCATCCCAGTTGAATTCCCCATCTGGACAACACCACCAATTTACCTTACTTCCTCACAGCATGGCCTGATGGCCCAGGCTTAGGGATGTACCTCAGGACATTTATTCAAGAAAATTGGTTTTAAAACTAAGTCTCTGTGTTGAAACTAAGTTTCAACTTTTTTTTAAGTGGCAAATAGATGGGGAAACAGTGGAAACAGTGACTGACATTTTTGGGAGCCTCCAAAATCACTCCAGATGGTGAAATTAAAAGACACTTACTCTTTGGAAGGAAGGTTATGACCAAACTAAACAGCATATTAGTAAGCAGAGACATGACATTACTTTATCAACAAAGGTCCATCTGGTCAAGGCTATGGTTTTTCCAGTGGTCATGTATGGATGTGAGAGTAGCACTATAAAGAAAGCTGAGTGCAGAAGAATTGATGATTTTGAACTGTGGTGTTGAAAAACACTCTTGAGAGTTGCTTGAACTGCAAGAAGATCCAACCAGTCCATCCTAAAGGAGATCAGTCCTGGGTGTTCATTGGAAGGAGTGATGTTGAAGCTGAAACTCCAATACTTTGGCCATCTGATGCGAAGAGCTGACTCATTGGAAAAGACCCTGATGCTAGGAAGGATTGGGGGCAGGAGGAGAAGGGGGCGACAGAGGATGAGATGGCTGGATGGCTTCACCGACTCAATGGACATGGGTTTGTGTGGACTCTGGAAGTTGGTGATGGACAGGGAGGCCTGGCGTGCTGTGATTCATGGGGTCGCAAAGAGTCAGACACGACTGAGCAACTGAACAGAAGGGAACTGAAGCATACGGACCAGAAAAGGAAAATAAGGGTCTGTGCAATTAGATAGGAAAAAAAAAAAAGGATCTGCAAAGATAAGCCACAATACAAGACACTTAATTTTGATGTCATTTGTTTCTCTAACTGTAATGTTTCCTGAACCTCAACCTCATTACTGTCCTTCCATTCCTCAAGCCACATAAATATTATTTTACTAAATTAACATTTCATTTAAACTATCATGAGTCCTGATTCTCTGATTCCTGATGGATTGATTCCCAAGTAATATAGGCCAGATGTGCAAATAACTATTATTATTATTGTGATGCACTTTGGGGCTTTCCCATGATGGAATATTAGGTGTGAAAGTTAATTTAAGCTACACTTAAGAAGCAATCAGGGCCCTATTCAGATAATCCCAATCCAGCAATATGCATCTATGAATTAATCACAAAGGCCCACACTCAGGGAAGGCTATACTCAGGGAAGTACAGACAGTTTCTGACTTGTGATGCTTCGACTTACAATTTTTCCAGTTTACAGTGGTACATTATGCATTCAATAGAAATTACATTTTGAATTTTGACCATTTCTATCACTAGTGACAGGCCCTATGATGTTCTCTGGTGATGCTAGGCAATGCGGCTCCAGTTATCCCCATGATCAGGAGGGTAAGCAACTGATACAATCACTCTGTGTGTGTGTGTGTGCTGTTGCTCCAGTCATGTTTGACTCATTGTGACCCTGTGGTCTGTAGCACGCCAGGCTCCTCTGTCCATGAGGATTCTCCAGGCAAGAAATCTGGAGTGGGTTGCTAATCCAGAGTGTCTTGTTAATCCAGGAATCAAAACTGCAGGCAGATTCTTTACCGCTGAGGCATCTGGGAAGGCCAATAACTGTACCTAGGCAAATATTCTGTTTTTCGCTTACAGTATCATGTTCAACAAATTACTTGAGATATTTAATAGTTCATTATAAAAAAGGCTTTCTGTTTGATAATTTTCTCCACCTGTTGACAAATGTAAGTATTCTAAGCATGTCTAATGTTGGCTAGGCTAAAGTGGGGTATTTGGTAGGTTAATGGAATAAGCAGGGCAAAGGCTAATAGAGTTTTGCCAAGAGAACGCACTGGTCAGAGCAAACACCCTCTTCCAACAACACAAGAGAAGACTCTACACATGGACATCACCAGATGGTAAACATCGAAATCAGATTGATTATATTCTTTGCAGCCAAAGACGGAGAAGCTCTATACAGTCAGCAAAAACAAGACCAGGCGCTGACTGTGGCTCAGATCATGAACTCCTTATTGCCAAATTCAGACTTAAATTGAAGAAAGTGGGGAAAACCACTAGACCATTCAGGTATGCCTAAATCAAATCCCTTATGAATATACAGTGGACGTGAGAAATAGACTTAAGGTACTAGATCTGATAGATAGGCTGCCTGACGAACTATGGACTGAGGTTCGTGACACTGTACAGGAGACAGGGATCAAGACCATCACCATGGAAAAGAAATGCAAAAAAGCAAAATGGCTATCTGAGGAGGCCTTACAAATAGCTGTGGAAAGAAGAGAAGTGAAAGGCAAAGGAGAAAAGGAAAATATAAGCATCTGAATGCAGAGTTCCAAAGAATAGAAGGAGAGAAAAGAAAGCCTTCCTCAGCGATCAATGGAAAGAAATAGAGGCAAACAACAGAATGGGAAAGACTAGAGATCTCTTCAAAAAAAAATTAGAGATACCAAGGGAACATTTCATGCAAAGATGGGCTCGATAAAGGACAGAAATGGTATGGACCCAACAGAAGCAGAAGATATTAAGAAGAGGTGGCAAGAATACACAGAAGAACTGTACAAAAAAGAGCTTCACGACCCAGATAATCATGATGGTGTGATCACTCATCTAGAGCCAGACACCTTGGACTGTGAAGTCAAGTGGGCCTTAGAAAGCATCACTACGAAAAAGCTAGTGGAGGTGATGGAATTCCAGTTGAGCTATTTCAAAGCCTCGAAGATGATGCTGTGAAAGTGCTACACTCAATATGCCAGCAAATTTGGAAAACTCAGCAGTGGCCACAGGACTGGAAAAGGTCAGTTTTCATTCCAGTCCCAAAGAAAAGCAATGCCAAAGAATGCTCAAACTACCGCACAATTGGACTCATCTCACACACTAGAAAAGTAATGCTCAAAATTCTCCAAGCCAGGCTTCAGCAATATGTGAACCGTGAACTTCCAGATGTTTGAGCTGGTTTTAGAAAAGGCAGAGGAACCAGAGATCAAATTGACAAAATCCACTGGATCATCAAAAAAGGAAGAGTTCCAGAAAAACATCTATTTCTGCTTTATTGACTATGTCAAAGCCTTTGACTGGGTGGATCACAATAACCTGTGGAAAATTCTGAGAGAGATGGGAATACCAGACCACCTGACCTGCCTCTTGAGAAACCTATAAGCAGGTCAGGAAGCAATAGTTAGAACTGGACATGGAACAACAGACTGGTTCCAAATAGGAAAAGGAGTACATTAAGGCTGTATACTGTCACCCTGCTTATTTAACTTCTATGCAGAGTACATCATGAGAAATGCTGGGCTGGAAGAAGTGCAACCTGGTATCAAGATTGCTGGGAGAAATCAATAACCTCAGATATGCAGATGACAGCAACTTTATGGAAGAAAGTGAAGAGGAACTCAAAAGCCTCTTGATGAATGTGAAAGAAGAGAGTGAAAAAGTTGGCTTAAAGCTCAACATTCAGAAAATGAAGATCATAGCATCTGGTCCCATCACTTCATGGCAGATAGATGGGGAAAGAGTGGAAACTGTGGCTGACTTTTTTGGGGCTCCCAAATCACTGCAGATGGTGACTGCAGCCATGAAATTAAAAGATGCTTACTCCTTGGAAGGATAGTTATGACCAACTTAGATAGCATATTTTAAAGCAGAGATATTACTTTGCCGACAAAGTCCATTTAGTCAAGACTATGGTTTTTCCAGTGGTCATGTATGGATGTGAGAGTTGGCCTATTAAGAAAGCTGAGTGCTGAAAAATTGATGTTTTTGAACTGTGGTGCTGAAGAAGACTCTTGAGAGTCCCTTAGACTGCAAAGCAATCCAACCAGTCCATCCTAAAGGAAATCAGTCCTGAGTGTTCATTGCAAGGAGTGATGTTGAAGCTGAAACTCCAATACTTTGGCCACCTGATGTGAAGAGCTGACTCATTGGAAAAGACCCTGATGTCAGGAAGAATTGGGGGCAGGAGGAGAAGGGGGCAACAGAGGATGAGATGGCTGGATGGCTTCACCGACTCGAAGGATGTAAGTCTAGGTGAACTCCAGAGTTGGTGATGGACAGGGAGGCCTGGTGTGCTGATTCATAGGATCACAAAAGAGGTGGACACGACTGAGCAACTGAACTGAACTGAACTGAAGTGCATTAAATGTATTGTTTACTTACAGTATTTTCATGTTGTTTTCCCATTCTAAGGGTGGAAAGAGCTGTAATTACTATAAGTCCTTCAGCTATATATGCCATATAAGTTTCCTAAAATCCAGAGAAGATAAAAGTGAATTTCAAAGGTCATCTGGCTCTAATGTTTTGGATTGAAAAGAAGTGGACCTGTATTTAAAGACAGACTGCATTTTTATAAGTTCACATTGCTTCTTAAGGTAGTTATTAACATAATAACATAAATATAACATAATAACATAAACAGAATATTTATAGCTCCCTATCTTATTCATACAGTAGTATTTCACTTACTGCCTCTCTCAAGAGTGAATAGGTAAATTGACTAGTTCAGGCTAAGGTGTTGTAGGTAAAAGTGACATGCTTACCTCTGGGCCTAGCATTTACCCCCTCCATGCCCCCCCACCCACAACTTTGGTTTGGGCACAAACAACACTGGAAATAGAGGTGGCCCCAACAACACGTGTCCCCTAGGAATCTCCCTGGTGGTCTAGTCTTTAAGACTCTATGCCTCCAATGCAGGGATGTATGTTTGATCCCTAGTGTGGGAACTAAGAACCCACATGCCAAGTGGTGCTGCCAAAATCAAAACAAAGAGAAACAAAAAACATGTGTTCCCGAGATAATGTGCTGAGCTGAGGGCTAATTGAGTAGAATTAAGTAACTGAATCATTCATTTGACTATGAATACTTTCAATAACCCAAAAGCAGCCAAATTTTATCCCATTTTCCCATAGTTTTAAAGGACAGGCAGTGCTTTCATGTCTAGATGACAGCTTGCCACACAGATACACATGCTAGTTTACATCTGTATAATGCTTTAAAGTCACATTACTGAAAACATTCAGCCAAACATCACTGTGTGTGTTTTGAGAAAGTGTCCTCTCTAACTGATGTATACAACTGACTTTTGTTTAAGGGTATTTAACATTTGAGGAACTATCCATCAATGAAAGAAATAACACGATGAAAAGATCGGTCCTCCGAGCCTCATGTAGCAAGGGGAAAAATATAACCCATTGGGAAAATTCAGTGAATCAGAATAAACTCAATGAAGTTCATCTTCTGGGATTTTTAGTCAATATTTTAAGCCATCTTGGATGGAAAGGAAAGACTGAAATTCACGCTATTATGTAGTTGTCATTTGTTAAATACTATCTGCAGAAATGCAATAAAGGTTCCCTTCTCAAGAGGATTTGATATATTACTAATTATAAGGAAAATATAATTATTTTTATTAAATTTTCAGACATAATATGCTGACTTTTCAGATGTAGTCCAGACATAATTTCAAAATTATAGTAAATATTGGTTTTCATTACTCATTTGTTAAAATGCACATAAGATTACCTTTACTCATTTAAAAAATCTTACAAATATTTCCCCCTATTTCTTATGTTCTTTGAAGTTAAAACCATCTTACTATGACCTTTTTAGTATTCTGTAATTTGATTCGCTTGCCATGGCCAACTTTCCCTGTTTACCACCCCAGGACCTTATGATTAGAACAGACAACCAGTCAAGATGTAGAATATTGAAAAGGTCAAAATAGTTGTATTTACTATACAGCTTTTCCAGGGCAAGAAGAAATATTTACATCTTGAAATAAGCTTCAAATGACAAAATGTCAAAAGAATAAAAGTGGGAAAGATTATATTCAGCTTATGATGACAAACATAAAAAGCAAAGAGACCCAAGGTGTTACAACTAATAGTAATCCATGTGTTTATTATTTTGATTGTTAAAAAAGGCCTCTTATCAATATGCCAAAAGTAACTTTGTAATTTGAGAAGAAGACCAAAAAATGGCTTAATTTCCTAATTTTCTAACTGACAATTCACAGGATTATACATGATTGCAGTGTTTAGTAGTATTAAAATGAGTGTTCTCTACTTCAACAGAAAAAAATCAATAAATAAGATAGAACTGGGCAGTCCATTAACACATCTATTTTAGAGTGGGAAAATCATTATACAGTTAATACACATATAACTAGTCAAGTTTTATGAGAAGGATTTACAGATTTTGCATTTTTGCTCAAGTGATATGAGCATGCTTTCTACAAACATCATTAAAATATATTTAATTTGCATGAGTGCATTTTATATGCTTTCAAATCATAGAAGCTCAGCACAGGCTATTACAATCTAGCATTTATGGAGGAAGTGCATTCATCCTCTTACTCAGTAAGTATATTTTTAGTGGTTAATATGTCCTCATCATTATTTGACTGTTTTGCAAAGAAGTGGTAACAATTAATATGACTTTAGTCATGTTAAGCCATAAGACAAGTTAAAAAAGGTAAAATAGAAGCATACACTGATAAAAATATCCATATATAAATACATATATATATATATATATTTACCAATTTGGAATTATATATTATTAACATATATTTATTTATATTTATATACTGTATATAACATATAATATATATATCTATAAATATATCACCAGAAAACCAGTTTGATTTTTAAAGGCAATGGATTTGTAATTAGAACTTGAGAAAGAAGAAATAGCATTAACAAAGGTCTAGTAAGAATAAATTAGGAGTTTCAAATTCAAATGTTCAAAACAGGAATTGAGAACAGTGGAAATATCTTCAGAAGATATATTGGATTTGAACATAGATGGTTTACAACATTCAGTTCAGTTTATTTGCTCAGTTGTGTCCAGCTCCTTGTGACCCCATGAACCACAGCACGTCAGACCTCCCTGTTCATCACAAACTCCCAGACTCCACCCAAACCCATGTCCATTGTGTTGGTGATGCCATTCAACCATCTCAACCTCTATCGTCACCTTCTCGTCCTGCCCTCAATCTTTCCCAGCATCAGGGTCTTTTCAAATGAGTCAGCTCTTCGCATCAGGTGGCCAAGGTATTGGAGTTTCAGCTTCAACATCAGTCCCTCCAATGAACACCCAGGACTGATCTCCTTTGGTATGGACTGGTTGGACCTCAGTCCAAGGGACTCTCAAGAGTCTTCTCCAACACCACAGTTCAAAAGCATCAATTCTTTGGCTCTCAGCTTTCTTCATAGTCCAACTCTCACATCCATACATGACCACTGGAAAAACCATAACCTTGACTATGATCAAGATGAACCTTTTTTGGCAAAGAAATGTCTCTGCTTTTGAATACGCTGTCTAGATTGGTCATAACTTTCCTTTCAAGGAGCAAGTGTCTTTTAATTTCATGGCTGCAATCACCATCTGTAGTGACTTTGGAGCCCAGAAAAATAAAGTTAGCCACAGTTTCCACTGTTTCCCCATCTATTTGTCATGAAGTGATGGGACCAAATGCCATGATCTTCATTTTCTGTATGTTGACCTTTAAGCCAACTTTTTCACTCTCCTCTTTCACTTTCAGCAAGAGGCTCTTTAGTTCTTCTGCCATAAGGGTGGTGTCATCTGCATATCTGAGGTTATTGATATTTCTCCTGGCAGTCTTGATTCCAGCTTGTGCTTCCTCCAGCCCAGCATTTCTCATGATATACTCTGCATAGAAGTTAAATAAGCAGGGTGCCAATATACAGCCTTGACGTATTCCTTTTCTTATTTGGAACCAGTCTGTTGTTCCATGTCCAGTTCTAACTGTTGCTTCCTGACCTGCATATAGCTTTCTCAAGAGGCAGATCAGGTGGTCTGATATTCCCATCTCTTTCAGAATTTTCCACAGTTTATTGTGATCCACACAGTCAAACGCTTTGGCATAGTCAGTAAAGCAGAAATAGACGTTTTTCTGGAACTCCCTTGCTTTCTCAGTAATCCAGCAGAGGTTCTCAATTTGATCTCTGGTTCCTCTCCTTTTTCTAAAACCAGCTTGAACATATGGAAGATCACAGTTCACGTATTGCTGAAGCCTGATTGCAGAATTTTAAGCATTACTTTAGTAGCATGTGAGATGAGTCCAATTGTGCGGTAGTTTGACCATTCTTTGGCATTAACTTTCTTTGGGGTTGGAATGAAAACTGACCATTTCCAGTCCTGTGGCCACTGCTGAGTTTTCCAAATTTGCTGGCTTATTGAGTGCAGCACTTTCACAGCATCATCTTCTATGATTTGAAATAGCTCAACTGGAATTCCATTGCCTCCACTAGCTTTGTTCATAGTGATGCTTCCTAAGGCCCACTTGACTTCACATTCTTAGATGTCTGGCTCTAGGTGAATGGGAATGATCACACCTTTGTGATTATCTGGGTCATGAAGATATTTTCTGTACAGTTCTTCGGTGTATTCTAGCCACCTCTCAATATCTTGTGCTTCTGTTAGGTCCATACCATTTCTGTCCTTTATTGAGCCCATCTTTGCATGAAATGTTCCCTTGGTATCTCTAATTTTCTTGAAGAGCTCTCTAGTCTTTCCTGTTATATTGTTTTCACCTATTTTCTTTGCAGTGATTGCTGAGGAAGGCTTTCTTATCTCCCCTTGCTATAAATCTGGATTTAAAAGAAATAAAGAATAGGTATTGGGGATGATTATTAAAAAGGAAATCCTATAGATCATCATCAGCTACTGGAACAAGCCAGGGTATTTCATCACTTGAAACACAAAGACAGAGTGAAATGTAAGTCATACTCTCATGGTTCCATCATCAATGGTTAAAATTAAATGCAAACAAGATTCTAAGTTCTATTACTTGAAAAATAGAAACACAACGATGGGCTTCCTTGGTAGCTCAGAAGGTAAAGAATCTGTCTTGCAATGCAGGAGACCCATTTTGATCCCTAAATGGGGAAGATCCCTTGGAGAAGGTCATGGTAACCCATTCCAGTATTCTTGTCTGGAGAATCGCATGGACAGGAAAGTCTGGCTGCCTATAGTTCACATGGTCGCAAAGAGTCGAACATGACAGAAGCAACTTAGCACACAAGCACACACCAACACATAGTTTATAGAAGAGGAAATACAATCACTTAACAGGCATATGGTATGTTTAAACTATTGAGAGAAAAAATAATTGCATATTAAAACAAAATACATACAGAATAAGAACCCAGGTATGATGAAGTATGTCTACCAGAAGTGATAATGAAAAATAGAAACTGAGACAGACATCACCATAATTGCCAAGGAATAATGTACAAAATTGCCTAGATGCCACAAATTATTCTCTCGGTTCAAAATCTATTTACCTCCAATGCATTTCAAGTTCCTTGATATTTACTCCTAACTTGTAGCCTTATAATAAATGCTTCATAAATTGAGAACATTCTAAATTGTTCTAATGTTTACAAACAAAAAGACCTACGAAATGATCCATACACATGAAAAAATTATTAACTGCATTAATGATAACAAAGCATAGCAATCATTCCTCACCATTGATCACCTACTCTTTACTGGGAACATATTCTGCAAAGGCCTGCTTTTGGGGTTAATAGCAGGAAAGCACCAACATTTTTCTTTTGTGAAGATTAAGGAAATTAACAGGTAGTCAGGGAGATCCCTGGTGAAGGGCATGGCAACCCACTCCAGTATTCTTGCCTGGAGTATTGCATGGACAGAGGAGCCTGGTGGGCTACAGTCCATAGGATGGCAAAGAGTTGGACACAACTGAAGCAACTTAGCCCACATGCAGTAAAAACACTGCCCCTGGGGCAACAGTTGTCCACCCCTCTCCCTCTGGATTCAGGCTATTAGGATTTTAAGAAAGCCTGTAACCAATGCTGCTTTTTCTCCAGGTGCTGAGCCAGTGTCTTCACTTGAGGAATTGCTTAGTACAGTTACACTCCCACCCACCTCCCACCACACACACACACACACACACACACACACACACACACACACAAACACACCAGAAAGCAAAGACAAAACTATCCCTTGAGTGCATGATTTTTTTTTCCTGAAAGAATCAATCCTTACACTATTCCTTGAACTTCATCTAGAATAAAATAAACACTTTAGCTGTTTCTTTATACTGTTGCCAGAGTCACCAATGCCTAGAGAGGAATACAATGTCCCAAAGTGAAAATAAAAAAGTTTCTGAGGAGTAAAAGATAATTCTTCAAAAGAGAATGAAGACATTAAGTGCAGATATTTCTACATGTATTTATTTTATAATTAGAGAAATAATTTTTATTTCACATTTTTTTCACAAAGACAAAATTGGAAATATATTGCAAAAGCATGGGAGATCTCAAGAAATAGAGATGCATGCATGCTATGTTCATGGAAAGGAGAATTTAACAGTGTAAACAGTAAAATTCTCTCCAAGTTTAAAGTGATTTTAAAGTGATCTGAACTGGGAGGTCCCTGGTGGTCCGGTGGCTGACTCAATGCTCCCAATACCCTAGCCAGGAAACTAGATCCTACATGCCACAGCGAAAAGTTCATATGCTGAAAATAAAAATCCAGTCTGCAGAAACTAAAGATCACACATGCTGCAACAGAAATTGAAGATCCTGCATGACACAACTAAGATCTGGTGCAGCCAAATAAGTAAATATGAAAAATAAAGTGTATCTGAGCTTAGAGAGGACCGAGAACAGGAAAAGCCATCTGAAGAACAATAAGGAGTGGGGATTCTGTCTATAAGATATTAGGGTCCATGAAACTGATAATGGGTTTTCTAAAATGGTATAGATTTAATGATCAATAGAATAGTGAGCCCAGAAACAGATACTTGTATAGAAGAAATGGTGATCCATAATAGAACTAGCAAGCTAGACCAGAGAGGCAGGTTTACAATAAGTGGTGGTAAAATATAATTATCTATGTGAAAAAGTTGAACAGGTCATTTACATCACATCGTTCCAGGGAAACAAACTATTTCTAGGGAATTAAATGTTAAAAACTTCAAATTTTAAATTAAATATAATGATGACTTCCTGACAGCATATATGTTTTTGAATGACAGAGCAACATTGCTAACTCTAAAAACCCAGAAGTTTGTTTACAAAAAAAAGCAATCAAAGACACCTTTAAGTAAAGTAAGATTTTTGACATGGGATATAATTGAAGTTGAACATTAAATGTATGAATTTAATAATAAGTTCAGTTCAGTTCAGTTCAGTCGCTCAGTTGTGTCCGACTCTTTGCGACCCCATGAATCGCAGCATGCCAGGCCTCCCTGTCCATCACCAACTCCCGGAGTTCACTCAGACTCACGTCCATCGAGTCAGTGATGCCATCCAACCATCTCATCCTCGGTCGTCCCCTTCTCATCCTGCCCTCAATCCCTCCCAGCATCAGAGTCTTTTCCAATGAGTCAACTCTTCTCATGAGGTGGCCAAAGTACTGGAGTTTCAGCTTTAGACTGAAAAGACAGTAAACTTGAATATAAGTCAAATAGAATATGGATATTAGTATAAAGAGGCAGAAAGACTGTGAGTGGAGACAAAGTAATGTTTGAAGAGAAAATACCCAAAACTAAGAAAACATAAGAACCCAAATAGGATAAATTCAAAGATTATTCTCAAACACATCATAGTGAAATTAATACTTAAAACTAAACCAAACAGAAACATTTTGAGGCAAAAAATAAAGTTATTACTTGCAAAGGAAATAAAATTAGAAAGAAAATAGACTTCACAAAAAAATAAAAGAGGCCCAAATACAGTGAATTATCTTGATGTGCTAAAAGCAATTTGCAACCATGAATTTTGTAGCTGTCATAAATCTTTAAAGAATTAAAGTAAGGCATTTTCAGGGAGGGTAGGGAAAAAGACTTCAGAAACATTGACTGCATAAACCAACAACAATCCAACAGCAAGAATATCAGTAATATCATCTTGTGAGATTTAGGAGTATATAGAATAAAAATATACAACCAAAATACTTCAAGGAACTAACCAGAGACACAGTGATGTGTCTTATCTGAGGAGAAATAAGAATTCTAGTTTCAATTAGACTTTGATATTTAAGAAAGGATTCATGTTGTTATCTTTACTAATTTAATAAAGTTATAAATGATTTTCTATGTAACAAATTATCCCCAAACTTAAAACAACAAACATTATTTCACAAGATTTTGAGAGTTCAAAATTCAGAAGTGGCTCATCATTAGGTTACAATCAAGGTATTGGCTGGATAGCACCATCTAGAAGAAAACTTGGACCAAGTTTTTAAATTTCCAATGTGGTTCAGCCACAGAGTTGTGCCACAGACAAGCCGTCTTGTCACAGGTCTTGGATGCTGCCAAGACATTGAAGTGATGTATCCCAATAAAGAAATCCAGTGGAAGGAGTAAGGAGGAAATGGCAAGACCTTTTGTACCTGAATTACAGATCCTAAAGCTACCACAAGCAGATCCACCTGAGCACAGTGGACTCGAAGAAGGTTTGAGTTAAACAGCTAAAGAAAATTCTGGGTGACTACCAGAGAAGGCAATGGCACCCCACTCCATACTCTTGCCTGGAAAATCCCATGGATGGAGGAGCCTGGTGGGCTGCAGTCCATGGGGTCGCTAAGAGTCGGGCATGACTGACCAACTTCCCTTTCACTTTTCACTTTCATGCATTGGAGAAGGAAATGGCAACCCACTCCAGTGTTCTTGCCTGGAGAATCCCAGGGATGGGAGAGCCTGGTGGGCTGCTGTCTATGGGGTCGCACAGAGTCGGACACGACTGAAGTGACTTAGCAGCAGCAGCAGCAGGGGTGGGAAGAGGTGCAGAGGGTGTGTAGAAGTGTGACTATATCCAGAAGATTAATAAACTGATGCCTGCTTCTGCTATACATCATCAATTCTACTACAGTCCATTTGCTAAAAGTGAGTCATTTAGTACCATCCACATTTAAGGGGTCTTCGCAGATAGCACTAGTAGTAAAGAACATGTCTGCCAGTTCAGGAGGCATAAGAGATGGTGAGTTGGATCCCTGGGTGGGGAGATCCCCTGGAGAAGGTTATGGCAACATACTCCAGTATTCTTGATTGGAGAATGCTATGGACAGAGGAGCCTGGTGGGCTATAGTTCCTGGGGTCACAAAGAGTCAGACATGCCTGAAGTGACATAGAACACATGCACATTTAAGGGGAGGGGGACTGGATTTCACCTTTTGATGGAAAATAATATCAAAAACCATGTTGACATAAACTTTGAAATCACTGCACCAACCTGTTGGAAACTGAGACAAGGTTATCTACTGTTCAGTTCAGTTCAGTTCAGTTCAGTCGCTCAGTTGTGTCCAACTCTTGGCGACCCCATGAATCTCAGCACACAAGGCCTCCCTGTCCATCACCAACTCCCGGAGTTCACTCAGACTCACGTCCATCGAATCAGTGATGCCATCCAGCCATCTCATCCTCGGTCGTCCCTTTCTCCTCCTGCCCCCAATCCCTCCCAGCATCAGAGTCTTTTCCACAAACACAGCTAAAGCTTTTAAGAAGCAAAAGTGAAAGTGTTGTCTGACTCTGAAACGCCATGGCTTTGCACCAGGCTCCTCTGTCCATGGAATTCTCCAGGCAAGAATGCTGGAGTGGGTTGTCATTCCCTTCTCCAGGGGATCTGACCCAGATCTCCTGCATTGCAGGCAGATGCTCTACCATCTGAGCCACCAGGGTAGCCCCTATGCATTTAAGCATAAGAATGTCATTTGGTAAGCAGTGAAATGCTCTGAAATGTTTCAAAACTTCCTATAAGGTCAAACATACAGTTTGCTAGTACCCAGCACACACTACCCTTCTGCTAAGCACATATAACCACCATCAAGATAAATGAAAATCACATCACCCTCTTCCCTCTCATATAACAGATTTATGGATTTTTTTTTTTAAACACAAGGACTGATTGGATACATTGTGATTAAAATAAGCTCCATATTAACATAGGTATGTACCATTCTAAATTCTCTACAATTCACCCATTTGCTCTGTTTATTAAATAAAGAACATTTTCTAAAAAATTACATATTTTTGTATTAATAGCAAAATGGTATTTTTACAGCCATTACTGTTGCAGATATGTATATTTAGAGGAATATTTTTTGTATGTACTCTGAGTGCACTTTTTATGGATATTTTATATTAGACAAAAGAACAATGCAGCTATTTTGTTAAGATTGCATTTTAATAACTTGAGCTAAAGGATTTTCTATGTCTTGTGCACAGAATAGAATTGATTTATGAGGAAGGATGAAAAGGTGTTCATCTTTTATTCCCCAAATACTCCTGTCCTAACAAAAGTGTCAATTTAAATTGATTGGTTAGCTAGTGCAGCACACTTGCATACAACTCAAAAAATGGGATGTTCAGCCTAAAGCTTAGAAAGCTAATATTTTTATAACTTTAAATACATCTGCCCAAGGTTTAAATGAGTAGCTCTTTGTTGACTTGTATTTGTATTATATTGTTAGTTTAAATAGCTTTAACTTGATTACATCCTTAATTCAATTACTAATATCATTTTGTCTGAAGTTTTTTTTTATGAGCAATTTTTACTTACAGATTGATGTTTATTTCAGGTTGCAAAAGATCAAATATTGTTGAAGGTGAGCATAATCAGATATTGTACACAGTTATTTTTACTACAATGCTAAGCTTCATAAAAACATGTAAACTCCAGTTTTTCAATATGAAAACTCAATATGTCAGTGTGATTTCAGAAAATATATAAATATTTTAGATACATATTAATTTTAGTTTTCTTAAGTGTAATATAGTCTAAAAATGTTTACATTTACATGAAAAATTTGTAATCGAGTGAAATAGCAAACATGCTGAAAACTCCTAAAATGCTTTCATTTTAGTAAAATAATGCCTATTTAAGTTCCATAGATTCAATCAACAGGCTAGCTGTGTACTCAGGATCGGTAGTTATTGCATCTCTGTAATGAGGAGCAGTGAAGGTGTCTATTTCTATGCCATAATTTTCTTAATGTATTAAATTACTCATGAAGTTAAATTCACTTTTTAATCATGTTACTGACATAACACTGGTATTCCATATTTGAGGTGAATTTGTTTTAATTACTATAAAACTCTATAGTCAGCTTTCCATGGATGTTTTACTTCCATAAATTTTACTTATTTCCATCCATTTTACTTATCAATGATATGTTGGTATCTAAATATTAGATATTTAGATGGCTTACTTTCATTTACTTCATTCTATCACACTCAGTCATTTTTAGAGCCCAAGAAAATAAAGTCTGTCTTTGTTTCCATTGTTTCCCCATCTATTTGCCATGAAATGATGGGACTGGATGCCATGATCCTAATCTTAGTTTTTTGAATGTTGAGTTTTTTTTTTAATTAAATTTTTATTTTTTACTTTATTTTACTTTACAATACTGAATTGGTTTTGCCATACATTGACATGAATCCACCACGGGTGTACATGCGTTCCCAAACATGAACCCCTCTCCCACCTCGCTGCCCATAACATCTCTCTGGGTCATCCCCGTGCACCAGCCCCAAGCATGCTGTATCCTGCATCAATCATAGACTGGCGATTCGTTTCTTACATGATAATATACATGTTTCAATGCCATTCTCCCAAATCATCCCACCCTCTCCCTCTCCCTCTGAGTCCAAAAGTCTGCTCTACATATCTGTGTCTCTTTTGCTGTCTTGCATACAGGGTCATCATTGCCATCTTTCTAAATTCCATATATATGTGTTAGTATACTGTACTGGTGTTTTTCTTTCTGGCTTACTTCACTCTGTATAATTGGCTCCAGTTTCAACCATCTCATTAGAACTGATTCAAATGTATTCTTTTTAATGGCTGAGTAATACTCCATTGTGTATATGTACCACAGCTTTCTTATCCATTCGTCTGCTGATGGACATCTAGGTTGTTTCCATGTCCTGGCTATTATAAACAGTGCTGCGATGAACATTGGGGTACATGTGTCTCTTTTAATTCTGGTTTCCTCAGTGTGTATGCCCAGCAGTGGGATTGCTGGGTCATAAGGCAGTTCTATTTGCAATTTTTTAAGGAATCTCCACACTGTTCCCCATAGTGGCTGTACTAGTTTGCATTCCCACCAACAGTGTAGGAGGGTTCCTTTTTCTCCACACCCTCTCCAGCATTTATTGCTTGCAGACTTTTGGATTGCAGACATTCTGACTAGTGTGAAGTGATACCTCATTGTGGTTTTGATTTGCATTTCTCTAATAATGAGTTGCCGGGAGCCAGTGTGAGAAATCCCGCCCGTGACAAGGTCATGAGGAAGGAAGCTGACATACGCAAGGCGTGCTCAGACTTCAGGGACCCCTCTGGAAATTCCTAAGCATGTACCCCAACAAAAATCTGCCGGCTTTTGTGCTCTGCTTTTCCGCTTTTCTGATATTCTCTGGAAAAAAGTCAATTCAGGGTTTTAGTCTTCTGCATTTGAAAGGGATGTTTCAGTTAAACCCCTCTGATAGCTCTCTAGCCTGCCTAACAGGTTCCCCAGACCTCTTACAGCTTGTGAATTGCTTACAGCCCCCAACCGCGAGAGACATCTTAAAGATACAGAGCCTTTTCTAAAGAGTTAAAAATTATATTGGTAGAGGGTTTTCACTGTTGACTCAAGGATTGCTGCCAGACCTCTTTATTCTTTATCTTTTAGGCACCTGGAAGGATGTTAATGTAAGCAGGATGTAGAAAAAGATACATAGTAGTTTTGATGTTAGCGACACTAGACTTTTGAGTTAATTGCTTCTCTTTTGCTGTAAATCACTGCACTCCCTCTACTTGTTATAAGTTGCTGTATCCTTGCTGTGTAAGAATGTAACTTTATTTAGTGCTTTCTGAGAGTGGCACCAGACCTTGGGAAGATCAACACAAATAAGTCTTGTGGTTGACAAACCCTTATCAGAAAAAAGGCTGTAAAATGTTAATTGGCCCTTTTGGCTGGAAGATGATGTAAATTACCTAAGACTTGTGTATACAATTAGGTATGCAGAGAAAAAAGCCTAGTTTTGATAAGAGTCTGGACTGCTAAAGCTGCATAACTTTGTGTTACCCATTGATCTCCATGTTTTATCAAAAGTATAAAAGGCCTTCTGAACAATAAAGGACGGGACCAGATTCTCGGACCAGATTCTCAGACCAGTTTCTCGGACTAGTCTCGGCCTGGTTTCTTGGGAATCTGGCTCCCCCCGTGTCTCTCTCTCTCTCTTTTTCTCTCCCTTTTCTTCCCTCTGCTCTTTACTTTAATTTCAGGCTGAATTTCCATCTGGGGCGCGGAGGCTCGCCAGGTCTACTTATTTGCCCTGGTTATTAAGATCCGCGAGAAAGGGAGCTTAAGGCGAGGCACCCTTAGATATTCAAGCGGGCACTGGTGGCCCAACGTAGATGGTGCAAATTCCTTGTCTGGAATTTTATTGGTCTTCCGCGTAAACCAAGCTATTCAGCCCTCTTTCTCCACTTAATCTTCCTACTGCACTATAGTTTCTTAATCTAATCTTATATTAATAAATAAACAAGTCTTTCCACGCCAACGCCGTCCACCCTTCGAATTCCCTGGATCCACCGGGGCTGGACCCCGGCAATGAGTGATGTTGAGCATCTTTTCATGTGTTTGTTAGCCATCCGTATGTCTTCTTTGGAGAAATGTCTATTTAGTTCTTTGGCCCATTTTTTGATTGGGTCGTTTATTTTTCTGGACTTGAGCTGCATAAGTTGCTTGTATATTTTTGAGATTAGTTGTTTGTCAGTTGCTTCATTTGCTATTATTTTCTCCCATTCAGAAGGCTGTCTTTTCACCTTGCTTATAGTTTCCTTTGTTGTGCAGAAGCTTTTAATTTTAATTAGATCCCATTTGTTTATTTTTGCTCTTATTTCCAGAATTCTGGGGGGGTGGATCATAGAGGATCCTGCTGTGATTTTTGTTGGAGAGTGTTTTGCCTATGTTCTCCTCTAGGAATTTTATAGTTTCTGGTCTTACTTTTAGGTCTTTAATCCATTTTGAGTTTATTTTTGTGTGTGGTGTTAGAAAGTGATCTAGTTTCATTCTTTTACAAGTGGTTGACCAGTTTTCCCAGCACCACTTGTTGAAGAGATTGTCTTTAATCCATTGTATATTCTTGCCTCCTTTGTCAAAGATAAGGTGTCCATAAGTGTGTGGATTTATCTCTGGGCTTTCTATTTTGTTCCATTGATCTATATTTCTGTCTTTGTGCCAGCACCATACTGTCTTGATGACTGTGGCTTTGTAGTAGAGCCTGAAGTCAGGCAAGTTGATTCCTCCAGTTCCATTCTTCTTTCTCAAGATTGCTTTGGCTATTTGAGTGTTTTTTTTGTATTTCCATACATATCTTGAAATTATTTGTTCTAGTTCTGTGAAAAATATGGCTGGTAGCTTGATAGGGATTGCATTGAATCTGTAGATTGCTTTGGTAGTATACTCATTTTCACTATATTGATTCTTCCAATCCATGAACATGGTATATTTCTCCATCTATTAGTGTCCTCTTTGATTTCTTTCATCAGTGTTTTATAGTTTTCTATATATAGGTCATTAGTTTCTTTAGGTAGATCTATTCCTAAGTATTTTATTCTTTTCATTGCAATAGTGAATGGGTTTCCTTAAAAAGCTGGTTTAAAATTCAACATTCTTAAAAGAAATTAAGAATCTTGAGTTTTAAACCAGCTTTTTCACTCTCCTCTTTCACTTTCATCTCAGGCTCATGAGTTTCTCTTCACTTTCTGCCATTAGATTGGTGTCATCTACATATCTGAGGTTGTTGATATTTTTCCCAGCAATGAAACTTCAGCACTTATTAAATAAGTTAGAAAATAAACAACTATTGCACATAAAACAGTGGGAAAAAGATGTCATTATTTCCAAAATTATGTACTTAAGAAAACTACAATAAGATAGCTTTGAACTTCAGTGCTGAGAGGTCACAATTCGTCACAATACTTTACTCCATTAATATCCAAAAAGATAATTACTGAGTTCCATCTTACTTTCAATATCTTCAGATCCTCCTGATTATACATCTGCCATTAGTCTTTACAGTCTGAAAAGATTGTAAATAAAGAATGTAAAAAAGAAAAGGGAATTTTCAGCCATTGCTAACAAACTATTCAAGTAAAACCAATTACAAAACTATTCATAAGTCTATCAACTTCCCTGATCATTTTATTCATAAATCTTGCAATGATATTTGGATGATTTTATTTTTGAGTGGTGGAAGACTAGTACCAGCATTTTAAGGTAATTTATCAGGGCATCTGACCACTTGATTCTTTTCAGATTAGCCAAGTTGTTTAATTTTATTTGAAACACTCTTAGAATTGATAGTTAATATTGTATTGCATATATTGTGTATAAATCTATTTTATTTCAGTATTTATAATTCTCTATCAATACAGTTTAATTCTAGTTTGTAAGTCACAGTTTAGAGTACATTGAGCTTGAAAACTAGAATCCATTGAGAAGGAACAGAGTTCTCCAAAAGAAACACAAACATTAACATTCTAATGTCTATATATGGTATTGAAGTGAAATGCTTTTTTTACTCTGTAACATTTAATCTTATTAGAGAAAAAACTATGTAGCAGTTATACTCTGTGGACTGTATTGTTATTTTCTTGTTTTGCTTTTCCTAGAAGCCATTTTTTTTCATTACATCAATATTTTTTGTTTGCTTATTTTTTTGGCCGGGTGTTTGGGTTTTAACTCATATTTTCTGTTCCATTATCTTGTCTTTCATGATTTATTGATGACACTGATGTGGAAATTTATGATATTTGATGTTATTTCTTAGTATTTGAACCTCACTATACTAATGAATTAAATGAAAACTCTTCTTATTACTATGTCACACTTTTTCACTGCCTTACCTTCTGTTCCAGTTCTTCTGTCCTATCATTATTGATGGATTTAAGAAGGCATTTCATTATTAATAAAATGAATGTCTAGAAGACATGATGATTTCATTTTTTTTGGTATAAGTTATGATTTATCATTGATTGATTTATTTGTTATGCAAAGAAAAAAGATAAAATATGATAAAAAGATAAAGTAAGATAAAATATGTGGGAGAATGTTAGCTGTCTTACTTGAGACAGAGATGAAATAAAACTCCAAGAGAAAGGGAGAAAATTTTATTATTTTGGAATTATTTTATTCTATCATTTTGAAATGTTGACTTCTTCCAAATACTACAAAATTATATTTTTGCTTATGATGTGCCTGGACTTTAACTTTCTAATAAAAATGTTTCAAATGATATATCTATAACTAACATCAACTTCTTAGGTAAATATTAATACCTTTCTAATCATATCTTTCTATTTTCTTGTATTGTTTTCATATCAGTTGTTCATCAAATTAAAATATTAAATTTTCCTTTATTGAGTAACTGACCAAATACAATCACAATTGAAAAATTAATTCAACAAGCTTCACTTAAACTACTACTACTTATTTATCTGTGGTTTTCTGACAAATTGTCTTACACATATTGGAGAAAATAGTCTTAAAAGTAAACCAATGTAAACGCATATTAAATTCTCTGCTTATACTTACATGAGTTTTACAGAAATATTCCCTGGAATGCTTAATCATCTCTGTTTCTATAATTCAATATAAAAGCATAAAGCAAATCTTTTTCTTTCTCCCCCACCTTTCTGACAGTATTTCTAATATCTATTTGCTTCTCTCAGATCCTATAGATGCTATTTAGTTCATATGCTATTTATATATTTTTCTGACTCAGTTTTCATTTTCAAATATATATATATATATATATGTGTATATATGTATATAAAGGATTAAATGCAATTCTTCTGATTTTTCCTCCATATTCCCTTGTTATTTTCTCAGACTAATATTATTTAGTGTTAAAAGATAATCAACAACAACTTATTGTACAGTACGTGGAACTCTGCTTAATGTTATATGCTAACCTGGATGGGAAGGGTTTTGTGGGAGAATGGATACATGTATACATATGGCTGAGTCCCTTTACTGTTCCCCTCAAAGTACCACAACATTGTTAATTAGCTATATCCCAATACAAAATGCTTTTGGTGTTAATAAAAATAAAATTTAAAAATATAATATTTAGTTTGGTTTTACATACTATCAGCTGCTAGAGTATGAAGAGTTCGTCAGATTTTACATATATATATCTCCTTCATCTACTTTGCCTTCCTCTATCTTCCAACACCGGAGAAAGAAATGGCCCCACTCCACTATTCTTGCCTATAAAACTCCATGGACAGAGGAACCTGTTTGGACTACAGTCTATGGGATGGCATATGAGAGTCGGACATGACTGAGCACTCTCACACACATTTTCCCACAGTCATTTCATAACTTTTATTTAAATCTGTATTAAATATCATGCCAAGCAAAAATCTGAATCAGCTACCATGATCTTCATCCTGTAAAATCCCTTCCCCTTGAATGTGGGTAGAATGTGTGATTTTATTATTTTCAATGCAATATGGGAAAGGTGATAAATAGGCTGCCACTCTCAATTAGATTATTTTGTAAAACTCTATATTAGCAGAGTAGTGAGAGAAACCCTCTTGCTTGCCTTGAAGAAGCAGTCAGGTGGTGACCTGCCTACAGGGAGGGGAACATGGCAGGGAACTGCAGATGGCCTTTAGAAGCTAAGGGTTTCTTCCAGCCAACAAGACTATCATCACACAACCACAAGGAACTGAATCCTTCCAACAACTACATAAATTTGTAAAAGGACCATGTGTTCCAGAAAGAAACACAGCATCCTCAACACATTACTTGACATCTCATGAGAAAACCCAGCTATGCTTTGCCTGGACTCCTGGCTCGTTAAACTAGGAGACAGATGTGTGTGTGTGTGTGTGTGTGTGTGTGTGTGTGTGTGTGTGTGCATTTAAGCTGTTAAGTCTGGTGATGATTTATTACATGGCAACAGAAAACAGACACAGATATTTACAGTCCTGTGACTGAAAATAGAAGTTACATCTAAAGCATTATACTAAATTTACAATTTGTTTCTTATACAACTTTTTTTTTCCATGATATTAATAATTAGTGTTTTTCTATTGTGATTAGTAACCCACTTGCCTATGATGATTCTTTCTAGATGCATAACCCTGCATTCAGAGTATTAAAACACTGGTACCATCAGGACATCTTCTAGGGCCCCCTCACTTCATTCTCCAAAGGTGACTGGCTTCCTTCTGACAGCCCTAATCAACAAATGTCATTCTACCATTTCCATTTCACATCAACCTGAAGTGTCCTGTCCCTCTTTTCTGTGATAGTTTTTAAATCCCTTGTATCTTAGGTCTTCTACTTCTTTGCTTACTCTGTTGTTTGGGGGAAAAACATCCTCCGGTAGTTTTCCAAAGAAGAATACAAAGCAGATACATTTTGTAGTATAACCCCAGCAATTTCAAAACACATGCTGAAATCCAGTTAGACTCACTCAGATTCACTTTGTCCAAATTATTCCTTTCTCTTCTTTCAGAAAAAGTCCGGACAGTCACTTATGAGATGATTGAAGAAGATAAATCTGAATCTCTCTGCTTTTCCTATCCATTCACTTCCACTTTCATAGTTTCCTGCTGCTGCTAAGTCGTTCAGTCATGTCTGACTCTGTGCGACCCCATAGACAGCAGCCCACCAGGCTCCCCCATCCCTGGGATTCTCCAGGCAAGAACACTGGAGTGGGTTGCCATTTCCTTCTCCAATGCATGAAAGTGAAAAGTGAAAGTGAAGTCGCTCAATCGGGCCCGACTCTTAGCGACCACATGGACTGCAGCCTTCCAGGCTCCTCCATCCATGGGATTTTCCAGGCAAGAGTATGGAGTGGGCTGCCATTGCCTTCTCCATCATAGTTTCCTATGGCTACTGATTTCTGAGTTTTTTAAGAATTGGTCTCAAAGTTACTTCTGGTCATTTTGGTGCCTTAGATTTTATCTGGCTCAAATCTACTAGTTCAGTCAGTATTCACCCATCTTTCTTCCTGTTTTCAAATGCTAGTGCTGTTATCTCTTTTCCCATTGTTTTGGTCATGAGGATTTCTACCTGTTTATTTGTATCCAATTAGTGTAATTTCAGTCTGGCTTCAGAAATTCAGGAGGTATTTCTGTGTTTGTTCTGCTATTTTTTAACTATAAGCTCTAAATTATATTAAAAGACTTACAGTGGCCTTACTAACCACTAAATACTAGAACATAAGTTACTTTAGAGGAATATTCCTAATGTAGATCATTACTTGCATGCAAATATGATTATTATATACTATATGTATGTATAAATTGTGTAGTATGTATAGAGAATATATAGAAACTATAGAATTGAAGTATTCTTAATATGTTTATGTTTTATATAATATATATGTACTATGTAGTGTGCCATACTTTATATTTGTATAATATATATATATACTATATATGGTATATACATATATTACATATATATGTATTATATTCTTAATTATTTTGTGTGAGGTTGAAAATCTTTCAAACCATACACATTATCTAATTGGCTAAATCATGTGAGATACACATGCTTATATTTTCTAGAAACATGTCTGTCTGAATAAAGCCATTCATCCAGGAATTAATAGCACAGTTTTATTTGGTTGTATCAGTGTAGTGGTGATAGAACTTCTTTGATTCAATTCCTTATTGTAATGGAATTTTGGTTGCTCTCTAGCTTGAGGTTTCAAAACTCTCCTCAAATTCATAATAACTCACTATTTGATGATGCCAGCTACCTTTTATTATACTATTCAAAGTAAAATATTGCTACAAGAGCTGCTCTGTTAATACAGATCATATTACCTAAAGCTTGGGTAATTTGGGCTCAGGAATTTTTTGTCATCTTGACAGTCTAGTGTTGCATTCACTGAAATAACACATTAAATGTGTATGTTCTTAAGCAGCTGGCTTAATTGAAACCCATGGCAATGAAAGCATAATAACTGGCCTGAATAATAAACTATAGATAATCACCATGCAGGGAAAAGTGTCAAAGACATGCTTATATCCTTACTGCCTTTAAGTCAAAGGCAATAACAGGTCTTTTATTTGATTCAAAGGTAGGGGAAGAATTGAAACTTATTTTTCAGTGTTAAACTGTGGATTGAGAGTGGCAATCTGATTTTTTAAATTCTAAATTCACACTGATCTGTTTTAACTACACATCAAATAAAATCATGAAGAAAATGATATGTTTTTGTTTCTTTATATGCCACATCAATTCTGATTAAACAATAAAGGGAAACAGAGACATATTTAAAACATAAGAATTGATGGAGATTGAACACAAATAATCCAAAGCACAAGGATGCTTTGAATGTTCTAATGATGAGTTCTGTTGCTGGAATTAGAAGCAAAAATGTAAGTGATTCAGGAACGCTAGCAAGAATCCAGGAATTATGTCTTTTACCAAAAAGATATACTCTTGGGAAAACAAACAAAAAAAAAATCCCCGGGTGCCTCTGAATTTACACTGAAAAAATTTCAAACCCTGCCATAACCTGGAATGTCATCACCTGGTCCAACGTGATTCCAGAATTTTTCCTCAAGCTCTAATCGGGCTCTTGTACCAATCGGGCTCTTGCATTTGAATTTAACTGAAATACAAACATGTGTTTTAATGTCCTCACCAAATTGCAGTGTTTTATAAGGTAAGATTTTACAACACCAGAATTATTGTCCATGCTGATATGTCCACATTTTATTTGATGGTTTCAGATGGATGACTGTTTAAGAGAAGGGAAATAATTTCAATATTAGGACAAAGCCTGTTACTATAAGTGGGGAAAAAAAAAAAAAGCTTCACGTTCATAAAGTGTTAAATTACCATCTAATGTTGTGCTGTGCTAAGTCATGTTAGACTCTTTGGACCTTATGGACTGTAGCCGCCAGGCTCCTCTGTCCATGGGATTCTGTAGGCAAGAATACTGGAGAGGGTTGCCATGCCTTCCTCCAGGGGATCTTCCCAACCCAGGGACTGATCCCACAGCTCCTGGATCCCTTGTATTGTCAGGCAGATTCTTTACCACTGTGCTACCTGGGAAGTCCTCTCATGTTATCAAAATTAAAATTTGAAAATCAATGAAAAAAGTAATTATATTTAATAAATTGAGATTTCTTATTATGTTTTGAACTTTGAGCAGAAAATTTTTGATGTAAAATGTTTAACCTTGTATTAGTCAGTGTTCTCCAGAGAAACAGAACCAACGGGAATATAACAGACAAATAAAATATAAAATGAAATTTTTATAGAAATAGCTTCACACAATTATGAAGAAAAATTCCCATAATTGGACACTTGCAAGTTGAAAAATCAAGAAGTCTGGTGGTTTCAGTCTGAGCCTGAAGACATGAGAATTCAGGTGTGAGTCTTTAACCCCAAGAAACTGAAATGCTACAATAATTTTATGCCTTATATGTATTGTTTAAACCTTCCTAAGCTTCAACTTCTAGTTGGAAATTGGAAATAAATACATTATCAAGTAACTGGTGTGCAGTTTAAGTAATCTAACATAATGTATGGATGTGAGAGTTGGACTATAAAAAAAGCTGAGTGCAAAAGAATTGATGCTTCTGAACTGTGGTGTTGGAGAAAACTCTAAGAGTCCCTTGGACTGCAAGGAGAAGTCCATCCTAAAGGAAATCAGTCCTGAATATTCATTGGAAGGACTGATGCTGAAGCTGAAACTCCAATACTTTGGCCACCTGATATGAAGAACTGACTCATTTGAAAAGACCCTGATGCTGGGAAAGATTGAGGGCAGGAGGAGAAGGGAATGACAGAGGATGAGATGGTTGGATGGCATCACCAACTCAATGGATATGAGTTTGGGTAAACTCTGGGAGTTGTGATGGACAGGGAGGTCTGGCATGCTGCGGTTCATGGGGTCGCAAAGAGTTGGACACGTCTGAGTGACTGAACTGAAATGAGCATAATGCTTAGAAAATAGCAAACAGGCATTGCATTTAAACTAATTTAACCTTTTCTCCATAGAATATAAATAGCCACAAAGTGAATATAAATAGTCACAAATATAAATAGTAATCTGACATGCCAGAAGATAGCTCCATAGCAAGATAGCAATTGCACCATTCAATATATTTCTGACTAGAAAATATGATGTAAGTCTTCTCTTCTTTCAGGCATTTACACTCCTCAAATATGGTTCTTTTAAAGTTACAATTACTGGATGAAAGAGGAGATATCTTTCATGTTCCTCAAAGAGAAGGGACAGTGCTCAACAGCACTATACAGTTGATTAATTTATGGCCATTTTCTTATCTTCTACTTGTTAGATTTAATTTTCTGTTCTTTTTCTAGCTTTTTAGAAGCAATGATGATTAGCAAATTTTTGCCTTTCTATTCTAATAAATTTATATGTATATACAATAAATTATATTTTCTTTCAAAAATGGCTGTAGCGGCCCTGCACCATTTAGTAAATAGTATTTTTATTGTCATTTAATTTCTAATATTTTCAAATTAGCATTGTTATTTTTCTTTAATATATCAATTATTTAGAACTATACTGAAGTTCAAAATATATATAGATTTTATTGTAAAGAAAGGTAGGATATACAGTGGAGAAAAGACAGTCTTTTCAATAAGTGGCACTGGGAAACCAGGGCAGCTACATGTAAAAGAATGAAATTAGAATGTTCTCTAGCATGTGTACAAAAATAAACTCACATTGGATTGGTCCAAAAGACCTACATGTAAGATTGGATATTATAACATCCCTATAGGAAAAAATTGGCAGAAAACTCTTTGACATAAATCACAGCAATATATATATTTTTAATTCTGTCTCCTAAAGTAAAGGAAATAAAATAAAAAATAAATAAGTAGGATATGATTAAACTTAAATGTTCCTTCACAGGAAAGGAAGTTATTGACAAAGTGAAAAGGGAGATTCTACTGAATGGGAGAAAATATTTGCAAATAATATGACTAATAAGGGACTGATTTTCAATATACCAACAGCTCAAACCATTCAACCAAGAAACCCAATTTAAAAATGGACAGAAGAACTAAAAAGACATTTTCAAAAAAGAACATGCAGATAGATGGCTAACAAACACATGGAAGAGCTATCAACATCACTAATTGTCTGGAGAATCCCATGGACAGAGGAGCCTAGCAGGTTGCTGTAGGAGACAGGAAGAATAAAAGAAAAGCAGGCCCCGGCAAGGGCCGCAAAAGAAATTTATAACTATTGATAAACTGGATGCTATCAGGCATGACACTCTTGGAACAAGTCCAGAGGTTACAGTTCATAGTCTTGAAAACAAGATATGATCCTGGGGTTGGAAAATCGATCCCAGACTGTTTCCTAACTTGCATCTCAGAGTCACATGTTTTATGTATCTGGTGGGAAATCTACAGATAAGAATATGAGTCTTAGTTACTGATTTGTTATTGATTAATATTTTTTAGTTACTCATTGGTTAATGATCACTTTTTCCTTTGGCCCTGAAGGCCACATGAGTTATAGCTTAACTCCCCACATATTCTTTCCTTCACAGCTGAAAGTATAATAAAGCTGGCTTTGATTCAGTTTCGGCACCTTCACCTTGGAGAGGTGTTGGTCCCTTGATCCTCGCTTTTCACTGAATTCTGTGTCTTGTTTCTCATTCTCCCACTGTATCATGCTTTTGGAAACCCTGCTTGCTGAGTTAGTCTTGAAGGTTACAATCCATGGGGTTGCAAAGACTCCCTCATAGTTCAGTCAGTGAATAATCTGCCTGAAATGCAGGAGACCCATGTTTGATTTCTGGGTCCAGAAGTTCCCCAGAGAAGGAAATGGCAGCCCACTCCAGTATTCTTGCCTGGAGAATCCCATGGACAGAGAAGCCTGGCAGACTACAGTCCATGGGGTCAAAAGAATCAGACACAACTTAGTGACTAAACCACCAACACTAATTGTCAAGTAAATGCACATAAATTCACAGTGCTGTGAAAATGACTATATTGCCCAAAGCAATCTACAGATTCAATGAAATCCTTATCAAATAACCAATGGCATTTTTCATAGAACTAGAACAACAACAACAAAAAATTCACAACTTGTATGGAAACATAAAAGACCCTGAATCAAAAATAGAGGAGTCACTCTTCCTGACTTCAGACTATATTACAAAGCTACAGTCATCAAGAAAGTATGGTATTGGCACAAAACAGAAATATAGATTAATGGAACAAGATAGAAAGCCCAGATATAAATCCATATACCTATGGGCACCATACAATAGCCAAAGGAAGCAAGACTATGCAGTAGAGAAAAGGCAATCTCTTCAGTGTTTCTGGGAAAACTGGACAGCTACATGTGAAATAATGAAATTAGAACACTTCCTAATGCCATACACAAAAATAAGCTCAAAATGGATTAAATACCTGAATGTCAAACCAGAAACTATAACAGTTTTAGACAAAAATATAGGAAGAGAAATCTTTGACATAAATCACAGTAAGATCTTTTGTTTAACTACCTCCTAGAGAAACAGAAATAAAAACAAAAATAAACAAATAGAACTTAATCAAACTTAAACACTTTTGTACAGCAAAGAAAACTATAATTAAGATGAAAAGACGACCCTCAGAATGAAAAAAATAATAATTGCAAAAGAAGCAACTGACAAAGGATTAATCTCTAAACTATGTAAGCAGCTCATGCAGCTCAATGTCAGAAAAGCAAACAACCCACTCAAAAGATGGATAGAGGATTTTTACAGACATTTCTCCAAAGAACACATATAGATGGTCAACAAACACATGAATAGATGCTCAACATTGCTCATTATTAGAGAAAAGAAAGTCAAAATTATAATGAGGCATCTCCTCACGCCAATTAGAATGACCATCATCAAAACATCTACAAACATGAAATGTATGGAGAGAGCAACATGGAAACCTAAATTACCATATGTAAAATAGATACTCAATGGGAACTTGCTCTATGTCTCAGGAACTCAAAGAGGGGTGCTGTATAAATCTAGAGGGGTGGAATAGGGAGGGAATTGGGAGAGAGGTTCAAGAGGGAGGGGACATGTATACTTATGGTTGATTCTTGTTGATGTCTGAGAGAAAACAACAAAATTCTGTAAAGCAATTATCCTTCAATTAAAAATAAATAAATTTAAAAAATATATAAACAATAAATGGTGCAGAGGATGTGGAACCCTCCTACACTGTTGATGGGGATGTAAATTGATATAGCCATTTTGGAAAACAGTATGGATATTCCTTAACAAACTAGGAATAAACCTTCCAGCAATCCCACTACTGGGCATATACCTGAGAAAACCATAATTCAAAAAGTCACATGTAGCACTTTTTACAATAGCCAGGACTTGGGAACAACCTAGATGTCCAACAATAGATGAATAGAGAAAGAAGTTGTGGTACATATATATAAAAGATTATTACTCACCAATACAAAGGAATGAATTTGAGTCAGTCATAGTGAGTGAATGAATCTAGAGCCTGTTGGAGGGAATTAAGTCAGAAAGAGAAAAACAAATATATTAATCATACATAATCAAACATCATATACATAGAATCTAGAAAAATTGTACTGACGAACCTATTTCCAGGGCAAGGCAAGACACAGACATGGAGAGTGGACTTATGGACACAGCAGGGCAAGAAAAGGGTGGGACAAATTGAGAGGGTAGCATTGACACATATACGCTGCTGCTGCTGCTGCTAAGTCGCTTCAGTCATGTCCGACTCTGTGCGACCCCATAGACGGCAGCCCACCAGGCTCCCCCGTCCTTGGGATTCTCCAGGCAAGAACACTGGAGTGGGTTGCCATTTCCTTCTCCAATGCAGGAAAGTGAAAAGTGAAAGTGAAGTTGCTCATGTGTAAAATAGATAGCTAATGAGAAGCTGCTGTATAACACAGAGACCTCAGCCTGGGGCTCTGAGATGACCTAGAGGAGTGTGATTGGGGGGTGGGGTGGGAATGAGGCTCAATAGAGAGCAGGGGTATGTATACTGACTCATGTTATTGTACAGCAGATGTGAATGAAATATTATAAAGCAATTATTCTCCAGTTAAAATAAATTAACAACAACAACACAATGATATATCACCTAACACCTGTCAGAATGGCTATCATCTAAAAGAACACAAATAACAGATGATGGTAAGGATGTGGAGAAAAGGCAACCCTCATACACTATCGGTGGGAATGTAAATTGGTGCAGCTACCGTGGAAAACAGTATGAAGGTTTCGCCAAAAACTGAAAAGCTGGCTACCATACAATCCAGCAATTCCATTCCTGAGTATATATCTTAAAATAGAAAAAAACACTAATTTTAAAAGATACCTGCACCCCAATGTTCATAGCAGGTTATTTACAATTCCCAAGATATGGAAACAACCTGTGTCCAATAACAGATGAATTGATAAAGAAGAGTGAAACACACACACACACACACACACTCAGCCATGAAAAATGAAATTCTGCTATTTGCCACAACATGGATGGCCCTGAATGGCATTATGCTAAGTGAAATGAGTCAGAGAGAGAACAATAAATGCTATATGATATCACTAATATGTGGAATCTAAAAAAAAACCTAATGAATATAACAAAAAAGAAGCAGACTCACATATAGAGAACAAACTATTTATCAGTGTGAGGGTGGGGGTGGGGGTTCAGTTCAGATCAATTGCTCAGTCGTGTCTGACTCTTTGCAACCACATGGACTGCAGCACACCAGGATCCCCTGTCCATCACTAACTCCTGGAGCTTGCTCAAACTCATGTCCATCCAGTCCGTGATGCCATCCAACCATCTCATCCTTTGTTGTACCCTTGTCCTCCCGCCTTTAATCCTTCTCAGCATCAGGGTCTTTTCAAATGAGTCAGTTCTTCGCATCAGGTGGACCAAATATTGGAGTTTCAGCTTCAGCATCAGTCCTTCCAATGAATATTCAGGACTGATTTCCTTTAGGATGGACTGGTTGGATCTCCTTGCAGTCCAAGGGACTCTCAAGAGTCTCCTTCAACACCATAGTTCAAAAAGCATCAATTCTTCAGAGCTCAGCTTTCTTTATAGTCCAACTCTCACATCCATACATGACTACTTGAAAAACCATGGCTTTGACTAGGCGGACAGTTGTGGGCAAAGTCTCTGCTTTATAATATGCTGTCTAGGTTGGTCATAGCTTTTCTTCCAAGTAGCAAGTGTCTTTTAATTTCATAGCTAGAGTCACCATCTGCAGTGATTTTAGAACCCAAGAAAATAAAATCCGTCACTGTTTCCATTACTTTCAAGGAACAACAGAAACCTAAGTACTAACTTTTCAACAGAAACAATAAAGGATATCATTACTTTGTCTTCTGATATCCATTGTTTCTGTTGAAAAGTTAGTTCTTATGTTTTTGTTGTTCCTTGAAAGTAATATATCTTTTTAATCTCTAACTGCTTTTAAGATATTATTATATTATTTGGTTGTCAGAGATTTATTACATCATTAGTTCTTAATATTTTAATCATTGTTTATCTAACTTCAGGCTCATAGTACTTCTATGCCTTGGTTTCATTTTTTAGTCTTGGAAAAATTCAGAAAATTACTTAAAAAGTTCAGTTTCTACTTCATTTTCTCTTCTCTTCTTCTAAGAATGAATTCCTATGTATTTACACCTTTTGATTATATCCCTAATTCATGGCTTTTGTTATAATATCTCTTCCAATTCATCTGCTTCAATTTAAACTATCTGCTGTTAAACTCATTCACTGAGTTCTTAATTCTAGTTACTCTATTTTAGTTCCAGAATTTTTATTTTATTCTTTAATAGTTTTAAATAGTGTGATGAATGTCTCTACTTTAATTCATGGGATATATTAAATGCTGTCATTTTGAACTTGATGTCTGATAAGTCTATTTTCTGGGTACTCAATTATCCCTACTGTCTACTTTTTATATTTTTCTTCAGTCAAATATTTTCATTTCAAAAATTGTAGCAATAATTTGAGGCTCTGTATGTTAGTTTTGCTTTTGTTAGAAAGCCCTAATAATCTGGCTCATCTTTTCCTACTCAGTAACTGAAGTTTTTGAAGCTGGCTTCAGCCCATCTATGTTGGTTCATCTATATTTCAGTTCCCATGTAAAAGCTTGCAGTTTTTACCAAGGCACCTCCTTCTCATTAGGACTTGAAGGACTTTGTTGTTGCTGTTTTTCTATTCTGCATTATTCCCTCCTCCAGTCAAGTGAGTTTGTTAAGCTTTCTCAGTTTCTCTGTATATGTTCATAGTTTTGTAATGAAAATATTATTATTATTTTTATTTTTTTTAATTTAAATTTTATTTTTTTACTTTACAATACTGTATTGGTTTTGCCATACATCGACATGAATCCACCACAGGTGTACATGAGTTCCCAAACATGAACCCCCCTCCCACCACCCTTCCCATATCATCTCTCTGGGTCATCCCAGTGCACCAGCCCCAGCCTCTTGTATCCTGCATCAAACCTGGACTGGCAATTCATTTCTTATATGATATTATACATGTTTCAATGCCATTCTCCCAAATCATCCCACCCTCTCCCTCTCCCTCTCCCACAGAGTCCAAAAATCTGTTCTTTACATCTGTGTCTCTTTTGCTGTCTCACATATAGGTTTATCATTGCCATCTTTCTAAATTGCATATATATGTGTTAGTATACTGTATTGGTGTTTTTCTTTCTGGCTTACTTCACTCTGTATAATTGGCTCCAGTTTCAATATAATACCAAATACCAGGTGTGCCCCTCTGGAATTCATGTAGGCTCCTTGATTCTAATTCTAAGATTCTAACTTTTTTGGTAGGGTTCTAATATTTTTAGAAAAAAAATTTTCAATATATTTTACCTGTTATTTTTTTCCTTCATTTTTATTGGAGTATAATTGATTTACAATGTTGTGTTAGTCTCAGTTGTACAACAAAGTGAATCAGTTGTACATACACATATATCCACTCTTCTTTTTTGGATTCTTTTCCCATATAGGCCTTTACAGAGTACTGAGTAGAGTTCTTTGTCCTATAAAGCAGGTTCTAATTAGCTATCTGTTTTATATAAATACACACACACACACATACACACATATATATTATTGTGTGAATATCAATCTCAGTCTCCTAATTTATCCCTCCTTCATCCCATAGTAACCATAAGTTTATTTTCTACATTCAAAACTCTACTTCTGTTTGTAAATAAGTTAATTTGTACCCCTTTTGTTTAGAATCCACATATAAGCAGCACCATATGTTTGTTTTTCTGTGTCTGCCTTACTTCACTCAGTATGAAAATATCTAGGTCCATCTACACTGCGGTAACTGGCATTATTTTGTTTTTTCAATGGCTGAGTAATATCATATATATCTATTCCAAAATACACATATATTCCAATATATGGCTATTGCAAAGAGTGTTTCAGTGAGCACTGAGATATGTCTATCATTTGAAATTATGGTTTTCTCTGGGTGTATGCCCAGGAGTGGGATGGTTGGGTCATGTGGTATTTCTATAAAACTCTTCAGTTAAATGCTTTTGCATAGCAAAGAAAACCACAAACAAAACAAAAAGACAACCTTCAGAATGGGAGAAAACTCTTTCAAATAAAGCAATTGACAAGTGATTAGTCTCCAAAATATACAAACAGCTCGTGCAGCTTAGAATTAAACAAACACACACAAAGGCAAATAACCCAATCAAAAAATAGGCACAAAATCTAAATAGATATCTCTCCAAAGAAGACATACAGATGGCCAAAAAGCACATGGAAAGATGATCAACATCACTAATTATTAGAGAAATGTCAATCAAAACTACAATGAGGTATCACGTCACACCATCAAATTTAAGAACATCCAGATTTGCTCATATGGTATCTTCTAGAAATTTTATAGTCTTTTTGTTGTTGTTGTTGCTGTTTTTTTTTTTTTTAACATTCAGATCTGCAATGCGTTTTGAGTTATTTTTTGTGAAAGGTATAAGGTCTGTGCTTAGATATTATTAATCTGCATGCCGATGTCCAGTTCCCTTAGTGCTATCTTCTGAAATAACTACCATATGTCTTTCGAGGTGTCTTTGCTCCTTTGTCAAAAACTAAATGAGTTTATTTGTATGGGTTTCTTTCTGAGCTCTGTATTCTGTTCTTTTCCATTGTTCTATCTGTCTTTTCTTTCACCACAAATACCACATTTACTATTTCCTTCCTTTGGCTTGCTTTATTAAATTATTCTTGTTTTTCATTATCCATAAGGAGAAATATTACAGACTTCAGACCTTTCTACCTTTCTATAGCATTTAAATGTAGCAAATGTCCTCTAAATATTGAGTGAGCGAGTGAAGTCACTCAGTCGTGTCCAAGTCTTTGCGACCCCATAGACTGTAGCCTACCACGCTCCTTCATCCATGGGATTTTCCAGGCAAGAGTACTGGAGTGGGTTGCCATTTCCTTCTCCAGAGGATCTTCCTGACCCAAGGATTGAACCCAGGTCTCCTGCATTGTAGGCAGATGCTTTACCAACTGAGCCACAAGGGAAGCCCTACATACACGCTTTTCACAAATTTTGATATGATGCATTATCACTTTTATTCAGATGAAAATCTTTGTAATCTCTATTGAGACACACTCTCTGACTAATGAGAGATTCTCTTGTTTGTAATTTAGACTCCCAATATTTGTGTATTCTCCAGACATTTGTTTTACTGTTGGTTTCTAGTACTATTATCATAAACAATATGCTTTGTATGATTTCTTTACAAAAAAATGTTTTTCCAAGTTTATTTTATGGCTAGAACATGATCTATCTTGTGGAATCTTGACAGGAGTGTGTGCCCTATTTTTGTTGTGTAGAGCATTTTGCAAATATCAATTGGATCAAGTTGATTGATAAGTGTTTTTCAGATATCCTATATATCTATTGATTTCCTGTACATTATATTTTTTAATGAGAGAGGATGATGACTATTTAGTTACTAGTGAACATATGTTATTTCTTCACCTATACTGCTATCTTTCTCAGAAAAGAATTTGCTTCTGTTTTACCTCTATTCTTTAAAGCCTCAGTTGGTGTCTTCTACATGGAAAAAGCAAGAGAGTTCCAGAAAAACATCTATATCTGCTTTATTGACTATACAAAGCCTTTGACTGTGTGGATCACAATAAACTGTGGAAAATTCTGAAAGAGATGGGAATCCCAGACCACCTGACCTGCCTCTTGAGAAACCTATATGCAGGTCAGGAAGCAACAGTTAGAACTGGACATGGAACAACAGACTGGTTCCAAATAGGAAAAGGAGTACATCAAGGCTGTATATTGTCACCCTGCTTATTTAACTTATATGCAGAGTACATCATGAGAAACGCTGGACTGGAAGAAGCACAAGCTGGAATCAAGATTGCTGGGAGAAATATCAATAACCTCAGATATGCAGATGGCACCACCCTTTTGGCAGAAAGTGAAAAGGAACTAAAAAGCCTCTTGATGAAAGTGAAAGAGGAGAGTGAAAAAGTTGGCTTAAAGCTCAACATTCAGAAAGCGAAGATCATGGCGTCCAGTCCCATCATTTCATGAGAAATAGATGGGGAAACAGTGGAAACAGTGTCAGACTTTATATTTTGGGGCTCCAAAATCACTGCAGATGGTGACTGCAGCCATGAAATTAAAAGACGCTTACTCCTTGGAAGAAAAGTTATGACCAACCTAGACAGCATATTCAAAAGCAGAGACATTACTTTGCCAACAAAGGTCTGTCTAGTCAAGGCCATGATTTTCCCAGTAGTCATGTATGGATGTGAGAATTGGGCTGTGAAGATGGCTGAGTGCCAAAGAATTGATGCTTTTGAACTGTGGCATTGGAGAAGACTTTTGAGAGTCCCTTGGACTGCAACGAGATCCAACCAGTCCATTCTGAAGGAGATCAACCCTGGAATTTCTTTGGAAGGAATGATGCTAAAGCTGAAACTCCAGTACTTTTGGCCACCTCATGTGAAGAGTTGACTCATTGGAAAAGACTCTGATGCTGGGAGGGATTGGGGGCAGGAGGAGAAGGGGATGACAGAGGATGAGATGGCTGGATGGTATCACTGACTGGATGGACGTGAGTCTGAGTGAACTCCAGGAGTTGGTGATGGACAGGGAGGCCTGGCGTGCTGCGATTCATGCGGTCGCAAAGAGTTGGACATGACTGAGCGACTGAACTGAACTGAACTGAACTGACATTGGTACCCAGTGCATCTTCATTCAATGGCTCATCTTTATGTGAAAGGTACAACACATTTATAGATTATATTTGCAAAAGTACACAAATGACAGCAAAGATCCATGTTGGTAATGCTGTGTTTTTTTTCTAAGAACTTTATGCTTTTTTATATCCATGTAACAGATTAGAGAAAGTGGTAAATCAGAAATTTTAGATCAAAAAATTTTTTTTCAGAAATAAAACTTCCAAGGTCACTATATTTTGTGACTGATAGTAATTATTGAATATTTTTCAATACCTCAGACTATTCAGAATTCTTAGGGAGACTAGTTTTCAACTAGGACATCAGAAGAATAGCCTCAGTAAATGTGGTTGGCCTTTGAACAACAGAGGCACCAGGGAGTGCATGTTAGGGTTGCTGAACTCTGAATGGTTAAAAATCTTGTATAGCCTGCTGTCAGTATCCACATCTCCTCCATATCTATGGATTCAACCAACTGTGGATCACGCAGTACTCTAGTACTTACCATTGGGGAAAAAAAGTCATATAAATGGACTCACACAGTTCAAACCCATGTTGTTCATGGGTCAACTGTACATTTTAAGGGACTAGTGCAATACACACATTTTCCTCTATAGTTTTACTACCTACATCTTGCTTATTCAAGTGTGATAAATTATATGTCTATTTTTTCCACTAAACTAGAAGATACCCTGATTCATAAAGTATATAATAAAAAGCATTTTTAGAATATTAGTTCTGATTGAAATGTAGTCACCAATTTGACCATCCTCTTTTTTTTTTTTTTTTCGCCACATAGATGTATTTTACAGTTACAAATTCTACCTTTCAGTGGAGGAAAAAGAAAGTGAAAATCACTCAGCTGTGTCTGACTCTTTGTGACCCCATGGACCATAGCCTCCCAGGATCCTCTGTCCATGGAATTCTCCAGTTCAGAACACTGGAGTGGATAGCCATTCTCTTCTCCAGGAGATTTATCTTAATCCACGGATCTAACCCAGGTCTCCTGCATTGCAGGCAGATTCTTTATGGTCTGAACCACTAGGGAAGCACAAGAATACTGGCGTGGGTAGCCTATTTCTTTTCCAGTGGACCTTCCCAACCCAGGAATTGAACTGGGGTCTCCTACATTGCAGGCAAATCTTTACCAGCTGAGCTACCAGGTAAAAGTAACCTAAAGTATAGTGTAATATACTATAATAATACAGTTCTTAACAGCTAGAATTCTTAACAAGGTAGTAAATATCCTGTGTTTCATCTTGCTATTGGGAGTTTATATCTGGATTTTAGGCATTCAAATACTATAATTTACATTGTAGGAATACCTGAATCATCAGTGGGCTTTAACAGAATCACACATAAAGATGTTTTAATTTGCCATCTTACATACTAACAGAGGTCAAGTCAGCTGGTATCAATTCATGGAATTATATATTTTGTAGTCAACTCATTATTAGACATGTCTCATTTAGGATTCTTATGGCAGCTTGACTTCGTTCTAGCCTGTTACTCCTTACTGTTTCACCATTTTTAATTATTCCTCCCCCTGCATGTATTGAAATGGAATGCCTCGAGGATACTGGGATGGCTACACTGAACAGCATTGTTTTCTCTTATAATGGTTCTTGGGAAGGATATTGTTAGACCACTAGGCAAAATAGAAAGGTGGATTTAATTTGCATCAAATAAATATATTAAAGTTAAATGAATAAAAAAGATGCAAATGAATCAAAGATGCAAATTAATTATTGACATCTACCTAAGGATGTTTAGGAATTGTGTTACTTCTAAGTATTCAAACCCCTCACTCCTAGAAATGTGGCAGTCTCCTCTGCAGCAGGGTATGTGTCCTGTCAAAAAACTGCTACTATGAATATAAGGTCAGAATGTAAAACACATATCAAGGCCATTGCTTCTTGCTCCTCTGTGTAGTGTAGCAAGCGGTAAGCATGTTATTCTCCTGCTTCATCTTTCTCAGACAAAATAATAAGTATTCCTTGGTTTCAAGGATTTAATAAAATGGGAAACAAAGAGAAGGATATTACTTTGAGGGAAAGTCTTTAATCATAAACTAAATTAAAATTTAGCTTACAAATTTCAATGTGAATTATTTATTTTTATTTTAGAAATAAAAACCAAATTGTTCATGTATAGAATTAACACCTTTGGAAATTGCTGAAGTTTTTTGCAAGTATAAATTCTATAGGCTAAAGTTGAGTCCTCTTTCTAAAACATGTTAGGAAACTTAAATTACCAATTCTGCAACAATTAAAACTCATTAAATTAAAAACATTACTATGATTTATGAATGTGCAGCAGCAACGATAATTACCTAACAGATAAATCTGATAATCATTTCTATTATAGTAGTGGTTTTTCAATGTTAATAAGAGCATTTTCTAACTTTTCCAAGCTCTCTTGGGATAAGAAATTAATGTCAGTAATATGATTTTTTAAAATGATATAAACCAATATTTAAGTAGAAGGCTTCTGGTTTATATTTGGGAGACATAACTGAAGGAAGCCTTCAGATGTAAGTAACTCAAGATTCATAGTTTCAAATAACAAGAGTCAGATTTCTTATTTCATTAAAATTAGAATTACTTCAGACTTCCGTGATAGCTCAGTTGGTCAAGAATCTACCTGCAATTCAGGAGACCCCAGTTTGATTCCTGGGTCAGGAAGGTCAGCTGGAGAAGAAATAGGTTACCCCACTGCAGAATTCTTGGGTTTCCCCTGTGGCTCAGCTGGTAAAGAGTCCTCCTGCAATGCAGGAGACCCTGGTTTGATTCCTGGGTTGGGAAGATCCCCTGTAGAAGGGAATGGCTACCCACTCCAGTATTCTGGTCTGGAGAATTCCATGGACTGTATTATCCATGGGGTTGCAGCAAAGAGTCAGACGAGACTTTCACAAAAAGAATTCTTATAGTTATCTTTCTTTTAAGCACATAAACACTTTTAAGTAGATGTTTTTCTGGAATTGTCTTGCTTTTTCTATGATCCAGTGGATGTTGGCAATTTGCTCTCTGGTTCCTCTGCCTTTTCTAAATCCAGTTTGAACGTTCTTGGTTTATGTACTGCTGAAATCTAGTTAGGGGAATTTTGAGCATTACTTTGTTAGCATGTGCTGCTGATGCTAAGTCACTTCAGTCGTGTCTGACTCTGTGCGACCCCGTCGACGGCAGCCCACCAGGAATGTAAAATGAGTGCAATTGTGCAGAGCAATTTGGCATTGCCCTTCTTTGAAACTGGAATGAGAAGTGACCTTTTCTAGTCCTGTGGACACTACTGAGTTTTCCAAATTGCTGGCATATTGAATACAGCACTTTAATAGCATCATCTTTTAGGATTTGAAATAGCTCAACTGAAATTCCATCACCTCTTCCAGCTTTGTTCATGGCGATGCTTTCAAAGGCCCACTTGACTTCACACTCTAGGATGTCTGGCTCTAGATGAGTGACTACACCATCGTGGTTATCCCAGTCATTAAGACCTTTTCTGTATAGTTCTTCTGTGCATTCTTACCAGCTCATCTTAATCTTCTGCCTTTGTTATATTCTTATATTTTCTGTCCTTCATTGTGCCCACCTTGCATGAAATGTTCCCTTGATATCTCCAGTTTTCTTGAAGAAATCTGTAGTCTTTTCCATTCTATTTTTCCCCCATATTTCTCTGAATTGTTCATTGAAAAAGGCCTTCTTATCTCTCCTTACTATTCTTTGGAAGTCTGCATTCAGTTGGGTATACCTTTCCCTTTCTCCCTGTTTTTCACTTCTCAGCTATTTGTAAAGCCTTCTCAGACAACCGTTTTGCTTTCTTGTGAATTTCTTTTTTGGGGGGATGGTTTTGATCACTGCCTTCTGTGCAGTTATTAGGCACCCTGGACAGAACTTTCATGCATAACTGTGTACATATTATATGTAGCCTTTATAATCTGTAAGTATAAAGCCCAAATGTTTTGTTAGATACTCAGTGTGGTAGAGATAGCTAGTGGTAATATAACATTTATCTGTCTCCCCCACTTTTTTTTATAATAATAGCCTTAACATTTTGGTGAATCCACAGACATTTTGAATAAAACCTGTATTTCCCTAATGACCTTGCTTGCTCCTAAGCTTCCAGATCTGATTTAGATTCTACCAACTATCTCCTGCCATGAATTTTAGAAGACAGAAGAAAGGACGGCTATGTATCTTTTCCTTCTTTCATGCTTTTTTTAGGGTTTAGGATTTTTTTCTGTGGCAAAAGAAACAGAGGTCTTGTTAGTACTTGTAACCATTTTATAGAGCTTTATAGGACTTCCCTGGTGGCTCAGATGGTAAAGTGTCTGCCTACCATGTGGGAGACCTGGGTTCAATCCCTGGGTGGAGAAGATCTCCTAGAAAAGGAAATGGCAACCCACTCCAGTATTCTTGCCTGGGAAATCTCATGGACAGAGGAACCTGGTAAGCTACAGTCCATGGGGTTGTAAAGAGTCAGACACAACTGAGCGACTCCACTTCACTTCACTTCACTTCATAGGAGTGAAAAACACATGTAATCCCATCTTTCCTTTTTTTTTTTAAACCTAACAGGCTCAGAATAGATCTGGAATCAATATTTCTGATTCCAGTGAGACTTTCTTAGGGTTTTGCACCTTCATGATTTTAACATATTCAGTTCAGTTCAGTTCAGTTCAGTTGCTCAGTTGTGTCCGACTCTTTGCGACCCCATGAATCACAGCACGCCAGGCCTCCCTGTCCATCACCATCTCCTGGAGTTCACTCAGACTCACGTCCATTGAGTCAGTGATGCCATCCAGCCATCTCATCCTCTGTCGTCCCCTTCTCCTCCTGCCCCCAATCCCTCCCAGCATCAGAGTCTTTTCCAATGAGTCAACTCTTCACATGAGGTGGCCAAAGTACTGGAGTATCAGCTTCAGCATCATTCCCTCCAAAGAAATCACAGGGTTGATCTCCTTCAGAATGGACTGTTTGGATCTCGTTGCAGTCCAAGGGACTCTCAACAGTCTTCTCCAACACCACAGTCCAAACGCATCAATTCTTCAGCACTCAGCTTTCTTCACAGTCCAACTTTCACATCCATACATGACTACTGGAAAAACCATGGCCTTGACTAGACAGACCTTTGTTGGCAAAGTAATGTCTCTGCTTTTGAATAGGCTATCTAGGTTGGTCATAACTTTCCTTCCAAGGAGTAAGCGTCTTTTAATTTCATGGCTGCAGTCACCATCTGCAGTGATTTTGGAGCCCCCCAAAATAGTCTGACACTGTTTCCACTGTTTCCCCATCTATTTCCCATGAAGTGATGGGACCAGATGCCATGATCTTCGTTTTCTGAATGTTGAGCTTTAAGCCAACTTTTTCACTCTCCTCTTTCACTTTCATCAAGAGGCTTTTTAGTTCCTCTTCACTTTCTGCCATAAGGGTGGTGTCATCTGCATATCTGAGGTTATTGCTATTTCTCCCGGCAATCTTGATTCCAGCTTGTGTTTCATCCAGTCCAGCGTTTCTCATGATGTACTCTGCATAGAAGTTAAATAAGCAGGGTGACAATATACAGCCTTGACATACTCTTTTTCCTATTTGGAACCAGTCTGTTGTTCCATGTCCAGTTCTAACTGTTGCTTCCTGACCTGCATGTAGGTTTCTACATACTTATTATATTAAATATATTCTTAAGTAAAATAGTTAAGACTGTGATATCTTATCTTTAACAGAGCCCTGCCTAATTACACTTAGCTTTGCAAATGTCCTAGGTTAATGGTAATCAACCTCTCTATAGTAAATATTTTTGACAACCTCTTTGTTATCATAGGATAAATTTAACAGATAATATAACTTGCAGATATAATTTCAATAAGAATAATTTAAAAGCATAAATATAAAAATAGAAAATACAATGCATTTCTAATAAATATATAGTTGTCATACATAAATACTCAAGCAAAACAAGATTAAAAGATAAGTTGCACACATGTATAGAATCACTGTAAATATAACAGCCACAAATGTAAACTGATATAAATACATTATATTAGGTATTCAAATTCTATGTGCTACATCGCTTTCAGTGAAACAGTTTTCTAAAATTCTGAGGAAATTTTGATAAAATTAGAAATTTAAAAATTATAATTTCCCTTTAGTTTACATGGTAGTTGCCTTCCTAAAATTTTAAACTGTACAAAATTTAAAACCATATAAAGCTTTTAATTTTAATTAGATCCCATTTGTTTATTTTTGCTTTTATTTCCAGTATTCTGGGAGGTGGATCATAGAGGATCCTGCTGTGATTTATGTCGGAGAGTGTTTTGCCTGTGTTCTCCTCTGGGACTTTTATAGTTTCTGGTCTTACGTTTAAATCTTTAATCTTTTGAGTTTATTTTTGTATGTGGTATTAGAAAGTGATCTAGTTTCATTCTTTTACAAGTGGTTGACCAGTTTTCCCAGCACCACTTAAAGCTTCTGCACAACAAAGGAAACTATAAGCAAGGTGAAAAGACAGCCTTCGGAATGGGAGAAAATAATAGCAAATGAAGCCTGACAAACAACTAATCTCAAAAATATACAAGCAACTCTTGCAGCTCAATTCCAGAATCACAAAATGGGCCAAAGAACTAAATAGACATTTCTCCAAAGAAGACATACGGATGGCTAACAAGCACATGAAAAGATGCTCAACATCACTCATTATTAGAGAAATGCAAATCAAAAGCACAATGAGGTACCACTTCACACCAGTCAGAATGGCTGCGATCCAAGAGTCTGCAAGCAATAAATGCTGGAGAGGTGTGGAGAAAAGGGAACCCTCCTACACTGTTGGTGGAAATGCAAACTAGTACAGCCACTATGGAGAACAGTGTGGACATTCCTTAAAAAATTGCAAATAGAACTGCTTTATGACCCAGCAATCCCACTGCTGGGCATACACACCAAGGAAACCAGAACTGAAAGAGACACGTGTACCCCAATGTTTATCGCAGCACTGTTTATAATAGCCAGGACATGGAAGCAACCTAGATGTCCATCAGCAGATGAATGGATAAGACAGCTGTGGTACATATACACAGTGGAGTATTACTCAGCCATTAAAAAGAATACATTTGAATCAGTTCTAATGAGATGGATGAAACTGGAGCCGATTATACAGAGTGAAGTAAGCCAGAAAGAAAAATACCAATACAGTATACTAACACATATATATGGAATTTAGAAAGATGGCAATGATGACTCTGTATGCAAGACAGCAAAAGAGACACAGATGTGTAGAGCAGACTTTTGGACTCTGAGGGAGAGGGAGAGGCTGGGATGATTTGGGAGAATGGCATTGAAACATGTATACTATCATGTAAGAAACGAAGTGCCAGTCTATGTTTGAAACAGGATACAGGATTCTTGGGGCTGGTGCATGAGGATGATCCAGAGAGATGATATGGGGAGCGAGGTGGGAGTGGGGTTCATGTTTGGGAACTCATGTACACCCATGGTGGATTTATGTCAATGTATGGCAAAACCAATACAGTATTGTAAAGTAAAATAAAGTAAAAATAAAGAATTAAATTAAAAAAAAGGAAACATCAGAATATGATGGAAAAAAAATACAAATCTTAAAAAAACCTAAAACATATAAAGATTGAAGGCAAAAGGAGAAGGGATGACAGAGGATGAGATGGTTAGGTAGCATCACTGACTCAACGGACATGAATTTGAGCAAACTCTGGGTGATAGTGGAGGACAGAATACCCTAGCATGCTTGGGTACAGGGAAGCCTAGCATGCCTAGTCCATGGGTTTGTAAGTGTTGGACATGATTTGGCGACTGAACAACAAGAATTATTTGCGTTCACATGTGAAATGCTAAATACATAGTTTCAGGTAAATAAATGTAAATTTTCTTTTACCTGAATATACAAGACATTCACAAATCACACGGGAACTACCACGATTCTTTATATACAGAACATTTGTCACCCTAGGCCCCCAGTCAACAAATGCCAATAATGTCCTGTAACTTTTTAATTAAAACAATGTCTGTGCATTTCCTCAGTGCTACATAGATGTTTCTCTATGCATGCATGCACACACACACAAACACACACATACACCTTGCCTGAAGACCTCCTGAGGTTCTTACTTCTGGTCTTTCTTCAATCTGAAAACAGTTAACTGACTTCTCTAAGAGACAAAGTAAGCATCGTGATCCAGATAAAATGTCTCTTGCTTCTGAAAATATTATTAGAGCTTTGAAAGTAACATGAATCCCTCCTCCTGTATTCTACAAAAATATACAATATGTGTAGCATATTGAGCATATGTTATTTGCTAAATGAATTAATTAAAATGCCCTACATATTTAGCTCTCATTTTCATTTTGCTTCTTTCCCCTCCCCATATTTCCTAATAAATCATTGCATATTTGAAGAAAATAAAGGTACACTTTAAAGTTCATTATTTAATATTGCTAAATTAAATAATGGGCAAAATTAAGTTTGAGCAAGCAATTGTTGTTAGTTTACTAAACCTACTAGCTTGTTTTCCTCAGGTGAGAAAAGTTGGTCAATTATTAGATTTTCCTGTCTCAGTTTCAATCATCAAGACTTTATTGAAAAAGAAAATTCATCTGTAGTATACTCTAAAATTTGGAACAGTTTGATTGTCCAAATACAGGAAGGAATGAATTAAATTCACAGTAACATCCTTGCCTTTTATTATGTATTAGTGACTTAAAAATCACATAAAATTATTGGCATTTACATTAAAAGGAATATTCTTTCACAATAATTTTCATATTAAATGTTAATAAATAAATAAATAGCTGAATAGAAGAACATAAAAGAACATGAAAGGGTTTTATTAGAATTACATTTTATCTGGAAACCCCTTGATCTCATAAATTACAATTTTGTTAAACTAGAAATAAGAGCTCCATTGGTAGCACTATAATTCTTTATAAATAATTTTCCTACTTTATTTTTCATGATCACTTTTTTAAGCTCTTAAAAATGAATCAGGAAAAAATATAAGAAAAGTACATTCAGTACCCTGAACCCATCATATATTAACCAGGGACAAGGAGAGTAACTTGACTTTCCCTAGAAATATAGACATAATAATGGCCTACAATTTAAAATTCTAAGTGTTTTAGAAAATAGATATCTCTGAAGCTTGCTTTGAGTCAGTGTTGCAGAAAGGAAAGAACACAGTCTCTTGAGTTAAACATACACTATTTTAGATTATAGTATAAAATGTATTTTATATCATAATTTATTGTGTTGCTTTGGAAAAACATTTTAAGTCCCTAGACTCTTCACTTTTTCATTAAAAAAGATAAAATATAATTTGGAAGAGAGTTATGTTGACTAAATTAAATAACTGATATCAAGTGCAGAGGTTTTACTTAGTATGTACTAAAATATACAGATTATGATCACTTTGAAAAATCTAATCCACTTCTGGTTCCATTTTAATATATTTATATATCAAAAAGATTTAGAAGTGACAACCCACAACTGTGAGTTAAACTCATAAATTAAATTAAACAGATTCCATAAGTATTAACATTGGGATGGTTTTTCCAGATGGAACTAGTGGTAATGAACTTGCCTAACAACACAGAAGAGTTAAGAGACTTGGGTTCAATCCCTGGTCAGGAAGATCCCCTGGAGGAAGAAATGGCAACACATTCCAGTATTCTTGCCTGGGAAATCCCATGGACAGAGGACCTACAGTCTACAGGGTCGCAAAAAGTGGACACAACTGAACCGACTTAGCACACAGCACACATATTAAGCCTACCAGTAGGGTGATGAACTTGGCTTTCAAAGTTTATTTAATCAGGACTTTTTAAAATAAGGGTAACTGATCTGATGTTGAAAATGTCTGAGTTTTACTTTGGTGTTTTCAGCGAGAGTCCATGCTCACCTCCAAGGCAGTGTGAGGTAATGCGGGCCACAGCAATCTAGACTTCTGCTTACCTTGGTGTTAGCCATTACTCTGCTGCTTTTTAGCCCTGGGGCCATGAACAAGTTATTATGCTCTATAGATCTTATTACTATTTTATGTAAAATGCAGTACAAAATGTATCTTTGTTTCAAATTTTTAAATTATTACCTGTAATTGTGAATATAAAGCACCAAGGAGACAGAGGATTTTATGCATTTTAGAAAACACATTGACGTTTAGTTGCTCAGTCATGTTTGACTCTTGAGACCCACAAGATTGTAGCCCACCAGGATCCTCTGTCCATGGTATTTCCCAGGCAAGAATATGGAATGGGTTGCCTCTTCCTTCTCCGGGGATCTTCCCAACCCAGGGATTGAACCTGCACTGGCAGGTGTATTCTTTACCACTGAGTCACCTGGGAAGCCTGGAGTTAAAGGTAGCACACTGTATTTTTCTCTCTATCATTCTTGATGTTTCCCTCATAGCTCAGTTGGTAAAGAATCCGCCTGCAATGCAGAAGACTCCAGTCTGATTCCTGAGTCGGGAATATTCTATCATCCTTGATCGAAAGTGTTTGCTAGTTGGTTTTTCTTCTTTTGTCTGTGATCTATTGACATTTACTTGGAAAACGTGTTAGAAACTTTTTTACATAGACAAATACCATTTTGAAATTAGGATGCTGTTAAATAATAATTGTTCCTTAATTTCCTTAAATTTCTTTTTAAAAATTAATTTATTTTACTTGGAAACTAATTACTTTACAATATTGTAGTGGTTTTTGCAACAAACTGACATGAATCAGCCATGGGTTTACATGGGTTCCATATCCTGAACACCCCCTCCCATCTCCCTCCCCATCCCATCCCTCTGGGTCATCACAGTGCACGGCCCTGAGCACCCTGTCTCATGCATCAAACCTTGACTGGCGATCTGTTTCACATATGATAATATACATGTTTTATTTATGAAATACTGAGTATCTATTACAGATAAAAGGAGAGGTGCTATATTAAAAATAAAATCTGCATTGGCCATGGTCCCACCCTTTCAGTGGAAAAGACTGAACACTAAATATATTTAGAATATATTTAGAATATAAATATATTCATATATTTAGGATACTGACTTCCAGTTCTTTTAATTAACACATGAATGAGCAGTCTGTATCATATTGTACACAATTGCCTATTTCTTACACTTGGCTTTATCTTGACTAAATGTCAGGCAAAATTCTCTCTTCCCCACTGCTCCTTGACCTTTGGCCTGTTCCCAAGTCTGAGTAAACACTATAATACAACTCAATCCCCCTCTTTTCATAGCTTATCATTAGAATAATCTGACCAGAATGATATACGTTTCCTCTCACACTGCACTGATCATACCATTTATTTACTCTCTCTCTTGCTTCCCCAACTTTTCGTTAAATATTTTTGTTAAAGTCTGCTCACTCCTCTTTATAAAATAACTATACCATCACAAATTATAAGTTATGCCATCACAATTTACAATGTTGAATAAACTTTTGTTTTTAGAAATAAAACCCTATGTTAAATGTGTTTAGGCTAAATGATTCCAAGCATTTAAAAGTTAACTTGATAACATCACTTCAGTCTGTGTGTTAGTAGCTCAGTCGTGTCTGACTCTGCAACCCATGGACTGTAAAACGCCAGGCTTCTCTGTCCATGAGACTTCCCAGGCAAGAATATTGGAATGGGTTGCTATTTCCTCCTCCAGAGGTCATCCTAACCCAGGGATCGAACCTGGGTCTCCGGCATCGCAGGCAGATTCTTTACCATATGAGCAACTGTGGAAGCCCTTTACTGTGTGTACTAGGCAATAAGGTTCTTGCTGACATCAACTGCTCCCTTTAGAAATTTTCACGTTCTAAAAATTACTGTAGCCTGACACTTCCATATATTTACAGTTCCTTCTTGGCAACCGACTTTCAGAAAAATGTCTGGCAAACTATTTAAAAATCACAAATTCTTGTTATAGGCATTGTCAGGACTATCATGATGAGAAATACATGACAATTTCGTGAGGGCTGGAAAAACCAAGAAAACAAAATCAATAGTACATAAGGAGAGTGAATACTTTTGTTGTATTTTTCACAACCAAATCTGGACTTAAGGACATTTAGATATATCGGATGTATTATCTGAGTCCCATCTCATTGCATTAGGTAATGAAAAGGCCAGCTGTAGAACAAAGAATCAGTAAATATGTCACAGAGCACAAAGCTTGACCTGAAGGGAGTGCTTTTTCTATTCAGCAAGTCTCAGTTTGAGAAAAAAAAAAAATTCAAAAAAGTTTCTGAGGGACAGAGTTTAATTAGCAGAAAATAACCTTGAGGTTTACACTGCGTTTAGAACAGCACCTTGGCAGATTGTTGTGGACATGAATGTCAGTTTATGATTGATGTTTATAAGAAAACTCTGAAATGCGATATATGAATGAGAACTTTGTCATCTGGCTGTGTATGGCAAGTTTTAGCTCTAAGAGTCATTCTTTATTCCCTAATGCTGAGAAAGCACATAACAAATTTCATGAGAATGAGTACATGAGTAGAGTGAAAGACCTTATCAAAAAATCTGTCTCCTTTTCAGAAGAGATTCTGGTTGGAAAAAAAAAATCCTTAATTATATATTTTATATCACAGAAATTAGTAGTTTGAAATTTAGTACGTATTTTATTTTTAAGTGCACTGATATTTTGTAATGTGCCTATGACTTCACTCTTTCTAAATAGGATATCCACTTCAAATGCAACAATTTCAAAAACATATTTTTTTCATACACTACTTTTGAAAACTAAAAATGGAGATTCCTGTTTAAAAGAGTAATGCTTTCCTGAATATTACAGATTTCATCTCACATTGTCCATGTGATATTGTAGGGAGCAATGTTGAAAGTATTTCTCATACCATGTTTTCCCAATCTAATTAGTATGTCAAGAGACAGTTTTTTCTGAAAGTAATATCCTCAAACATCTGGTAATTAGGCCAGGGTCTTTATTAACTATAGAGTGTGCAATATGAATTGAGGTAGGAGGTATGAGGATTTTCACCTATATCAGATGTTTTACTTTTGTTTCAAAACAAGTTTGACCCCAGAATATGACATATGATACATGTATCTGTATTATGGAGAAGGAGGAAACAATTTCTTGGTGAGCATAAAACAATGATTGGTGAAATGGTCTGATAGTGTGGCAAAGTGGAAGTCCAGGAAAAAATTCTAATTTAGGAAACAGGAAACAAATTTTAACCTAAAAAAAACAGTTACTAGTTGTACAACTGAGAAAGTTACCCACTTTCCACAGAGAGGCTTTGAGGATCACTGAAGACAATGAATGTGAAAGTGACTTGAAAACAGAGATATAAGAAAAAGGGTAAAGCATTTTTAGCATTTGACAGCCCATGTAGAAACCAGGCATAATCCAATGATCAATTTTATAAAGAACTTCCTCTACATTACCCAATAATTTCATTTCAGTTTCTTAGCTTGCAGAAGTCTTTGTAAATTAAAGAAATCCTGTACGAACAAAGCTAGTGGAGGTGATGGAATTCCAGTTGAGCTGTTTCAAATCCTGAAAGATGATGCTGTGAAAGTGCTGCACTCAATATGCCAGCAAATGTGGAAAACTCAGCAGTGGCCACAGGACTGGAAAAGTTCCATTTTCATTCCAATTCTAAAGAAAGGCAATGCCAAAGAATGCTCAAACTACCGCACAATTACACTCATCTCACATGCTAGTAAAGTAATGCTCAAAATTTTCCAAGCCAGGCTTCAGCAATACGTGAACCATGAACTCCCTGATGTTCAAGGTGGTTTTCGAAAAGGCACAGGAACCAGAGATCAAATTGCCAACATCCGCTGGATCATGGAAAAAGCAAGAGAGTTCCAGAAAAACATCTATTTCTGCTTTATTGACTATGCCAAAGCCCTTGACTGTGTGGATCACAATAAACTGTGGAAAATTCTGAAAGAGATGGGAATACCATACCACCTAACCTGCCTCTTGAGAAATCTGTATGCAGGTCAGGAAGCAACAGTTAGAACTGGACATGGAACAACAGACTGGTTCCAAATAGGAAAAGGAGTATGTCAAGGCTGTATATTGTCACCCTGCTTATTTAACTTCTATGCAGAGTACATCATGAGAAACGCTGGACTGGAAGAAAAACAAGCTGGAATCAAGATTGCGGGTAGAAATATCAATAACCTCAGATATGCAGATGACACCACCCTTATGGCAGAAAGTGAAGAGGAGCTAAAAAGCCTCTTGATGAAAGTGAAAGAAGGGAGTGAAAAAGTTGGCTTAAAGCTCAACGTTCAGAAAACGAAGATCATGGCATCTGGTCCCATCACTTCATGGGAAATAGATGGGGAAACAGTAGAAACAGTGTCAGACTTTATTTTTGGAGGCTCCAAAATCACTGCAGATGGTGACTGCAGCCATGAAATCAAAAGATGCTTACACGGAAGAAAAGTTATGACCAACCTAGATAGTATATTCAAAAGCAGAGACATTACTTTGCCGACTAAGGTCCATATAGTCAAGGCTATGGTTTTTCCTCTGGTCATGTATGGATGTGAGTGTTGGACTGTGAAGAAGGCTGAGTGTCGAAGAATTGATGCGTTTGAACTGTGGTGTTGGAGAAGACTCTTGAGAATCCCTTGGACTGCAAAGAGATCCAACCAGTCCATTCTGAAGGAGATCAACCCTGGGATTTCTTTGGAAGGAATGATGCTAAAGCTGAAGCTCCAGTACTTTGGTCACCTCATAAGAAGAGTTGACTGATTGGAAAAGACTCTGATGCTGGGAGAGATTGGGGGCAGGAGGAGAAGGGGATGACAGAGGATGAGATGGCTGGATGGCATCACGGAATCGATGGACATGAGTCTGAGTGAACTCTGGGAGATGGTGATGGACAGGGAGGCCTGGCGTGCTGCGATTCATGGGGTCGCAAAGAATGGACACGATTGAGCGATTGAACTGAACTGCACCTAATTTTCTATAGATTTTAACCCCATTGACTTATTCATACCCAGGGTTGCAAGTGGTAGATGGATAAGTCATTGGTATTTGGGAAAAAAGACCACAGACTCCAGACAGAAAATATTCTCTTGTGCATGAAGTAACAATATTAAATGACAAACACTATTTACTGGAGTAATGAATAATGAACCGTTAATAACAATACCAACATAAAGTGAATAATCATGCATTCAGCTTGATGAATATGCATAAAATGAACACAACATAATCACTGTCTATATCCAGAAATAAAAATTCATAAAATGCCAAGGTCCCTTCATGTCCTTTCGTAGCCTCTCGTGATTCCTCCTACACAAGTTAATTACTATTTTAGTTTCAAAATTCCTAGACTGACCTCATGCAGGATGTATACTTTGATGTCTAGATTCCTTCATCTAACATTTGCTTGAGATACACTCTGTATCTTTTTGTTGCTTTGGTGAAGAGGTTTATTTAACTAATAGTTTTCTATAATAGTAGTTAAGTAAAAGTTCATTCACTTTTCATTGGTAAGAATGCATCATCATTTATTTATCCATTGGACTACTTGGGTTGTTTACAATTTGGTGTTGTTATGAATAATACTGCAATAACCACCCTAATGGGTTTCCCAGGTAGCACTAGTGGTAAAGAACTTGCCTCCCAATACAGAAAATTTAAGAGAGGTGAGTTTGATCCCTAGGTCAGGGAAGATCCCCTAGAGGAGGGCATGGCAACCCACTCCAGTATCTTTGCCTGGAGAATTCCATGGATAGGGGAGCCTAGTGGGCTACAGTTCATAGGGTCACAAAGAGCCAGACATGACTGAAGTGACTTAGCATGCAACCACCCTAATGGCAGAAAGCAAAGTGGATCTAAAGAGTCATTTGATGAAGGTGAAAGAGGAGAGTGAAAAAGCTGGCTTAAAACTCAACATTCAAAAAACTAAGTTCAAGGCATCTGGTTCCATCACTTCATGGCAAATAAATGGTGGAAAAGATGGAAACAGTGACAGATTTTATTTTCTTGGGCTCCAAAATCACTGTGGATGGTGACTGCAGCCATGAAGTTCAAAGACATGCTCCTTGGAAGAAAAGCTATGATAAACCTAGATAGTGTATTAAAAAGCAGAGGTATCACTTTGCCGATAAAGGTCCATATAGTCAAAGCTATGGTTTTCCCTGTAGTCTTGTTAGAGTTGGACTATAACAAAGGCACCAAAGAATTGGTGCTTTTGGACTGCAGTGCTGGAGAAGACTCTTGAGAGCCCTTGGACAGCAAGGAAATCAAAATAGTCAATTGTAAAGGAAATCAGTCCTGAATATTCATTGGAAGGACTGATGTTGAAGCTGAAGCTCTGATACTTTGGCCACCTGATGCGAAGAGCCAACTCTTTGGGAAAGATCCTGATACTGGGAAAGACTGAAGTCAGGAGGAGAAGGGGATGACTTAGCAACTGAACAAAAACAGCAACAACCAAGCATCCTTACATCTACCTGTATTTTGGGAGATACATTTGTGTCAGGAAAAGAACTAGAATACTAAAATATGCATATACTAATCTTTAATAGGTATTATAGACATTTATTTTCAAATGACTACCAGCTTACATTGTTACCACTGTTAAAGCTTTAATCTGTTGAAAATTTAATTAACAAAAACTTCAATTAAATAGTTTGGAGACCAGAAGGGGGCGCTCTAATGCCGTGTGACAATAGTAGAGCCCTCCCCGCACCGCCCCCCCCCCCCCAAAAAAGCAAGATGCTTCTTTCCTGACAAGGACTCAGCCAATGAGAAGCTGTAGACTTTTTTTCCCCCGCTGTAGTCCTTCCAAATTCCTGTCCCTTCTATACAAAAGTGTTCTCCTTCCTTTGCCATGCCAGGACTACTCTGGGGCTCCCCATGGATGCAGACCCTGAATTTTTGCAGTTCTTCAATTTAGTATCTTCACTAATCCTAAATTTCTGAATAGATCATTTATTTTTATTTGCTGGTTGGTTTTAGGTCAATATTTCAGTGGCCTGTACAATAACCAGAACCCGAAAGGCTATAGGATTGGTGAGTAAACAGGTGCTGTATTGACAATTTGGAGAAGGCAGTGGCACCCCACTGCAGTGCTCTTGCCTGGAAAATCCCATGACGGAGAAGCCTGGTAGGCTGCAGTCCATGGGGTCGCTAAGAGTCGGGCACGACTGAGAGACTTCACTTTCAGTTTTCACTTTCATGCATTGGAGAAGGAAATGGTAACCCACTCCAGTGTTCTTGCCTGGAGAATCCCAGGGACAGAGGAGCCTAACGGGCTTCTGTCTATGGGGTCGCACCGAGTCAGACACGATAAAAGCGATTTAGCATTGAGCCCATGGTACTTGCTACTTTTGTCACTAACACTGGAGCAGGAATGTATGTCACCTGGACCAGAGCTTTTACCCTTTATTGCGTTTGAAGTTCTCCAGGCTTTACTTGGGGCCTCTTTTAAGGTTTAGTTCTTTCTGGAGAAGGCCTTTTTCTGTATGTGAGTACTTATTAATACTTTGGTCTGATCTTAAAGTCAGATTGATTTAACGACAGTTGTCTTTCCATTCCTTTGGAAATGGCCTGCTGCACTGAAACTGCCAGTTTAGCCATTGGTCCACTCCTTTGGAAGGCGCTATTCTCTGGCAAAGATGGAGAGGCTCTACACGGTCAACAAAAACAAGACGAGGAGCTGACTGTGGCTCAGATCATGAACTCCTTATTACCAAATTCAGACTCAAATTGAAGAAAGTAGGGAAAACCACTAGACCTTTCAGGTATGACCTAAGTCAAATCCCTTATGATTATACAGTGGAAGTCAGAAATAGATTTAAGGGCCTAGATCTGATAGATAGAGTGCCTGATGAACTATGGAATGAGGTTCGTGACATTGTACAGGAGACAGGGATCAAGACCATCCCCATGGAAAAGAATTGCAAAAAAGCAAAATGGCTGTCTGGGGAGGCCTTACAACTAGCTGTGAAAAGAAGAGAGGCGAAAAGCAAAGGAGAAAAGGAAAGATATAAGCATCTGAATGCACAGTTCCAAAAAATAGAAAGAAGAGATAAGAAAGCCTTCTTCAGAGATCAATGCAAGAAATAGAGGAAAAGAACAGAATGGGAAAGACTAGAGATCTCTTCAAGAACATTAGAGATACCAAGGGAACATTTCATGTAAAGATGGGCTCGATAAAGGACAGAAATGGTATGGACCTAACAGAAGCAGAAGATATTAAGAAGAGGTGGCAAGAATACATGGAAGAACTGTACAAAAAAGATCTTCATGACCCAGATAATCATGATGATGTGATCACTAATCTAGAGCCAGACATCTTGGAATGTGAAGGCAAGTGGGCCTTAGAAAGCATCATTATGAACAAAGCTAGTGGAGGTGATAGAATTCCAGTTGAGCTGTTTCAAATCCTGAAAGATGATGCTGTGAAAGTGCTGCCCTCAATATACCAGCAAATGTGGAAAAGTCAGCAGTGGCCACAGGACTGGAAAAGGTCCGTTTTCATTCCAATTCCAAAGAAAGGCAATGCCAAAGAATGCTCAAACTTCTGCACAATTGCACTCATCTCACTTGCTAGTAAAGTAATGCTCAAAATTCTCCAAGCCAGGCTTCAGCAATACGTGAACCGTGAACTCCCTGATGTTCAAGGTGGTTTTCGAAAAGGCAGAGGAACAGAGATCAAATTACCAACATCCGCTGGATCATGGAAAAAGCAAGAGAGTTCCAGAAAAACATCTATTTCTGCTTTCTTGACTATGCCAAAGCCTTTGACTGTGTGGATCACAATAAACTGTGGAAAATTCTTCAAGAGATGGGAATACCAGACCATCTAACCTGCCTCTTGAGAAATCTGTATGCAGGTCAGGAAGCAACAGTTAGAACTGGACATGGAACAACAGACTGGTTCCAAATAGGAAAAGGAGTACATGAAGGCTGTATATTGTCACCCTGCTTATTTAACTTCTATGCAGAGTACATCATGAGAAACGCTGGACTGGAAGAAACACAAGCTGGAATCAAGATTGGGGGGAGAAATATCAATAACCTCAGATATGCAGATGACACCACCCTTATGGCAGAAAGTGAAGAGGAGCTAAAAAGCCTCTTGATGAAAGTGAAAGAAGGGAGTGAAAAAGTTGGCTTAAAGCTCAACGTTCAGAAAACGAAGATCATGGCATCTGGTCTCATCACTTCATGGGAAATAGATGGGGAAATAGTAGAACAGTGTCAGACTTTATTTTTTTGGACTCCAAAATCACTGCAAATGGTGACTGCAGCCATGAAATTAAAAGACACTTACTCCTTGGAAGAAAAGTTATGACTAACCTAGATAGTATATTCAAAAGCAGAGACATTATTTTGCCGACTAAGATCCGTCTAGTCAAGGCTATGGTTTTTCCTGTGGTCATGTATGGATGTGAGAGTTGAACTGTGAAGAAGGCTGAGCACCAAAGAATTGATGCTTTTGAACTGTGGTGTTGGAGAAGACTCTTGAGAGTCCCTTGGACTGCAAGGAGATCCAACCAATCCATTCTGAAGGAGATCAATCCTGGAATTTCTTTGGAAGGAATGATGCTAAAGCTGAAGCTCCGGTACTTTGGCCACCTCATGTGAAGAGTTGACTCATTGGAAAAGACTCTGATGCTGGGAGGGATTGGGGGCAGGAGGAGAAGGTTTCGACTGAGGATGAGATGGCTAGATGGCATCACGGACTCGATGGACGTGATTCTGAGTGAATTCCGGGAGTTGGTGATGCACAGGGAGGCCTGGTGTGCTGCGATTCATGGGGTCGCAGAGTCGAATATGACTGAGTGACTGAACTGAATTGACTGATTCTCTGGCAACTGCGAAAAAGCCTTTGGCCTGGCTCCCCCAGAACCAAGCTGCTCCCCTAGAACTGATTGGTGGTAGCTTACAAGTTGTTTGAATTGAGGTGTTTGAGCTGTTTGAAAATTTTTCATTTACTCTAGAAATAAACCTCTGAGAAATGGGATCCCAGTTATCTAAATATTTGAGGACTCCTCCTCTATAGGGACTCTGGCTGATTCTATGTTTAAAAACCATGGTCCTTACTCAAGCACATTTATAAGTAGTTGAACAGCCCTGACCAAATGTAATTTAGCATATCAATGGCCATTATGGGGAACTTTTGAAATCCTCAAATTTAATTTTCTAAGAGCCATAATGGAGTACAACAGCTCAAGAAAAATTTTTTTAACTGAAATGAATGCCTATTTCAATTGGTATTTTGAGACTTTCCAGTGTTATCAGGAGCCTAAAATTACCTTTTTGTAAAATAAGATTTTACAATTAACTGAGGGAATCAAATCTTTACAGAACGATAAAATGGCTCCTGAAGGCTCAGGCTCTGATTTCTTGGCTTCTTTGTCTCAGATTCACCTGTCACCCATCTCTCCTTGGCTCTCTGTAATCAGAATCAGCCTTTGACATCATCTTCCTCCTTTCCTCCTATAACACCTTCTCCTTCTCTGTCCTATCACTTCCCCTGTACTTGCTAAACTCCCTTTTCTCTGAAAGTCTCTTCTCTCCCCTTTAAAATGGAGGCATTTGAGGATCCAGTGGTGAAACCATTAAATTCTTATATTCCTGGGACTTTAGTCATTATCTAAATTTTAGTCACAGTTTAAAGTGTGATTCATAATAAAAAAAATTTCCCCAAAGTAATCAATGATCCATTCAAATTCGCTGAAGAATTTAATATAGTCATTCAAACTTACTAACCTGGTTTCTCTGTCTCATGTCAGTCAGTTAATACGCTTATTGATGAAGGTCAGGCCCAGCACTAGATGACAACTGCTAATTGGGAAAATCCTGAAAGGTGTATAGAATTACAACTGGAAGCCCAGCCAGCCCGCTAATTTATATATGATCAGGCTTGGGAAATTTCTGGGTGACTTCATTGAACAAGTCCTAGGGTTTTTCCAAAACTGTTAATTAGAGAAAAATTCAAGCTTGATCACAAAAATTCACTGAATCTGTTCATGACTATTACAATTAATGAGATTGTTTTTAAAGAAAATTCTGGTCTTTCTTTAGATGTGGGTTTCACCCAGTTATCTTTTAACTCTGTTTATTAATATGCTAAACCAGGACTTTTCTCTTCTAATAAAAGGAGCTAGGATAAAATGGAAAATGGTATGTACTGCAGAGTTAGTTCATCTAGTAAACCAGCTCTTTCACACTCTAGACGAGTCACCTAAAAAGGAGATTACAAAATTTCTTAATTGTCAACTCCAGCAAATTAAGCCTCCTAAATTGGAATCCAAAATGTTCCTAGTTTCTGTTATTGTTGTAAACCTCCAGGACATTGGAAAAGAAATTGTCACACATTTAGCCACTTTAGCCCTCTAACCAGTATGTCCAATATTTCCACAATTCTTAATGACAGGGCTCTAAGGAACTACAGGGGCTCTTCCTAACCCCACCTCTAATATTGGTTTGGAGAAACGTTTCTGTAGACTGGGGCTGAGTCTCTTCTAGTGGGAAATGACACCCGAGCCACACTGTCAGTGATTAGTGCCTCTGCTGGAAAACAGTTCCTGCCTCAAAGTACTAAAACAGTTGAATTAGTGGGGATCTCCAATGAACTTCAAGAGGTTCTTTTATCTAAACTTACTCCCTATATTTTAGATGATTTGAAACATACACAAGCTTTTTCTTCATAATTCCCCAATGAGTATTTATTTATTACAATGAGGCTACTTAGAGAATTACCATGGCAGAATTTATGTCTCCCAAAAGGAAAAAAAAATCTAGAAACTGACACCAATCATTAAAGTAACTGACCATGTGAATTAAATGACACTTTGCTCTGTCTCTGACAGTCCTAGAGCTGAATTTGGAAACACTGATTGTTTGTCCCTATTGAATCAACTACCAACTTCCTTATGAGTGAAATTTTCAACTGATATTAGCAAAATTCGCAGTGCACCTCTCTTCCAGATTGAAATAGATCCCTCAAAACTTCTTCCTTCAGTTCAGTTCAGTCACTCAGTCGTGTCTGACTCTTTGCGACCCCATGGACTGCAGCATTCCAGGCCTCCCTGTCCATCACCAACTCCCAGAGTTTACTCAAACTCATGTCCATTGAGTCAGTGATGCCATCCAACCATCTCATCCTCTGTCATCCCCTTCTCTTCCCACCTTCAATCTTTCCCAGCATCAGGGTCTTTACAAATGAGTCAGTTCTTGCCATCAGGTGGCCAAAATATTGGAGTTTCAGCTTCAACATCAGTCCTTCCAATGAACACTCAGGACTGATCTCCTTTAGGATGGACTGGTTGGATCTCCTTGCAGTCCAAGGGACTCTCAAGAGTCTCCGCCAACACCACAGTTCAAAAGCATCAATTCTTCGGTGCTCAGCTTTCTTTGTAGTCCAACTCTCACATGCATATGTAACTACTGGAAAAACCATAGCCTTGACTAGACGGATCTTTGTTGGCAAAGTAATGTCTCTGCTTTTGAATATGCTATCTAGGTTGGTCATGACTGTTCTTCCAATGAGTAAGCGTCTTTTAATTTCATGGCTCCAGTTACCATCTGCAGTGATTTTGGAGCCCCCCAAAAACAGCTGGACACTGTTTTCCCATCTATTTGCCATGAAGTGATGAGACCAGATGCCATGATCTTAGTTTTCTGAATCTTGAGCTTTAAGCCATCTTTTTCACTCCCTCTTTCACTTTCATCAAGAGGTTCTTTAGTTCCTCTTCACTTTCTGCCATAGGGTGTTGTCATCTGCATTTCTAAGGTGATTGATATTTCTCCTGGCAATCTTAATTCTAGCTTGTGCTTTTTCCAGTCCAGCGTTTCTCATGAAGTACTCTGCATATAAGTTAAATAAGCAGGGTGACAATATACAGCCTTGACATACTCCTTTTCCTATTTAGAACCAGTCTGTTGATTAATATATGATAAGTAAATAAGTCCTTCCTTCAAGGCATGAAGCTTATAAGACAAGCTTACAAGGCTCAAGGCTTCATTGTGTCTTGTACTACTCCCTGTAACACTCCCATTTTATTAGTGAGAAAAAATACGGATGGAGGGTGAGGTTTGTCCAGGACACTTGAGCAATACCCAGTGGCTCAACAGTAAAGAATTTTCTTGGAATGCAGGAGTCATAGGAGATGCAGGTTCGATCTCTGTGTTGGGGAGATCTGCAGAAGGAAATGGCAACCTGCTCCAGTATTCTTGCCTGGAGAATCCCACAGACAGAGGAGCCTGGGTGGGCTACAGTTTGTGGGACTGCAAAGAGTAGGACATGACTGAAGTGACTTAGCACACACGCACGTGAGCAATAAACGACAAAATAGATGGATAAACAATCCATCTATTGTTTCTAACCCTTATATATTACTAACATCTATTCCTCTGGGAGCATTTTTTTTTTTTTAATCTGTAGTTGATTTAGGCCGTGCATTCTCTAATATTCCAGTGATGAAACCAGACAATACTTTCTGCCTTCAGTTAGGAATAAAAACAATTCACCTAGACAGTAATGCCTCAGGGTTTTACTGAAAGTCCTTCTTATTCCTCTCAAATCCTGGAAACTAATCTGCTTGATATAGTTTCTTAGAGGTTCTACTTTTTGCAATAGGGGATGATTTGTTTCTTTGCTTTCCTTCTTAAGTCTCCTCAAAGAAGATGGCGTCCACTTGCTAAAGCTTCTAGCCTTAAACGGACACAAGGTCATCAAAGAAAAAGTGTAGTTTGCCCAGGTTTGGGAGAAGGCCATGGCACCCCACTGCAGCACTCTTGCTTGGAAAATCCCCTGGATGGAGGAGGCTGGTAGGGTGCAGTCCACTGGGGCACAAAGGGTTGGACACACCTGAAGCGACTTAGCAGCAGCAGCAGCAGCAGCCCAGGTTTGACGTATACGGCATCTAAAATTCAAACCAGGGTGACACCTAGATCCAGATCTATATCCTGGTGTCCTCAGTCAGTTCAGTTCAGTTCAGTCGCTCAGCCATGTCTCACTCGTGCGACCCCATGAAATTGCAGCACGCCAGGCCTCCCTATCCATCACCAACTCCTGGGGTTTACACAAACTCATGTCCATCAAGTCGGTGATGCTACCCAAACATCTCATCCTCTGTCGTCCCCTTCTCCTCCTGCCCCCAATCCCTCCCAGCATGAGTCTTTTCCAATGAGTCAACTCTTTGCATGAGGTGGCCATAGTATTAGAATTTCAGCTTCAGCATCAGTCGTTCCAGTGAACACCCAGGACTGATCTCCTTTATGACGGACTGGTTGGATCTCCTTCCAGTTCAAGGGACTCTCTAGAGTCTTCTCCAACACCACCGTTCAAAAGCATCAATTTTTCGGCACTCAGCTTTGTTCACAGTCCAACTATCACATCCATACATGACCACAGGAAAAACCATAGCCTTGACTAGACGGACCTTTGTTGGCAAATTTTCAACATGCTATCTAGGTTGGTTATAACTCTCCTTCCAAGGAGTAAGCGTCTTTTAATTTCATGGCTGCAGTCACCATCTGCAGTGATTGTGGAGCCCAGAAAAATAAAGCCTGACACTGTTTCCACTGTTTCCCCATCTATTTCCCATGAAGTGATAGGACCGGATGCCATGATCTTTGTTTTCTGAATGTTGAGCTTTAAGCCAACTTTTTCGCTCTCCTCTTTCACTTTCACCAAGAGGCTTTTTAGTTCCTCTTCATTTTCTGCCATAAGGGTGGTGCCATCTGCATATCTGAGCTGATTGATATTTCTCCCAGCAATCTTGATTCCAGTTTGTGCTTCTTACAGCCCAGCATTTCTCATGACGTACTCTGCATATAAGTTAAATAAGCAGGGTGACAATATACAGCCTTGATGTACTCCTTTTCCTATTTGGAACAAGTCTGTTGTTCCATGTCCAGTTCTAACTGTTGCTTCCTGACCTGCATATAAGTTTCTCAAGAGGCAGGTCAGGTGGTCTGGTGTTCCCACCTTTTTCAGAATTTTCCACAGTTTATTGTGATGCACAAAGTCAAAGGCTTTGGCATAGTCACTAAAACAGAAATAGGTGTTTTTCTGGAAATCTTTTGCTTTTTTAATGATCCAGCATATGTTGATCTCTGGTTCCTCTGCCTTTTTCTAAAACCAGCTTGAACTTCTGGAAGTTCATAGTTCACGTGTTGCTGAAGCCTGGCTTGTAGAACTTTGAGCATTACTTTACTAGTGTGTAAGATGAGTGCAATTTTGTGGTAGTTTGAGCATTCTTTGCATTGCCTTTCTTTGGGATTGGAATGAAAACTGGCCTTTTCTAGTCCTGTGGCCACTGCTGAGTTTTCCACATTTGCTGGTATATTGAGGGCAGCACTTTCACAGCATCATCTTTTAGGATGTGAAATAGCTCAACTGGGATTCCATCACCTCCACTAGCTTTATTTGTAGTGATACTTCCTAAGGCCCACTTGACTTCACATTCCAGGATGTCTGGCTCTTGGTGAGTGATCACACCATCATGATTATCTGGGTTGTGAAGATCTTTTTTGTACATTTCTATGTATTCTTGCCACTTCTTCTTAATATCTTCTGCTTCTGTTAGGTCATTACCATTTCTGTCCTTTATCGAGCCCATCTTTGCATGAAATGTTCCCTTGTTATCTCTAATTTTCTTGAAGAGATCTCTAGTCTTTCCCATTCTGTTGTTTTCCTCTATTTCTTTGTTTCTCCAAAGCCAAAACTAAGTGTCAACTGCAAGGTTTTCTTGGGTTACTTGGCTAATGCCAAAATTGGATTCCAAATTTCTCACTTATGGCCAAATTTCCATATGTTATACTCAATTATAAGAACCCTGACCCAAGTTTATGGAACTTATATCCAGTGGATATAACATTTAAATTGGCCTCTATTTTCAGGAATTACTGGATGCAATACCTGCTAGTTTAGCTATTATTTGGCTATCATTAAGATTCAGAGCTGTACTTCCTTGTAGTTAAGAATACACCTGCCAATGCAAGGGATATCAGTTTGAACCCTGGTTTGGGAAGATTCCACAAGAAGAGGAGCAACAAAACCCAGGCACCCGAACAACTGAAGCCCATGTGAGCCCATGCTCAACAAGAGAAGCCACTGCAATGAGAAGCCTGTGCACGACATGAAGAGTAACCTCCATTCACCACAAGTAGAGAAAGTTCGCCTGCAGCAACAAAGACCCAGAGCAGCCAAAAATAAATAAAAAAGATTCAGAGGCATTCCAAACTTGACTCTGACACTAAGGGAAGTCACCTTGCTAATAATATTTCCATTGATTAAAGGAATCAATAGGAACCAAATCTCTGTTATGATCCAAAGAGATATTTCCCCAAATGCTAAAAACTGGCTAGAAAAGCCCAACAGTTGGTCTCAGAAAAGCAAAAGCAAGAGTTTTAATTCAACAATGGCTGGTTTGATAAAAAGAGTGTCCTGGTTTGGACCAATGAATAACTGTAAAATTCTCACTCCTCTCCATAGTACATATATCTAGACGCTGATGTACTGATAAAATAATAGCCTTCATAAACCAATATTGATGAGAGACATTAACAAGAAATGTAGCAACAAGGTTTGTTAATGTTAGCAAACATTAACAATTAATAAGCAAAATGCCTACTTCATTTGTCCCATTTGTCCGAAGTACCACCCAGAAAAGCATGGATTTATACCTCCTGGATATTTTAAATTGTCTGATGGACCATTCGAAGACTCAGAAATGGGAAATGTATTTCATACAACTTTCTCCATCTCATGGATATAAATATATTTTAGTCATGATCTGTATGTTTTCACACTGGACTGAAGCCTTCTCTTGGAGAAAGGCAATTGCCTCTTCTGTGGTTAAACTCTTTTTAGGAAAGATAACCCCTACCTGGAGAATGCCTCTTAAACTTTCATAGTGATTGAGGGAGCCATTTGAATAGCCAGGTGTTTCAACAAGCCTGTGCTGTTTGGCTGGTTTTACAATTTCACTGTGCTTACCACCCTCAGTTTTCTCATCTAGTTGAACACAAATGGCATTATTATGAACCAATTGGCAAAATTTGTAGAGGCTTTCCTAGTACCTTGTCCAAAAGCATTGCTGTTGGTTCTTAATCTCAGATCTAATCCCTTTTGGAACTCAGAAAACTCTTACCTTTTGAGATAGTCACACAATGCACAACAAACTTGGTTTCTCTTTCTCTGGATCCGCAACTGATAAAAGGAGAGATACTCCAACATTGCAAAGGTCTTATTGTTTCGACTAAAAATAACCATGTTTTGGCAGAATGATCTTTTCATAGGAGACAAAGAGCTTAAACATCTCACCTTATAAATGGAAGATTTCATCTATTAGAAAAGAAAGTGAAAATGAAAGCGTTAGTCACTCAGTCATGCCCAACTCTTTGTGACCCAGTAGACTGCAGCCTGACAGGCGTCTCTGTCCACAGGGATTCTCCAGGCGAGAATACTGGACTGGGTTGCCATTTCCTTTTTCAGGGGATCTTCTTGACCCAGGGATGGAACCCAGGTCTCCTAAGTCTCCTGCAGGTAGATTCTTTACAGTCTGAGTCACCAGGGAAGCTTCATCTATTAGAAAAGACACCTCCAAAAGAACTCTTCATCCTCACTGGAGAGGCCCCATCAAGCACTGCTAACCAAACTCTGGGCTGCCCTACTCTACGGAATGGACTCTTGGATACATGAGACACATCTAAGGAAAGCATCAAACCCTGACTGGATTTTCATGTTATCTGGTAACTAAAAAACAAAGATTTCCTGGAATTAAAGCAGATAGCATCTAGGAAACAGCTTTCCCAAGATATCTGGTCAAGCTTAGTGGAAGTCTATCACTAAAGCTTTCATAATGACATAAAACTTCAGTTGATCTTCAATGTCTATGACCTTGATAACATAGTGAAGCAACAGTAGGAAAAAGGGAAAAAGGAAGTTAAATCAAAGTGTGCATTGTTTTGCAGGAACTAAACATTAAGTTGCAGAGAGTTCCAGACACTAGATGTTCTGTTAAGTTATATTATAGTCCAGTCAACAAGACAGAACAGTGCACACAGAAAGCCAAGCATCTACTTGCTTGTGGTTTTTGGCAACCTAGAGTAACCTTTGCATAACCCTTGTCTCATTATAATGACCCGCCTCCCCTTTCATGAATATGCATGCCACATAGGCTTAAAGCTGAAACTCCAATGCTTTGGGCACCTGATGTGAAGAGCTGACTCATTGGGAAAAAAAAGACCCTGATGCTGGGAAAGACTGAGGGCAGAAGGAAAAGGGAATGACAGGGGATGAGATGGTTGGATGGTATCACAACTCAGTGAACATGAAGTGTGAGCGAACTCCAGGAGATGGTGAAGGACAGGGAAGCCAGGCTGCTGCAGTCCATAGGGTCACAAAGAGTAGGGCACAATTTAGTGACTGAACAACAACAATTAGGCTTAAAATCCTCCCTATTCAGCTATTTAGGGAGACAGTGGTTTGACAACTTTTTCCCTGTCTCCTTATGTGTCACAAGTAACAAATGCTTCCACTTTAATCAAAAGCACTTGGTGTGCTCATAGACTATGTTCTCTAAGCAACAGACCCACTGTTTTCTGAAAACTATAAATTCTAGATTAAAACACCTGAAAGTTCTCACTCTTATCCTTTCTTGTTACTCAAATGTGACCTCAATAAGTTTTTAATCCATGCACTTTCCCTCTGACTACAAACACACCCAGGAAAGGTCATTTCTGGCATTGAGGGACAAAGCTGCTGAAACTAGAAAACTGGACTGCTGATCAATGATGCTTTCAGAGAAAGAGTTTGATCAAAGGAGGAAAATATATGAAAAATTAATAGACACTTCATTTAATAGAGCTGGGAAACAAGTTCATATGTCCTGTTGATAGCAACAGAGCCCAACAAGAAGAAGGACTTCTTTCCTGGCAAGGACTCAGCCAACAAAAAGTAAGGCTTACTTTCTTTGTTTACTATCAGCCTTTCAACTTTCTTCTTTCTATAAAAGCATTCTCTTTCCCTTGCCCTGTGGCAACTTTCACTTGGAACTCCACATTTGTAGATGCTGATCTTTGCAATTTTCTGTTGATTCCAAATAAATTCATGCCTGTTGGGAAAATATCTGGCATCTATTTATTTTAGGTCAACTTTATCATTACTAGATTTTTAGCTACACTTACTATTTTAGGGCTTCCCTCGTGGTTCAGACATAAAGAATTGGCCTACAATGTGGGAGACCTGGGTTCGATCCTGGGTTGAGAAGATCCCCTGGAGGAGGGCATGGCAACACACTCCAGTATTCTTTCCTGGAGAATCTCCATGGACAGAGGAGCCTGGTGGGCTACGGACCATGGGGTCACAAAGAGTAGGACACGACTGAGTGGCTAAGCACAGCACACATTTTATACAAATAAATATAAAAACAGATGAATGGAATACATGGAAACTGATAACTGTACTAGATTATGGGAGAAGACACTTTTTTTTTCAGAAGTATACCTTGATGCATTAGGAAAAAATGAGCTATAATATACTTAACTTTCAAATGGTTCATGATAAAGTGATTTGGAAAATAATAGCCATAAGTGATGAGGGTAATGGTTATGTGAGATTCTCTGTACTAGTCTTAAAGCTTCACTGTAAATTTGTAGTTATTTCCAACTAAAAATTTAGAAATTCTTTATATGTAATTAGTCACAGTAGTATATTAAGGAATTTTAAGAAAGCCAAAATAAAATAATTTTATAAAATTTAAGACATTTATGAAAGACAAATACTGTATATTAACTCATATATATGGAGTTTAGAAAAATAGTACCAACAATCCTACATGCAGGGCGGCAAAGGAGACACAGATGTAAAGAACAGACTTTTGGACTCAGTGGGAGAAGACGAGGGTGAGATAATTTGAGAGAATAGCTTTGAAACATGTACATTACCGTATGTGAAACAGTTGACCAGTGCAAGTTTGATACATGAAGCAGGGTACCCAGAGGGATGGGTTAGGGAGGGAGGTGGGAGGGGGTTCAGGATGAGGGGGACACATGTATACATGTGGCTGATTAATGTTGTTGTATGGCAAAAAAAAAATCACAATATTGGAAAGTAATTATTCTCCAATTAAAATAAATCAATTAATTAAAAAATACTCATTTATGATTTAAAATTCCTAGCAAAATAAAAGTAAAAGGGAGCATCTTCCGTCTGATAAATAGCATCTTATAAACTGTCTTCAAGAAAAATTTTAATTTTAAATCAATTGTAGTGAGTTTTAATTTACATAAAAATGAAGAAAAAAAAGAAATTTTAATAAGATTTAACAAGTGCAGATTCTCATGTAACCACCACTATCATCAACATAAAATATTTTTATCATTTCAAATTATTCCTGGTTCCCTTCCCCAACTAATTGCAATACTGTTGTCTAATTTTACATTATCACCAGAACATTTTCAGGTCTCATATCCTATCCAACCCTTGAGAAGTGTTTATTAAAGTAATGCTGAAACCTTAGGTAAAAACAGCTTAGTCTGAGGTTTTCTTGCCAGGAGATACTTCTGAATTCCCTGCCCAGGTGGCCCAGTGGGTTTAACCAGGGTATAGTTGGCCTGGTAAATTCAGAATCTTTGCAACTAGAATGAATGGAATTGACTTGGAGAGGGGGATACAAGCCCATGGCTGGTGGTGGTATCTACCTATGCAGTATAAGTCCAGACTGTTGTCTTTTCCTTTTATAATGCAAGTGCCTGACTTAAACTTTGATTGCTTAAACATTCACTTCAAGGAAGTATCTACTGATGTATTGGCTAATTTTGATAACTGACCTTTTGGATTGCTTTTTTTCTCCTCCTGCTCTTAAATTCCTCCTCTTATGTTTTACATTTACCAGTAAAGAGTGATTCCAGAAATCCCAGAACCTCAGCTTTGACTCCAATAAAAGCAGAACCCTAAGCCCGCTTGCTTGCCCTCTCTCTCACCTCACATCTCTTTGTGTCCCCAGATATATCTGTAATTTCCAGATAAGTAATAAGCATTTTTTCTCAAAATTTCTTGATGTTTAAGGCTGAGGGTGTTTTTCAATCATAAGAACCATGAGGGCCACTCAGTTATGGACAGGCTGAGACCATCACACAAAGCAGTGTAATTTGCAAGCTTAATTAGGAACAAAAAGAGCAGACCCCCAGATCTGCTAACCAGAGCTTACAATCTAAGTTGGCAAATGTGTAAACCAGCCAGAAATTTAATGACGAGAACCTGCATATGGAAATGATAAACACTCCAAAGCTCCCTGGATGCCTGAGAAGCCACAACCATTCAAAGAAACAAAAGAGGGCCCAGCCAAAGTAAAGGCTTGAGGAATGGCCACACTGTGTACCTTCTGTCTGCCCACGGATCCTTTTGCAGATGGTGGAAGCCAGATGGGTCAAGTCTGCAGAAGGATCTGTGGGCAGAGAGAGAGACAGACCATAAGTTCTGTTCAAATCGTTGGCTGACCACTAGGCCCTATGACTGTGGAAGCACATTTTATCTCCTGTGAACTCAGAATAAAAAATAATACAAGTAGCGAAAGACAAATCTGAACAGACACATCAGCTACTGCACATCCAAATAGAGAAAGATTCTGTAGAGTAAATCATGAATAGAAAAAACAAGGACAAATGACATTGGGATCGAAAAATACTCATATTGAATTAAAAATTAAAAATCATGCAGATATCCAGAAACCTGTGACCCATAATTAGGAAAAAAAGCATTCATTAGCCATTAACTTTGAATGGGCCCCATGTTGTATTTATTAAGCAAAGTACATAAAAGAAGCCATTATAAGTATCAATTCAGTTCGACCAAGTAAAAGAAGTATCATTAATATAAAAATGACTCAGCACTTAGGAAACCTCGCAAAAATACAGAAATTATTAAAAGTGCATATGGAAATTCTGGTCTTGAAACAGAAAAAATAAAATGAAAAATTTTCTACCCAGGGTCCAGTGAACATTTGAGATGGCAGAAGAAGGAACCAGTGAATCTGATGACTGGTCGATAGAAACCCTCCAGAACAGAAAGAGTAACCAATATTCTGGAAGATTAAAGAAAAACATACTGACAGAATATAAGTCAACCAAGACTATTATAAAGAATAACACAGTTACCAAAAAAAAATGCTCAGAAAATATAAATTTAACTGAAAAAATTAATTGCTAGAAGATATGCCTAACAAGAAATGCTAAAGGTCATCCCACAGACTAGAAAGTAAATAGAAAAAATGGTAAATGAAAATCACAGACAGAAATGAAAAGCACTTGAAATGATAGGCATTTGCATAATGGGAAAGTATACAGTTCTTTCTCTTTCCTATTCTTATTTTCTTTAAATTCATAAGATTTTGTGAATTAGTAATTAGTTTTGTATCTATATTTATTTGTATTTTGTTTATATTATTTACATACAATTTATGTTATATTATATATATATTTCCAAGGAGGGGGAGCTACATGAAGAAAAAGTTGCTTTATTTTACCACAATTAAACCCATATTAATTGAAGTTAGGACTGATCATTTAATATGACTATTTTAAACACTACAATAAACACTAAAATAAATTAACAGAATTAAAATGGTAAACTAAAATGTAAAAAACATCTACTTCTGCTTTATTGACTACACCAAAGCCTTTGACTGTATGGATCACAACAAACTATGGAAAATTCCTCAAGAGATGAGAATGCCAGACCACCTTACCTGTCTCCTGAGAAATCTGTATACCAGCCAAGAAGCAACAGTTAGAACTGGAGCTAGAATAACAGACTGGTTCAAAATTGGGAAAGGAGTACACCAAGGCTGTATATTGTCATCCTGCTTATTTAACTTATATGCAGAGTACATCATGAGAAATGCTGGGCTGGATGAAGCACAAGCTGGAATCAAGAATGCTGGGAGAAATGTCAATAACCTCAGATATGCAGATGACACCACCCTTATGGCAGAAAGTGAAGAAGAACTAAAGAGCCTCTTGATGAAAGCAAAAGAGGAGACTGAAAAAGTTGGCTTAAAACTCAACATTCAGAAAACTAAGATCATGGCATAGGTCTCATCACTTCAAGGCAAATAGATGACAAAACAATGGAAACAGTGAGAGACTTATTTTCTTGGGCTCCAAAATCATTGCAGATAGTGACTGCAACTATGAAATTAAAAAATGCTTGCTCCTTGGAAGAAAAGCTATGACCAACCTAGACAGCATATTATAAAACAGAGACATTACTTTGCTGACAAAGGTCCACCTAGTCAAAGCCATGTTTTCCCAATAGTCATGTATGGATATGAGATTTGGACTATAAAGAAAGCTGAGTCCCGAAGAATTGATGCTTTTGAACTGTGGTATTGGAGAAGAGTCTTGAGAGTCCCTTGGACAGCTAGGAGATCCAACCAGTCCGTCCTAAAGGAAATCAGTCCTGAATATTCATTAGAAGGACTGATGTTGAAACTGAAACTCCAATACTTCGGCCACCTGATGTGAAGAACTGACTCACTGGAAAAGACTCTGATGCTGGGAAGGATTGAAGGCAGGAGAAGGGTATGACAGAGGATGAGATGGTTGGATGGCATCCCCCACTCAATAGACAAGAGTTTGAGCGAGCTCCAGGGTCTGGTGATGGACAGGGAGGCCTGGTGTGCTGTAGTCCATGGGGTCGCAAAGAGTTGGACACAAATGAGTGACTGAACTGAACTGAACTGGAAATGCATGCCTGTGCTATCATGTTCAGTAACTCAGTCACGTCCAACTCTCTGCAAGTCCTTGGACCCGAACTTGCCAGGCTCCTCTGTCCGTGGAATTTCACAAGCAAGCATACTGGAGTGGGTTGCTCTTTCCTACTCTAGAGGATCTACCCAACCCAGGGATTGAACCCACTTCTCTTATGTCTCCTGCATTAGCAAGTGGATTCTTCAGCACTCATTTGTTTTATCCAAAAAGAAGACATGCCCCAAGACATATTTAATTGCTATTACTCTGGGTTTGCTATTGGCTTATAGTTGGAAAGCATCTGTAATACTGGTTAAAAGCCTTCAATGCATTGAACAGCCTCCCACAATAAATAATGATCTAGCTCAATAGAAGAGTAATGCCGTGGAACCCCACCACGACCAAATGAGATTTATCCTAAGAATTAAGTTTACTTTTACATCTTAAAAGTAAGCTCTGGTGTTAGCTAAGGACACCAGGGATTATACAGCTCCTGTGCTTCTCCAAAACTAAAGTTATGTATTTTGTCCATACACAGTGAGTTTGAGTAACACAGATTAATAAGCCTTCAAGGCAACCAGACCATTCCATGTCACATAGCAGTGTATCTATTGGTGAGAGTTTATCCTTGTCAAGTTCTTTTAATTAGATGCTTGTGCTGCTTAAAATTAGGCAGATCATTAAACTGGCTTTTGAAAAATGTAAAGGCGCTGGTATTTCAAAGCAACGAGCCTTGTGACACTCACTATTATATTTTAACAATCTGTGGCCTTTTGTCGTTTCTCTCCTGCCTCCTTTTTGCTACTGGGATAAGGGACTAATGTTCAGTGGATGCTGGCTATCTCATTTAGTATGATAAAAGGTTGGTAGGAAAGGAGTAAAATTTCAAGGTAAATTGACTCATCTATGCAATCAATTTTCTCTGATAGAGTCATGTCTATGGCAATAAGAGATCACTGTCACCCACCTATGGGGCACTACTGGGTGCAAGAGGGATGAGGCATGTGAGGGGCAAGCAGGAACAGAAGACAAAGAGTCAAAGAGTAGTGACCTGGGAGAGGAAGACAATTTCTCCTCTCCCCATCGCCAGGCCTGGTCCTGCTGTCATTTACCATTTACCTAAAGAAAACTTCAGACATCAACATTGAGCTGACTAGCAATCACTGGATTCAACCTTTCCCTTCAGCAGACTTTCTCAAGCTGTTTGCACACTGTAGTATCTCAAGACTAGGTGTTATGGACCAAACGTCTGTGCTGCTACTGCTGCTAAGTCACTTCAGTCGTGTCCGACTTTGTGTGACCCGATAGATGGCAGCCCATCAGGCTCCCCCGTCCCTGGGATTCTCCAGGCAAGAACACTGGAGTGGGTTGCCATTTCCTTCTCCAATGCACGAAAGTAAAAAGTGAAAGGGAAGTCGCTCAGTCGTGTCCGACTCTTCGCGACCCCATGGAGTGCAGCCTACCAGGCTCCTCCGTCCATGGGATTTCCCAGGCAAGAGTACTGTGTCCCCTCAAAATTCATATGTTGAAATCCTAACCTCTAATAGGTTCGAGAAGGTGGCGGCTTTGTTCATGAGGGTAGAGACTTCATGAATGAGATTAGTTTCCTTGCAGAAGAGACTCCCACAGAACTCTCTTGTCCTTGGCATTATGTGAGGATATGAGAAGAAGATGGCCATCTATCTGCAAACCAACCAGGAGGCCTTCACTAAGAATGCGACTCTGTTGGCACTTTGATCCTGGACTTGCAGCCTCCAAAACTGTAAGAAATCAAGTTCTATTGTTTATCGTATTCGATTATATCAGCCCAAACTAACTCAAGACCCAAGGTTAATAGTTTCTAGCTATTTTCAGAAAATATGAGAACCTCGCTTTACCATCAAACATTTTCCCAAGTCTCCACTTGACATTAACTATATTTCACTCCTGGATGGTTGAGAAAACATAGTGACAAATATTAACCGAATCCCAAGGAAAATAGCTTAGGTGTAGAGCATTTGACAGGAACTATTTCTTTCTGTTTGTATTGAGATAATTATACACTTATTCTTCTTTATCCTATTAACAAAAATATCAAGAGGATTATTGCTGTTAATATTCCACAGTTTTGGTTTTCATATTATACTATACTTACATTCCTGTGATAGCATTTATTTGGTCAGAACATCTAATGTGTTTTATTTAGTGCTTGATTTGACTTGCTAAAGTTTTATGGAGGCTTTTTTGCATCTACGCTAATGAAGATTGTTGATCTGTAGATTCATTTTCTTATGCATTTGTCTAATATTGGTATAGGGCAATTCTGGCCTCATAAAATGAAGAACGAATTTCATATTTCTCTAAGTACATTCCAACTCTCTGATAGATTGTCCTGCAAATAAGACACCTCAGTCTCCCTGAACTGAAGTTTCTTCAACTCCATAGGATTGTGGTGGTGTTTAGAACCTGCTTCACTGCACAGGGGCGGGGGGCTTCCCTGGTGGTTCACAGAGTAAAGACCCAACCTGCATTGCAGGAGACCTGGGTTCAACCCTTAGGTGAGGAAGATCCCATGGAGAAGGAAATGGCAACCCACTCTGGTATTCTGCCCTGGAGAATTCTATGGACAGAGGAACTTGGAGGGCTATAGTCCATGGAGTTGCAAAGAGTTAGACACAACTGAGTGACTAACACTTTCATTTTGTTTTTCTCTGCACTGAGGTCCTGTGCTGTTTGGGAGCTCAATCCCTTGTTTCTCTTCTTTCAGAGATCATCTTCCTGCAGAGTCTGGCGTGCAGTGTCTGAAAACAATTATATACTTTGTCCTGGTTCTCAGTTTTTTACAGAAGGAGGGTATATCCAGTCACAGATTTCATCATGCCTGAAATGGAAGTCTGATTTTATGTGCTACTGTTTATATTTTTCAGTTTGTGCCGCCTAAAAAGAAATAAAGTGTTAGTCACTTAGTTGTGTCTGACTTTTTGCAACCCCGTGGACTACAGCCGACCAGGCTCCTCTGTCCATGGAATTCTCCAGGCAAGACTACTGGGGTGAGTATCCATTCCCTTCTTTAGGAAATTTTCCTGACCCAGGGATCTAACCCAGGTGTCCTGCATTGTAGGCAGCTTTTTTACCATCTGAGCCACCAGGCAGCCTAGACATGGATTATGGCACTTTAGTTTGTACTGTGTTGAAGAACTGTGTGATTAATTTAGCAAATAACCATGTACCATTGGCTTTTACATCTTGGTGTGGGTTGCAGCTTTCAGTATGTGATTTCTTTGGTAAAATCTGTTCTCTCTCTACCTTGCAAGTGCATTAACCACTGACCCCATTCCCCTCAGACCTGAAGGGGAAACTCTGACATAGAAGTACCTCAGCCATGCAAATATCTCAACCCTATGACCTCCCTGGTGGGAGACCTCTGAGTTATGTATTATTTTCCTTCCTTTTCCAATCTCATTTCTTCACTTGCTTGCCACTGTTTAATAGAATCATCTCCTTAATAGGATACTTGCACAATAAATTACTTGTACTATGTGTCTCCAAGTCTGCTTCTGGGTAATCTCAAGCTAAGTGAAAAACTACAAAATTCAAATTGTTTTCCCAGAATGCAACTAAATTAAAAATCAATATAAAAATTGATGTGGTATGCTATGCTTTGTTACTTAAACTTGGATGTGTGGTAATCGGTACCTATTGCAAACATTTCTCAGAAAGATCAGTAATAAATAAAAGGGATTAAATGATCATATAAATAAATGTAAAATAAAGATATTTAAAATTGTTCATATATTATTACCCAAAGTAAATGATTAGTATTATATACATATAAATTGTTAAAGGACACAATTTATAATTTTGCAGGATGAATTAGTTCTAGAGATCTAATGCATTTCCTCTGGTAAAATTTTAGCATTTGGTGGCCTAATTTATATTGGATTATCTGGCCAAACTTCATACATCATGGTACAAGGGAATAGGTTATATTATGCATTATATTAGTTTAATATCAAGAACAAAACAAGAGTTGGGCATGTTTTAATTTTTAACTGAATCATACAGAAGTGTGGGCTATTTAGAAATATAACTTTAATTTTCATAGTCTACCTTGATTTTGTAGGATGGCCCCTTGACATTTGTTCAGTTTCTAATCTATTTATTTCACAATTATTTACTGAAAGATGAGTAATTTTCTGGTCTTGGAATAGACTTTAGAGATACAATTGTAAATAAGATAGATATAATTCCTGTCTTACTACAGAGTAGTGCAAGTGGGTGGGAATGATTTTAAGAAGAGAAAAAATATAAGCAGTGTGGTAGATGCTATCGGAAAAAAGACAGATATAAACAGAAGCACACAGAGGAGAGTCTAATTTAGGCAGATAAAGTGTGATCAAGAAATTATAGTTTGGTTAAACTAATTTAGAGGATTCAAATTAGCCTGATTGCTAGAGTTTTATCTTACTAGGTTGTTGGATAAAACTAAGGGTAAATAATAAGGGTATAGAAACTACTTTGATAAGAAATGACACATTTTTTAAATATATGATCGACTAGATATGAGAGTAGAGGGAATGGAATCATCAAGGATGACATCCAGTTTTCTGGCTTGGAAGCTGAGTCAGTTAGACATATTGTCTTTAAAAGCTGAATTTATAAGGAGGAAGAGCTTCCTTTGGAGTAAGGTGACTTTGAGGAGCTTGTAAAAACTAATGACAGGTAGCTGGATATATAAGTTTAAGTGGGAGGGGAGATATCTGAGCAAGATATAAAAATTTAGAGTCAATAACTTTTAAACAGAAAATGTATCAGTGGAAAAAAATAAGCTAACTACTGATGGAAGGAAATAGAGAACAAGACATAAAAAACTTGAATGCCTATATTTTAGGATATTATAAATTGGCTATTATTCCAAGGTATGGTGGTTATTAGCCATGAGATATAAATATTTGACTTGCTAAAGCTTCAATTTTATTATCTGTAAAATGTAGGGGTATAAGCAATATGAACCTAAAATTCTAAACTTTAGTGAAAACAAGACTCTTCCTTCCTGTTTAATTTTAGCCAATTATCTTAGCTGAACAAGATAAAAATTATACATACATTTTTAGTGGCATGTCTTCATATGAACTATGAATTTCATATTCTTAACAGACTGGTTTCAAATAGGAAAAGGAGTACCTCAAGCCTGTATATTGTCACCATACTTATTTAACTTATATGCAGAGTACATCATGAGAAACGCTGGGCTGGAGGAGCACAAGCTGGAATCAAGATTGCTGGGAGAAATATCAATAACCTCATATATGCAAATGACACCACCCTTATAGCAGAAAGTGAAGAGGAACTAAAGAGCCTCTTGATGAAAGTGAAAGTGGAGAGTGAAAAAGTTGGCTTAAAGCTCAACATTCAGAAAACTAAGATCATGGCATCCGGTCCCATCACTTCATGGCCAATAGATGGGGAAACAGTGGAAACAGTGGTTGACTTTATTTTGGGGGGCTCCACAATCACTGCAGATGGTGACTGCAGCCATAAAATTAAAAGACGCTTACTCCTTGGAAGGAAAGTTATGACCAACCTAGACAGCATATTAAAAAGCAGAGACATTACTTTGTCAACAAAGGTCCATCTAGTCAAGGCTATGGTTTTTCCAGTGGTCATGTATGGATGTGAGAATTGGACTGTGAAGAAAGCTGAGCACTGAAGAATTGATGCTTTTGAACTGTGGTGTTGGAGAAGACTCTTGAGGGTCCCTTGGACTGAAAAGAGATCCAACGAGTCCATCTTACAGGAGATCAGTCCTGGGTGTTCATTGGAAGGACTGATGCTGAAGCTGAAATTCCAATACTTTGCCCACCTGATGTGAAGAGTTGAGCTATTGGAAAAGACCCTTATGCTGGGAAAGATTGGGGGCAGGAGAAGGGGATGACAGGGGATAAGACGGTTGGATGGCATCACCAACTCAATGGACATGGGTTTGAGTGAACTCCGGGAGTTGGTGATGGACAGGGATGCCTGGTGTGCTGCAGTTCATGAAGTTGCAAAGAGTCGGACATGACTGAGCAACTGAACTGAATCCCATATATATATTAAAATATATTCCATTTATGCCTGAGGAATACTGATATAAATTTATTACCAGTCTCTATAGCTGATATTCAAATTATTCTGATAGTCTTCAAATGATGTGGAAAGAATATTTATCAATCACCTGCTTTATGGTATATGTTGACAACGGAGTCCTGAAATTCCTTACTTTCTGGAAAGATTGGTTGATTATATAAATTTTTAAAGTTTTCAATTCTTTTTTTCTTGATTTATTATACATCATGCCCTAGTTTCAGCATGAATTTTGTAAAAATAGTAACAAATCGTAACCATGTATAATACTGTTCCCCAAACATATGCCATGTATTTTTCCAGAAGAAATACTAGCTATTGATTGAATTCAGTTAGTTAGAAGTACCAAGGGTTAAATTTGAGCTGGTTCTACAGGAGTGAAGGCTTGGTAATCATCTTTCAGACCCAATGTTTCTCAAGTGTTAGCTCTTTGAAAAGAAGAGAACCAAAGAAAACTCTACACCATTCACAAAGTTTAGTTGCTTTTGTAAATGCCATCTGCTTCATCTGTTCAGAAAAATCACTTTCATTATATATCAAGTCCAAAGTCTCTTTTCTTTGTCTGTGACACTTTTTTTCCCTATCCAGTGAAAGAATCCATGCCAATTTTATGGTGTTTTTCCCTTCTTCTACCTTATAAAATTCTTCATTTTTCCCTCTGGAAAGTAGCACAAGTATTACTGGTCAATTGACAATTCATTCAATTTTACAAGCACATTTCATTTCTTCTCTTATGATTTCAAAGAGTCTTTTAAGGGAGGGGGAAATCTACTTCTATTCACAATCAGGATGGCTTTGTTAGAGTTAAAAAATTTGACCCCATGAAATAACTTTGCTGAGAAGTAATGATAAGTGTTAAGAATGTGGAAGAGGCTCAAGGGACTAGATTATTAAAACTTTCAGTAACCAATATGCAAATTGTTTTTTAACCTAAATGATTATTATTAAGTTGGCAATTCATCATTTCTGTTAGCTCATTACAGCTTTCATAGGATAATTAATTGTAAAAGTGTGTCTCTCCAATCTCTAAATTTGCAGTTAATCTATTTAATGAATGTTAATGAATAATATTGAAGTAATCGGTATCAGTGATATATGTACATATTTGCCCATATACACTTTCCAGGTGGCTCAGTAGTAAAGAATCTGCCTGCCAAAATAGAAGATGCAAGAGACACACATATGATCCCTGGGTTGGGAAAATCCCCTGGAGGAGAAAATGGCAACTACTCTAGTATTCTTGCCTAGAGAATCCCATAGAGACGAGCCTGGAGGACCACAGTCCATGGGATTGCAAAGAGTCAGACACAGCTGAGCAACTGACCCGGCACACACATATCTATCTACATGATATTTTGCACAAGGCTAGCATGAAATAATTTCCATAATTTCAATTTTAAACAATGTAATACTAAAATGGGCTCCCAGGTGGCACAGTGGTGGATAATCTGCCTGCCAATTCAGGAGACACAGGTTTGATCCCTGGATCAGGAAGATCCCCTGGAGTAGGAAATGGCAAGCCACTCCAGTATTCTTGCCTGCTAAATAGACAGAAGAGCCTGGCAGGCTACAGTCTGTGGATTTACAAAGAGTCAGACATGACTGAGCACTGAGCACAGCAGGGCAATACTAAGATAAACACACACTAAGAAAATAATAAGGCATGATTTCCCAAGCAGGAAATTATCATTTATTTTTGCCTTCTCTTTCTACTTGGATATGTCATTGGTAAGATGTTAAATGCATGTACAATGTATATAGAATACTCACATCATGAAAAAGAGCATTAGAGTGCTACAGACTGACCAACCACAGTTAAGAAAGAGAGCCACAGTTAAGAAATGGCTAAGGGAACTGACTGATGCACATCTAATAAGAACTTATGCCTTGTGTGAATTCATAGATTCATGTGTATTTTGTTGCTATAAATATTTTTTAAATTATTGCCAATTGCATATTTCAAAGTGTATCCATGAACTAAAACTGTAAACCTAATTTTGCAATCTGTAGAATTTATAGATGTATAAAAAAGAGGTTCAAACAAACATCAGAATAAGATGGTCAATAGTAAGGCTGTATAAATATTATTTTAATATTGGTGGATAGAAATGGAGAAAATTGGATTATACTGGGTTAGCCAAAAATTTGTTCAGGTTTTTCCACGGAGAAACCCGAACAAACTTTTTGGCCAATCCAATACATTACTCATATTATTAAGCATGAAATTTATATACTGCTTACTTATCTGTATATATTGCTGTCCAGAAACAGTCATGAGGTGAAGTATGGAGATGTAGATTTAGTTTTGCTTTATGCTACAATTTTCTGCATGCCATGGTCTCTTGGTGTAACTAATTAGTACGAACTGTATTAGTGCACTGAAAGACAGTCAGGACTTCCCTGGCGGCCCACTTGTTAAGAATCTGCCTGTGAACGCAGTGGACACAGGTTTGATCCCTGGTCCAAGAAGATTCCGCAAACAGCTAAGTTCTGGTGCCACAACTACTGAAGTCCGCACACTTTAGAGACCATGCTCAGCAGCAAGAGAAGTCATTGTAATAAGAAGTCTGCTCACAGCAACTTGAGTCTGGCCACTGCTGGACAACTGGCAACTGGAGAACTGGAGAAAGCCCACACATAGCAACAAAGACAGGAGAAGGCAATGGCAACGCACTCCAATACTCTTCCCTGGAAAATCCCATGCACGGAGGAGCCTGGTGGGCTGCAGTCCATGGGGTCGTGAAGAGTTGGACACGACTGAGCAACTTCACTTTCACTTTTCACTTTCATGCATTGGAGAACAAAATGGCAACCCACTCCAGGGTTCTTGCCTGGAGAATCCCAGGGAAGGTGGAGCCTGGTGAGCTGCCATCTATGGGGTTGCACAGAGGCGGACATGACTGAAGTGACTTAGCAGCAGCAATAAAGACCCAGCACAGCCAAAAATAAAATCCTAAAATCATCTTTTAGGATATGAAATAGTTCAGCTGGAATTCCATCACCTCCACTAGTTTGTTTGAAGTGATGCTTCCTAAGGCCCACTTGACTTCACACTTCAGGATGTCTGGCTCTAGGTGAGTGACCACATCACTGTGGTTATCTGGGTCTTAAGATCTTTTTTGTATAGTTCTTCTGTGTATTCTTGCTACCTCTTCTTTCTTTGGCTCCAAAATCACTGCAGATGGTGCCTGCAGCCATGAAATTAAAGGACACTTGCTCCTTGGAAGAAAAGCTATGACAAACCTAGACAGCATAATAAAAGCAGAGATATTGCTTTACCAACAAAGGTCCATATAGTCAAAGCTATGGTTTTTCCAGTGGTCATGTATGGATGTGAGAGCTAGACCATAAAGAAAGCTGAGCACCGAAGAACTGATGCTTTTGAACTGTGGTGTTAGAGAAGACTCTTGAGAATCCCTTGGACTGCAAGATCAAACCAGTTAAGCTGAAAGGAAATCAGTCCTAAATATTCATTGGAAGGATTGATGCTGAAGCTTAAGCTCCAATACTTTGGCCACCTGATGTGAAGAAATGACTCATAGACCCTAATGGTGGGAAACATGATGGTTGGATGGCACCCTGACTTGATGGGCATGAGTTTGAGCAATCTCTGGGAGCTGGTTATGGACAGGGAAGCCTGGCATGCTGCAGTTCATGCAGTCATAAAGAGTTGGACTTGACTGAGTGGCTGAACTGAAATAAAAATAAGGAAGATTTTAATTTTTTTTAAAAAAGAATTCTACATTTTGCCAGAATTCTTTTATACCTGTCAGGTTAAAAACTGTAAATGCACTCTACCTTTATTTTACTCTCATTAAATTTTAGTATTACAGTGGTGTTTTTTATAAAGGAATTATACATTGAATTCAAAGAAACTTCCACTGGAGAGGCTCAACAAGTAAAAATAATTACTGAAACAATCTTTTAAGGAAAGTATTTTCTTGGCGAAGTCCTCTCCATCACGAAAAAAATTATATACAAAGAAAATATACACACAGAGTCAAATGAAAAAAAATATACAGTATACATTTGTAGAATTAGAAAAGCAAATAGTATTCAGGGAGAAGAGGTACATTGCAAAAAAAAATGCACAAGTGAAGGCAAAAAAAAATGATGTTTGTGATAGCAGAAACATTTTGACCAGTTTGGGGGGAAAAAAAAATCAAAATTACCTTTCTTCCAACCCCCAATTTTTTTTAAATTTTACCACATTGATAACCCCAAATTGGTATTGTTCCATCTACATTTTCTTTCTCCCTACTAGACATTTTAGTCTTTTTAATATTAGTCATAACTGGGTTAAAAAGTCTGAAAATTGAAGATAGAAAATAAATTAGATTTAATAAATATTAAGTATTTATCATACTGGAAAGGACCTTGATGCTGGGAAAGATTGAAGGCAGGAGAAGAAGGAGATGACAGAGAATGAGATGGTTGGATGGCATCACTGACTCAATGGACACGAGTTTGAGCAAACTCTGGGAGATGGCAAAGGACAGGGAAGCCTGGCATGTCACAGTCCATGGAGTTGCAAAGAGTCAGACATGATTGAGCAACTGAACAACATTTATCATACACAGATAAGTATGATAGGAACTCAACAAATACATATTAAATTTCACTAATCTATAGATCTGTTGATTAAAAAAAAATCAGAAAAGAAGCACTGTTAGGTGCAAGGAAGAAGAGTAATGGCAGAACGTACTGCCATGCTCTCTCAACTTCTCTTAAATCATGTTTTAACTGTCTTAAGGCTCCTGGACAGAGGGTCAGAGACTAATTTTGAGTGATTTAAGAAATTCACTTCTAAGGAATGCTTATAGTATGTTCTGAATGCTTTATTTCAAATAAAATTTCCTTTTAAGTTAATGCAGTTTAATAATTTGGAAGTAACTGAGGCATAGATAAGAAATACCACAAGGATCCTCTGAGACAGAATGTAAAAAATGCTGCAAATCATGGAATGAAAATCAACATGAAAATTAACTATGTAAACCATATAAGGAAAGAGCTTAATTTATGCAATTGATCTGTCTTGCTTCGAAAGTGAGTTTCAAGTTAAATGAAAATCTCTTAAGATATAATTAGGATTCTAGTTTGTAATCAAAAGATGCTGGTCTAAGGCATCTACCCAATTTTACTGGATAAAATTATTATACTGTTCGCACAAGAAGTAATTCACTTTACAAGTTAAAAGTAAAGTGTCAGTCCTACTTTTTCTACATATAGCAGCTCTATAAATAATTTTATAATGCAAGTAAACTCCAAATGACATTTTGTGCTAATAAAATAGGCATTGCTTGCCAAATTATTTTCTTTTTTGCTTCTTGAACTTCTTAATTCTTTTGACCAGGACTGGGCGATTCAGAAATTAAAAGATAAACTCTCTAAGGTTCCCCCTATATAATCTTACTGTGTCAGGTTGCATGTTCTAGGAGTGAAAAAGAAAATCTTCATGTTCTGAGTTAGAAAATAATTCAACGTAATTCCTGTGGTAGGCAAAAATTAAGATCCCTATCTCCAAGGGTGAATGAGGAGAGTGAAAAATCTGGCTTGAAACTCAACATTCAAAAAACCAAGACCATGGAATCCAGTCCCATCACTTCATAGTAAATAGAATGGGAAAAATTGGAAACAGTGACAGATTTTATTTTGTTGGGTCCAAAATCACTGTGGATGGTGACTGCAGCCATGAAATTAAAAGGCAGTTACTCCTTGGAAGGAAAGCTATGACCAACCTAGATGGCATATTAAAAAATAGAGACTTCACTTTGCCAACAAAGGTCCATCTAGTTAAAGCTATGGTTTTTCTAGCAGTTATGTACAGATGTGGGAGTAGGACCATAAGGAAAGCTGAGTGCCAAAGAAGTGATGCTTTCCAACTGTGGTGTTGGAGAAGACTCTTGAGAGTCCCTTGGACAGAAAGGAGATCAAATCATTGAACTGTAAAGGAAATCAACCCTGAATATTCATTGGAAGGACTGATGCTGAAGCTCCAATATTTTGGCCACCTGATGCGAAGTGCCAACTCATTGGAAAAGAACCTAATTCTGGGAATGATTGCAAGCAGGAGAAGAAGGGGACGACAGAAGATGAGATGGTTGGATGGCATCGCTGACTCAATGAATACGAGTTTGAGCAAACTGCGGGAGATAATGGAGGACAGAGGAGCCTGATGTGCTACAGTCCATGGGGTCGCAAAGAGTCAGACACAACTAAGTGGCTAACCCTTTCATTAATGATTTCATTTGACCTTAATTCCCTTTCAGGTCCAGCCAAAACCATATCCCGCAGAAACCTACAAAGTCACTGATTCAAAATAAAGTCTTAATAACAAAATGTTGACATTTGGCTTTGCTTTTCTGGGTGAGAATTTGAAACTAACAATATGCCAAGTTAATTTCAGTCAAAAGATTTTATCTATTGTGCCTATTTTATCCAATGAGAGTTTATTTTGTTGATAAATATCCCACTTACTATTATTAGTTCTTGTTTTGTTTAGAATCTATAGCCTGCCTAAGAAAACAATAAAGAAACACAGAAATGAAGATAATGCTTAAGGTCCAGACTCCTGGCTGGATAGGTATTGGGAAAAGGAAAGAATCCTACTTTCTATCTCCTTTTCGTGGAGGTTGCCCCATGTCACCCAATATGCTGTTATTATATTCCTTGTGATTGAATAGGATATTTGAACCTTCCTCAGGAGACTGTATACAGAGGGGATTATATTTTTTCCATCTAATTTCATAAATATCACACATCAGAATCACTATTTAGATTTGAAAAGTTTTCAGCTTTCAAAAAATCCCTTACTTAGGCCCCAAGGGGAAAAAAACTGTATCTTAAAGATGTTGTCACTCAAAGATGCTCAACATTACTAATCTTCAGGAAAGTGCAAATCAACACCGCTACGAGGAGAAATTCCCTGGCAGTCCAGTGGTTAGAACTCCACACTTTCACTGCAGAGGGTTAATTCCTGGTTGGAGAAGTATGACCCTGCAAGCCCTGAAACAGGGCTAAAGACTGAAAAGAAGAAAAGAAAAGAAAACAAACAAACAAACACAGTAAGATATCACCTCACACTTATTAGCACTGCTGTTATTATTAAAAAGAGAATAAAACAAGGCACAACAAGTGTCAAAGAGAATGTGGAGAAAGGGAACACCTGTTCACTGTGTTGGGGAATATAAATTGGTACAGTCATCATGAAAAAGAGTATGGAGGATCTTAAAAAAATAATGATAAAGTACCATCTGATCCAGCAATCCTTCTTCTAGGTATATATCCAAAGAAAATAAAATCAGTGCCTCAAAGAGATATCTATGCGCCTATGTCCATTGAAACATTCTTCACAACAGCCAATATCTGTCAACAACCTAGGTATGTTTCAATGGATTAATGGCAAAATATAATTGTCTTATATATATATATATATATATATATATATATATATATATATATACACACACACACATACTTTATATATTTCTTTAGGTATTTCTTTTTAAATGAAACAAAGATGAATATTTTAATGATGAAATGTACAATTCACAAAGAAGATAGACATCATAAACTATTAGACAACTAACAATAACAAAAGAAAGATACATAAAGTAAAAATCAAAAGAAATATAAGGAAAAAGAAAAAAATATAATCATAATGAGACATATTAACATTTATCTGAGAAAATTTTATCAAGTGCATAAAAAATAAGAATAGGAGAATCTTGAATGATGTCATTAATAATTTAAATATAATAGATTTATATTTATATTAATTTTATGGCAACCCACTCCAGTAGTCTTGCCTGAAAAATCCCATGAATGGAGGAGCCTGGTAGGCTGCAGTCCATGGGGTCGTGACGAGTCTGATGTGACTGAGTGACTTCACTTTTTTTCACTTTCATGAACTGGAGAAGGAAATGGCAACACATTCCAGTGTTCTTGCCTGGAGAATCCCAGGGACAGGGGAGCCTGGTGGTCTGATGTCTATGGGGTCGCACAGAGTCGGACATGACTGAAGTGACTTAGCAGCAGCAGCAGCATATTAATCTTATATCCTACACAAATAGATTTAACATTTTGTATCTGTTGTTATTAGATTTTCATAGGACATTTAGAAAATCTGGCAAAAAGATAAACATTACTAAATTTGAAAAAATGAAATGATTTTTTGTGATTCAGTTATACATACATATTATTTTTGAAATTATTTTGCATTATAGGTTATTACAAGATATTGACTATAGTTTCCTGTGCTATACAGTAAACCTTTGTTGCTTGTTGCATATCTATTTTTTTAAATTAGAAATCTAGCATTCTATTTGTACTAAGTCAAACAAGTGGAATCAAAATGTCATACACTTTTTAACCAAAAATTCATGTCTTCTAAATTATATGTATTGTACATATTATTTATGTATATGTATAAAAAAACCTTTCTAATGCTTGATAAAGTCTTGAGAAAGAACATAAAAAAGAAGACATGGAAATATCAAAAAATATAAACTAAATGAAATGGGAGTGAGCACTGAATATGAAATAGAAAAAGTGAAGCAAATTAGATAAAGTAAAAGATCCTCATATAGCCCAGTTGTTTTTAAACATAGTTGCTCACTAGAAACAATCTGGAGTTCTGGTAAAAAAAAAAAACCAATACCTGGGCATTTGTAGTTTTCAAAAAATTCCAAATAAATCTGACATGCATCTGGATTTTAAAAAGTGATTATTGGTTTTTCTATTTAATGGTAGTTTGGGTGGTATTTGTTGACCAATCATGATATAATGGTATTAAGTGAGTAACAGTTGCATAATCATACTAGTAAAAGATGTTTATCAGTTTTGTAGTTATCTTCTTTTTTTTGTCTGGCTATTAATTGCATATATATTTTATTGCTCTTGTTGTTCAGTCACTGAGTTGTGGTGTCTGACTCTGCCACTGCATAGACTGTAGCCTGATAGGTTCCTCTGTCCATAGGATTTCCCAGGCAAGGATGCTGGAGTGGGTTGCCATTTCCTTCTCCAGGGGAACTTCCTGACTCATGGATTGAACTTGCATTTCCTGCACTGGCAGGCGAGTTCTTCACCAATGAGCCACCAGGGAAGCCTATATACATATATACATATGGCTTTATAGGCTTTTGTGAGGACATGGATAAATCTGCAAGACACTGGGCTAAATAAAATAAACCAGAAACAGAAAAATGCTACATGATCTCACTTATAAATGGAAAAGAAAATAAATTTACAGAAGCAGAGAGTGGAATGATGATTTCCATGCATGAAGAGGTGGGGAAAATGGGGAGATATTGGTCAAAGGACATAAAGTTGTAGTCATTCAGGCTGAATGAATTTTAGAGCTCAAGTGTAAGCCTGGTGAGTATAATTAATGAGACTGTATTCTCTACTGGAAATTTACAGAGAGTAGATCTCAGGTGCTCTCACCACACACAAAAAATGTGATAGCTATGCGATGAGATAGATAATTAATTGACTTGAGAGTAGTAGTCATTTCACTATATATATATCTATATATTCCAAAACACCAGATTGTATACTTTGAATATGTACAATTTTATTTAAAATGCAGTAAATGAGATTTAGTTAGTGGCCATATGAGATTAGAGATGTGATAACATTAAGAAGAATGGATGTTACCAGTAGGAGAGGTAAGTCATCACCTTCTGGAATATGCTTATCTCTCAGTTCTCTAAGGCATCTGGTCCAATATTTGGCTATAATACATCCTAGTCCAAGGCTTAAAAGAAAACAGGAGGAAAAATTACTTTTTTCTCCCTTATTACTAAATTTTAAAGGCTTTGATGGTGTTCTTGAATTTATTAGATATATAGGTATCCAAAATAAACATTCAGAATAACATCTTTAGATGCTAAACTACAAGAAACTCTTAGGAACAATATTTCTGACTTCAAGCCAGATTACAGGAAGTTTCCACCGAGGCACCATCAACCAGATGGCAGTATGAAGAATAAGGAAGGTTTTGCATCAGGGAAACTTTTACATAAAGAATAATGCACATCTAAAATAAACATCAAATGGTTATCATGTAACACTCTGTTCTTTTGCAACACTAAGGAATGAGTTGTGAGTCTAAAAATGGAAACAGTTCTACATTTGCTCTGGTGTCCTGATTAAAGTGTTGTCAGATATGTGAAGCCTTGGTTTCTGTGAGGACCAAAATAATCCTGCACCTTTTCTTTCTGTACTTGATAGGAAAACTCACACATTAGCATAGCAACTCAGCAGTGAGATTCACAAAGGTTTTGAGATACCAGAAAACTTAACAATTATATAGATGATTGATTTCTGGTAAGCTTTTCATTATTCAACTGCCTTTCTCCTTGCAATCATATTAACTATTTATATCCATAACATGTTCAAAATGAGTGTTTGAAATAACCTTCTTCAATGATGATTTAAAAAAAAAAAACAACACTTTCCTTTTAAGGAAAGTTTTATTTTGCTGGTTTTTGTAAAGTTTCTCTCAAATCTCAGTATCAGTGTTGATTATTATAAGGCACATTAATAGGAGGAGATAAAAAGTGGTTATTGCTTATCTCAATTCATAGCTCAATTTTACTTTATACAAATATATTGTGTTTGTTCAAATTATAAATACTATGAAGAGTTTGGAGAACAACTCTTCTTGAGGATGACTTACTTTTTCAACCTATCTTCATTCAATTTACTCAGCTAAATGTTCTATGTATTTATTGTTTAAGAAACCTCATCAGCCATTTCCCCAAAATCGACTGTTTAATAAAGGGAATCAGATAACACTTTCCACTGAAAATGTTAGGATTTGCAATTCAGTATTTTTATTCTCTTGACTCAAAGAGAGCTTGTCACTAGCCTTTGAGGGTCTAATTTTGACTTTATATGGCATCTGAATTTTTATTTAAAACTCCAGACCCAAACTCATTTCTGACAGACAAGGTAACAATGGATACATGGCAAATTTATTTTCAGAATGACTACTGAATGTGAAGCAACTACCCAGAATTTTCAACACATATAACCTTGTGTGGTATTTTGGGGAGTCCTAACAGTAGTCGTCACCAATAAGAAATTATTTAATTTCAGAAGATGACTTTCACACATGTAACTATCTTTGATTTCTATGGCTGTTTATCAATTAGATCTCAGGTCAAAACATAAATAAACACTCCTTTCCTATAAGGTTCCTGTATTATCCCATCTGATAGAACTCTCCCTTGGAGCTAAGGTGTCCCGATTTCTAAGTACTTTACATGCAAAGTGCTCAGTCATGTCCGACTCTTTGCAACCCCGTGGACTGTAGCCTGTCAGGCTTGTTTGTCCATAGTATTCTCCAGGCAAGAATAGTGGAATGGATTGCCATTTCCTTACAGGGATCGAAGCTGGGTCTTCTGCATTGCAGGCTGGTTCTTTACCATCTGAGCCACCAGGAAAGCCCATATATATATGGGTATTAATATTTCCTTTATTATAAAATGTGAAAATTAGCAGCTCCTGTTGTAAGATTGTGTAGGCATTATATGAAATGATAAACACACCATTCTAGTACAGGCTTCAGTGCAATAGCTATTAATTAACATCCAGTTTTTAAAACATTTGAAGCTATGAACCTAGATGGAATTTCACAAGAAAAAAATACATAAATAGAATAAAATAAACTTAGGGGAGAACTTTGGGGAGGACCTTGATTAACAGGAGGATGGAAGTCAATGAAGATGAAACATAACAATACAAGACGTAGAAGAAGAGTAAAGAGAGATGAATATTTTACAGATCAAGAGTTTAAGAAATAAAGAACAAATTGTTTGAGGTTTATGCAGAGAAAAATGAATGAAGGGAATAAGATGAAGATGATAAGAAAGAGAGATGAAGAGATGATACTGGAAAAGAGAGGCAAGAGGGAAAGTTAAGACCTTATGAAGAAGACTAAAAAATCTGAGAAGGGCTATATTAAAAATGGGAGAGAGAGGGAAACATATGAAAACATATAATGCAGGTACTGATATGGGCTTCCAAGGTGGCGCTAGTGGTAAAGAACCCACCTGCCAATGCAGGAGACATAAGAGATGAGGGTTTGATTCCTGGGTCTCGAAGATTCCCTGGAGGAGGCCATGGAGACCCACTCCATATTCTTGCCTGGAGAATCCCACGGACAGAGAGGAGCCTGGTGGGCTAATAGTCCATGGGGTCACAGAGTCAGACCCTATTGAGGCGACTTAGCACACATGCACTTCCATACTGATATGGATACTGATACTGATTTAGGCACTGGGGATGGAGCAGAGATAAACACACACACACACAAATACTGATCTAATATGATTTGAAAAATAATTCAAGGAGAAAGGAGAGAGTGGGGTGACTTGAATACAGGGAAGATATTAACCTTGTGCCTGAGGACAGAGTCTACTGAATTTAAAGGAAGTTTAACAAATGTAAGTGGGAGTGAAATAGAGAGTTAAAGAAGGTTGAGATGAAACTTGAGGGAAATCATATATACTATATTAATTTTCTCCAGTCGTGAAACCAACATTTTTGCTGACATGAGTGGGCTAGCTTTGAAAAAGGAGTAAAGTTTGAAACTGCTGTGACTGAAATGCTCAAAAGGAATAGAGGAGAGTGTCTTCTAGATTATATTTTCTGCATTGCTATTCTTGATATTCAAGTTACTGGCTATCATTACAACTTCAGGATTTCCAGTAAAAGCTTCAACTAGATTTTACCACCCAACTCCATGCAAACTGGTACTTTAGAAGGAGATAAGAAATATAAAACATACTTGGCCAACTTGGGTGAGAAGAGAAACTGATGATACAATCAGTTAAATGCTTTATCTGATGGTTTTCCTTAGGTATTTTAAATAATTCAATGTTTCTCTTTGAAGACAGGAGATTTCAAAATAATGTAATCTTAAAACCTAAAATTAGAAAAGTGTTTCTGTAGTTTAGCTATCTTTAAAAATGTTGTTTATCCAAGTGAGATATAAGATTTTTGCTCATTGGAGTCAATATTATCCCAACTAAATGCTTTGGCAGCTGAGCACTTCTCTGTATCCCGTCTGTATCTGTTCAGAGCCTTTTCTCCATGGGTGAAATGGGTTCTGTGTAGCCCAGAATACCACCATTATTTACCTAGTACATCTTGAAATATGTAACCTCTTTTGTAAAATCAAATCTTGCTTTGGGAAGCTCAAACTATTTTCTATGAAATTCTTCCCAACATAAAATGGCTTTGGAAACTCTGACATAATATCTAGAATTTGATTTACACCTCTATTGCAAATATAATTTATCTTATACTGTAACCTTCATATAATTACTAATGATCCTGATATTTCTGCATTGCATATTATCTTTGAAGTCAATATTGCTTGTTGCTTTATTACAATATTTCTAGAAAGACTTGTATAATAAAATTCCATTTGTAACTCACAAAAAAGCATTTTAAGATAGAGCAAAGCTTTAGAATTTATGCAATAAATTCAATATAACAGTGGGAAAAGTTACAGTCTTATTTTTTAGCATTTGGTTTTTGTTACTCAGTAACTAAAGATGAGGAACAGAAGTATATCTAATTTTATTCAGTATTTAGATGCTGTAAATAAAATTGCATACAAAATCTAAACACAAAATGTGAATGTATCTTGATGAAAGTGAAAGAGGAGAGTGGAAAAGTTGGGTTAAAGCTCAACATTCAGAAAACGAAGATCAAGGCATTCAGTCCCATCACTTCATGGGAAATAGATGGGGAAACAGGGGAAACAGTGTCAGACTTTATTTTGGGGGGCTACAAAATCACTGCAGATGGTGATTGCAGCCATGAAATTAAAAGACGCTTACTCCTTGGAAGAAAAGTTATGACCAACTTAGATAGCATATTCAAAAGAAGAGACATTACTTTGCCGACTAAAGTCCATCTAGTCAAGGTTATGGTTTTCCCCAGTAGTCATGTATGGATGTGAGAGTTGGATTGTGAAGAAGGCAGAGCACCGAAGAATTGATGCTTTTGAACTGTGGTGTTGGAGAAGACTCTTGAGAGTCCCTTGGATTGCAAGGAGATCCAACCAGTCCATTCTGAAGGAGATCAGCCCTGGGATTTCTTTGGAAGGAATGATGCTAAAGCTGAAACTCCAGTACTTTGGCCACCTCATGCGAAGAGTTGACTCATTGGAAAAGACTCTGATGCTGGGAGGGATTGGGGGCAGGAGGAGAAGGGGACGACAGAGGATGAGATGGCTGGATGGCATCACGGACTCGATGGACGTGAGTCTGAGTGAACTCCGGGAGTTGATGACGGACAGGGAGGCGTGGCATGCTGCAATTCATGGGGTTGCAGAGTCGGACATGAACGAGCGACTGAACTGAACTGAACTGAAACTGGCTTCCCTGGTGACTTAAATGGTAAAACATCTGCCTGCAATGTGGGAAACCCAGGTTTGATCCCTGGCTCAGGAAGATCCCCTGGAAAAAGAAATGGCAACCCACTCCAGTACTCTTGACTGGAAAATTCCATGGACAGAGGAGGCTGGTAGGCTACAGTTAATGGGGTCACAAAGAGTTAGACATAACTGAGCAACTTTATTTCAATTCATTTCATTTTCAAACTGCAAACTTAAAATGGTTAAAATGATAAATTTTATTTTCTGGCTCAGCAGGTAAAGAATCTGCTTGCAATGCAAGAGGCACAGGAGTCATGGATTTGATCCCTGAGTTGGGATGAGATCCACTGGAGAGGGAAATGGCAACCCACTCCAGTATTCTTGCCTGGAAAAGACCCCATGGGCAGAAGAGCTTGGCAAGCTGCAGTCCATCCAATGGGCCACAAAGAGTTGAAGACAACTGAGTAACTTAGTATGACTTGGTCTTTACTTTTCTGTAAAAAACAAAATAAAACACTGTGTCTTTGCTATAAGAATAGTATTGCTACCTACGCTAGATGAAACCATGGCTTTCAAGCTACAAGTGATCAAAAAATATGAGTATGATAAGCACAAATATTGATGTTATAAATTGCCAAACAAGTTTATTTGGAAATGTTTGACAAATAGAATAGGATCAATAATATAATATCATTGATCATTTAATTTATAACACATAAAGTACTGACATTAGTTCAAAGAGTAAGAAAATAAAGTAGCAAATCTTCAAATTGATAGGTAAATTAATGTACATTTGTGCCTAATAAGAAGAAGTTATTTAAAGCCTATTATGTACACTCAATATGTAAGAGATAAAATGATGTCAGATAACATCTATAAAGTGCAAAAGCATAATACAATATAGATCTAGCATCACACTGGCAGGCTGCTCGGCACAGGAGCGGCGGCTGCATGGCGCAAGAGCTATGGAAGGAGGTTCGTGACATTGTACAGGAGACAGGGATCAAGACCATTCCCAAGAAAAAGAAATGCAAAAAAGCAAAAGGGCTGTCTGAGGAGGCTTTACAAATAACTGTGAAAAGAAGAGAAGTGGGGGAAAAAAAAAGGAGAAAAGGAAAGATATACCCATTTGAATGCACAGTTCCAAAGAAAAGCAAGGAGAGATAAGAAAGCATTGCTCAGTGATCAGTGTAAAGAAATAGAGAGAAACAATACAATGGGAAAGACTAGAGATCTCTTCAAGAAAATTAGAGATACCAAGGGGACATTTCATGAAAAGATGAGCTCAATAAAAAACAGAAATGGTATGGACCTAACTGAAGCAGAAGATATTAAGAAAAGGCGGCAAGAATACACAGAATAACTTTCCAAAAACATCTTTATGACTCAGATAATCACGATGGTGTGGTCACTCACCTAGAGCCAGACATCCTGGAATGTGAAGTCAAGTGGGCCTTAGAAAGCATCACTACGAACAAAGCTAGCAGAGGCGAATGAATTCCAGTTGAGCTGTTTCAAATCCTGAAAGAAGATGCTGTGAAAGTGCTGCACTCAATATGCCAGCAAATTTGGAAAACTCAGCAGTGGCCACAGGACTGGAAAAGGTCAGTTTTCATTCCAATCCCAAAGGAAGGCAATGCCAAAGAATGCTCAGACTACCACACAATTGCACTCATCTCACATGCTAGTAGAGTAATGCTCAAAATTCTTCAAGCCAGGCTTCAGCAATACGTGAACCATGAACTTCCAGAGGTTCAAGCTGGTTTTAGAAAAAGGCATAGGAACCACAGATCAAATTGCCAACATCCGCTGGATCATGGAAAAAGCAAGAGATTTCCAGAAAAACACCTATTTCTGTTTTAGTGACTATGCCAAAGCCTTTGACTTTGTGGATCACAATAAACTGTGGAAAATTCTGAAAAAGATGGGAACACCAGACCACCTGACCTGCCTCTTGAGGAACCTATATGCAGGTTAGGAAGCAACAGTTAGAACTGGACATGGAACAACAGACTTGTTCCAAATAGGGAAAGGAGTATGTTAAGGCTGTATATTGTCACTACTTATTTAACTTATATGCAGAATACATCATGAGAAACGCTGGACTGGAAGAAGCACAAGCTGGAAAAAGATTGCCAGAGAAATATCAATAACCTTAGACATGCAGATGACACCATCATTATGGCAGAAAGCGAAGAAGAACTAAAAAGCTTCTTGATGAAAGTGAAAGAGCAGAGTGAAAAAATTGGCTTAAAGTTCAACATTCAGAAAATTAAGATCACGGCATCCAGTCCCATCACATCATGGCTAGTAGATGGGGAAACAGCGGAAACAGTAGCCGACTTTATTTTTGGGCTCCACAATCAATGCAGATGGTGATTGCAGCCATGAAATTAAAAGACGCTTACTCCTTGGAAGAAAATTTATGACCAACATAGACAGCATATTAAAAAGCAGAAACATTACTTTGTCAACAAAGGTCCATCTAGTCAAGGCTATGGTTTTTCCAGTGGTCATGTATGGATGTGAAAGTTGGAATATAAAGAAAGCTGAGCCCCGAAGAAGTGATGCATTTGAACTGTGGTGTTGGAGAAGATGCTTGAGAGGTCCCTTTGACCGCAAGGAGATCCAATGAGTCCATCCTAAACGAAATCAGTCCCAGGTGCTCATGGAGGGACTGATGTTGAAGCTGAAGCTCCAATACTTTGGCCACCTAATGAAGAGCTGAGTCATTGGAAAAGACCCTGATGTTGGGAAAAATTGAGGGCAGGAGAAGGGGGCGACAGAGGATGAGATGTTTGGATGGCATCACCGACTCAATGGACATGGGTTTGTGTGGACTCTGGGAGTTGGTGATGGACAGGGAGGCCTGGTGTGCTGTGGTTCATGGGGTCACAAAGAGTTGGACACGACTGAGCAACTGAACTGAACTGAGCATCACACTTTGTTAACAAACATTTCAATATATGTTGTGCTTGAACAGAAATGACATTCTTACTATCTTTATTCTTAAATTTAAGTTGCATATTTGAATTTTAAAAATGTATATTAAATTAAAAGTTTTGGCTGAGATGTAAAAAGTAACTTTTAGGATTAGTATCTAAATCTTTTAGACACAGAGTAGATACATACCAGCTAGATAGTGAATAAATGAATGAATGAATGAAGAGCAGGCCTATTTAGGTTGATTTTCAAGTATTAACATGTTAAAATATTACCTTATAATAAAAAATTTCATACTAATTTTTAAAGAAAGGTTTTATCTTTGGTGTATTTCACTTTACTTTTAAAGTAGATAGTGAAGGAAAAATGTAACCTTACAAAAATGACTTTTTAAAACATCTTTGATGAATAAAAGAATTGGAGAAGAGTTGGGCGTGGATGATCACCTGATAATGACACATCAGGTGTTCCTAAGGAATCGTATCCAGATAGAAGACGATGCTGTATATTGAAAATAGAGTGTTAATAAACAAACAAAAACCCTGATGAGAGGAGCAGGGAAATTATACCAAAAAAGAAAAGGACCTGTTCCTATACCTGTAAAGTGTTATTTAAGGGAAGTACATATTTGTATGTGTGTATTGTGTATGTACTGGTTGTATTAGTTGTACTAACCAATGCAACAGCAGAGAAAAACAAGGCATACAGATTGGAAAGGAAAAGGCCATAAAGCCATGGTTATTCCCACATGACATGATTGTCTATAGAGAAAACTTCCAAAGAATCTATAAACATACACATTCTTTACCATCTCAGCCACCTTGGAAGCCTGAAGACTACTATAAACCTTCAAAGATCAAAGCAATAGATTAGAAATAGACACAACAGTTAGAATAAAGAGTCCAGAAATAAAGCTGCACAAAGGTAGTCAACTGATTTTTGACAATATGTGAATCAATCCAATGGAAAAGGATGATTTTTTTTTAACACATGGTGCTGCTGGATCAATTGAGTATCCATGAGAAAAATAAAGTAAAATAAAATAAAAAAGGTAGTCTGGATACATACCTCATACCTTATATAAAGTGAACTCAAAATAAGTGATAGACCTCAATGTAAAATATAAGACTATAAAATTTCCAGGGTAAAACAGAGGAGAAAAATCCACATGACCTTAATTTCAGAAAGCTTTTAGATGTAACCCCTAAGTGAAAGTTACTTGGTCGTGTCCGACTCTTTGTGACTCCATGGACTCTACATTCCATGGAATTCTCTGGGCCAGAATAGTGGAGAGGGTAGCTTTTCCCTTTTCCAGGGGATCTTTCCAACCCAGGGATTGAACCCAGGTCTCCTGTATTGCTAGCAGATTCTTTACCAGATGAGCCACAAGGGAAGCCCTAATCCCTAAAGCATGACCCATATGAGGAAAAAATATATATTTAAAAAAAAATTAAAAACATCTTCTGTGTAAAAAAAAAAAAAAACAAGGGAATAAGAAGAGATACCAAAGACTGGGAGAAAATAATTAGTAGTATTTTACATCATGCCACAACCTTATTGAAGGAGATGAGGGATAAAATAAGCTGACATGAATTAATGACTTTAAAATACATACATCTAGTTACTGCAACATAATCTCCCTTAAGTGCTTCCTAGGTGGCACTAGTGGTAAAGAATCCACCTGCCAATGCAGGTAGACTTAAGAGATGAGGGTTTGATCCCTGGGTTGGGAAGATTCCGTGTAGGAGGGCATAGCAACCCACTCCAGTGCTCTTGCGTGGAGAATCCCACGGACAGAGGAGCCTGGAAAGAGTCCATAGGATTGCAAGGACTTGGACACGACTGAAGCAATTTAGCCTGCATGCATGCAGTCTACCTTAATCAAACAACAGCATCAGTGCCATTCCAACTAGGAATAAGTGCATCCCTCTCTCAATTAATCATTACATTAAGCATCTTAAGAGAATAATTAGTGGCATAATAAGTAGTATATAGCAATATTTTGATATAACAATGGTCTCATAATATATTCATCTATTCTTGCCTGGAGAATCTCACGGACAGAAGAGCCTGGCGGGCTACAGTCCTTGAAGTTACAAAGAGTTGGACATGACTGAGCAACTAAACTAAACAGCCAACTCTCTTATATCTATGCCTATCTATTTATGTATCTACCAATATTGATATCATTCATCAGTAATTACATGATAATACACCATTTAATTAAAATTCTGAAGAAATTTTTTTTTTCTGCAAAATACCAACTTTGAAATTCATAGGCTTCCTGATCATTTTACTTGGGGACAGTTTCTAATTAAAATAAACATGACAGCATAGGCCTCTGATTAAAATATGTTTAAGGTTAAAGTAATAAAAGATAGCTGCCAAGACTCAGAAATTTTTCAGCAATAAATGACAAAAATTCAACTGTCATAAAAACGAACTGTAACTATCAAATCGAGATTGCTAAAGTGTATATATATATTTATAAAATTCCTATTTAAGATGCATCAATATAACCTATAAGGTGATAAATTTTAACGTCTGTCCTTAGATGAAATATATTTTTATAACATTAATATTATTTTATATTAAATATCAAATATGTTTGCAACCTCATGGACTATACAGTCCGCAGAATTCTCCAGGCCAGAACACTGGAGTGGGTCGCCTTTCCCTTTTTCAGAGGATCTTCTCAACCCAGGGATGGAATCCCGGTCTCTTGTATTGCAGGCAGATTCTTTACCAGCTGAGCCACAAGGGAAGCCCATGTGAAATTATATTTCTCTAAAAATAGAAAGCTTCTACAGAAGGTTACAATGAAATACATCTCTTTGATATATGAACTTATATAATTTAGATGGTGAAAATATTAATCATAACACTGCTACTTGTTTATTTTTAATTATTCTTTTTTGAAGGTAAAGTTTTAATTTACACTGCGTATCTTGCTTATTTTTGCAGGAAGGATAATGCTTAAATTTATTTTTAACATGTTTCCACAAATAAGTAGAAAACACATTCTCATTAATTAGATTGGTAGATTTTTTGATGGGAGAGGTTAGGGAGCTCTTTCTAAGTTTCAAGTATTTAAAGAAATATTTACACATTTTTTTTAAAAAATCACTGCTTCATTTCTATATAAAATAAGACAGCCTTCCTCCTGTCTTTTGCCAATCAGTAGATTTTCACTCAAGCAACCCTGTATTTATTAAGAAAATATCTATTCATGTGAAAAAAAAAACCTAGCTCTTTCAATTTTCATTTAATTTGCATTGGTATTTTGGAGGACTCTGTCACCTATTTTTCTTCATCACTAAAAATGTTATTTTTTTTCATGCTGTTTGGGTTTTAAGTATCTTCAGAAACATGATGTACACAGAGTAAAAAGGTGAAAAATGTAACATTCTTTTGTCTATGAACTTAAGTTCAGTAGCAAAAGGTCATGTCAGCAAACCAAAATGATAAACCTTGATAGGAAAAGAAGACTTGCAGCTCATGGAAGGGACAGGTTGCCTTAAAAGACAAACCAAGGATTACCTGAAGCCTGAAAGGCTAACCTAGGCTCACATTTCTTAAAATGCTTCTCATTTCTAATTCACTGTTTGAGAACAAGCAATGTAATACTAAACTCGGTGCTGGAAGTCATGATCCAGAGTATTCTATTGAAGTTGCATTAGTAGCTATACACTATCTAGGAAAAGTTGGCATATTTCTGCATCAATAACAGTTGAGATTTAGGGGATAATATAGCAAATAAGGGCTTCTCTGATGATTCACACAGTAAAGAATCTGCCCGTAATGTGGGAGACCCAGGTTCAATCTCTAGTTTGGGAAAAGCCCTTGGAGAAAGGAAAAGCTACCAACTCCAGTATTCTTGCCCAGAGAATATCATGGACAGAGGTGCCTGGAGGGCTACATTCCATGGGGTACCAAGAATTGGACACAACTGAGCAGCTAACACTTTCACGAAGCAAATAAAACTTCATTGTCATCTACTTTTTTTTAATATCAAATATAGTTCTCTTTCCCAGTGGGAGGTGATTATTACAAGAGAAAATAACTGAAATTATTTGTTTCATAGTAGTGTTTCTGTTCACATTCATGTTTTATTTATATAAGATTTATAACCAGGAAGTTATATTAACTTTGGACAATAGATATACACTACAAGTTTTTCTGCTCTACAGTAGCAAAAATTAAAGTCAGGGAGAAAGAGGAGGAAAAGAGAGAGGCGGGGAAGGAAGGGGAATGAAGGCTGGGAGGGACAAGAAGAGAACGAGAAGGAGTACCTAAAAAATAAATCAGAAAAATTTTAAAAATTAATATAAATAAACTCATTTATAAACAACCTCTGAAACTGCATTGCATTCAACAAATATTCACTGAAAATTTTACAGTGATAGTAGTAGTAGTCTGTGGAAAGTGAAAAGCAAGTTTCTATCTGCCACCTCCTTGACCTTCCCAGCTCCCTTCCCCAGCACAGACGCAAAGATACAAATTGAAACCACAATGTAATAGTTAATTTAGATTTGTTTAAATGTCTGTGGGATGATGACACAGTGCCAAATTAATTTTCTAAATGTTTAAATGGTAACATTACATTCAGTTCAGTTCAGTCGCTTAGCAACCCCATGCACTGCAGCACACCAGGCCTCCCTGTCCATCACCAACTCCTGGAGTTTACTCAAACTCATGACCATTGAGTCGGTGATGCCATCCAACCATCTCATCCCCTGTCATCCCCTTCTCGTCCTGCCTTCAATCTTTCCCAGCATCAGGGTCTTTTCAAATGAGTCAGTTTTTCGCATCAGGTGGACAAAGTATTGAAGTTTCAGCTTCAGCATCAGTCCTTCTAATTAATATTCAGGACTGATTTCATTTAAGATGGACTGGTTGGATATCCTTGCAGTCCAAGGGACTCTCAAAAGTCTTCTCCAACACCACAGTTCAAAAGCATCAATTGTTTGGTGCTCAACTTTCTTTAGTCCAACTCTCACATCCATACATGACCACTGGAAAACCATATCTTTGACTAGATGGACCTTTGTTGGCAAACTAATGTCTCTGCTTTTTAATATGCTGTCTAGGTTGGTCATATCAGCCCTGGGATTTCTTTGGAAGGAATGATGCTAAAGCTGAAACTCCAGTACTTTGGCCATGTCATGTGAAGAGTTGACTCATTGGAAAAGACTCTGATGCTGGGAGGGATTGGGGCAGGAGGAGAAGGGGATGACCGAGCATGAGATGGCTGAATGGCATCACTGATCGATGGACGTGAGTCTGAGTGAACTCCAGGAGTTGGTGATGGACAGGCAGGCCTGGCGTGCTGGGATTCATGGGGTCGCAGAGTCGGATACGACTGAGCGACTGAACTGAACTGAACTGAGGCTGGTCATAACTTTTTTTCCAAGGACTAAGCGTCTTTTAATTTCATGGCTGCAGTCACCATACACGTGATTTTGGAGCCCCCCAAAATAAAGTCGGCCACGGTTTCCCCATCTATTTGCCATGAAGTGATGGGACCAGCTGCCATGATCTTAGTTTGCTAAATAAAGAGCCATAAGCCAACTTTTTCACTCTCCTCTTTCACTTTCATCAAGAGGCTCTTTAGTTCTTCACTTTCTGCCATAAGAGTGGTGTCATCTGCATATCTGAGGTCATTGATATTTCTCCTAGCAATCTCAATTTCAGCTTTTGTTTTCTCCAGTCCAACATTTCTTATGATGTACTCTGCATATAAGTTAAATAAGCAGAGTGACAACATACAGCCTTGACATACACTTTTCTGTATTTGGAAACAGTCTGTTGTTCTGTGTCCAGTTATAAATGTTGCTTCCTGACCTTCATACAGATTTCTCAAGAGGCAGGTCAGGTGGTCTGGTATTCACATCTCATTAAGAATTTTCCACAATTTATTGTGATCCACACAGTCAAAGCCTTTGGCATAGTCAGTAAAGCAGAAGTAGATGTTTTCCTGGAACTCTCATGTTTTTTCAATGATCCAACGAATGTTGGCAGTTCGATCTCTGGTTTCTCTGCCTTTTCTAAATCCAGTTTGAACATTGGGAAATTCATGGTTAACATACTGTTGAAGCCTGGCTTGGAGAATTTTGAGAATTACTTTACTAGCGTGTGAGATGAGAGGAATTGTGAGGTAGTTTGAGCATTCTTTAGCATTGTCTTTCTTTGGGATTGGAATGAAAACTGACCTTTTCCAGTCCTGTGGCTACTGCTGAGTATTCAAGATTTGCTGGCATATTGAGTGCATCACTTTTACAGCATCATCTTTTAGGATTTGAAATAGCTCAACTGGAATTCCATCACCTCCTCTAGCTTTCTTTGTAGTGATGCTTCCTAAGGCCCACTTGACTTCACATTCCAGTATGTCTGGCTCTAGCTGAGAGATCACACCATCATGGTTATCTGGGTCACGAAGATCTTTTTTGTATAGTTCTCTGTGTCTTCTTAATATCTTCTGCTTCAGTTAGTTAGGTCCATATCATTTCTGTCCTTTATTGAGCCCATCTTTGCATGAAAAGTTCCCTTGGTATCTCTCATTTTCTTGAAAAGATCTCTATTCTTTCCCATTCTATTGTTTTCCTCTATTTATTTGCATTGATCACTGAGGAAGGCTGTCTTATCTTTCTTTGCTATTCTTTGGAACTCTGCATTCAAAGGGATATAGCTTTCCTTTTCTCATTTGCCTTTCATGTCTTTTCTTTTCACAGGTATATGTAAGGACTCCTTAGACAACCATTTTGCCTTTTTGCATTCCTTTTTCTTTGGGATGGTCTTGATCACTGCCTCCTGTACAATGTCATGAACCTCCACCCATAGTTCTTCAAGCATGCTGTCTATCAGATCTAATCCCTTGAATGTATTTCTCACTTACACTGTATAATCATAAGGGATTTGATTTAGGTCATACCTGAATGGTCTAGCGGTTTTCCCTACTTTCTTCAATTTCAGTCTGAATGTGGCAATAAGGAGTTCATGATCAGAGCCACAGTCAGCTCCTGGTCTTGTTCTTGTCAACTGTTTAGAGCTTCTCCATCTTTGGCTGCAAAGAATATAATTAATCTGACTTCAGTATTGACCATTTGGTGATGTCCATATGTAGAGTCTTCTGTTATGTTGTTGGAAGAGAGTGTTTGCTATGACCAGTGTGTTCTCTTGGCAAAACTCTGTTAGCCTTTGCCCTGCTTCATTCTCTACTCCAAGGCCAAATTCGCCTGTTTCTCCAGGTATTTCTTGATTTCCTCCTTTTGCATTCCAGTCCCCTATAATGAAAAGGACATCTTTTTTGGGTGCATCAACTTGGATTACTGTGATATTGAATGGTTAGCCTTGTAAACAAATAGCGATCATTCTATCATTTTTGAGATTGCATCCATGTACTGCATTTCGGAACCTTTTGCTGAATGTAGAGAAAAAAAAAGACATATGTCCTTTCCTCCTTGAGCATTCCAGACGTGAACTCCTCCTTGAGAACACCAGATCCTTTTCTCCATCTCAGGGACCCTGGACTTCTTATCAACCTGCTGACTCTCTCAGTTTCAACCTTTGTTTGAAATATTCAACTTTTTGAAATTGGTGGAAAACATATGCACTCAACTTCTTTGCAGTTAGATGTTCGTATTTGGAAGTATAATCAATGTGACTTCAAAACGTTTTTTAACTCATCATATGCCCTATTTGATACAAGATTTCTTGTACTTATTTAGTCATGAGTAGAAAGTAAACCTTCAGCCTGTGCATGATATACTGACTATGCATGCAAACATAATCATACACTTTCAACTCAAGTTAAAATCCTTTAAAATATTATACATTATTAAATATGCAGCTTTCCCAAGATAGCAGACCAGAAACAGAATATTTTATTTAAACAGTGAGCAATTTATGAAAAGAGCATAGGATTAAAATAAAGGGCTGTTGGTACTAAGGATTTCCCTTACTTATCATTCACTATCTATATTATTTTACATTTAATTGATTATGAATTTTATTTTGTTCACTTTAGACTAATTAAATGCTAAATATAATAGGGTCAAGATAAACTTATTTGTAGTAAAATTCATATAAATCTTAAAATCAACATGTAATCAACTATTTCACAGATCAAATATGTTAATTCAGGTAAAAATTATCTTACACAGTGCTTTTCTTATGGAAGGAAGCAGTGCCTAAAGTTTCATTCTCAGATGAGCCTCATGAGTTGTTGAGTAACAGCACTTTGAATAGCACTGGTCTAGAATAAGAGTCTTTTTATTGGAGGCCTTCAGAATTATACAGCTAGAAATTCTAAGGGCTCAACAATTCTTTTAAGTGTCTAAAGTCCACATGGAACAACAAAGTCACTACTTATATGGTATGTGCTGTGCCAAATCTCTTCAGTCATGTCCAACTCTTTGTGATCCTCTAGACGAGAATCCCAGGGACGGGGCAGCCTGGTGGGCTGCCGTCTCTGGGGTCGCACAGAGTCGGACATGACTGAAGTGACTTAGCAGCAGCAGCAGACTGTAGCCAGCCGGCTCCTCTGTCCATGGAATTCTCCAGCCAAGAATACTGGAGTGGGTGGCCATGTCCTTCTCCAGGGGTCTTCCCTAACCATAGATTGAACCCCTATCTCTTAAAAAGTCTCCTGCATTGGCAGATGGGTTCTTTACCACTAGCGCCACCTGGGAAGCCCACTTCTATGGTAGGAGTTCTCCAAATCTTTCACTGAATGAATGAGATAAGTCAGTATTTCTACTATGATTTTTTTTTTTAAAGAACAACAAATAAAATGATTTATAGCAATTTTAAACTAAAATGACCTTTCCTTTGGTGTCAATAATCTTAAAACTAAAAGAAAATTTTATTTCTAAGTGTCCTTTGCCTTTCCTGTTAATTTCTCTCTTGCAGGAAGTGCTAGTTGGAAAAATAAAACTTCAAATAGCAAGATGAGAGAATAAAGATATTTTTAGAGCACTTAGAAAATTGCTAAATGTATGTAATTTGATTTTTAGGAGCAGCAAGGTGGAAAATGGGTCTCATAAAGTGTCATTATGGGAATGTTACATTCTGATTAGTTAACAGCTCTGATACTATTCTAGATAGGAACAAATTTAGGCAATTGAACATTTTTCTGTATTATCAGAGAATTTCACTAGGTTTCCTGAGAGATATTTCACTAAGCTTTTCTCAAGTGATTTAAAAGTCACTTCTATTATTTATTTTCTGCAGTGCACAGTACGTACAGTCTTCTCTAACACTGACAGTATCCATTTCTGTTATCTCTCTCATTCCTCAGTGATTTTCACTTTCTCCATATATATTTACTATCCCGATTCTTGATCTTTTCTTTGCTTTATAATTTATTGTACCTGGCTCATCAGACACATAACAAAATTTTTCTCCATGTATGTTATTTATTCAACTTTTATCTTTTATCCGGTGAGCAATAAAACATTATGTTCCAAGTGAGAAAATATATATGAAAGTGTTGTATAAAATATAAGAGGAGGCAAGTAGTATTAATGATAGTGTTATTGAAATGTTTGAAAGGTTTCTAATTTTGAAAAAAATATCTTAACAAGAGTTGATGACAAAGATATAAGACTACATGTTTTTTAATCTATGAGAGTTTATAGAATTCCCAGGAGCCTCAGTGGTAAACTATTCACGTGCTAATGCAGGAGAGGCATGTTTGATCCCTGGTCAGAAAGATCCCCTGGAGAAGGAAAGAGGAACCCACTCCAGTATTCTTGCCTGGAAACTCCCATGGACAGTAGAGACTGGCGAGCTGCACTCCATGGGGTCACACAGAGTCAGACATGACGGAGTGACTGAGCATGCATGCACGTGAGGGTTTATAGCTATTACATTTCTGCAAAGGTAGAATCAACTCTTCAAATTACCTTAATACAGTGTCATAAGGAAATCTGATCAGTTTCTTTCCTTAGAGTAACTTCAAAAGGTAGTGAGTAGTTTTTTTTTTAATTTCTCATAAATAAATGCTATTTCTTTTCTTTTCTTTTAAATTATACAGATATTGTAATTTATACTTAACAAGTGATTTAATTTGAAGAATTTTATTCCTAGAAAACATTCAGATCTTTCAATACAAAGTTGAAGATGTGTGGTAAACTCACGTCATGTCAGACCTTAAGAATCCCAAATCACTCAATTCTTTTGCTTTTATAAATATAAGGGCTAAAAGAATTTAGATAGATTGATACTTTGAGGTGAAAGAGGGGAGTGACAAAGCTGGTTTAAAACTCAAATTCAAAATACTAAAATCATGGCATCCAGTCTCATCATTTAGTGGCAAACAGATGAGTAAACAATGGAAACAGTGAGACTTTACTTTCTTGGGATTCAAAATCACTTCAGACAGTTATTGCAAGCCATGAAATTAAAAGATACTTGTTCCTTGGAAGAAAAGCCCTGAGAAACCTAGACAGTGTATTAAAAAGCAGAGACATCACTTTGCCAACAACCATCTGTATAGTCAAAGCTATGATTTTCCAGTAGTCATGTATGGATGTGAGAGTTGGACCATATAAAGGGCTGAGTGCCAAAGAATTGATGCTTTCAAACTGGTGCTGGAGAAGATTCTTGAAAGTGATGGACAGCAAAGAGATCAAACCCGTCAATCCTAAAGGAAATCCACCCTGAATATTCACTGGGAGGACTGATGCTGATGTTGAAACTTCAGTACTTTGGCCATCCGATGCAAAGAGCTGACTCATAGGAAAAGACTGAAGACTGGGAAAGATTGAGGGCATGAGGAGAAAGGGGTGACAGGATGAGATGGCTGGATGGCATCAGCAACTCAATGGATATGAATTTGAGCAAAATCCAGGAGATAGTGAAGGACAGGGATGCCTGGTCTGCTGCAGTCCATGGGGTTGCAAATAGTCAGACATGACTAAATAACAACTATATGTTTTTTTTAATATAATATCCACATCAACTTCTTTCATGGTTAAAATCTTATATATCAAGGAAATAAATAGAATAAAAGTAATTTAACACATAGACACATAAACTATGATAAAACTACATTTCTTATATTTTAATAGCTGTGTCAGGTTGTTTATTCCTTCATAGGAAACAGTGTCCGGAGGAGATGTCATCCCTATATCCCTTTAGATAGTCAAAAAACCTGTCTATTCTTAGACTGTCCCTCACAGTAGCCTATAAGGTGAAATGGCATTCCTGACTTATTCGTTCATATTTTGGCTTGATGATATCAGTTCAGTTCAGTTCAGTTCAGTCACTCAGTTGAGTCTGATTCTTTGAAACTCCAATGGACTGCAGCACACCTGGCCTTCCTGTCCATCACCAACTCCTGGAGTTTGCTCAGACTCATGTCCACTGAGTCGGTGATGCCATCCAACCATTTCATCCTCTGTCATCCCCTTCTCCTCCAGCCTTCAATCTTTCCCAACGTCAGGGTTTCTTCAAATGAGTCAGTCCTTCACATCAGGTGGCCAAAGTATTGGAGTTTCAGCTTCAGTATCAGTCCTTCCAATGAATATTCAGGATTGATTTCCTTTAGGATGGACTGGTAGGATCTCCTTGCCATCCAAGGGACTATCAAGAGTCTTCTTCAACACCACAGTTCAAAAGCATCAATTCTTCGGCACTCAGCTTTTTCTCACATCCATACATGAAAGCTTTAACTAAATTGATGATATAAGCATATATAAAAGAATATTATGAATATGCTTTAACTAAATTAATTATTGATAGTTATGCACTAAAGCAACACTTCCCAAATGCATTTCTTATGTGCCAAAAGATTTTTTAGTTTTAATCAACTTTTTGTGTTTATACATCCCTCACCTTTTCATTTACTTTCTATTTTTCTATTGCATTTGCAATTATATTCTGAAATCACACAAAGGAAAAAAAAATATGACTTAGCAAACAGCAGAAAAAAAAGTTCTGATATGGGGATCAAAACCTTAGCTAAACAGCAAACATCCTGCTGTGCTCAGTTGCGTCCTACTCTTTGCTACCCCATAGACTATAATCTACCAGGCTCCTGTGCCCGTGAAACCTGTGCCTCCTACTTGGCAGGTGGATTCTTTACCATTGCAACACCTAGGAAGCACAAATAGAAAATAATTCTAGGGAAATAAAGTAACGAGACTTTAGCAAGTATAAGGATAGAACCCAAGTACGATGTCACAAATTCTATGGATTGGCTAGATATGAATCTATATTTAGATTAATGTTTTCCTTGGCATGTGTGGAACATAATAAGATCATCACTGCCAATGCTAACACTTCAGTCAGAAAGGAATTTTCTCTTCTGATAATCATACAGAAGAGCTTTCTCAGCGCCTGTTCGTCTTTTCTAAAATTTTGGTGCACTGTGTTGCATATGGGATCCTGTTCCCCACACCCCTTGCATTGGAAACATGGGGTCTTAACCACTAGGCCACCAGGGAAGTCTCTCTTAGTGTCTTTGCTGTTTTAGTCACTAAGTTGTGTCCAACTCTTGCAACCCCCTCAGCTTCTTTAGAGGAACATTTTATAATGTTCTCTGTAACATTCTTTAAAACAAAATCTATACTTTGTACTTATTTTGCTTTGCTGAATTAAATGACATATTTGCCAATCAATGTTTGGGAAAATTGATTAAAGGAAAAAAAAGAACAACAAGGAAGTAACAAGTGCTCATTTGTCTCTGACTTATTGGGACCCTATGAACTGAAGCCTACCAGGCTCTTTTGTCCATGGAATTTTCCAGAGAAGAATACTGGAGTGGATTGCCATTTCCTACTCCAGGGGATCTTCCTGATCTAGTCTCCTGAAAGTGAAGTGAAGTCGCTCAGTCGTGTCCAACTCTTTGCCACCCCATGGACTGTAGCCTAACAGGCTCCTCCATCCATGGGATTTTCCAGGCAAGAGTATTGGAGTGGGTTGCCATTTCCTTCTCCAGGAGATCTTCCCAACCCAGGGACTGAACCCAGGTCTTCTGCATTGTAGGCAGACGCTTTACCATCTGAGCCATCAGGGAAGTTCTAGTCTCCTGAACTAGCTGGCAAATTCTTTACCACTGCACCACCTGGGAAGCCCCAAAGTATAAAGTAAATAAGAAGATAAATATTTAACGCAAAATATATTTATTGGGGATTTATTTAGATTAAAATATGACAATCATGATGAATTCACACTTTGAGATTAAATCAGTATTATTTGTTTGATTCATATAAATGAGAAGAATCTTTTCTTCCAGAAAGTGTTATCATCAGAGCCATTTGATTTCTGTGCATTATTCTTTGTTTCTTTAGAGTTCTTTATTATTGCTATGCATGAACTGACATCAAATAATATTTTCTAGTAATACTTTGATGCCTTAGTATTATTGGTGAAATGTACATTCTTCTCTTCCTTTACTCTGACATAATGCAAAAATATAATAATTGCATGGCTATGATTGAAACTCCTTTTCAAATCTGAGTCAGAGTTGCCAATAAAATTGACTCATAAAAAAAAAAGACTCATATAAAACAAAGTGTTACATTAATAGCTACCTTAAAAGTGGTTTTATTTTCATACAAGTGGCTTTCTTTTCACACAGTGCACACCATATCAAGAAAGCTGTTTAACAAGTGAGAGTTGCTCAAGGAAGCTGAATTTTTAAATTAGCATTGATTTTTTCTGAAACTAATCTGTTTTAAAAGAGAATAAAGTCACTAATTCCACAAGAATTAAAATTAAAATATTTGAAAATTTATTTAGAAAATTGTGTAAGGACTTAGTTTATAATTTATATTTGCTAGTATTTATATCTAAATTACTTTTTTCACAGGAAACTCCAGTTTTACTTCTCATGAAATCAGACATGCATCTACTATTACATATATATCCATTAGCACAAGCTTATCACTGAACCATAATGTGACATACCTTGGAGAAATTCACTCATATTTTAATACAAAGCATTGTCTTACGGATATATATTTTTTAAATTTATAATATATCATCTCAGCTTAAAATACAGCTCAATTTTGAACTATATGCATACTTTATTTTCCTGACATGCCTGGATTATTGCCTCCTAAAACAGGATATTTCCATTGCATGTGAATATAAGCAAATAGTTTTGAAATTTATATGTATAATTATTTAATAACTTCTTTATTTGGTGTTTAAGGTTAGAATTCATAAATGTATGAGGTAAACATAAGATGTAATGTTGGTCAGTGATCCTTCTCTGCTTGTTTTCAGGGAAACATCAAATGTGGAATATTTTAAGTCAGTTCTGATAGAGTCCCTTTTTATCTTATACTTCAGAATAGCATTATAAATCTAAATCAATTTGTCCATGATGGTGGTTTACAGAGAATGTCATACTACAAAAATGGTTTCTCCCTTTGGCATTGGAATGTTGAAGTACTTGTGAAGTTTTCAGTTTTTTGTAGCAGAGTCAATACTTATCCCAGGAAGCTGAGGTCAGGGCCTAGACTCTGTTTGCCAGTATACTTGTTAATATAACAGGAAAGGTCTAAAATAACATTGTCTCGGGACAATTCTTATAAAACTAATATTAGTTGCCATGAATATGAAAATTGATTTGGATTGATATGATCAACATATTCTTCTACGGTATGTACATTTGTGTTCAATTTTTTACATATTTCTGATTATTTACAATTTCATATCTTATTCTAAATAAATATGTCCAGACAAAGATTGAGAGCATTATTTTCCTTGCTTATACAGATGCTTAATAAAAAAAAAACAAACCATTGACTTTTAATATTGATATTTTAAAACAAAATAGTTTCTTAACTAATTGACAGATTAGTTGGAAATAAAAATAATGCATTATATAAGGAAGCATAAGACAAAATAATTCAAAGTAAAGTTCAAACTGAATGCCTTTATAAGATGAAACTTCCCCTTTTATCTTAATAGGATAATCAATAAATAGACATAGGCCCAAGAAACCTATAATACCAAAAATTCAAATTCAACAATATTTCTGATAAGATGTTGAGTTCAAATGAAATTTCTCTTTTGCCTTATTATTTTTAGTTTTGGTAAACTCTACATAAGTTAATAATTTTTAAGTGTAGAGTACGTTAGCATTAAGTACATTAACACTGTTATACAATGATCATCATTCATCAACATAATATTTTCATCATCCCAAGCTGAAATTCTGTACCTATTAAACAATATTTGCCCATTCCCTTCTTCCCGCCCCTAGTAACCACTGTTCTATTTCCTGGCTTTGCAAATTTGACTACTATACATACCTTCAGTCAGTTCAGTTCACTCGATCAGTCACGTCGGACTCTTTGCAACCCCATGGACTGCAGCACGCCAGGCTTGCCTGTCCATCACCAACTCCCAGAGTTTGCTCAAACTCATGTCCATTGAGTCAGTGATGTCATCCAACCATCTCATCCTCTGTCATCCCTTTCTCATCCTGCCTTCAATCTTTCCCCTCATCAGAATCTTTTCAAATGAGTCAGTTCTTCGCATCAGGTGGCCAAAGTATTGGAGTTTCAGCTTCAACATCAGTCCTTCCAATGAACACCCAAGACTGATTTCCTTTAGGATGGACTGGTTGGATCTCCTTGCTGTCCAAGGGACTCTCAAGAGTCTTCTCCAACACCACAGTGCAAAAACATCAATTCTTCAGTGCTTAGCTTTCTTTATAGTCCAACTCACGTCCATACATGACTGCTGGAAAAACAATAGCCTTGACTAGATGGACCTTTGTTGGAAAAGTAATCTCTGCTTTTTAATATGCTGTCTAGGTTGGTCATGGCTTTTCTTCCAAGGAGTAAGCATCTTTTTATTTCATGGCTGCAGCCACCATCAGCAGTGATTTTGGAGACCATAAGATAAAGTCAGCCACTGTTTCCACTGTTTCTCCATCTGTTTCCCATGAAGTGATGGGACCAGATGCCATGATCTTAGTTTTCTGAAGGTTGAGCTTTAAGTCAACTTTTTCACTCTCTTCTTTCACTTTCATAAAGAGGCTCTTTAGTTCTTCGCTTTCTGCCATAAGAGTGGTGTCATCTGCATATCTGCGGTTATTGATATTTCTCCCGGCAGTCTTGATTCCAGCTTGTGCATCTTCCAGCCCAGTGTTTATTATGATGTACTCTGCATATAAGTTAAATAAGCAGGGTGACAATATACAGCCTTGATGTACTCCTTTTCCTATTTGGAACCAGTCTGTTGTTCCACATATACCTGAAGTGCAGTCATTTGCCATTTTTTCTCTTGTGTCTGGTTTACTGCACTTAGCAAATGCCAAGATTCATTCATGTTGTAGTGTGTATCAGAATTTCTTTCCTTCTTAAGGCTGAACACTATTTCATTGTATGTATATATCCCATTATGCTTTATGAATTTATCCATAGATTGATCAAATGAAATTCTCAAGTAATGTGGAATTATTTCCCAACATGCATATGCATAGAGAATTTCATGCTATTTATTTATCAATACATTTCTTATTTGGTCAATGTGTTCACAATTAACTTATTATATAAAGGACAGTCATAAGTTTTTGATCAAAGTACCTGGAGGATTCGGGAAAGCATACATATTCAAAAGAGAATGATGTTTTTAGAAGCCTCTCTGAACAGCCCCATGAAGTCTGCTAGGTCACAAAGCACAGTGAAATATCAGCAGACAAGTGACATTATTAAAATTAAAAACTTCCTTTAGGAGTCATTTATAAAATTGTGTTTTATTTAGACTCTCTGTGAAACTCCCATTTTCAATTTCTTTTAAAAGGCTTAAGTATACTTATAGTGTTTGAAGCATTTTATTATACCTGGAAATACAATTTCCAGGTAAACAGGCACTGTAACTGAACAGGGCTCTGTGGGGCCTTCCTGGGAGAGAGTCCCCTGCCTCTTTTCCCATACTGTCTACCTGCCTCTTGTTTGTAGACAAGCTTTGGTCTCCCAGGTATCCTCTAAATCACAAAAGACTAGCTGAAGAATTAGTAATTGAAAGAAAGTGAACATGTGGTAACAACATGTATCAGTTAAACCTGGAGAATTCGTAACAGTTTGAACCATAAATCAGCCATATATTTTGAGTTTCTCTCTGAAAGATAAAGATAACAGTGTCTGATGCACAATCCTGAGCTGTTTTAGATACTAAAATGCCCATCAGGTGGAAGAAGTTGCCTGCATAATGACCATGAACATGTACCTCTGAAACTAGCTGGAGCCTGAGGATTAAAGAGGTTAATCCCTGTTACCTCACCATCAACCAATCAGAGAATGTTGCCTGAGCTGATCACACACCCTGCAACTCTCTCCCTTCCCCTTCGTTCAAACATCCTTCCCTGAAACCCATCTGGGATGTTGAGGTGTTTTGAGCATTAGTTGTCTATACTCCTTGTTTGGTGTCTACAGAAAACTTGCAGTTTCCTTCACCACAACCTGGTGTTAGCACACAGGTGTTAAAGCAAGCAGGTAAGGAGACTCAGGGCCTCTGGTCCCCATCACTTCATGGCAAATAGAAGCGGAGAAAGTGGAAGCAGTGACAAATTTTCTCTTCTTGGGCTCCAAAATCACGGCGGATGGTGACTGCAGCCATGAAATTAGAAGATGGTCACTTCTGGGAAGGAATGCGATGACAAACCTAGACAGCATATTAAAAAGCAAAGACATCACTTTGCTGACAAATCCATATAGTCAAAGTTATGGTCTTTCCAGTAGACATAAATGGATGTGAGAGTTGGACTATAAAGAAGGCTGAGCGCAAAAGAATTGATGGTTTTGAACTGTGGTGTTGGAGAAGACTCTTGAGAGTCCCTTGGACTGCAAGGGGATCAAACCAGTCAATCCTAAAGGAAATCAACTCTGAGTATTCATTAGAAGGACTGATGCTGAAGCTCTAATACTCTGGCCACCTGATGCAAAGTGTCAACTCATTGGAAAAGACTATGATGCTGGGAAAGATTGAAGGCAAAAGAAGAAAGGGATGACAGAGGATGAGATAGTTAAATAGCATCACCGGTTCAATGGATATGAACTTGGGCAAACTCTGGGAGATAGTGAGGGACAGAGAGGCCTGGCATGTTGCAGTCCATGGGGTTGCAAAGAGTCAGACACAACTTAGTGACTGAGTGACTGAACCCCAACAAGCAGACTCAAGGTTGGTTTGGTAAAAACATTATTGTACAAATAACTTTATAAATAGTGTCAACTGTGGGAAATGTCATGAAGACAAAATCCAATATCCTATGAGGATTTTAATAAAAGCACATAACCTGATATGGCTAAGGAAGATCCCATTCCTTTGAATCTCAGAGCCGTTCCGCTGAACCTCAGACTTCATTTTTGTCTAAAGCCTACTTTCCTTACTACATGTTATGAGCTTGTCTTGTAAAGCGTTAGGAATATGGGTTGCCTGTGTTCAAATTCTAACCCTGCTATGTTTTAAGTATATGACCTAATAGTCATATACTATAGCAAGTATATGTATATAATAGCAAGTCAAATAATCTCTTTGAGTTTTATTACAAATAAAATATAGATACTAATACTACCTTATTCATAGAGATAAAAATAAAAAGAAATTATATGTGTAGCACATTTGGAATAATATCTGGCCAATGATAAGCACTATATACTTGTTGGCCATTACTAGATATTTTTCCTCTGGACTGGCTGCAATTAAGCTACAGATGGAAAGGATACAATAGTCTCTAATGATAAAGATAGTTATGTCCATACTTCAGTTCATTAGTCCTTCATCCCTTGTACCAACTGAATCTCATCTTTGTCTCTTGCCATAAAACACCCTTTTAAAAATGCATATTTTTAAATACTTTTTTGGAAATGATGCCAAGATTTTATCATCTCAGTCCGTGCTCACTTTAGATGATCCGCTATCACTGTTTATGGCATGTTAGATAAGTTCCACTGTAGCACAGAAAAAGCATGAACCTTTTCCACTGAAAGATAACTGAGAGGCATGCCAAACTGAAAAGAAAACACTCTGTGTGACTGCCTTCAGGACACTTGCTGAAGGCGTTTAGGTACTTCATTTGTAAACTGAGAGAAAATGTACATTTCTTTAATACAATCTGGTCTCTTATAATATTGATTTTAGGAACCAAAGCACTTCAACACTAAAATGACAACATTTTTAATGGATGTATTTTGGTCAAAATCCAAAGTACAGTGAATTGATATCTTAGACATGCAATCTTCAAAAATGAACATATTCTAGGCAGAAAAATGAATCATCTTTCTCTAAACAAGCCACTTCTAGAAATCATAATATCTGTCACATTTTAATGACAGACAGATGGGATATTCCTTTTGTAATTACCGTGTCCTCTTTAAACTGAGTTACTGACTGTATGATCCCATCTTGTATCAAAATATAATCTTCTAAAAAGACATGTCTTCTCTTGGGGCTGATTCTTAATAGACGTATGTGCCTCATGCTCTCCTAACCCTATGACTGCTTTTGGTTTTACTTGAATAAGACATGGATTTCTGTGTGTTATCTTACAATTGCAGTGTGCTCAGAAGTTATTTTATGCCAAGTCTTAAAGACCTTGAGCTACTGTAATGTACAACATTGAATTCCCACAGGCACATTCTGCTAACCATCTGAAGTCTTCTCCTGCCTAAACACAAAATACAACATCTGTCCTGCAATTCCAGATCTTTGCTAACAGCTTCCTCTAGGAACTGCCATTACTAGCAAACAGTATATTGCACTAGCTACTGGTTTATGTGATCAGAAGAAAAAGACTTTTACTACTTATGCTTCTTTAGAAAAGAGTTCATTTAAATAGCATATGCAAATCAATTATTAATGAAAAATTGGCATGCATCACACGCTGAGAATAATGTTTAACTATATGCTGGTAGAAAATAATTCCAATAAGCTGGAATAAGTGAAATATAAATTTCACTTATTCTATAGAGTGCTGGAAAATAATGTGAGGTTATTTTTCTTCTTTTAGGAAAATGGATGCTAAATTGTATTTAAACCATGGTATAAAAGCAAAATGTTATATAAATGTACTCAGGCTATTTTCTAATGGTCATCATATCCCTTGGTGAAAGCTTTATTATTCAGTTTTAGAAGTTACTTGAAACAGAAACTTTAAAACTTTTTTTTTTTTTTAACTCAGTGGCCATGATACTGGAAAGTCAGGGATATACAAAAGCTGTCAGCCACACTGAACATTAAGAATTTGAAAAACAATGAAAAATGCCAGGTTGAGATGATGCTGAGCCAGCTTATTTATGTTTAGCTTGGTTAGTAAGCAGAACTACAACATCTAAAATACTTACTTCTTTGTCACTTCCATAATTTTAAAAGAGATTGTAAGACACCATCGAATGATAAACCAAATAGGATGTGCTGAGTAGTTAAAGTTCATAAATAACTGACATCATTAAGAAAAGCTAAGAAATACATGCTATTTTTATTGGGTTTAATGTAAATATAGTTCTGAAATACAGTATGATGCATCAAATTACATTCTATTTCCAGATGATCTTCATTTTTAAAAATAAATATTATGCTTTGTATCTTTAAAAAATTCAGTCTCAAATTATAATTTGTTTTCTTGAAAAAACAGCTCGGTAGCAATGTGTCATGTTTCTGAGATCTTTTCACTCTGAGGAAAAACTCAGGGAAAAGTATAAAATAATAAGAAATCTTTGAGTGTGGTTACATAGTTATGACAATTATTTATCCAATAAAATAATAGATTTTTCAGCTTCAGACCTTACACAGAAATTATATTTCTTAACTTCTTTATTTTTAATAAAGAGGAAACTGACATTCACAGGTAAAAAGTGACTTAGTCAATCTCAATTCTAGCTACTACCATAAATTTTATTGTATAAGAAACGAATTGCCAGTCTAGGTTCAATGCAGGATACAGGATGCTCAGGGCTGGTGCACTGGGATGACCCAGAGGGATGGTATGGGGAGGGAGGTGGGAGGGGGATTCAGGATGGGGAACACGTGTACACCCATGGCGGATTCATGTTGATGTGTGGCAAAACCAATACAATATTGTAAGATTAAAAAAATTATAATAATAATAAAATTAAAAAGAAATTTCAAATAGCACCCCGTGTATCTACTTGTAAACTTTATTAGCAATTTATCAAAATATGCTGAATGAATTTAATCCATTCTTCAATATATATACCAATGTGTTCAAATATATACCATGTATATATACATGTATAATAGTATATGTACTACATATGCATATCATTAAATACTGAACTGATTACTATAATAATGTACAGTAGCTACAGACAAATACTGTTTGATTTCACTTTTACAGCATACATAGAAAGTCAAATTCATGGAGACAGAAAGTATCTATACTTTAGTAGATGCCAGGGAACAGGGGTGTGGGAAGGAGAATGGGGACCTAATGCTTAATGGGACAGTTTCAGTCTAGGAAAGTGAAAAATTCTGGAGATGGATGATGGTGAGAGTTCCACAACAATGCAAATATACTTAGAGCCACTGAAATGTACATTAAATCTGGAGAGGCTATTAATGGGCTTTGATCTAATTTTTTCATAGGGTTACTTATTTTCTTATTGTTAAATTTTGGATTCTTCCTATATTTTGAGTAATAATCCTTTATCAAACATGCTTTTTGAAAATATCTTCTCCAAGTCTATGTCTTGTCTTCTCATTCTGTTGACTTTGTCTTTCACAGAGGAGTTTAATGAAGTCGAGTTGATCAGTTTTTTCATGGATCATGCCATTTGTTGTACCTAAAAAGTAATCACCATACCCCAGCTCATCTAGGTTATCACCTACCTTACCATCTAAGGAGTTTTTTGTTCTGTGTTTTGTATTTGTATCTGTTATCCACTCTGATTTAATTTTTGTAGACTTCTATATCTAGATTCTTTGCTCCATTGTATTGCCTTCCCTTTATCAGAGATCACTTGACTATACTCATGGAGGTCTTTTCTGGACATTATGTTCTGCTCCATTGATCTATTTGTCTATTCTTTGACCAGTACTATACTGTCTTGATAACTATGTGCTTAGTCATTCAGTTGTGTTTGCCTCTCTGAGGCCTTATAGACTAGCCCACCAGGCTACTCAGCCCATGGAATTTTCCAGGCAAAAATACTGGAGTAGAGTGCCATTTCATACTCCAGGGAATCTTTCCAACTCAGGGATCAAGCCTCCACCTCCTGCACGGGCAGGCAGATCCTTTACCACATTCTTTACCATTACGTGATTTTAAGGTAAGTCTTAAAATCAAGTAGTGTCAGTTCTCCAACTTTCTTCTCCTTCAATATTGTGTTTCCTGTTCTATATCTTTGCCTCTCCACATAGACATTAGAATCAGTTTGTTAATATACATAAAACATGTATGAAAATGCATGCATTGCTTAAACTTAGTGTATGGATTGCACTAAGTTTATCTTAGCTTTGGAAGAATTGACATCTTGACAATATTGATTCTTCTTATCAAGAATATGGAGATAGCTCTCCATTTATTAACTTCCTTGATTTCCTCTATTGGAAATTTACAGCTTTCCACAAATAGATCTTACATATATTTTGTTAGATTTATTCAGAAGTATTTCATTTTGGAGGGTGCTCATATAAACAGAATTTTGCTTTTATTTCAAACTCTACTTGAAATAACTAGTGACTACTTTGAATGTAAACTGTGTGTTTTGCCACTTGCTATAACTTACTCATTTCAGGAGCAATTTTGTCAGTTCTTTTAGATTTTACACATAGACAGTTGTATCCTCTGTGAACAAGGAGAGTTTTATATCTTCCTTTCCAAACATATAGCTAACATTTCCTGTTCTTGCCTAATTCCACTAGCTAGGACTTGCAGTACAATGTTGAAAAGCAGTGGTAAAAGGGGACATCCTTACCTTGTTCTTGATCTTAGTGGAAAAAACTGAATTTTTTGACATTAAGCATGGTGATAGCTGTAGATTTTTGGAGATATTGTTTGTGAAAGCAAAGACGCTCCCTTCTGTTCCAAGTTGATTGAGAGTTTTTATCATGAACAGATCATGGATTTTGTCAAATGCTTTTTATACATCTATTGACATGATAGTGTATTTCTCAGTTTTTTGCCTGTTCACATGATGTATCACATTTACTGATTTTCTAAGGTTGAATCACTTACTTGGGACAAACTCTAGGTATCCATAGTTTTGTTAAAATTATACATATACCACACACACACACTCACACTCTTCCAGGCTTCCCTTGTGGCTCAGCTGGTAAAGAATCCACCTGTAGTGCAAGAGACCTGGGTTTGATCCCTGGGTTGGGAAGATCCCCTGGAGAAGGAAAAGGATACCCACTCCAGTATTCTGGCCTGGAGAATTCCATGGATTGTATAGTCTATGGGATTGCAAAGAGTCAGACACAACTGAGTGACTCACTCTCTCACTCACTCAATACACACTTCCCCAGTGGCTCAGTGGTAAAGAATCTGCCTGCAATGCAGGAGCCACAGGAATCGTAGCTTCAATCTCTGGATTGGAAGATCCCTTAGAGGAAGGAATGGCAGCCCCTTTCAGTATTCTTGCCTGGAGAATCCCATCGACATAGAAGCCTAGTGGGCTACAGTCCACAGAGTTTCAAAGAGTCAGACACAATTAAGTGACTTAGCACACACACATGTATATGTGTGTGTGCATATATATATATATATATATATATATATAGAGAGAGAGAGAGAGAGAGAGACTAAAATCATAGGCATTTATAGATATTTAATCAATATTATAAGTGAGAGTATGCTGAAATAAAAACTAGTGGGAATAAGAATATATCAAGGAAATAAAAATAGCAAAGGAATAAAGTATTGATAATAGAATTACAATTTTGCCGAAATTAGTACAGATACAATTTTCACTGTGAATAGTGAATAATGAAATGTGAGCTAGATACAAAAGTCCTCCATAAAACTTTACAAAATATTAGAAGTGAAGTGAAATTCACTGAATTACATACACACATATGTATTATTTGAAAAATGTTAAAAGATGATAAAAGTGCTCTCTCATCAAGTAAGACACAATCTCTTAGACCATTCCAAAATAATTCATTTGTGGGATGTTTGTTCTTTTTTACCCTTTTTCCATTTGTTCTCTGATCCTACCACAAAAGGAAAGACCTTCTCACAATGCTTCAATTCCTAGGGTTTCTAATCAGCATAGATTCTCTGATACAGAGATAGTTGAAAGCTATACCTAAAGGCATTGAAACCACAGTATTCATTTACATGATTCCTCACTGGGATAAACTCTCTGATGAAGAATAAGTCTTGAGTTATACCATAATTCTTTCCACATTCCTAACTTCCATAAAATTTCCCCCTACATTATCCATAGTGATCAGATTTGAAAGGTTTCTTACCATTAATACTAATGAGATGTTCAGAAAGACACAGATCCTTCACAAATGTCTTTCCACACTACTTATATTTGCTTTGTTTCTTACTAATCTTTCTTCCTTGATGCTGAATAAGTCACTAGTCATGGAAAAAGGCCTTCTCACATTCATTATATTCACTGGCATTTTCACCTGGATTAGATCTCAATTTAAAAAATAAATACATAAAATATGACGTTTCTTGAGTTTTATGGTTTATCATGTATGTATATTTTCCAAATGTATGTAAATTATATGTGAAGACTATAGATATTTCTATATTCTGTCCATGTAAAGAGTTGCTCACTAGGTGACTCTTTGCTTCTGAATAAGTCTGTTGTTTAGTTGTTATGTCAGGTTTGTCTTTGTGACCCCATCGACTGCAGCACATCAGGCTACTCTATCCTCCACTTTCTTCCAGAGTTTGCTCAAATTTTCACTAAGTTAGTGATGCTACTTAATCATCTCATCCTCTGCTGCCTTCTCATTTTGCCTTCAGTCTTTCCAAGCAAGCATCAGGGTCTTTTCCAATGAGTCAGCTCTTTGCATCAAGTGGCCAAAGTATTGGAGCTTCAACTTCAGTGTCAGTCCTTTCAATGATTGTGCTGTGCTTAGTAGCTCAGTCGCGTTGGACTTTTGCAACCCTATGGACTGTAGCCTGCCAGGCTCCTCTGTCCATGGGATTCTCCAGGCAAGAATACTGGATTAGGTTGTCATGCCCTCCTCCAGGGGATCTTCCTACCCAGGGATAGAACCCAGGTATCCCGCATTTCAAGTGGCTTCTTTACCATCTGAGCCACCAGGGAAGCCCTTTCAATAAATATTCAGGGTTGATTTCCTTTAGGACTGACTGGTTGGATCTCCTTGCAGTGCAAGGGATTCTCAAGAGTCTTCTCCAGCATCATAATACAAAAGTATCAATTATTCGGCGCTCAGTCTTCTTTAAGTTCCAACACACATGACCATACAAGACTAATGAGGCATAAATAAATAAAGTTATTTTTACTTTTCTTAATACTCTTACCTTTTAAAAATTATTCAAATTTGAATATAAAATAAAAGATGCATGTTGAAAGTGAGCATGTATTATTAGATGAATATTACATGTTTAAAATGTCCTCCTGAGTTCTGTTTTTTTGTTTTTCAAATTGTATATTTTATTTCTAATAATATCTTCAGCTAGAAAATTCAGACCTATGCATTGTAATTTTTCCATCCTTCCATTATGTTTCATTTATCTTATTTCATCTATCTCAGTTTTATAAGATAATTTCTTAGTTTTACCTCTTGGTTCCTAGATTAAGTATAGATTTCTTGTCAGTTTTATATCATTTAGCCAAGATTCCTTCCCGTATTCCAATCAAGAGATAAATAATGAATTGGAAATATAAAGATTCATTAAAACCAAGCATCTGAAGTTCTTCTGTGTGTAGCCCTCTGTGCTCACACCACTGAAAATGACTTGCCTATGGATCATGTTGTTATATTTTCAAGAAATAATCAGTTTTCTTCTAGATCCTTAAAATAAACCTGGGAAGACAGAGCCCCATGGTACCCTTAGTGATATAAGGCTTTTGTGGTGGGACTATACTATCTTTCTAATGATAGGAAATTGAATCTATGAGATCATAAAGACCATTTAAGTAGAGAAAGGACTCTTGTTCTAAAGTTAAAGAGTGATTTTTCATTTAATAATACTTGTTTAATTTTTTCTTGGCTTTGTAAATAAATCAAATAATGCCTAAATAATTATAGTTTTTCTTCCTTCCAACCAATGATCATGTGTTTTACTTTTTATTCTTTTTACTTAATCTCTCATTTAGGATAATACTTTAAAAACTTCTTTCTTTTTGGTTTAAAATTTATTTCTTCATGTATCTATTTTCTTGTATTTTAATGATGTGTTGGAATACAAATGCTAAAACTATAGGAAAGGTATGAATTTAAATTAGTCATACACAACACAAGATAAAATTCAATAACTTCTACGACTAGAAGTACACTTGACTTGCTCATGAATAATTGTTTCTTTGTTTTAAATAATGCAAAACACTTGACTAGGGACCATGAGCAGAATGCTCCTAAATAACATTCACTTGAAAAACGCTCATGGAACAGCAGAGAGCCCAACAGTCCTCTATGCCCTCAAAAATTTTACCCCTAATCATACTAATTTTGGGGCCCAAGAAAAAACGACCATTTCATTCAAAGTAATTACGTTTTGAATCCTCAGCTTGAAAATCTAGATTGATAATATACTATGGCTTGCCAGTGAGATGACCATACTTGTATAGATGGCTAATCAAGACTAGACAGGGTAACAATTTCTAATTTATGGAAAGAGAAAATCTCTCAGAAGAATAACATCATTTTTGAAATAGCACTGTGACATTATGAGATGTTATGTTTAAATAACTCCCAATATAAATATCTGTGAATAGCAGCTGATTGCTGAATCCAATGTTACAGAAAGTTACTTTCCACCTTTAATGTTTTCTTTACAGATCAAACCTCCTCTGAAACTGTAACATTTTAATAAATAACAGCCTCCATCCAATTTTTTTCTCTTAAATAGAAATTTTAATGAATTCATCCTTTCTGACATTTGCATTTGTCTTTAAATGCCAGAAGATAACAGAGTTTTAATCATTCCAAATAGCTTTTTAATTATAGACCTAATTACTTTTGCAGAAGGTTAAGCTCCACAAACAGGAATAAAACTATTTGCTTGCACTTTGTGTGAAGAATAATGTTCTGCTCTTGAGTTAGCTGTTTGTTAAATGTATTTGGTCAGTTTTATGTGATTATTTAGTGTAAGAAGACAGTTAATTTTTAAGAAAATTTTGCATTATGCAATGTGAACCAAGTAATATTTTTTAATTAATTATAGAGTTAGAGAGGGAGCAAGAGATACTTAGCATGAGAAATGGCATATTAGTAATTGCTAGCCTCATCCTTCACAGCTGTACCCAGAGCATTGGTGCTTCAGTCTCTGGGAAGTAAAAGGTTGTCATCTTAGTGCTGATGAAAGAATTTACTGCTATAAAGTTCTTGACAACGAAGGGGATTATTATTTGGGAGCTGTGTTCTGAGTGAGGGCTGGACAATGACTTTTAGAGAAAACAAAATCTACTAAATTCTTATTTGGGTAGTTCTCTTGTTTGCTTTGCATTGCCAGGTGCAAATGAGTGAGTTTTGAGTGTATGGTATCACCAAAATAAATCTGTCATCTTCAGTCATTCTATTTCACTGATCCAAAAAGTTATATGTGAATGATGAAAATGAGCCCCTAACAGGGTCATTTTTTTTGTGAGTTAGGTATTCTGTTTTATGAAGAAATGCCAGAATTGTTTAAATACTCCCACTTAAATTCTCATTTGGGTAAAAATGGTCAAAGTTCATGACAATTTAATTTGATTGTTCATATCACTATGGAAGATACTTTCACATTTCTCACACTTATTATAGCTGCAGCAGACAGGAGAAAGAAAAGACTAATACTGTACTGACACTAAAATCTACTAAGAGTAATCAAGAATCCATTAGCTAGATAGGCAGGCAACTAGGTTTAACAGATCATGTCTGTTAGAATAACTGAGCTCACCCCCTATCCCCACTGAATACTGCAAACCAGATATGACTCCTGATCTGTGGGGAACTTGTGGTTACAGGAGACACTCTATTCATCACCACATTTAGTCACTGACATTTCAAGGCTGGAGAAAGAAAGGTGGAGTTTCCCTTGCTGCGCATCATATTCCAATGAGAAGAAATAAATTATTTAAGATAGAGTCAATTGAACAATGTTTATAGACATTGGTAAATATATATTTTTATGGAGGTTTTCCTAAATATTTATTGTATGCATAAAGATTTCTCAGTTCAGCTCAGTTAATCCAGCTTTTACAGTTAGTTTAGTTAAACCAGTTTTATTGCATGTCTTCCATATATATCCCTGCTGGCTCAAATGGTAAAGAATCTGTCTACAGTGCAGGAGACCCTAGGTTTGACCCCTGGGTCAGGAAGATACCCTGGAGAAGGGAATGGTTACTGATGTCAGTGTTCTTGTCTGGAGAATCCCACTGACAGAGGAGCCTCATGAGCTACAGTCCATGGGGTCGCAAAGCATTAAACACAGTTGAGCCATTAGCATACATCAGACCTGTGTCATGTGCTTGTTGTAAAACAAGAATAAGGAGCATTTCACTGGAGGCTTCTTGCAGTCTGTTCTGCCAAAAAATTAAGGATGAGGTACAAAATGTAAATGATGGACTATGTACAGAGGTATAGGATATGGATGTGGTCTGCAAGGGGGGTTCCAGTAAAGCTTCCTAGAAGAGCTGAATGTAGGGCCCTCCCTAGAATAACTGAGTTATCTAAGTGAAACTGGTCAGTATTTCTGACACAGAGGTTACATTAGCAAAGAATGGAAAGCTTGAACTATCCATGCCATGTGAAAGGATACTGTTGTCTGGGGCAGAGTATGAAGTGAAGACAGGAAGGCAAGCAGATGAACTTGTACATGTAGGGCATGGCTAGATGAGGGATGTTTTCTAAATCATGCCAAGGATCCTGTTCTAGATCTTGTAGGAATTTAGAGATGTTGTCTTAGATGAGAATATGATGGGATAAAGAAGACTTTTATTTCAGACACATTTATCTATAAGAAGTATTGGACTGCATTCACTTATCTGAGATGTCATAGTGTTCAATTTCTACCTATAATGATTATAAGTTGTGCATCATCAGGTGAAATTATTGATCTTTTCAAAATTAGAAGCAACATTTATTACCATGAAATCTCAAGGATTAAATGGCATAATCCTTGTTAAGCAGTTGGCACATGGTAATAGATAATAATAACTAACAAGTTTATTTTCTTTGTTTACCCAAATAATGATTAGTTGACATCATTGATCTATGGAGAATTTATTTTTTAAATTGAGGAAAATTTCTTTGCTATCTGAAAATAAGGCTTACTTGACACAAGATATAACAAGCAAACTTAGATGTATTAAAGATTTAATGTGAAAGTAAAAAAAGAAAAAATAAACCTGTAAAAACTACCAGTAAAAAATGTAGGCAATAGAGTTATAACTCTGTAATGGAGAATAACTTCTTTAAATAAAGCACCAAACTAAAACAGGTGAACAAATTCATGATATTAAAATCAAAGGATATGTTATGAATACAATTTAACAAATAAATTAATGTTAAGTGAAAATATTTGCAATATGAACAACCATTCCAAGATTTTTATCTTATATATAGGGAATTTCTGAGAAGTAGCAAGAGAATTTAATCAATATCATATGGGCAAATCAAATTAATAAGTACTAGGAAGAGAATCTCATTGGCTGATAAGCATATGAAGTGACATTCAAGTTCTTAGCAATAATAGAAATCAAACAAACAAAATCTAGATGTATTTTATCAGGTTTACTGTGCTCATTTTTTACCACTCAGAAACTTTTCTTCCAAACACATATCCAGCGAAACTTTAGTATAAATACTCAAAGAAGGTTGCCTAAAGAGGCTCATTAGTGTAAAGTTCATCACAATAATGGAAACTACCCATATGTCCTTCAATTATTAAAAAACTGAATAAATATGTGTAACATAGTAACTATGAAAAGTATACAGCAGTAACAAGGAAGAAATCAGATAAGCATGTACCAATACTGAAATATTTAATATATATTTATTCTATATAAAAATGTAAAATACATCATACTATTTATGCAAATAATATAAAAGAGTAAGTGACTTGTGACAGAGTAAAATGCTATTTTAGCTAAAACGTAAATGAATAATGATATAAAATAAAATCAAAAGAGTTGGACATGACTGAGCGACTTCACTTTCACTTTCAATATTACAATCCCATTTTGTGAATCTGTGATCCAAAATGAAGACTGTAAGTCAAATATACCTTGGATTTATTTACAAAATAAACATATAAAGGAGCTAGAAAGAATAACAAGTGTTTTTTTTTTTTTTTTTTTTTTTTTTACCACATGTAATTTCTTCCAAAACTTTGTTAATGGTATGCAAGAATTAAGAAGGTAAGGTCAAAAGAATATTATTTTAGTAAGAACACATTAGAAACATTAAAGCACTAAGTATATGAATAGCAAGAGAAAAACATTCTGGACAAAAGCTAACTATGAAGCTAGTTTCATCGATGGCAGGTAATTAATCTAACCAGCTTCTAATCATGACACTATTTACAATTCCTGAAACTAGCCGAACACGATATTGTGCTATGATACCCTATTTATAATATGAGTAGATTTGGAGAGGCCACTGACAGACATATTGTCAACTTGGAAGAATAAATATTGAATCTCTGAGTGGTTCAAGGTAGTTTTTCATCTTGATGCCCTTTCATTTATGTCTTCTATATGTATATTAAAATAGCCCATGCAAAATTTATGACAGTAGAATAACAATTTGGTTGAAGATAAAAATGAAGTTTCTTCTGAATTAGACTTTTAAAAAGAATATAAGAAGGGATTCAATGTAGCACAGGAAACACACTCAGAGTGTTTAAATGATTCAAAGCACATTCATGTCTCCCAAAATTGCACATAATCAGCATTTATAGAAATGCAGAGGCAGATGGAGCCAACTTAGTATATCATAATCCAAAATAAAGTAGATGAGCCCATGCTTATACTGTGAGAATGTGAAAGATTCATTGTTACAGAAGATAAAACTAATCCACTCAAAGCAGTGAATATATAAAATCAGGAAATCTCTGGACATTTAATACATATTTAAACAAAATATCTGATTCGTTGAACTAGTAAATATATTTCTTTATTAACCACAGTGTGAAGAAGAGAATAAAAGTTTTGCATTTACTAATGGATATTACAGTGCTAGGTAAATAAATGACTTTCCATGAATTCAGACACCCGGCCGCAATAAGTCATTGTCCAATTAAATTCACATACATTTAAAAGATTAAAATAAGGGAAAATGTAAAAGAACATCAGTGATTGCACATTTGGATTTTTAAGCACAGTTTAGGATGAAGTATTTTATAGAGAGAAAGAGTAGCCAAATTTGGTAATTTTTCTTGATTTGGCAGCCTATGTGTAATGAAAATACCATCTTACAATTAGAACACTTGGCATGGGATAAGATGGCATTGCCTTTTGCATTGCATACTTCAGAATAATCTAATTCTTCTAACTCAGTTTTAAAATGATTTCTTCTTATTTTGTAAATAGCATGTACCAGCATTTACTCCCCACATGCAATATTATTGAGACTAACTTAACAGGTAGTTTCTACAGCTAAAATTTCATATCACTTAAACCTTGAAAAATAACTATATTCAAATACTAGAAATCTGGCTTTAAAACTCCAATGGCATGAGAAATAAGTTTCACAATTTATAAAGTATAAAATATAGTCATATTTCTGTGTAGAGAGTTATTTTAGTGGCTACTTTTGATGGATATTTGGAAGTAATCCAACACATTTTGTATATGTTTTGCTTACTTGAGGGAAAGTATTTATAAGTTTTTATTTAAATGCATAGAAACTGGGAAGTGTGGTTTTAATCATGTTACCATATTTAGAAAACAGGTTAGATTTTCCTCAGGATGACCCCAAAGAAAAGCTATTAGTGTATATATCAAACGGTGAAACCTTATGTTCAGTTGGATAAAATTTAATATTTATCTGAAAAAAATGCAGATTTCTCTTTTACTATTATTTTAGGGTAAAATAACCTTAAAGCAATGGAAAACTGAGTAAATTAGACAACAATAAATACATTTTAAACTTTTTCTATTATTTCTTTATTTAAAACTTAACTGTAGAATCTCCAGTAATTTTCTCTCCCAAATAAAATATATTATGTTAATATTTTTGATAGATTCATTTATTTATTCATATGCTTATGGAAATAGTAACTCATTCTACCACTGCAAAACAGTATTTTAAGTCTAACATCATTGTACTCTATCAGAAATTTTCAACTCAAGAGTGTTTATCATAAGTAGTCTCAAAATGTATTTGTGAAGAAACTGTCAGTACAGTACAGTGGATAATTTATATATCTTGTTTAATTTTCCATCGAAGTTTTCTCTGGTCAATAATAGATTACAGGCAAGGATAAGGTGCCCAAGAATGCAATGTGTTATGATACACACACATAGAAAAAAAAGTTAAATCACGAGTAGTGTTACTAGATCATTACTAAGCAAATTTCCTGGAAATGGATATCGATTTTCATATCTGTTGTATACCTTCACTATACTTTTAGTTTCAGTGAAAGAAAATATCAGGATAGAATCAAAGGTTTCAAGTTTCAAATTTCCTTCTAACAACTGACTTTGTATGAACATCAGTAATGATGGGATTTGCCATTAACTTAATAATTTTTACTCTTCTCCAAGGACATTTTCCTCTTCTCTCATCAAATAGCTTTCATAATACCCAAGTTAGCCCATCATACATAATTAACACGGTGTGTATGTCTTACTGCTTTCATTTGCATTAACAATATGTTAACAAATCTGAGGCCTGTTCTATCAACATTTATGTGTGCATTAAAAAAATATTCACCAAAATTTTTTCTAAGATAAAGGAGGCATAAAATGATTCAATTAGGACCTCTGATTCTTAAGTGACCTTAATTTTCCATTCTTCCTCACAAATATCAGAAAACAAAATGGTAATGTAAATATTTTTAAAGTGCTAGTAAATCTTTCAGTATTCCTTAAAATAAAATATTATATTCAGTGTAAGCTTTTTGCTTATTCCGTGTGTATCTTCTTGGTAATATGTCATAGGAAAAGCCTGAAGGCTTCAGTTTACCTAAGTCTTATAGCAGTAGGGTGCTGCCTTATATGTCAGGTAAAGATGTTATATATACAATTGCAAAGTTTTGATGGAGAGTTATTTTGAGGTATTCCTACCCTCACCATAAATTTAACATTAAAATATGTAATTTTAAATGCCTGAGTTTATTCCAACATAATATCCCAAAATATGTTTACCTCTAGACAAATTATGAAGAAAAGTTTTATCTCAAAAGAGAGTATCAGGAAAGCTATGTAAGAAAATTAGATACTACAAAGAACATTTTGGAAGCTTCATTTATGGTATTTGCTACTGAAAACTGTGATATTATAGTACCCTACCACTTAAATTCTATTAGGTTTCCCTCAGTAATGGTGAAAGGCCAAAGCAACTGAATATTAGAATATACATAAGTGATAAAACATGTGCAAACTTTCACATACTCTGTAATAAACATAAAAGCTTCACCCCTTAAAATGTGCTTCATAATTATTGATGATATATTCACAATAATTCTGAGTTAAGTAAGTTGATATCAGAATATCAGATCATTTATCCTGCTGAATATTTAATTATGTAACATCTGCAATTTGAAAAAAAAATGTTTTATTACTTCTCAAATTACTGCTGATTTGCCTGACTCCAAATTTAAATTCATATTATAAATTTGTATTGAGTAGAGCATACATTTGTTTTTCAAATAATATTAATTTTCTCAACTTTCAGAAGCATTTTTTCTAAACACCATACTGTGATCTTTTCTTTTTTTATTGATTAAATTATTATTTATTTACTAATTTTTTTAATTGAAGAAGCAATGCAGCAGAGATAAAATATCCGAAAATACAGAAAGATAGCTTTATTTTAAATTTAGTGCATGTACATGTATCTCAAGCAGCCAAGATGATTTTCCTGAAATTTACAAGTCAATTTTCAATACAAGTGGGAAAATCTCACCCTAGACCATGATTCATATTATAAATGTAAGCTTCTGAACCTGCAATCATATTAAATGTATAAAGAATGAATGAAATAATTTTTAAAAATTTTTGTACAATTTTGAATTTTATAGTTAGAGTCGACCATACCTGGCTCCTAGAGCGCTGCACAGCACATCATGTTGCCTTTACCTTGGATTGTTGGTGCAGTATTTTTGCATCTATGGGATCTACTTTTTAGTTCAGCAGTTTGAACTATATATAAACTATAAAATCTGTAAAGTTTTATAGAATAAATATTTAGCTGTGAAAACTAGTTAAATAAAACGAATATTTCTTAACACACATACACACACATACACACACATGCACACACATATATATGGTAGTTTAGTTGCTAAGTCATGTCTGACTTGTGAAATCCCATGGACTTTAGCCTGCCAGGCTCTTCTATCCATGGGATTTTTCAGGCAAGAAAAATGGAGTGGATTGCCTTTTCCTTCTCCAGGGGATCTTCCAGACCCAGGGATCAGACTCATGCCTCCTGTGGCTCCTGCATTGCAGGATTCTTTATCAACTGAGCAGGCCTTTTCTAAATATCCTTGTCCAGATCAACACAATATTGGATTAGCAAGGCTATTTTGGTGGCTATCTGTGCCCATTTTCTTTGCATTCACTATGTTTTCCCATTCCTGTTACAGCATTTGAAAACTGATAACCACAGCTATTTTGGAAGTTACTTGGGGAAAAATAATTTTAAGATTTTCTCTATCATATTAGCATATGATTTTCTATAAAAGCAACAGTTTTGTCATGAAACAGCTGAAGCATTATGTAATGACCTATAATGAAAAGTGATCATCTCCATCAAAGCATGAGCAGCTTAAGAAGATTTTAATAATAATTAAAAGTTTATAACTAAATATTGAATGATAAACAACATCATTTAATATGATACATTTAATCTTTTCTTATAGATGTCATCTAATTTAAATGAAATCTAACATCATTAGATATCGTTGAAATTATTCCATTTAGTAATTAGGATTTCCACTCGAGTACTTCAGTTTATTTCTAGTTCATTACCTTGAAACCTTGTCCTTCGAAGAGGTCAATTATATGAAGCTCTGGTTAAATTTAACTGGAACTAAAAGCAGTCGTTATTTTTTAAGTATTTCTTATATTTTGTTAAGCATTTGCCCTAGCCTAGTTCAGTTCATTTTAATGAGTGTGTTAGTTTGCTAGGGCTGATATAACAAAGTACCAAGGACTTGTTGGCTTGACAACATAAATTTATTTATTCAAAGTTCAGAGGGCTACCCATCCAAAATCAAGGCATCAGTAGGGTTTTTTTTTTTTTCCTGATGGCCTCTCTCCTTGACATGTGGATGGGCACCTTCTCCCGATGTCTTTAGATGGTTTTCTTGCGTGCTTGTTATAGTTCTTAGCTAGATCTGAGACCATGCACTATAAATAAATGGACAAGCAGAAACCAAAAGAATCTTATTTACTTCTGTTTATTTATTCAAAGAAAGTGAAAGCTTCTTAAAGGCAGAACTCAGTCCCACTCATCTTTGTATTCAAAATATTCACTAGTGTGGTGCTTCAGTAAAGTGAGATACCATCAGACTCTGATAAATTAAACTAAGTATACTTGACAGGGTAGCCATGTTATGCAAAATATTTAATCAAACATTCTGAACAACCAATGTAAGGATTTTTTGAGTATCTAAGGACTGATTCAAAGCAAGTCAGTCCTTAATGCAGGAATTCTCCTCTCCTGTACAATTAAGGCAAAACATCATAATTATGTGAATACATTCATTTCCTGGGGAAAGCAGCTGTAATTTCTTCAGAAAAAGTTACATATCTCCATCACAAAAATAAAAGGTTACCATAAATTTTGCAGAGGGCTATCCAAATATTTTCCTAAAGACATAACTTGCAGTCAAAATTCTAACTCTTTTAGCTCAAATACAGCTTGCAGCATTCATATATCAAACAGAGCGGTGTTTGTATTAGTCTGCTTGGGCTAATAACACAATACCACAGACTGGGTGGCTTAAACACTTAAACTTACCTCTCACATTTCTGGAGGTTGAGAAGTGTAAGATCAAGGTACTGGCAGGATTGTTTGCATTCTGATGCCTAGTCCCTTGGTTTGTTGTTTAGTTGCTGTTCAGCCTCTAAGTAATGTTTGACTCTTTGCTACCCCATGAACTGCAGCAGCCCAGGCTTCTCTGTCCTTCACCATCTCCCAGAGTTTGCTCAAACTCATGTTCATTGAGTCAGTGATGCCATCCAACTATCTCATCCTCTGTCGCCTCCTTCTCCTTTTGCCCTCAAAATCTTTTCCAGCATCAGGGTCTTTTCCATTGAGTTGTCTCTTTGCATAAGGTGACCAAAGCATTGGAGCTTCAGGTTCAGCATCAGTCCTACCAGTGAATATGCAGGGTTGATCTCCTTTAGGATTGACTGGTTGGATCTCCTTGCTGTTCAAGGGGCTCTCAGGAGTCTTATCCAGCACCACAATTTGAAAGTATCAATTCTTTGGTGCTCAGCCTTTTTATGGTCCAACTCTCACATCTGTACATGGCTACTGGAAAAACCATAGCTTTGACTCTATGGACCTTTGTTGGCAAAATGATGTATCTGCTTTTAAAAATGCTAAGTTTGTCATAGCTTTTCATCCAAGGAGCATGTATCTTTTATTTTCATGGCTTCAGTTACCATCCACAGTGATTTTGAAGCTCCAAAAAATAAATTATGTCACTGTTTCCACTTTTCCCATCTATTTGACATGACGTGATGGGACCTGATGCCATAATCTTAATTTTGAATGTTGAGCTTTAAGCAAGCTCTTTAATGTTCTTCTTTCATCCTCATCAAGAGGTTCTTTAGTTCCTCTTCACTTTCTACCATTAGGGTGGTAGCATCTGCACATTTGAGGTTGTTGATATTTCTCCCAGCAATCTTGATTCCAGTTTGTGCTTCATCCAGCCTGGCATTTCACATGATGTACTCTGAATATAAGTTAAATAAGCAGGGTGACAATATACAGCCTTGACGTATTCCTTTCCCAATTTGGGACCAGTCAGTTGTTCCATGTCCAGTTCTAACTGTTACATCTTGATCTGCATACAGATTTCTCAGGAGACAGGAAAGGTCATTTGGTACTCCATCTCTTGAAGAAATTTCCAGTTTGTTGTGATCCATAGTCAAAGGCTTCAGCAGGGTCAATGAAGCAGAAGTAGATGTTTTTCTGGAATTCCCTTGATTTTTCTGTGATCCAGTGAATGTTGGCAATTTGATCTCTGGTTTCCTTTCTAATCAAAACCCAGCTTGTACATCTGGAGGGTTTCATTTCATGTACTGTTAAAGCCTAGCTTGAAGAATCTTGAGCACTTTACTAGCTTATGAAATGAGCACAATTGTGTTGTAATTTGAACATTCTTTGACACTGTCCTTCTTAGGGATTGAAATGAAAACTGACCTTGTCTAGTCCTGTGATCACTATTGACTTTTCCAAATTTACAGGCATATTGAATGCAGCACCTTAACAGCATCATCTTTTAGGATTTTAAATACCTCAGCTGGAATTCCATCACCTCCCATAGTTTTGCTTGTATCTTGGTTTGTAGGTGGCAGCAAATTTTGTGTGCTCACATGACCTCTTCTTTGTGTGTGCACAGAAAGAGAAAAAAAGTGCTCCCTGGTATCTCTTCTTTTAAAAACAATAGTCCTACCAGATCAGTATCCTATCATTTTGCCTTTTCATATCACTTCAGTATTTTTGCCTTGAGAACCCCAATAGTATACTGAAAGAGGAACTCCCCAGGTCAGTAGGTGCCCAATATGCTACTGGAGATCAGTGGAGAAATAACTCCAGAAAGAATGAAAGGGTGGAGCCAAAGCAAAAACAATACACAGTTGAGGATGTGACTGGTGATAGAAGCAAGGTCCGATGCTGTAAAGAGCAATATTGCATAGGAACCTGGAATGTCAGGTCCATGAATCAAGGCAAATTGGAAGTGGTCAAACAAGAGATGGCAAGGGTGAACGTTGACATTCTAGGAATCAGCAAACTAAAATGGACTGGAATGGGTGAATTTAACTCAGATGACCATTATATCTATTACTGTGGGCAGGAATCCCTCAGAAGAAATGGAGTAGCCATCATGGTCAACAAAAGAGTCCGAAATGCAGTACTTGGATGCAATTTCAAAAACGACAGAATGATCTCTGTTCGTTTCCAAGGCAAACCATTCAATATCACGGTAATCCAAGTCTATGTCTCAACCAGTAACGCTGAAGAAGCTGAAGTTGAACGGTTCTATGAAGACCTCCAAGACCTTTTAGAACTAACACCCTAAAATGATGTCCTTTTCATTATAGGTGACTGGAATGCAAAAGTAGGAAGTCAAGAAACACCTGGAGTAACACGCAAATTTGGCCTTGGAATACCGAATGAAGAAGGGCAAAGGCTAATAGAGTTTTGCCAAGAAAATGCATTGGTCATAGCAAACACCCTCTTCCAACAACACAAGAGAAGATTCTACACATGGACATCACCAGATGGTCAACACCAAAATCAGATTGATTATATTCTTTGCAGCCAAAGATGGAGAAGCTCTATACAGTCAGCAAAAACAAAACCAGGAGCTGACTGTGGCTCAGATCATGAACTCCTTATTACCAAATTCAGACTCAAATTGAAGAAAGTAGGGAAAACGCTAGACCATTCAGGTGTGACCTAAATCAAATCCCTTATGATTATACAGTGGAAGTGAGAAATAGATTTAAGGGACTAGATCTGATAGATAGAGTGCCTGATGAACTATGGAATGAGGTTCATGACATTGTACAGGAGACAGGGATCAAGACCATCCCCATGGAAAAGAAATGCAGAAAAGCAAAAGGCTGCCTGGGGAGGCCTTACAAATAGCTGTGAAAAGAAGAGAAGCAAAAAGCAAAGGAGAAAACGAAAGATATAAGCATCTGAATGCAGAGTTCCAGAAAATAGCAAGAAGAGATAAGAAAGCCTTTTTCATCAATCAATGCAAAGAAATAGAGGAAAAGAACAGAATGGGAAAGACTAGAGATCGCTTCAAGAAAATTAGAGATACCAAGGGAAAATTTTATGCAAAGATGGGCTCGATAAAGGACAGAAATGGTAGGGAGCTAACAGAAGCAGAAGATATTAAGAAGAGGTGGCAAGAATACACAGAAGTACTGTACAAAAAAGATCTTCATGACCCAGATAATCACGATGATGTGATCACTAATCTAGAGCCAGACATCCTGGAATGTGAAGTCAAGTGGGCCTTAGAAAGCATCACTACGATCAAAGCTAGTGGAGGTGAAGGAATTCCAGTTGAGCTGTTTCAGATCCTGAAAGATGATGCTGTGAAAGTGCTGCACTCAATATGTCAGCAAAACTGGAAAACTCAGCAGTGGCACAGGACTGGAAAAGGTCAGTTTTCATTCCAATTCCAAAGAAAGGCAATGCCAAAGAATGCTTAAACTACCGCACAATTGCACTCATATCACACGCTAGTAAAGTATTGCTCAAAATTCTCCAAGCCAGGCTTCAGCAATACGTGAACTGTGAACTTTCTGATGTTCAAGCTGGTTTTAGAAAAGGCAGAGGAACCAGAGATCAAATTGCCAACATCTGCTGGATCATGGAAAAAGCAAGAGAGTTCCAGAAAAACATCTCTTTCTGCTTTATTGACTATGCCAAAGCCTTTGACTGTGTGGATCACAATAAACTGTGGAAAATTCTTCAAGAGATGGGAATACCAGACCACCTGACCTGCCTCTTGAGAAACCTGCATGCAGGTCAAGAACCAATAGTTAGAACTGGACATGGAACAACAGACTGGTTCCAAATAGGAAAAGGAATACATCAAAGCTGTGTTTTGTCACCCTGCTTATTTAACTTATATGCAGACTACATCATGAGAAATGCTGGACTGGAAGAAACACAAGCTGGAATCAAGATTGCCAGGGGAAATATCAGTAACCTCAGATATGCGGATGACATCACCCTTATGGGAGAAAGTGAAGAGGAACTAAAAAGCCTCTTGATGAAAGTGAAAGAGGAGAGTGAAAAAGTTGGCTGAAACCTCAATATTAAGAAAACGAAGATCATGGCATCCGGTCCCATCACTTCATGGGAAATAGATGAGGAAACAGTGGAAACAGTGTCAGACTTTATATTTTTGGGCTCCAAAATCACTGCAGATGGTGACTGCAGCCATGAAATTAAAAGATGCTTACTCCTTGGAAGAAAAGTTATGACCAACCTAGATAGTATATTCAAAAGCAGAGGCATTTCTTTGCCTACTAAGGTCCATCTAGTCAAGGCTATGGTTTTTCCTGTGGTCATGTATGGATGTGAGTGTTGGACTGTGAAGAAGGCTGAGCACCGAAGAATTGATGCTTTTGAACTATGATGTTGGAGAAGACTCTTGAGAGTCCCTTGGACTGCAAGGAGATCCAACCAGTCCATTCTGAAGGAGATCAGCCCTGGGATTTCTTTGGAAGGAATGATGCTAAAGCTGAAGCTCCAGTACTTTGGCCACCTCATGTGAAGAGTTGACTGATTGGAAAAGACTCTGATGCTCTGAGGGATTGGGGGCAGGAGGAGAAGGGGACGACCGAGGATGAGATGGCTGGATGGCATCACTGACTCGATGGACATGAGTCTGAGTGAACTCCGGGAGTTGGTGATGGACAGAAGGCCTGGTGTGCGGCGATTCTTGGAGTTGCAAAAAGTTGGACATGACTGAGGGACTGAATTGAACCAGATCAGGGCCCCACCCTATGATCTCATTTAATCTTAATCACTCCCTCAGAGATCCCATATCCAAGCACCACACTCTAAGAGTTAGTGCTTCACCATGTGAATGTCAGTGGAGACAAATATTCAGTTCCAGAATTCATGTTTTTCTTCATGTAATCAAGATATATCCATTAAATTCCAGCAGCCTTAAAATTCTTAACTCATTCAATTGACTCATTTCATTGACTCATTCCAAAACCTAAAGTTGAAAGAGTCATGTCCTAAATCATAGCAGAGGGTGAGAAGGGAGTGATGATTCTTCCTGAGGCAAAATTCATCTTCACCTGCAAATCTATGAAACTATACATTATGTGCTTCAAAAATTACAATGGTAGGTGAGACATAGGATACACATTTCTGTTCCTAGAGTGATAAATCAGAAAGGAAGAAAGGGCTGACAGGTTCCAGCAGGTCTAAGACCTAGAAGGCAGATTCCATTAGATCTGAAGTGTTGAGCATAATCCTCCTTGGCTTCACGCCCTGTCTTCTAGACCCACTGCAACTGAAGCCCCACCTTCCAGGGTCACTAAATGTTGAAACTGAGTTGGTGTTCCTGATAATCTCTGAACACCTTTGGGGTCATTCTTCCCTTTTCTTGAAGAATAGCATGTGTTTTCAGACAGATAACTCTATGGTTCTGTTGTGCAAAATCCAAGAATCTGACACTCTTCATTTTGTACAGCAAACATTTCCTTCAGTTAAAACTGACTGAGTGTTCATATAATCACATAATCTCATTTTCTAGTGACAGTCCAGCCACATCTTTGTATTCTTCCAGAACCTTCTTTGTTATCCTTTAAAATATGGACAGACTGAGCATTTCCCAATCCTCAAGTTATGGTTCCTTTTTGTTTAACAATTCTGTGTTCCATTTATTTCCACTCTTGAATTCTCATGTAGGTAGTCAGGAAGATTCAAGTGACATCTTTGCTTAGAAATGTTAGCTAATATTAAATTTAATGATTAAAATGTTATATCTTTTGTAAAAACAATAGAAAACAATTCAGCCAATGTTTTTGCCATTGGAAAATAAAGATTGCCTTTTTTCTTGTTTCCAATTACCTTTTCCTGATTTCCATTTGAGACTTCACCAGAATATCCATTAATATTCATATTTATACCACCATTTTGTTCATGACTATTTATATAATCCTCTAAGAAGATGGAGATTTTCTCTCCAGCTCTCTTTTTAAAATTCCTGAGCCCTTACCAGAATCACTTTTAACATTCATTTTTCTACTACAGCCCCTTCACTACGATCTGGGCTTTTTCTAGCATGTACTTTTAAACTCCTTCCAACATCTAACCATTACCTAGTTTCAAAGTTGCTGGGGGAGTTTGTTACAGCAACACCCCCCTTTCAGTACCAAAATTCATACTCGTTTGCTGGTGCTGCCATGACAAAACATCACAGACCAGGTTGCTTAAGAGAAATTTATTTCTCACAGTTCTGGAAGCTGAGGAGTCCACGATCAAGTTGCCAGCAAGACAGGTTTCATTTTAAGATTACTTCTCTTTGCGTTTAAGCAGCTGCCATCTCTCTATCATGTGATGTTTTCTTTGTGGATACAGAGAGAGAGAAGGGAGAAGCTGCTTCTTCTTATAAGGACACTAATTCTACAATCTCTTTTAACCTTAACTATTTCCTTAGAGAATCCATCTCCAAATGTAATTAAACTGGGAGTTAGTTCTTCAATATATGCACTCCATGAAACACAAAACATTTCATCTTTAACAGTGTTTCAACAGAAAAGAGGGCTGCAGAAAAAAAGTGAGTATCCAAGATAATAAAAGCAAAGGGTAACACACTTCATCAGAGGACAGGAGATTCTGCTTCTTTAGCTACCAACATGCCCTTATAATCGACTTATTTATAAATTGAACTCCTTGCATAATTGAACCACAGGAAATCTAATTCATTAGTTAACTTAAAATACTTAGGCAATATATTTCAGTTCTATGAGCTTGGTGAACACACTAGGATATAATTGTTATCATTAGAAGCATTTTTTAAGTGTAAATAAATTGTTCAACTTGATCACTACCACACAAAATGAAAAGAAGATTCCATCATTCTCTAGAGAAACAATCCTATAGAAAATAGCAAATCCAGAAAAATCAGTCACTTTTGCCTAATCCTTAGGCAGTCATGCCCACCATGCATATTCTGTTATTGATTTCATGACCATGGAGAAGTTAACCAAGAAAGAGGACATGAAGCTAGTTTGCTTTTTTTCAGTATACCACACATATAATTAGTAAAAGAGCATAAATTGGAGGAGCAGTTTTGTGCAAAGGCCTCTGAAGACCTCATTTAACTCTAATTTGTTCATGTACATATATAGCAGATTAAGAGGTTTATCATGAGAAACGCTGGGCTGGAAGAAGTACAAGCTGGAATCAAGATTGCCGGGAGAAATATCAATAACCTCAGATATGCAGATGACACCACCCGTATGGCAGAAAGTGAAGAGGAACTAAAAAGCCTCTTGATGAAAGTGAAAGAGGAGAGTGAAAAAGTTGGCTTAAAGCTCAACATTCAGAAGACGAAGATCATGGCATCTGGTCCCATCACTTCATGGGAAATAGATGGGAAAACAGTGGAAACAGTGTCAGACTTTATTTTTCTGGTCTCCAAAATCACTGCAGATGGTGACTGGAGCCATGAAATTAAAAGTCGCTTACTCCTTGGAAGGAAAGTTATGACCAACCTAGATAGCATATTCAAAAGCAGAGACATTACTTTGCCAACAAAGGTCCGTCTAGTCAAGGCTATGGTTTTTTCAGTGGTCATGTATGGATGTGAGAGTTGGACTGTGAAGAAAGTTGAGCACCGAAGAGTTGATGCTTTTGAACTGTGGCATTGGAGAAGACTCTTGAGAGTCCTTTGGACTTCAAGGAGATACAACCAGTCCATTCTAAGGGAGATCAGTCCTGGGTGTTCTTTGGAAGGAATGATGCTAAAGCTGAAACTCCAATACTTTGGTCACCTCATGTGAAGAGTTGACTCACTGGAAAAGACCCTGATGCTGGGAGGGATTGGGGGAAGGAGGAGAAGGGGACGACAGAGGATGAGATGGCTGGATGGTATCACTGACTCGATGCACATGAGTTTGGGTGAACTCCGGGAGTTGGTGATGGACAGGGAGGCCTGGCATGCTGCGATTCATGGGGTCGCAAAGAGTCGGACACGACTGAATGACTGAACTGAACTGAACTGAAGGTCACAAACATAATTAGTGACAACTTGGACAAAATCTCTGTTGTACTGTTTTTTAGTGATTTTTAAAATCTATGTTCTGCTTTTTTTTTTTTTTAATTTTCCAGAATTTAGAACAGTGAGAATATAGTTAGAGATGACAGAGAATGAGCTGTACTTTCAAAAAAAATCTTTCTGTGGAATTTGAAATCTAGGTTTAAAACTTTGAAGACAGAAAATGTCATCTCTATATAATTAAGCAAGAGGAGAAAGAGTCTTGGCATGTTGACTACCTGGGACAGAGCACTGGATGTATGTATTTGCAGTTAATAGCATCAAATAAAATGTTAGCAAAGACAAGAGGAAATAATCTATTTTAGGGTGCTGACACCTTGAACATTGAAAGAGTCTCAAAAGTTATTTCTTTCATCCGAATAGTCTATACTTATTTATAGACAATAAATCCTATTTCTATTTCAGCACTATACATAATACTAAAATCTTTTTTTTTCCTCCTGGTGTCTATGAAAAATTCTCCTCACTATACTAATGAGAAAATTGCTATTTGTATACAGATAGTGAAATACTAAAATGACACCTCTATATAAGTTATCATAAGCAATATGCTTACGCTTATTAACTATTTATATGTATTTAATTAACTAATGAAATGTATACCAGTAGATGGATTCTAATACTACATTTTATAAATTTAATAACAAATCTCATTCCTCTTATATTTTGTGAAAAGAAGCAAATCATTATCTAGAAACACCAAATCAACAATTTATATTTTTTTCTGAAGATATTCAAAATTAGAAATTTTTTTAATAGAAATTATTTACTGACTGTGTCAAGCTGTGATATACCAGCTTGAAAGAAAATGAGAGCATTATTGACAGATATAAAATCCAGATAGCTCTAAAAGAAAAAAAAATATATAGTCAAATAGGGAAAAATATATGTGCACTGTGATCAGAAACATACATGCTAGAAGAGTCCCTGGATATTAACTAATTCAGGATGTGTTTCTGATGAAGATATGCCGGACTAACAAATAATACCAACAAATAATTCAAATTTAAAATTATAAAAAAAATACTAAATTAATTAAAAAAATATTTCATTAAAAGTATCTGGCTGAGAATATACATGACATTTACATACATACATTAAGCACACTAATTTGAGCTTAATGACTCTTGAAAACTGGATGAGAGGTCATCTTATATCAGATTTTAAATATATAATATTATGCCCATGGGCTTCTTAGCTGGAGCTAGTGGTAAAGAACTGATCTGCCAGTGAAGGAGATACATGAGATGTGAGTTCAATTCCTGGGTGGATAAGATCTGCTGGATGAGGGCATGGCAATATTCTTGGCAATATTCCACTCTAATATTCTGGCCTGGAGAATCCCATGGACAGAGGAGCCTGCTGGGCCACGGTCCACAGGGTCGCAAAGTTGGACAGGACTGAAAAGACTCAGCACACATGCAATCACATGGTGCCCATGTGAGACAGTTGGTATAATTGAAAACTAAGATCCAGAGGAAACTGGGAAAACAGAGTTGTGATACATTAAATGAATGGAAAAACAGTATTTATTTTTTATCTCTGCAATCTTAAATAAAATTGAAAGGCAAAAAAGCAATCAAGTGGTACAGAAATCACAAAGAGAAGGTTCTAAAGAATAAAATAGCTGTTATTTTTTTGAATATTAACATGAATATTTAATAAAATCTAAGGATTATAGAATTTCAATTATTTGGATTATCATAATATGTGAGTTATAGGTGCAATTTTTAGCTCAGAATAAAATTTGTACTTCATTACATAAATGAGTATTATGTGAGATAATTTGTCCTTAAAATTAAATATGCATGATATGTGTGTATTTTGAGGGTGTATATATTGCATTTTAATAGAACCCTCTTCTAAAAGTTAAAATCAGCTTGATACCAACTTATCTTTATAAAATCTGGGGAAAATATCAGTATCAACAATTCAAAGATGATTTCCTCTCTGGAATCCTCTAGAAACAGCATGTTGCTGAGGAATTGTGTGCACCTTGTAGATCTTAAAAAGAACCTCAGAAGATTAATTCCAATAATAGTGCAAACTGAATAACTCTTCTGTTACTTTGTTCAGTTCTCTGAATTTAAAGTCAACAAATTAATAGTCATTCTGAGAAGTCAGAATTCAATAAAAATTAATTCTAATTTCATATAGTCCATTGATAATTTACACTCATTTTATCATTAACATTTTTGACTCATTGACACTTAGAAAAAATTAATCAGAGAGAAGAACATCAGAGAAATAAAGGTCTGTTTGAATATGAGGATGAAATATATCTGAGAATGTGGCTTGGGGTTTTCTGGAACTTACTTTTCTCCCCACCTTGTTACTTGTTATGCTTTTTGCAAGAATAACAATCCCTGTCTCATTTTCTTTTGGGGGCTTGTATTTTCTCCAACTCATCAATTTGTTTTCACTGTGTGTGTGTGCATGCTAAGTCGCTTCAGTCATGACCAACTCTTTGTGATCCTTTGGGCTATAGTCTGCCAGGTTCCTGGGTCCATGGCATTTTCCAAGTAAGAATACTGGCGTGAGTTGCCTTGCTTTCTTCCAGGAGATCTTCCTGACCCAGGGATCAAACCTGTGTCTTTTGCATCTCCTGCATGGGCAGAGGGATTCTTTACCACTAGTGCAACATGCTGCTGCTACTAAGTCGCTTTAGTCGTGTCCGACTCTGTGCAACCCCATAGACGGCAGCCCACCAGGCTCCACCGTCCCTGGGCTTCTCCAGGCAAGAACACTGAAGTAGGTTGCCATTCCCTTCTCCAGTGCATGAAAGTGAAAAGTGGAAAGTGAAGTTGCTCAGTCGTGTCTGACCCTCAGCGACTCCATGGACTGCAGCCTTCCAGGCTCCTCCATCCATGGGATTTTCCAGGCAAGAGTACTGGAGTGAGGTGCCATTGCCTTCTCCGAGTGCAACATAGGAAGCCTTTATTTTCACTGGGACCCTCTATGTCTTTACCTGACTCCAACTCTCTGTTCATAGTTGACTAGTTCAAGAATAGATTCAAGTCCAGCAAAGATTTTTCTTTAAAGTTTTCAAAATTTTCAGGTTTTGTGGTGATAGATATTACAAGATGAAGAACTGGAGACATGTGAGTATTCCTGTCCTCCTTAAGGGAAATAAGCTTGAAGAGAGACAAAAAAAAAAAAAAAAAAGAAGTATAAAAGTGGAGATAAGCATAATTGAAAAACTAAGACAGAGACTTGATGGCATCCAAGTTCTTGATATGGTGTGGTTTTCATTTTTTTGCTTACTTTTAAGTTTTATATCTATCGATGCTGGTTAAGACAGAGGTCAGGAGGAGAATGGGTGACAGAGGATGAGATAGTTGGATGGCATCACTGACTCAATGGACATGAATTTCAGCAAACTCTGGGAGATAGTGAAGGACAGGGAAGCCTGGCATGCTGCAGTCCATGGGGTTGCAAAGTGTTGGCCACAACTGAGCAACTGAGCAACAGAAACAAATATATATATATATATATCTTATTTTCCTTTTCTCATTTGGTCAGTTTGCATTTAGAATTTCCTGTTTGTTTGCTTTTTTTTTATATGAGTTCAAGTTCAAATTCTGTACCTTCTAACCTGAATAGTCATGAACAATGGAATTGGCCCTGACAGAATTTTGTTTATAAATATTTTAGCAGGGTGGATTAAAAAAAAAAAAAGACATGATGAATAATTCATTTAGATAATTGTATTCAGCTATTTCATTAATAATTTTATGCATTTATCCTATTTTGTCTTCATAGTGGTCAAGTTATGGCTGGGATGTTCCTCTCTCAGATAACTTTCTGCCTACAAGAAACACCTTCTCAGTTTCCAATGCTGGTTTCTCCACTTCTCCTTGAACTCTAAAATTTTCAGAAATCTGGCATTCAGTCTTGGAGTCTCTATTCTTTACCATCTTTACTCACTTATCAGTGATCTCAGGGATTTAAATACTATCTATGTTATCCACCCAAAATTTAATCCCCTAGCTCAAGTCAGGCATATTCTCTGCATGAAAGACATGTACATCTGCTAGCGATGGAATGAAACACCAACACTGCAGAGTGGTTTAAATCTTTTTACTTTAACTCTTTACTTCTTACAGCTGCTTTATTTTATATCCCTTGCACAACAATCTACAGGACAAGTTGCCAAGCACTATGATTCAGCGACTATACAGTGCGCAGGCGCAGGGCGAGATAACCTTTACCTTAACTTATTTACTGCAGCTAAGACTTTGTTTTGGGGAACTTCCTTATCAACTTAGAATCCGTTTTGTCTCTGGATCTGTTCCTTTTGAGGAATCAGAGAAACATCCTTGTGTGCAAGAAATGTTCTTTTCCCATGGGAACAAACAGAGGATTCTTAGCTGAACATCTCGTTTGCAAGAATGTTCAGCCCTCGTTGAGAGTCTCGTTTGCAAGCACTTCTCAACCTTCCTTATACCTTGTTCCCTACACTGGGCAGAACATCTCGTTTTCAAGAATGTTCAGCCCTGGTTGAGAGTCTCATTTGCAAGCACTTCTCAGCCTTCCTTATACCTTGTTCCCTACATACATCATATGGTTTACTGGACATCCTCATGGGGATGTTGAGAAGTCAACTCAAGTTTAAAGTTCAGATGTAGCCTCAGCATCCTCATGTGCTTAATGTACTTTTCCTGCCATCTTCATCTCAATAAATGCCACTGCAGTTTCCAAGTTACACAAGAAAAAAAAAAAAAAAAGAAAACGAGACTTGAAATGATTTTTGAAATTAAAATAATACACATATTTATTATTTTCTGTACAAAAGCAATTTCTATTTATTATAAATAAAATATTTATTCAAAATGTGGTCATCAGAATCTAATTAGCCACTACTTTGGTCAAAATGTTCCTCATCTCTTTCAACTTTTGTAACAACCCCTGACATGTCACCTTGCTTTGAACTCCTGCAAATGAATTATTCTAATAGCTTCAGAATGACTTTTCACTTATGTGGCAGGAGAAGAGATACTTTATAAAGAATCTTTCATTGTTCCATTCAGATCCACCAGTAGCATCCAATCTCTTTCTAAATAAAAGCCTACATCCTCACAATGGCTTTGGAAATCTAAATTAATTCGGATGAGGGCTAACTCTGATTTCTTCTCCTACAATTCTCTTCAGCTCTCTAACCAAACCACACTTGCCTTATTCCTCTCCTTGTATTTTAATAGAACCCTGTTCTAAAACTCAAAACAGGCTTAATACCATCTTATCTTTATAAAAATCCAGTCACATATGCCTTCTTCCTGTCCTTTGAACACAGCAAATATGAGTTCACTTTGTGACCAGGAATTTTCTGTCTCTTCAGTCTGGAAAGGACAAAAAATATTTGTAAGATTTAGTCCACTAATTAATTATTATACTTTTCTTTTAATGTAACATCCTATAATTTTTCTTATCCTTGATATTTTATAATTATTTTTAAAGATTGCCTTATTTTATTGAAAAATCCTTAATTTAGTCATCTGCATTTTTATCATTATAAATCATCGTGTATTGACAGGCAGAATTTAGGAGAATTCAGCACCAACAAATCAGCCTTGCAGCAAATATGGAAGGAACTTACAGAGCTAGCAAACACAAGAGAAAGGAAAGACTTACAAAAACAAGCCTAAAACAATCAAGAAAATGCCAGTAGGAATATAGGTGTCAATAATTACCTTAAAAGTAAATGGATTAAATGTACCAACCAAAAGATACAGACTGACTGAATGGATACAAAAATAAGACCCTTATAAATGCTGCCTACAAAAGACCCACTTCAGACCTAGAGATACATACACTGAAAGTAAAAGGATGGAGAAGATATTCCATGCAAAAGAAAACCAAAAGAAAACCAAAACAAAGCCAGAGTGGCAATCATTACTTCAGATAAAATAGATTTTCAAATAAAGACTATTATAAGAGACAAAGAAGGGCACTACATAATGATCAAGGGACTAATCCAAGAAGAACACATAACAATTGTAAGTATTTATGCACCCAACATAGAGCACCTCAGTACATAAGAGAAACACCAACAGGCATAAGAGGGGAAGTCAACAGTAACACAATAGTAGGGGACTTTAATACCCCACTCACACCAGTGGGCAGAACATCAAAACAGATAATCAATAAGGAAACACACACCTTAAATGAAACATTAGACCTAATGGACCTAATTGATATCTTCAGGACTTTCTACTCAAATGCAGACAAATACACTTTATTCTCAAGTTCAGACGGAACATTTTCTAGGATAGACCACATCTTGGGCTACATATCAAACCTCAGTAAATTTAAGAGAATTGAAACTGTATCAAGTATCTTCTCTCACCACAATCCTATGAGTAAAAGTCACTCAGTAGTTTCCAACTCTTTGTAACCCCATGGTCTGTAGTCCATGGAATTTTCCAGGCCAGAATACTGGAATGGGTAGCCTTTCCCTTCTCCAGGAGACTAGATATCAACTACAGGAAAAAAAAAAAAAAACAAAAACAAAAACAGTAAAAAACACAAACTCATGGAGATTGAACAATACATTACTAAATAACAAAGTTACTGAAGAAATATTAAAGGAAATCAAAACATTCCTAGAATCAAATGACAATGAAAACACGATGACCCAACACCTTCACAACACCTAACACATTTAGCACAAGCAGTTCAAAGAGGGAAGGTTATAGTGATACATTCATACCTCAAGAAACAAGAAAAGCATCAAATAGACAACTTAGCATCTACAGCAGCTGGAAAAAGAAAAACAAAAAACCTCAAAGTCACCAGAAGGAAGTAAATCATAAAGATCAGAGCAGAAATAAATGAGAAAGAAAATAATAGTAAAGATTAATAAAACTAAAAGCTAGTTCTTTGAGAAGATAAAATTGACAAACCACTAGCCAGACTCATCAAGGAAAAAAAGGGAGAAAAATCAAATAAATGAAATTAGAAATGAAAAAGGAAAGGTTAAAACAGACAACACAGAAATTCAAAGGATCATAAGAGAATATTAAGAGAAACTACATAACTAATAAAACAGACAACCTAGAGGAAATGGACAGATTCTTAGAAAAGTTCAACCTCCCAAGACTGAACCAGGAAGAAATAGGAATCATGAACAACCCAATTACAAGCAAGGAAATCAAACCAATGACCAAAAGTCTCACCAAAAACAAAACCTCAGGGCCAGATGATTTCACAGGGTAATTCTATCAAACATTTAGAGAAGAGCTAATGCCTATTTTTCTGAAACTCTTCCAAAAAATTGCAGAAGAAGGAATACTTCCAAACTCAATTTACAAGGCCACAATCACCCTGATACCAAAACCAGGCAAAGAAAACATGAAACAAGAGAATTACAGGTCAATATCACTGAATATAGACACAAAAATCCTCAACAAAATTCTAGCAAACAGAATTCAACAACACATTGAAAAGCTCATACACCATGATCAAGAAGCTGTGGTACATGTATAAAATGAAATACTACTCAGCCATAAGAAGGAACACATTTGAATCAGTTCTAATGAGATGTATGAACCTAGAACCTATTATACAGAGTGAAGGAAGTCAGAAAGAGAAATAAATATCATATACTGAGACATATATATGGAATCTAAAAAGATAGCACTGATGAATTTATTTTCAGGGAAGCAATGGAGAAACAGACATAGAGAACAGGCCAACGGACATGGGAGTGGGGCGGAGGGAGAAAGCAAGATGTACGGAGAGAGTAACATGGACATTTACAATACCATATGCAAAACAGATAGTCAATGGGAATTTGCTGTGTGACTAAAGAAATGCAAACAGGGATTCTGATAGGCTGAAGGGTGGGATGGGGAGGGTGATGGGAGGGAGGTTCAGGAGGTAGGAGACATGGCTGTACCTATGGCTGATTCTTGTTCATGTATGACAGAAAAAATCTGTAAAGGAATTATCTTTCAATTAAAATATTTTTTTAAAAAAGAAAAACATCATGTATTGATAATATGTACATTTTTAATCTCCATTATATTCAAAGAATATGTTTACTATTACATGCAGCTTTTTAATAGTTGATACATTATATTGCAAGCTTAGTTAAGTTATATAATTCAGTGCAGTAGGTATTAATTTTCCATTTCATAGGAACATAAAACTCAGGAAAATTCCCTCAGTTATTCAGTCATACAGCCAAATATTTGGGAAATATAACTTAAACACATATCTTAGGCTTTCTCATTGGACCAAAGTTCTATTCCACATCTTATGAGTGGTGCAAAAGAGTCTGTCACCTCTTGATTTAAGTCCTTTCCTTTAAGTTCAACCTTTATAATGTGTACAAAACAATTACTTGATTTCTCTGATCCTTAATCTTTTATGTATGCAAAATTATGATTTAATTTATGTAAGCCTAACAATTATTTCATTAATGAACTTGGTACATATGAAAGTGCATGATGCCCAAAGCATGCATACCAAATTGCATATATTAGTCCTTCATATTTCATAGAAAACTTTATAAAACTATAATTAAAACTTTATAATTCACCAGATATTTAGAATTTAAGAAAGAGCTGATTTTTCTTCCTGACTATTTATATGTTTGAAGGCAAGATTCCTGTCTTCATTTGTCTTGTCTTGATGCAAGTTGCTGGTCTTTAACACAAACTACACAGACAATATGGATAATCTCTACGCCTATCACCACCCAAAATGTAATCAATGCAGTCTGGTTTTACTATTTTAAGATGTGGTAAAAGTTAGCAACAATTGAAAACATAACAAATTTATCAGTTAAGATAGCCGAATTGGGAGATGATATGTTTTATTTTGGTGACTGTTAAATGATTAAATTGGAAAATTGCTTATTCTAAAATAAATTATATTTTATTTATTTACTAAGTATTCACCCTGGTCATTGGAGAAAGCAATGGCAACCCACTCCAGTACTCTGGCCTGGAAAATCCCATGGGCGGAGGAGCCTGGTAGGCTGTAGTCCATGGGGTTGCTAAGAGTGGGAAACGACTGAGCGACTTCACTTCCACTTTTGACTTTCATGCACTGGAGAAGGAAATGGCAACCCATTCCAGTGTTCTTGCCTGGAGAATCCCAGGGACAGAGGAGCCTGGTAGGCTGCCATCTATGGGGTCACACAGAGTCGGACACGACTGAAGTGACTTACCAGCAGCAGCAGCAGCAGCAGCAGCAGCAGCACCCTTTTCATAACTATTTTTAATTTTAGTAATAATGCCAAATTTTCATAGATTTAGGGTTTTACAATATCCTATCCTGTTTGATTTATGATTTACTCTCTTAATTTTATAACATAGGGAAGTGGAAGAAATATTACCCTCATTATATGTATTAATAAACTATATCCCATATACTCATGGGGAAATAATTAGTGCATGAGCAGTCTAAATTGGAACAAGTTTATTTGGACTTTTATTTTATTACACCTGAATATTATACATATAGTATAAAAGTCACTAAGTATGTAAAATGTTCTCTTCAGAAGCAAAAAATTGAGTTTACATTTCTATTTATTTTCCATAATAAATAATTGTATAAATGATGTATACTCTTGCTGTAAAATATATTTTAAAGCTTCCTAAGTTAAGATAATGTTTGAATATAATGGTCTTTGAATTGATAACATAATCAACTAGCAGCAGTATCAGTAAGTGGCTTATAAAGCAGACATTTTCAATATTTATATGGCTTTACTGGAGAACTTTAAATGTATTAGTAACTAAAATATTCATTGAGGGCTTATTATAACTATTCTTTTGGACCCATACACTGCTTATTCAAATACAGTGAGAAGAGATAAATGATAAAGAGCAGAAAGTAATCATAATTTCATCTTTTAAAACATGATTAAAAGGGCAATTTGGAATATAATAATTAATGTCACTGATAATTGTATTACCGTATGACATGCTGAGACATTCTGTGTCATTTAACAGGTTTGGATTTTCAAGGCAAGCTTCTAAAAGTTGTTAATTCTTCCCAGGCAGTATGCCTACAATTTAGATGGCAGATTCATTATTTTGGATGCAATGAGTTGGACATAAATGAGTAAGTTAGATTTACACCAAGCAATACTCTGAGAATGTTCTCCACATCATTCAGTAAGCATTAGATTTTTAATAAGAATATTTTGATTAAAGTCATAATATAACATAGTCATAAGCTTAAAATTATAGTAAGGCAGAAACTACCTTAAGTAAGTGGTTAAATGTGGGTACACATACACATATCTGCTTACATATTGGCAAAAGCTAAATACCTATATTCCCTGGTAGCTCAGCTGCAAAGAATCCACCTGCAACGTGGAGACCCTGGATCAATTCCTGGGTCAGGCAGTTCCCCAGGTGAAGGGAAAGGCTACCCACTCCAGTATTCCTGGGTTTCCTTACTGGCTCAGATGGTAAAGAATCTGCTTGCAATGCAGAAGACATGGAATGGAAAGATCCCCTGGAAGAAAGTATGTCAACCCACTCCAGTATTCTTGCCTGGAGAATCCCCATAGACAGAGGAGCCTGGTGGGCTACAGTCCATGAGGTCACAAAGAGTTGGACATGACTGAGTGACTAAGCACAGCACAAATACCTATATTCATTCATTAGTTTATATATTACTTTCGAATATCAAGTGACTGATATGAAAATAAAGTTAGAGTCTAGTGAAGGATATTTACAATTCAAAAATAAATGACATCATTCAATAGACTGATAAATGTTATGACTGAGGTTATTATGGATGCAAAGATGACAAGAGCAATTAGTAATAGGAAACCTAATTTTATGGGTTCAGAAAAGACTTCCTCAAAAAGGCAACAGGTACATATTGATAGGTAAAGAATAAACACGTATTAACCAGGTGGTGGCTCAGTGGTGAAGAATCTGCTTGTTAATGCAGGAGGCACAAAAGGTTTGGTTTCGATCCCTGGGTTGAGAAGTTCTCCTGGAGAAGAAAATGGCAACCCACTCCAGTATTCTTGCCTGGAAAATCCCATGGACAGAGGAGCCTAGGGGCTATAGTCCATGAAGTTGAAAAGGATTGGACATGATTTAGCAACTGCTGCTGCTGCTGCTGCTAAGTTGCTTCAGTAGTCTCCGACTCTGTGCAACCCCATAGACTTGCAGCCCACTAGGCTCCTCTGTCCCGGGGATTCTCCAGGCAAAAATACTGGAGTAGGTTGCCATTTCCTTCTCCAATGCATGAAAGTGGAAAGTGAAAAGTGAAAATGAAGTCGCTCAGTTGTACCCGACTCTTAGCAACCCATGGACTGCAGCCTACCAGGCTCCTTCGTCCATGGGATTTTCCAGGCAAGAGTACTGGAATGGGGTGCCATTGCCTTCTGCTACACAACAACAAAATAACAATGAACTAGGTAGAGATGGTACTGTCAATGATGGAAAGTTCTCACCCAAAGGCAGGAGAAAATAGGGCGTTTTGCAAGAACTTCATGTATATTTGTATGATAATTCACTGGAGGATAGAGAGATCAAGTACTAGATCATGAAGGGCCTGGTGAAACATATGAGGAGATTGGACTTTATCCTGAGGGTTATAGAAATGATTGAAGGGATTTATTAGTAATTTATATACAGATTTGTCTCTTGGTATGGAAATTCTGACTGCAGTGTGGGAAATGAATTAAAGTGACTTTAGAAATAAAACGAAGTATTTATGAATTTATTGCTATGATCCAAAAATGTAATGAATCATAAAGCAAGGCAGTAGAGGTTTAAATGGGAAAAAGTAAATAGATTTGAAAGACAATGAGATATTTATCATAAATCTTATGAGAAAAGAAGATGTATTATTTTACTATTGCCACTAAAAATGAATTATCAGAAATGTAGTTGCTGAAAATAACGGTACGTGCTCAGTCACGTCCAGCTCTTTGTGACCCCATGGACTGTGGCCCACCAGGCTACTCTGTCCATGGAATTTTCTAGACACAGATACTGGAGTGGGTTGCCATTTCCTACTTCAGGGGGTCTTCCCCATTCAGGGACTGACCCTGCGTCTTCCTGCATCTCCTGCATTGGCAAACAGATTTTTTACCACTAACTACCTAAATAACTATCACAAAACTATTATTTCACAGTTCTATAGATTAGAGTCAACACAAATCTTGCTGAACTCTAAGGTTAAAAGGCAGCATTATGTCCTTTTCTGGATTGTTTAGGGGATAATCCATTTCCTTACTTTTTCTAGCTCATAGAGATAGTCCTGGCTCATGACCCCTTTTCTCCATCTTTGAAGCTAGTTTTATTACAGTTTCTTGAACCAACTTCCATTACCATATCTCCCTCTCTAACCATGACTAGGCTAGATTACTGGATTTTAAAGACTGGGTTTGATTGGGTTGACCCAAATAGTCTTGGAAAATCTTTTCTTCCCAAGGTCCTTAATCACATCTGTGTGGTCTTTTTTTGTTACTTAAACTAACACATTCACATGTTCTGGAGACAGGGACATGGACATTTTTGAGGATTATGACTCTGCATATCACAGAACAGGAAAGGTCAAAAGTGAAATACTCATTTCTGATCTAGAAAATTCAGAAGTGGAGAATGTAAAAATTTCATTCACTGAGACAGATAAGAGAAATTATGAGCATTAGGTCATTATGACTAAAGTAATGGGGTTAAAAAAACTAAATAGAAGATACAGATTATGAGAGAGGAATGTACTGGTGACTGATAATTGTAATACTAGTAATTGGAAAAGGAAATATATGATTAAGGCCAGATTTGGACAATAATATATGGAAATATAACACTTAAAATGTATCCTCTCAAATCCACACATATATGAATCATTATTTTTTGTAAGAAATTCTTTGAAAGTTTTGGACTGGGAGACCCATAATACAGGTTTGTGTTTTTTTTTTTTTTTCCTTTTATGGAGGTAAAATTCACATAATATAAAATGAAAAGTATGTGGTTCAGTGGCACTTAGTATATTCACGATGCTTGGCAAACATCACTTTTAGGTAGTCCCAACTTTATCTGACTCAAAATATTTTTATAACCCGCAAAGAGTTGGACACGATTGAGCAACTGAACTGAACTGAACTGAACATAAAGCCCTGTACCCATCATGAAATTATTTTCCATTTCTTCCTACCCTCTGTGCTTAGTCACTCAGTCATGTCTGACTCTTTGTGATCCCATTCACTGTAGCCAGCCAGGCTCCTCTGTCCATGGGGCTACTCCAGCCAAGAATACTGGAGTGGGTTGCCACCTTCCCAACCCAGTAATCCAGAGAAGGCAATGGCAACCCACTCCAGTACTCTTGCCTGAAAAATCCCATGGATGGAGGAGCCTGGTAGGCTTCAGTCCATGGGGTCGCGAAGAGTCGGACGCGACTAAGCGACTTCACTTTCTATTTTCACTTTCAAGCATTGGAGAAGGAAATGGCAACCTACTCCAGTATTCTTGCCTGGAGAATCCCAGGGACCGCAGAGCCTGGTGGGCTGCTGTCTATGGGATTGCACAGAGTCAAACACGATTGAAGTGACTTAGCAGCAGCAACCCATTAATCAAACCCAGGTCTCTCGTATTGCAGGCAGATTCTTCTGTGGACTGAGCCACAGGGGAAGTCCAAGAATATTGGAGTGGGTAGCCTATTCCTTCTCCAAGGGATCTTCCTGACCCAGGAATTGAACTGGAATCTCCTGCATTGCAAGTGGATTCTTACCAGCTGAGCTACCAGGGAAGCCCAGCTAGCTTCCTATCCTCAATTTATGATAATCTACTAATCAGCTTCTTGTCTCTATATAAAATAACATAATTTTATACTTTGTGGTTGTAACATATTTTATTTTTTTATTTCTAATGCTGGATGGACTAGGACAACAGATCTACATGAATAATGGTGGACCATAGTAAATTTTATAAATTTTATCCCAAGGCTAGTTATGCATGACTCAGATGGTGACATCAACTCTATAACCAGATTCCAGAGACGTAATATATTACAGATTAGCAAACATGACTGGTGTTGTAGTATATTTTCATAGGCAAGTTATAAAATGACAAAGGGGGGAAAACTAGACAGATTTACCTCTGCTATATGTATCAAAGTAAGATACTTTGTTGTATTTTAGAAAGATTAAATACAAATAAAATTTCTTTATTGGAAGAAAATAATTAGTCAACTGTACCAAGTGATCTAGAAGCTCAATCAGTAAGTTAATATATGTGGCAAACAATTTTTTAAGAATACAGAGTTTATGTTAGAGGTGATTTGCAACATATTTCATCAATGAATTTACAATATGTACTTCATGATTTAAGGTGTGAAAGTTATTTTCCCTTTCAATATTAAAAAAAAAAAAAAAACAACTTAGAAAATTTTAACATGAACTTCCCAGGACTTTATAATTTTTTTTTCCTCCCCTGTTTAGGCTCATGTTAAATATTTAGGATTCAAGATTTGGGGTTGCATAGGAAATGGCAACCCACTCCAGTGTTCTTGCCTGGAGAATCCCAGGGAAGGCGGAGCCTGGTGGGTTGCTATCTATGGGGTCACACCGAATCAGACACGACTGAAGTGACTTAGCAGCAGCAGCAGCAACAGGGAATGTTCTATAGGTCATCTGATGTGAATAGATGACTCACTGGAAAAGTCCCTGATGCTGGGAAAGATTAAGGGCAGAAGGAGAAAAGGGCATCATAGGATGAGATGCCTGAATGGTATGACCGATGAAATAAACATGAACTTTGGCAAACTCCAGGAAATGGTGAGGGACAGGGAGGCCTGCTGTACTGCAGTCCATGGAGGCACAAAGAGTTGGATACAACTCGGTGACTGAACACAACAACAACACAACAGGGAAGGCAAAGCACACTACCTAAATACTTAAGATTAAAAGGGTAATCTTTGAAAGTGAGTTCCAAGTTTAGCTTAAGCACCTTCAATATCTACTTAATATTTTTTCTATGTTCCTCTGGATCCTGATTCCATAACATTTTTTCTTATTTTTCCTATAGAACTTTGCCCTTAGAAATGATCTCAGACTTATTCCTGTCAATGTCTTAAGAGTGCACAAACACTTAAGGGGAAATTAATAATAGTGTAATTTAAGTTAAAACATTAAACTAATTGGGTAAATTTCTAATCCTCAGTTGGTTCAGGGAAAATAGACATTTTGAAGGTTTCAGAAAAAGTACTCAGGAAACCTACTAGACTAATAAGATATCTTTCTTGATGATATAAATGAAATCTGATGGTGATCTATCTCAGTAGTTAATAAGTGACAAATATAATATGCCCTTATTTGATTGTTGCATATCAGTACTTAACACTGGAGAAAAATAAATTATGTTTTGAAGTTCATTGAACATTTATTGAATAAGTAGTTTATGCAGAAAATAAGTTAAGGAAAATATATGGGACATATACTATACTAAAAACAAATCCTAATGAGAGAAAGTATCTTGATTAAGTATTACATTTGAAAAGCAATATAATAGGTATCTTAAATATAGTATAAGAATATTACTGGAATTCATAAGTAAATATACATATATATATATACTGAGATATATATATATATATCTCACTGGGTTCTTGAGGAACGCTAAATAGAGTCCATGAGTAGAATCTGGAAGCGGAAAAATGTCAGTCTCTAAAACAGCAATAAACCCAATCAAAACTGTACAACATGGCTTTCAAACAAATTATTGTTTACATTTTCTATATATTCAAAATAAAACTTACATACGTGTTTATTATCAATGAAGCACAGTGATGAATTTTGAGAGCCACTGGAATCCAGGATCTATGGGTGGTTCAGTGGTTGATGCAGCGTCATGCAAAATTATATAACTGGAATGAAACAAATAGTATTCGGAAACTGGGAGGTAAGAAGATTTATATTGTTTCTATATACACATCTTCCAAAGACCCTGGCATTGTGAGTAATAGAAGCATTGCTACTTACCCTCATGTTGAGATAGGAACAGAAGAAATTAACCAGAGACAGCACATTTGAAAATTAAAAACATGAAGAGATATTGTTTGGAGACTACAAAGAAGCTTCAAATGTACTGATTAAACAATAAGTCAAGCACAGAACTGTTTCTTCTCTACTAGTTATTCTTATCTTCATCCATAGCTCACTATGGCCCACACAGGTCACTGAAATTTCTAACAGATATATATATATATAATCAACTTCTTTGTAACAGAGAATCCTGCAAATACATTTGCTGAAGTCTCAGCATGTTCACAAGTCTCACTTTAATAAAAAATAATTACATGAGAAATAATGCCTGATATTTGCTGAGTGGATACACTGTATCACACAGTCTTCTAGGCATTTAACCTAGGAAACTCCACTGCAATGCTTGCAGCAACACTATAAACACAGTGCTACTATTACCTTTACATCCTTTTGATAATTAAAGGAATTGAGGTTTGTTGATTTGAGATTTGTAGAATTCAATGAAAAAAAAAAAACATTTGTACTTTCAGGGCTCGAGCATTTTTGTGCAACACATAGAGATTGGTAGATTCACCCCTTCCTCATCAGCTTAGCAACACCCTTTTTCATCAGACTCCAAAACTTATTTCCTCGGATTTAGCACCTCACCTAATCCTTCTTGACCAATATCCCTTCCCACACTAACCGATATTTCACAAAATTAAACAGCTCTTACAGCTTCTGAGCCTCGGGCTTCTAAACAGAAAAATTTAAGCCCATGTGAGAAGAGTACATTTTTAAAACTCACATGTTGTTTAACTGGGCCAGCCACAGAATCACCAGTATTCTTGCCTCTTCCCCTCCTCTAAAATCAAATGAAGCACAGCAAAAAGCCTCCATGCATATCAGCAATGCAAACAGTGAGGTGCCGATTACAGTAAACACATATGAACTCTGGCCTTTCTAGGAGTAAGAGTCTGTGAAATTTTGCCTAATCTGCAACACATATATCTAGACACCTCTGGATAGACATTAAGCATCTTATATAGGAAAAAAGTACTTATTGGAGCAAAATCTATAAATATTTAGTTTTGCATTGATTGATATCTTTTAAAAATTTCATTTGCCAGTAGAGCACTGTTTTGAAGTTTTAGAGAGCAGAAGACCTATTACTTAACTAAGAGCAAATATATCAGCATATTTACAGTTACCATTTTATTAGGTAAAACTCATTTAAAGGAGAATTAGATGAATCATACAGGATAAGCTCACATCTCACTATAAACTTCTTTAAGTAAAATTCATCAAGTGATATTGTAGAGAAAGAAAGTTGACTATAAGGAAAATGCTAACTAATATGTCAACAAAAAATGGTTCAAAACTTTTCAGAAATACAATCTACTATATAAATATTCACTATTAATATACACTTTATTTAATATTATATACTATAGGTACCATTTTCAAGCATTCATCTTTGAGTTTGCCATTAAATTCCAAAACAACTTGATTATTTTTGAAAAAAGAAAACTTTAGCCAGAAATGGGGGGAAATAGTCATGTCTATTATTTACTGAAACATGGCTTTAAAATCTAAACAGATTTACTCTCAAATTTTTCAGAAGGCTTTGCTTTAGTTACAAACTGAACTGTCTCAATAAACAACATCAAAACATCTGAATAGAAACCTCAATGTTCACTATTACACTTAAAATAAATTTAAAAGGTATATAACCTTGACTTTTCCCAATGGATTGTTGTTGTTTGGCTGCTAAGTTGTGTCCAACTCTTTGCAACCTCATGGACTGCAGCATGCCAGGCTCCTCTGTCCTCCACTATCTCCTGGAGTTTTCTAAAATTCATGTCCACTGAATCAGTATTACTATCTAACAAACTCATCCTCTGCCAGTCCCTTCTTCTTTTGCTTCAGTCTTTCCCAGCATCAAGGTCTTTTCTAAATAATCTATCACAAACTCTAGTATAACAATTGATTTCATATTTTACTTGCTTTCAGTTGGTTTTACTAATGCTTCATAGAGAAATTATATATTAATGAAGCTCCATTCAGGAAAAAAAAAAACTGATTTGGATTGAAACAATGAATAAGACTATGACAATAGAATGTATTAGCAATCTTTTCCCACCCGTATCATTTTTTATTTTTATTATAAATACCTTGGAGCCTCTGTATTGTACATCATTGAAATTTGCAAGCATAGTTCAGATGTACATGGGAATGATACCTTTCAGTACATTTCGCTTCAGCTAACTCCTTTTTGGGGGGTCTAATTCAGATCCTAATATAACAACTATCATTTGGCAAATGCTGTATTCATTAAGAACAAACTTCCTCTCCTCTCTTCTTTGAGTTTCCCTATTCTAGGCATGTTAATTGGATAGTGATTGTCAATACAATAGTATGACTACTACCGTTTGATTTTCCTTAGATGGTTACTTTCCAATTGTAAGGTGCATCACATCCCTCGTTACTGCTTACTCTTCACAACAAACCTAGTTAAACAGGCAAATAAATATGACTTTCTCTTTATTAAAAAAGAGAATTTGATGAAGAAATAGAAAATTTCAATTCCTTCATTAATATCACACAGTTAAATTCAACTAAAATGAATGGGTATTTTGAAAACTGTGATAATTGCTGACAAGGAAATGATTGCTATGCATGTGCTAAGTAGTAAGGTGGAAATATGCACAGGGTACTAGAGGAAGCACACTGAGCGCTTGCAAAGCCACAACTCCACCCTATGTCTTCTCTTATGTAGACTTTTTCTGTTTTTACAATGTTTTATTTCCTCTTCACCCATAAGAATATGAATAATGTGATGAGGATCCAGTGCTTTCTTCGAAGAAGGAGGGCACAGCAGTGGTCAATGCACTGGCCCAGAGAATTTGGAGACTGAGATTCTGGTCTAACTGTATACTGGGTGATATTAGGCAGATTGTTTTTGATGCTTCTTTGGAACTGTTTCCTCATCTGTAATGCCAAGGCTCTGGGTGAGATACGTACTTTCAGTTTAAAAATTGGATCATTTAATCTCTGGACTTGATCACTATGACTCCGATCCCTTGCATCCCATCCCTGATGGTGAGCTTGGCACTTGGGAGTACAGCAGGAGTACAGTAAACAAGGAAACTGAAGTCACTCTCTACTTTATCACAAGTCTGTTCAGAGTGCTGATCCTGTCCTTTATTCTTGGAGAGGCTTCCATGATTTTTCCCCACTCTTCAGCTTTCTCTCCCATATTTACCCATCAGTAACAATGAGCAAGGATAAGGGATTCTGATACCAGTGCATCTGGAGGAAGCAGTTTTAGCAACTGCTAAAGTTGCTAAAAACTTAAGTTTTAAGTTTAGAAACTGATGTTCCCACAGATTTCCTGCCTTAGAAGAGCTTTTTGAATTGCTGTTGCTCAGCTGGTCCAGCTCTTTGTGACCCCATGGACTGAAGTATGCCAGACTCCTCTGTCCCACTATCTTCAACAGTTTGCTCAAATTCATGTCCATTGAGTTGGTGATAATATATAACCATCTTATCCTCTGTTGCCCCTTTCTCTTTTTGCCTTCAATCTTTCCCAGCAACAGGGTCTTTTCCAATGAGTTGGTGCTTTGCATCAGGTGGCCAAGGTATTGGAGCTTCAGCATCAGTCCTAACAATGAATATTCAGGGTTGATTTCCTTTAGGATTGAATGGTTTGATCTCCCTGCTACTGGAGGGATTCTCAAGAGTCTTTTCTAGCATCACTATTCTATCTCTGTGATTGTAAAGAGGAAAAGTTAAAATTTTACATAAGCTCCTGCTTGTTCTGCCTCTGTAACTCAGCTTGCTCCCTGCAAAGCCTGGATCACATAGTCACATAGCCTCTGAAAGTGGGGACTTACAGTAGTAGGAACTGGAGCTTATCTCACTTACCCTTGTCCTGCTCTTTGCAATCACCCAACCTCTAAAAACCTGCTTAATCATGTCTGCCCGTGTAAGGGTCAGGCATCATCCTCCCAGTCTTGACTGCTGTCCACCCCCCACCACTTAGTTTAAACCATCCTATTAACAGCCAGTGTTACCCACCATAGTCTGTCTATAAAAACCCTGTAACCCTGTGTTTGGGCTCAGAGCTTGCAGTGTTAACTTCTCTGGGCCCACCAGCGTAGTAAACCTGAGTTCTCCAACTCTCAACGTGTGGTGCTTGGTTTCTTGATTACAGGTTTCTGCAACAATTGAAAAGTTACAGATTGCCTTGAGAAAGTCTTTGATAGGGGAAAAGGGTTGGCTTATATACATAAAGGTGGTGAGCTTATCATCTAAACAAAGAGTATCTCCTTACCACCAAAAACCAGATCTTATGTTCCACCACGCCCCCTTGAATAAGGTTCAGTTCAGTTCAGCTGCTCAGTCGTGTCTGACTCTTAGCAACTCCATAAATCGCAGCATTCCAGGCCTCCCTGTCCATCACCAACTCCCAGAGTTCACTCAAACTAACGTCCATCAAGTCGGTGATGCCATCCAGCCATCTCATCCTCTGTCGTCCTCTTCTCCTCCTTCCCCCAATCCCTCCCAGCATCAGGGTCTTTTCCAATGAGTCAACTCTTCACATCAGGTGGCCAAAGTATTGGAGTTTCAGCTTTAGCATCAGTCCTTCCAAAGAATACCCAGGACTGATCTCCTTTAGAATGGACTGGTTGGATGTCCTTGCAGTCCAAGGAACTCTCAAAAGTCTTCTCCAACACCACAGTTCAAAAGCATCAATTCTTTGGCACTCAGCTTTCTTCACAGTCCAACTCTCACATCCATACATGACCACTGGAAAAACCATAGCCTTGACTAAGTAATCCAAGTCGCTCAGTCGTGTCCGACTCTTTGCGACCCCATGGACTGTATAGCCCACCAGACTCCTCAGTCCATGGGATTTTCTAGGCAAGAGTACTGGAGTGGGTTGCCATTTCCTTCTCCAGGGGATCTTCCTAACCCAGGGATCGAACCCAGGTCTCCTGCACTGCAGGCAGAAGCTTTACCATCTGAGCCACCAAGGAGGCCTCAACTAGATGGACCTTTGTTGGCAAAGTAATGTCTCTGCTTTTTAATATGCTATCAAGATTGGTCATAGCTTTCCTTCCAAGGAGTAAGCGTCTTTTAATTTCATGGCTGCAATCACCATTTGCAGTGATTTTGGAGCACCCAAAAATAAGGTCTGCCACTCTTTCCACTGTTTCCCCATCTATTTCCCATGAAGTGATGGGACCAGATGCCATGATCTTCGTTTTCAGAATGTTGAGATTTAAGCCAACTTTTTCACTCTCCTCTTTCATTTTCATCAAGAGTCTTTTTAGCTCCTCTTCACTTTCTGCCATTAGGGGAGCGTCATCTGCATATCTGAGGTTATTGATGTTTCTCCCAGCAATCTTGATTCCAGCTTGTGCTTCTTCCAGCCCAGCATTTCTCATGATGTACTCTGAATAGAAGTTAAATAAGCAGGGTGACAATATACAGCCTTGACATACTCCTTTTCCTATTTGGAACCAGTCTGCTGTTCCATGTTCAGTTCTAAGTGTTGCTTCCTGACCTGCATACAGGTTTCTCAAGAGGCAGGTCAGGTGCTCTGGTATCCCCATCTCTTTCAGAAAGTTAAAGGCTTTGGCATAGTCAATAAAGCAGAAATAGATGTTTTTCTGGAACTTTCTTGCTTTTCTCCATTATTGAGCAGATGTTATGAATTTGATCTGGTTCCTCTGCCTTTTCTGAAACCAGCTTGAATATCTGGAAGTTCATGGTTCATGTATTGCTGAAGCCTGGCTTGGAGAATTTTGATCATTACTTTACTAGTGTGTGATATGAGTACAATTGTGTGGTAGTGTGAGCATTCTTTGGCATTGCCTTTCTTTGGGATTGGAATGAAAACTGACCTTTTCCAGTCCTGTGGCCACTGCTGAGTTGTCCAAATTTGCTGGCATATTGAGTGCAGCACTTTCACAGCATCATCTTTCAGGATCTGAAACAGCTCAACTGGAATTCCATCACCTCCACTAGCTTTGTTCATAGTGATGCTTTCTAAGGCCCACTTGACTTCACATTCCAGGATGTCTGGCTCTAGGTGAGTGATCACATCATCGTGATTATCTGGGTCATGAAGATCTTTTTTGTACAGTTCTTCCATGTATTCTTGCCACCTCTTCTTAATATCTTGTGCTTCTGTTAGGTCCATACCATTTCTGTCCTTTATCAAGCCCAATTTTGCATGAAATGTTCCCTTTATATCTCTAATTTTCTTGAAGATATCTCTAGTCTTTCCCATTCTGTTTTTTTCCTCTATTTCTTTGCTTTGATCGCTGAAGAAGGCTTTCTTATCTCCCCTTGCTATTCTTTGGAAGTCTGCATTCAGATGCTTATACCTTTCCTTTTCTCCTTTCCTTTTTGCCTCTCTTCTTCTCACAGTTATATGTAAGGCCTCCTTAGACAGCCATTTTGCTTTTTTGCATTTCTTTTCCATGGAGATGGTCTTGATCCCTGTCTCCTATACAACGTCATGAACCTCTGTCCGTAGTTCATCAGGCACTCTATGTATCAGATCTAGGCCCTTAAATCTATTTCTCAATTCCACTGTATAATCAAAAGGGATTTGATTGAGGTCATACCTTAATGGTCTAGCGGTTTTCCCTACTTTTTTCAATTTACATCTGAATTTGGCTATAAGGAGTTCATGATCTGAGCCACAGTCAGCTCCTGGTCTTGTTTTTGCTGACTGTATAGAGTGTCTCCATCTTTGGCTGCAAAGAATATAATCAGTCTGATTTCACTGTTGACCATCCAGTGATGTCCATGTGTAGAGTCTTTTCTTGTGTTGTTGGAAGAGACTGTTGAATAAGGTGAAGCTCTCTATATAGCAGGCATAAATTTTTGCAAATTCTCTGTTCATGTTTTCATTTACAAAAAAAATAGGAGATTTGATTGAATTTATGGTAATATTTCTCCTGGTTTCAGCTTTCTGGGAATTCATCTGATACGAGAGCATTCCTTATACTATAAGAAATCAGATGTATGCCATGTGTACAGTCATGCTTCTTTTATACCTCCATTTAGAAAGCCATTCATATTATTTACTTTTCGTGTTTTTTACTGCTGCACATTTTATTTTAGTGTCAGCTTTCAGCCTGTTGAAATTATATTAGTTCATATTCAGTTCATTTTTTTTATTTTCATGGTTTTCCTCCCTTGGGGCCAGCTTGGAAAAAAACAAAACAAAACAAAACAAAAAACCCTCAGTCTATAGACATTCCTCAAATCATCTAACAGTTCTGCCTCATCTTCTAAAACATGGCTGTTATTACCCCTCTGCTCTGTGTTTTGTTTCTAGTTTAAAATTGGATTGGTGAGAGCATGCCTCAGGCACTGAAAGACAATTATTTCTCTATGTTATGCTCACACAATATTTTTCAGAAATTCCTTTTACAGACACATGAACTCCTAGCATTTTAAATGCTACAAAAGCCATTGTCAAATTGTCACCAATGTTATTTTAACATAGGGACTGAAAACAAGCAGGACTCTGTAGGGGTTCTGGCACTGAAGCCTTTTTGTCTCCTGTTTCTTATAAGAAACAGACTCCAGACTCCATGACCTTTCCTGAGTTCCAAAGGGCAGATTTCAATGGTTGATAGACCAAGAAGGGAAGGGATACAAAGACAAGAAACCATAGTGCAGCCTTGGGGCAGGATCCCGGTATCACCTCAGGGGATACTTATAACAATGTTTTAAGCCCTTTAAGAATGCTGCTGCTGCTGCTGCTGCTGCGTCCCTTCAGTCATGTCCGACTCTGTGCGACTCCATAGACTACTAGGCTCCATCGTCCTTGGGATTCTCCAAGAAAGCTGAGCACCAAAGAATTGATACTTTTGACTGTGGTCTTGAAGACTCTTGAGAGTCCCCTGGACTGCAAGGAGATCAAACCAGTCAATCCTAAAGGAAATCAGTCCTGAATATTCATTGGAAGGACTGATGCTAAAACTGAAGCTCCAATACTTGGGCCACCTGAGAGGTCTGACAGAGCATGGTCCACTGGAGAAGATAATGGCAAGCCACTTCAGTATTCTTGCCTTGAGAACCCCATGAACAATATGAAAAGGCAAAATGATAGGATACCAAAGAGGAACTTCCCAGGTCATTAGGTGCCCAATATGCTACTGGAGATCAGTGGAGAAATAACTCCAGAAATAATGAAGGGATGGAGCCAAAGCAAAAACAATACCCAGTTGTGGATGTGACTGGTGATAGAAGCAAAATCTGACGCTGTAAAGAGCAATACAGCATAGGAACCTGGAATGTCAAGTCCATGAATCAAGGCAAATTGGAAGTGGTCAAACAAGAGATGGCAAGGGTGAACGTTGACATTCTAGGAATCAGCGAACTAAAATGGACTGGAATGGGTGAATTTAACTCAGATGACCATTATATCTATTACTGCGGGCAGGAATCCCTCAGAAGAAATGGAGTAGCCATCATGGTCAAAAAAAGGAAATGCAGTACTTGGATGCAATCTCAAAAATGACAGAATGATCTCTGTTCGTCTCCAAGGCAAACCATTCAATATGACAGTAATCCAAGTTTATGCCCCAACCAGTAACGCTGAAGAAACTGAAGTTGAACAGTTTTATGAAGACCTCCAAGACCTTTTAGAACTAACACTCAAAAATGATGTCCTTTTCATTATAGGTGACTGGAATGCAAAAGTTGGAAGTCAAGAAACATCTGGAGTAACAGGCAAATTTGGCCTTGGAATGCGGAATGAAGCAGGGCAAAGACTAACAGAGTTTTGCCAAGAAAATGCACTGGTCATAGCAAACACCCTCTTCCAACAACACAAGAGAAGACTCTACACATGGACATCACTGGATGGTCAACACCAAAATCAGATTGATTACATTCTTAGCAGCCAAAGATGGAGAAGCTCTATACAGTCAACAAAAACAAAACCAGGAGCTGACTGTGGCTCAGATCATGAACTCCTTATTAGCAAATTCAGACTCAAATTGAAGAAAGCAGGGAAAACCACTAGACCATTCAGGTATAACCTCAATCAAATCCCTTATGATTATACAGAGGAAGTGAGAAATAGATTTAAGGGCCTAGATCTGACAGATAGAGTGCCTGATGAACTATGGAATGAGGTTCATGACATTGTACAGCAGACAGGGATCAAGACCATCCTCATGGAAAAGAAATGCAAAAAAGCAAAATGGCTGTCTGGGGAGGCCTTACAAATAGCTGTGAAAAGAAGAGAGGTGAAAAGCAAAGGAGAAAAGGAAAGATATAAGCATCTGAATGCAGAGTTCCAAAGAACAGCAAGAAGAGACAAGAAAGCCCTCTTCAGTGATCAATGCAAAGAAATAGAGGAAAAGAACAGAATGGGAAAGACTAGAGATATCTTCAAGAAAATTAGAGATACTAAGGGAACATTTCATGCAAAGATAAAGGGCTCGATAAAGGACAGAAATGGTATGGACCTAACAGAAGCACAAGATATTAAGAAGAGGTGGCAAGAATACACGTAAGAACTGTACAAGAAAGATCTTCACGACAGAGATAATCATGATGATGTGATCACTAATCTAGAGCCAGACATCTTGGAATGTGAAGTCAAGTGGGCCTTAGAAAGCATCACTACGAACAAAACTAGTGGAGGTGATGGAATTCCAGTTGAGCTGTTTCAGATCCTGAAAGATGATGCTGTGAAAGTGCTGCACTCAATATGCCAGCAAATTTGGACAACTCAGCAGTGGTCACAGGACTGGAAAAGGTCCGTTTTCATTCCAATTCCAAAGAAAGGCAGTGCAAAAGAATGCTCAAACTACTGCACAATTGTACTCATCTCACATGCTAGTAAAGTAATGCTCAAAATTCTTCAAGACAGGCTTCAGCAATACATGAACTGTGAACTCCCTGATGTTCAAGCTGGTTTTAGAAAAGGCAGAGGAACCAGAGATCATATTGCCAACATCTGCTGGATCATGGAAAAAGCAAGAGAGTTCCAGAAAAACATCTATTTCTGCTTTATTGACTAAGCCAAAGCCTTTGACTGTGTGGATCACAATAAACTGTGGAAAATTCTTCAAGAGATGGGAATACCAGACCACCTAATCTGCCTCCTGAGATATCTGTATGCAGGTCAAGAAGCAACAGTTAGAACTGGACATGGAACAACAGACTGGTTCCAAATAGGAAAAGGAGTACGTCAAAGCTGCATTTTCTCACCCTGCTTATTTAACTTATATGCAGAGTATATCCTGAGAAACGCTGCGCTGGAAGAAGCATAAGCTGGAATCAAGATTGCGGGGAGAAATATCAATAACCTCAGATATGCAGATGCCATCACCCGTATGGCAGAAAGTGAAGAGGAACTAAAAAGCCTCTTTATGAAAGTGAAAGAGGAGAGCGAAAAAATTGGCTTAAAGCTCAATATTCAGAAAACGAAGATCATGGCGTCCGGTCCCATCACTTCATGGAAAATAGATGGGGAAACAGTAGAACCAGTGTCAGACTTTATTTTTTTGGGCTCCAAAATCACTGCAGATGGTGACTGCAGCCATGAAATTAAAAGACGATTACTCCTTGGAAGAAAAGTTATGACCAACCTAGATAGCATTTTCAAAAGCAGAGATGTTACTTTGCTGACTAAGGTCTGTCTAGTCAAGGCTATGGTTTTTCCTGTGGTCATGTATGGATGTGAGAGTTGGACTGTGAAGAAGGCTGAGCACTGAAGAATTGATGCTTTTAAACTGTGGTGTTGGAGAAGACTCTTGAGAGTCCCTTGGACTGCAAGGAGATCCAACCAGTCCATTCTAAAGGGGATCAGCCCTGGGATTTCTTTGGAAGGAATGATGCTAAAGCTGAAGCTCCAGAACTTTGGCCACCTCATGCAAAGAACTGACTGATTGGAAAAGACTCTGATGCTGGAAGGGATAGGGGGCAGGAGGAGAAGGGGACAACAGAGGATGAGATGGCTGGATGGCATCACGGACTTGATGGACGTGAGTCTGAGTGAACTCCAGAGATGGTGATGGATAGGGAGGCCTGGCGTGCTGCGATTCATGGGGTCGCAAAAAGTCGGACACGACTGAGCTACTGAACTAAACTGAACTGATGCAAAGAACTAAATCATTTGAAAAGACCCTGATGCTGGGAAGGATTGAACGCAGGAGGAGAAGGGGACAGCAGAGGATGAGATGGTTGAATGGCATTGCTAACTATGGGATATGAGTTTGAGCAAGCTATGGCAGTTGGTGATGGACAGGGAAGCCTGGTGTGCTGCAGTCCATGGGGTCACAAATAATTGGACATGACTGAGTGACTGAACTGAACTGAACTGAAGCTCTTGAAGATGTCAGCATTCTTCATACCAGAGGAAACCACCTGAGGTTACATTAAGTAATCAAAGAAGCTCATCAAGAAGATTACCTGAGAGCAGAACAAAGCAGTGCAGGCACACACACACCATAATCTTATCAGCAACACCACCCTTGAATCAGTTCTATAAAACTCCTCCTCAAATCCTTCCAGGTTGGAGCAAACAGCTTTTGGGGGCAGGAGGATGTGTCCCCCTTTTACCTGGCAAAGCAATAAAGCTATTCTCTCTTCCACCCAAAATTCTTGTCTTTGAGATTGGATTTAGCACTGGTGCACAGAGGCAGAACTTTAGCATCAGGATTACTAAACATTTTTGTGAGAAATGCTGACAAAGTCAGTATGGGCTAGAAGTTGGACCTGGGATATATGTCTCTAATGTAACAATCATGTAAAGCAGGTAATATCCAAGCAGTCTGAAGAGACTGCAAGAATAAGGTCAAAATATTCACTATTATGTGCACAACCACACCTATTCCCTGCCCAGACCCCATTTATTTGGGGGTATCTTGGCCAACGAATTTGGTGGTTTAGTCACTAAGTCATGTCCAACCCTTGCAACCCCATGGACTGTAGCCTTCCAGGGTCCTCTGTCTGTGGAATTCTCCAGGCAAGAACACTGGAGCAGGTTGCCATTTCCTTCTCCAGGGACCAAGTTTAGCAGCCTTTGTTTGCGTATCACTGGAGAAAAACATGTAGGTTTATCCTTATGTTAAAAAAAAAGAAAAAATAGAAAAAATCAGACCTCAGGGCCTATTTTTTCGAGATTTAACAACACAACAACAACAAGATAACCAAATGTATTGGGCTTAGAATCGAAATAACCTGTTTGAATCCTAGTTTTCCATGAGTTTAGGCAATTTTCTAAACCTCAAAGTTCAGACTTTACACTTGGAATTACAAAAAATGAATATCTAAGAAAGAATTTTCAAATAATCTCATCAAGTTCTTATGTGAAAATGCCAATCAGAGCATATATTCATTGGACAAATATGTACACGTGGCTTCTTTGGTCTAGGCACTGTTGTTTGTGTTTTACCTACGCTATATTTCTCTCATTTACAAATGAGCAAGTTTAGGAGCAAGTGTGGGTAACTGAGTTCTCACAGCTCATAAGTGGGACATCATGATTCAAAAGGGTTTTGCAGGTGGTATTGCAGTGAAAAGAAAAAAAAAAAAAGAGGAATACGTTTTTCTCTTTCCCTTTCCTGTGAACAAAGAGGACAGTGTGAACAGTGAGCAGGCCCAAATATTCCTTTTTTTTTTTAAACCTTAACTGTTTCTAACTCTGCATGCTTGTAACTAAGTTTGCTTTTCTGCTTCCTAAATCTGAAGGAGCTACAATTCACATTTTTCCTTTGACTCTCCGCTGAATACATCCTGTATCTGGTGTTTACCCTTACGATATCCTTCCCCTTGTTGTTACATATCAGAAAGAAGATCGCAGAATCACCAAACTGCCAGATTGATTTACTGCGTTACTGATGCCAGTCTACGACTATCTCCGAAATAATGCAAGAGGAAGAAATCAAGATCCTATCACCTTTATTCCTCATCACTGACTCCTGACTGCGAGCCCTTGCCTTAAATAAGCCCCTAGATTCATAGAGCGAGGGCACAGTTCTTGAGGCATGAGCTTAATGTCTTTTTCTCTCCACTGGCTGAGAATTAAAGCCACCTTTCTATTTCCTTCAGACTCTGTCTCTACATTTTTTTATTTGGCATTGATGGGCAGAGAAGGCCAAAATTTTGGCCAGCGACAGTGGCATAAGTGGTAAAGTATCTGCCTACCAATGCAGGAGATCCAAGAGACAGGGGTTTGATCTCTGGGTTGGGAAGATCCCCTAGAGGAGGGCATGGTAAATCACTCAAGTGTTCTTGCCTGGAGAATCCCATGGACAGAGGAGCCTGGTGGGTCCCCAGAGTCAGACATAACTGAAGCAACTTAGCTCTCATACACACATGATTCAAATCCAGAGACCAGGATATATACCCCTACCTCTACTTTGAGTAATGTATAATCCCTGTCTCTTTGGATCCATTCTCCTAGTGAGAGAAAGGAAAGGTTTCCATTCTGGTCATAGTCCATGTACACAGTTTATAAAGAATCTGCCTGCAGTGCAAGAGACCTGGGTTTGCTGACTGGGTTGAGAAGATCCCCTGAGAAGAGAACGGCAACCCACTCCAGTATTCCTGTCTTAAGGATTCCATGGACAGAGGAGCATGGTAGGCTAGAGTCCATGGGGTCACAAACCACTGGACTCAACTGAGGGAATGAGCACACCCACACTGGGCTATTAGTTATGAACACTGTGCTACTAATACCTCAAATTCGTCTATGACAATTCATAACTCCCATGGAATTTTGATTTCTTTTCTAGAACAGCCTAAGCAATTTAGTAGTGCTCCATGTGACCCTAACATTGTTTTTCCCCCTGGAACTGAAAATAGCTTTAATTAGACATCAGGTACTTGTGAACCACTTATGTCATCTCAAAGCAACCATTTAGGACTTAGAAAGAACTGATAAGGTCAAGACCCGTTAATGTCTCTTTTCATGGGTTTGGTGGATCACAGAACTCATAAGGCTAGAATGTCTAGGCTAGATTTCGCTTGTGCCTCTGAGAAGATGCTATAACTCTGGGAGTATCTGTTTACACATTATTGGATTTATTTGTTTCTGTGATTTATCTCCATGGGTATGAAAATAAAGGGCAAGGAGAGAATGGGAAAAAAGAGTTAGCTGTGAGAGAGAGAGACAGGGACAAGTAGATCTGACACTCTGTTTTTAGTATTATTATTATCATATATTTATTTATTTTTGCACTGTGGCTTGCAGGATCTTAGTTCCCTGACCAGGGATTAAGCTCAGGCCCTCAACAGTGAGAGCACAGAGTCCAAACCACTGTTTTTAAATTTACACAAATTGGTATTTTTGTAAATATGAGGAGAACATCAGGCCTACCTTATTCTTTCTGATTAACACTAAATCCTATGCCTGGTCACTAGAAGACATTGTAACATGGTTTCAATAATTACTAGAAAGTTGTAAACTCAAAAATATTTGGCCAGTTGATATAGACTAACAATCTCAAAAAGAGGCAAATTTAGTTTATCCAAAGAGTTGGAGAGAACTGAGCAGCTGTGGTGATGATGAAAACATTTCCTCGTCAATTAAATCATGGGTTTCGGCCAGTTGCAGGACCTTAAGTTTCATACTTTCATAAAGTCTATTTCTAGTTTCCTTCTTAGTTTTATAAGAATGAAATATTTCAATTTTCAGAATAACACATATTTAATTAAAAGTGACTATGTCCAATGTTTAACAAATTATACCCCTATTAAAAGAAAAACACCTCTAAAATAAACCCTTGCTATTGAGACAACAGGTTTGATTTCACTTTTGTTTAAGCTATTGGCCTAAAAATATGCTTCTTTGACAAAGTTTTCTCAATTATTCTAATTTTTTCCTACTAAAGCAGAGGGAAAAAAAAAAAAAACCTTTATCTTTATGAAAAGTGTACCTTTTTTTTTAAGAATTTCAACAGCTGCTCATAAAATTATGTAAACAGATTTTTGTAGGGCAGTCCATAATTCTATATAGTTTTCCCTGAACACATTTAATTTATGAGCACCATAAGACATGAAATATCAGAACTAAATTCATAGCTAGAGGTGGCATATTTCATCTAATTAGGAACAAGAGAGATATTAACCTTTGCAACTGATATTTTGCTTACAGATTAAAAAATGCCTGAAGATAAATTAAGCAAGGGTGGAGGAGAATGAGATGCAAGAATTTACAAATGGCTGGTGAATGGCTTGCCTTTCTGGAGTGCATTATTTAGTTAACTTTTAAGATAACATTTTCAGATAGCATCTGTTGTCCTGGTAACCTTTTCAATAAATGTATCTAATCAGAACATCTCACAAATATATGGAAGATGCTCAGAGAACAGATTTCAGGCTTCTCAGTTCCAGCTCTGTTTATCTGAGCTATGAAATAAAGACAGAGAAGTTACTACATAAAAAAAATGTCCAAAGGAGGCTGATGTGAATATCTGAAGCATGTTGAATGCAATTTATGTCCCTTCAATAATATTTACTTTACTAACATTACCTAGTAGGTAAAACTGTCTTTAGAAAATGAGAAAAATCTAAAATTATTAATCAAAAATTGAGGGTAAATTGTTCTTAAAACATTCATTTATTCAGTTCTCCCCAGGATTGAGCTTTGTTTGTAGTCTGTTCTGTATATGATTTAGTCTCTTAAGAACGCTACTAAGTGGGTAATAATATCAATATTACACCTACTTTTTAAAAGAGAAAACACTGCCGCAATGTGCAAAGATGGTACAACTAGTAAGGCACAGAGAATAGGGATCCTGATAATCTTAACTACCAGGCAATGCATTCTCTTCAGTTCGGCATCATTTTAAATAATGATGCTTTCTTTGATATTCACATACATTCAATCTTCCCTTAGAATTATCATTAAAGCTTCATATTACCAAGACAGTCTTAATCTCAATATACAATTTGCAATTAGGTAATTCACTAAAAAGTAAAGCCATAAGGTTAAAGGAGAATCATATTTATCAGTAATCAGGATAAGAGTGAATTCACAGAAAAGAGAGAGATATCAAGCACACACTTTACAGTTCTTATACTTATCTGCAAAAACTTAGAAAACTGATAATGTTGTTTGCGGGAATTTTGGTACATACAAACATTTGTGTACCTATCAGGAATATAAAATGCAGTCATTTCAGCAAGCAATATGATAAAAGCCAAGCTAAAAATAATATTATACATTATCTTATGAACAATAAATTCCATTATATATACATATGTCTCTCTCTCTCTCTCTATATATATATATATATATCGCTCACGTAAATCTATTAAGTGCTGTGCACAAAAAATATTCCTTGCAATAATGTTTGTGGTACATATTAAGTATATGGTAGGAATCTAGGTACTTATCATTGGGAAAGACACTGGGAAACATGTAGAGGAAAACATCACACTGTATCATTAAGTTAAAAGTAACTGACCAGATATAGTTTAGTCTCATGAATTGACCTTTAAAAATATGTCTCAATGAAATAAAAAAGAAAACAATGAGATACAGTAAAAATTACCTTAAAGTATGTTAATAAAACAATTATTACTAAGTGCATTTTACATGAACAAATGAATCTACCTATATGGTTCATGATAAGATAAGAAATGGATGGGAGAACTATTTGTAAATAAAATCAAATTAATAGTCAAGAGAAGGTCCATCTGAGTGCTTACGATATTGTTACAAGAACAGAGGACTATGATTAACTCAGTCTTTTGCACTGTGGTCTAACTGGATTGGGCAGTTAGAATGGGAAGGTAGGATATGGTTAATTTTTTATTCAGAAGTCTCCCTTACATTCACATATTCTAGCACGCTATTCATTTCAGGCTAGTCTACATACATCATAATCAATTGCCCTAAGGAAAAAATATGTTTTCGTTTTAGAATTAGTAAGAGAAGGAGTACTTTTACTTTCACATGAATTTGGATTGTTGTTCCCTATATCATTTGAAACCCAAAATCCATTTTAATTCACTGGACAAATGGTGTCTTTGTATGGGACTACCTGATGGGTTAAATACAAGAGAATTTCTGAGCCTTATCTCCTTAGGGGATCCCATCGTTTTGCTTCTCTGTTTAGTTTGTTAATGATCTGCTTACGAGCTGTTTGGCATGAACATAGTTCTTCATACAGGCAACCATATTGTTTCACAACAGATTGCCTAATATTTTCAAGACAAATTCCAACAGGGAACTTTTGGATTTGGAGGACTGACCTTTACATTCAAAACTGAACTTACTATAATTATGCTCTTCTTTTAATGAGTTTTGAAAGGGGTTCCTCCTACTTCAGTTTGCTCTTTTAGAAAACAGTCCATTAATGGCATTTAACTTCTTACTTTTGAAGCACGATCATGATTCTATATAATCACACTCGTTTGGAGTATTAGCAGGTATCACTTAAACATTAAAATTCCTTTACCATTTCTGCTACTCCAAATTCTTTTGCTACTCTAACTGTCCAGAACCAAATATTCTAGACTGACAGAAAGGATGTACCAGTTTTCAGAAGTTTTAAAATTATTTTATAGACAGGCTCAGAAATGTAAGAGAAAGCAAATTTACCTTGTCACATGTGATTCTCTTCATTTTTTTCTATAAAACTTAACTTCTGCTTCTAATTATCTTGCCTTTGTTAGCTAGATAATCTATCTAGTTTTTCCTCAGCTTTTAAAAGATTGTTTTCCTTTAGTCTATGCCTGCTATTGACCAGGATACCTTCAATTTTATCAACATTATTATAGTCCACTTCTTGCCCTCCAAAATTTTGAATAGGTGTGCCACTCTCAGAATCAAAAGCTTCATTTCTTCTGGTTCCCTCACACTTACTTAAATAGTTGTTGAACATCACACATTATTCTCTTCATTAGCCCAGTTCTGACTACAGTTTATATTCATCCAGATAGGACCACATCAGTTCAGTTCAGTTCAGTCGGTCAGTGGCGTCCACCTCTTTGCAACCCCATTGACTCAGCATGCCAGGCTTCCCTGTCCATCAACAACTCCCGGAGCTTGCTCAAATCCATGTCCACCAAGTCGGTGATGCCACCCAATCATCCCATCCTCTGTCATCCCCTTCTCCTCCTGCCTTCAGTCTTTCCCAGCATCAGGGTCTTTTCCAATGAATCAGCTCTTCGCATCACATGGCCAAAGTACTGGAGCTTCAGCATCACATTAAAACTTTGAGAACCCCTTTCATTTTTGTCATGTTTTGCTCACTAGCCTGTAATACAGAATCTTTTTTTAATCACTCACATTACTGTTTAGATATACATACAAACACATGTACATATAGAGAGAATATGTTATATACAAACATTTAAGTCTTAACATATTTCTAAAAAGTATGTATGCTCAAACAATAATTTGGAAAATATAGACTGCACAGTGATTTCTTTAAAAATTTCTAATCCAAGCAGATAAATATAACAACTATTAACATTTTAATGTCTATATTTTTAATAGTAGAAGCTTATTTCTTTTCCTGAGCATACAGAAGAGGCATAAAAATGTACTACTGTACAATTATATTTTAAAAGGAACCTTAATCTAAATGAGTCTAACAGATATTTCTAAATGCATTGGAAATGTTGTTGGGGCTGATAAAGTCTGTGTAAACTATCAAGATAAGTTTTGTTTACACAGATTGAGAGGTGTTATCACCAACTTCCTATCAAACTTGCAACATTCTATCAGAATGATTTAAAAAATCCACAAGTGTACTGTTAAATTGTTATTATAAACCCACTGAATTGAAAGGGGGCAAAGTTGAAGTGACCAGAATATTTTCATGTGTCTTAGAATATGTTCTTGTACTCTGATTTTTTAAAATGCATGTGTTAATATGCAACTGTGTGATAGAGCTGATAATCTATTTAACGTGAACTGTGCCTTCATCTCCATATTTTGTATTTTTCCTTCTCTGTTCCTTCTGTATCCAGGTGTCTCAAAACTCCCCTATCCTCAACTTTCTTCTAAAATAAATTCTGTGAAGAAATCATTTTCCTATTGGTAAAAAGCTTGATTGCTTTTTAAATATCAGTTTTATTTTCATTCCTTATTCCTTATGTAGACATGAACATTTTTAATAGGGGAAGATAGCAAGCCATGCAATTTTGACCTGTTACAATGTTACATGTTATGTCTTCAATCATTTCCTGAGTGATGCTCAGTAATCCTCTTACTCAACTACATGAACTTCTCATAATGCTTATTCCCAGCAGCCATGCTCTCTGCAAACTCAAAATCGTATCTACTTTTGCCATCCTCAGAAATAAGAACTCTATTTACTGAAGACTGAAGTCAATTTTACCTTCTTCCTAATATAAACAGTTTGTGTGTGTGTTTGTGTGTGTATTATTTCCATCCTTTCCTCAAATGTCTACAAAGTGCATACCTGGTCCTCCCCAACTTGCCTCCTACCTGCCTTTTTATGAAGTACCTTATGGTTTATCCTTGAAGATTATAAGTGGCTTGGATAAGATGTGAAATGAAGCTGAAAGGCCAAAGAGCTCTCAGAAATGAAGCCAAATGGATATTATTTTATGGCAAATGGGAAGGAGAGTTTTCACTTCTTTGCCATGTTTATGGTGGAAAAATTGAAAATCCATCTCGCTAATAGAGTCACCTCTGCTGCTGCTAAGTCGCTTTAGTCATTTCGACTCTGCGCGACCCCATAGATGGCAGCCCACGAGGCTCCCCCTGGGATTCTCTAATCATCCCATTTTAAGTAAAATCTTTGTTTCTCTATTTAGTTCAATATTCTGCCTTTACTGCTTGTGTTTGTGTGTGTTTTATTTCCATCCTTTCCTCAAATGTCTACAAAGTGCATATCTGGTCTTTGTTTCTCTATTTAGTTCAATATTCTGTCTTTATTGCTTGTAAGCATATTTAGCTACTTCTAGAGTTTGCAAAAGTTCATTCCTTTTTATATGCCTTCCCTATAATGATTATTCTCATTATTTTAGTAATCAATACCAACAGTTTTATTTGCCAACTTGGTTTTGTACAGATAATTGCATAAATAAATGCATTCATGGAAGTCGATGAAATTATCCTTCATCAAAACAAAGGGGGGGATCATCTTGAATTTTAATTTTAAGTACAAATCAATTTGTACTTATTTGATATTCTTCTCTATCAATGTTAACTTTAAAATTTGGCAAGAACTTAACAAGTTAATTGCTTTTACTCCTTCACAATGCTAACATTGTTTTTCTTAATCTCTGTGTGAATACTCTAATATCAAGCTTGTGATAGTGTATTCATTATTTTCAAGGCAATGCATATTTTGGGGCAGCATTAATTATTCCAATATCAGGCTTCACACTGACCAAAATCAATGTCATAAACTTCTTACTTCGCCCAGGACTATATACATTTCCATTAATATTTGGAACAATGATTATTGTATCCTTCTCAATGCCACCAGTACACCTATTCTTTAGGCAAACTGATATAGTTCTCTCAAAAATTATTCACTTGACATTTTCCAACCATCTCATTCTCATAATAGCCATCCTCTTAACTTTTAATATCCTCCTTATAATGTGGTACCTAAAATTAAATTCAGGATTTTCAGTTATAATATTAATAAAACAGGACTGAACTCTTCTCCCCTTTTACCTCCAGTCTACACAGTGATGGCAGCTTTCTGCTGTTGCTAATTCCTGGATTGCAACATTTTGTGTTGTCCTTTTAGCTCTCCCAAGCCAGTTATCCTATTTAAAATTTCCACGTGTAACTAACTGACATCAATGGTGATTTCCTGACTGATTCTGACTGATACAAAAGCAAAACAATTGCACACATTCAGTAAATCCTTAAAATAAATGATAAAAGCAAAAATCAACAAATGACACACCGAAACTAAAAAAAACAGCAAAAGGAAGAAAGCACAAAAGAGAGAAGGGAAGAAGAATCAATAAATCTGGGTGTTTGAAGTTAGGAATAAAAGACATAAGAAAAAAGGAGAAAAAATTTATGTCAATAACTTAGACAATGGAGCCCAATATATGAGTTTTGGAGCAATAGGTGCAGCTTGCTTTTGGAACTTATGGGAATGAAAGTGAAAATGAAAGTCACTCAGTCCTGTCCGACTCTGTAACCCCATGGACTGTAGCCCACCAGGCTCCTCTGTCCATGGGATTCTCCAGGCAAGAATACTGGAGTGGGTTGCCATGTCCTCCTCCAAGGGATCTTCCCTACCCCAGGGATCCAACCTGCTCTCTTACATCCAGTGCATTGGCAATTGGGTTCTTTACCACTAAGACCACTTGGGAAATCCCATATGAGAATGAGGAGGTAGTAAAAAACAAAAAACAAAAAACAAAAAACCTCAAGTAAGAATTGTGAGTAGACAGTTGCCAACCATGTCACAATTAGAAAGAGAATTGAGATTCAGTCACATAAAATTAATGGGCAGTCTGAGAAGGGCAAAATATAAAGCATTGAGAATGAATTTTGGGGAAAGTCAGTGGTGTTCATGGGGAAAGAAAAAAGAAAAGCTGCTGCAAAATGGTACACTAAGGGGTAAGCATATCTTTACAGTTTACAAACCACTAATAGATGCAGATGCTTATTCTGCCTTTATGGAAACCCAGTTAAGTTGGCAGGACAGATGGTAACAGTGCTTGTTTATAAGCAAGGAGAGAAAGTGGGAGAATAAGAGAAATAATAGCAAAAATGGAAATGAACATAAGCGGAAACAGGGTAGGATATAATCATGGAGCAGGACAGTAAAAATTTTGTTTAAATATTGTCACCCTGCTTATTTAACTTCTATGCAGAGTACATCATGAGAAACGCTGGGCTGCAAGAAGCACAAAGCTGAAATCAAGATTGCTGGGAGAAATATCAATAACCTCAGATATGCAGATGACACCACCTTTATGGCAGAAAGTGAAGAGAAACTAAAAAGCCTCTTGATGAAAGTGAAAGAGGAGAGTGAAAAAGTTGGCTTAAAGCTCAACATTCACAAAACGAAGATCATGGCATCTGGTCCCATCACTTCATCGGAAATAGATGGGGAAACAGTGGAAAGTGTCAGACTTTATTTTTCTGGGCTCCAAAATCACGTCAGATGATGATTGCAGCCATGAAATTAAAAGATGCTTACTCCTTGGAAGGAAAGTTATGACCAATCTAGATAGCATATTTAAAAGCAGAGATATTACTTTGCCAACAAAGGTCTGTCTAGTCAAGACTATGGTTTTTCCAGTGGTCATGTATGGATGTGAGAGATTTGGACTCTGAAGAAAGGTGAGCACCGAAGAATTGATGCTTTTATACTGCGGTGTTGGAGAAGATTCTTGAGAGTCCCTTGGACTGCAAGGAGATCCAACCAGTCCATCCTAAAGGAGATCAGCCCTGGGAGTTCATTGGAAGGACTGATGCTGAAGCTGAAACTTCAATACTTTGGCCACCTCATGCAAAGAGTTGACTCATTGGAAAAGACCCTGATGCTGGGAGGGATTGGGGGCAGGAGGAGAAGGGATCTACAGAGGATGAGATGGCTGGATGGCATCACCGACTCGATGCACATGAGTTTGGGTAAACTCTGGGAGTTGGTGATGGACTGGGAGGCCTGGCATGCTGTGATTCATGGGGTCACAGAGAGTCGGACACGACTGAGTGACTGAACTGAACTGAATGTATTTCCACTCATACTGGGAATGGATTGAGATGCTAAAGTATTAACATTACTTCTGAGTTACTGGAGTTAGTTCTATTAATAATAACATATCTACAAGAATATTGTCAGATAAGGAAGGGACAATTAGGATGACAAATTCCTGAAAAAATGCCACATTTGTAATGACTGGTTTCAGAATGTGTGGTAAGGAGGGAGATAAATATTTCCAAGTTACATTATGGATGAAATTAGAAGCTAAAATTAATATATAGGCATACAATACCTGCAATGTATGAGACTCAGGTTCCATCCCTGGGTTGGGAAGATACCCTGGAGGAGAGTATGGCAACCCACTCTAGTATTCTTGCCTGGAGAACCCATGGACTGAGGAGTCTGGTTGGCTATAGTCCATAGGGTCACAAAAAGTCAGATGCAATTGAATCAACTGAGTAGGTAGGCATGTACAATATTTTGCATAACAATGTATGTCTATAATGTCTGTTTGATCAGGATCCAAATAACTTAGCACTGCCCAGTGGCACTGAAACCACCAAGGAGACAGAGTTACTTTTGAAGCTACTGACTAAAGCAGAGGAAAAGGGGGAGGAATTTCTCAGTTAATTTAGTGCTTTCGACGCCCATTCTCCTGCCAGGAAAGTCATTGGCCAAGCCTAGCTGGAAGTCAGGAGTCATGGAGATTGAGAAACACACAAGCTGAAGAGGTGGAACTCCTGAAATAATTAGCAGAATAGATGAAAGAAAGGGAATGCATCTGAAACAAATGACAGATACTCCTATGGTATCTCATTTAATCCTACTGCAATCTCAGGAGGAAGGTATTCTTTTCATTTTATTGGAAAGGAAGGCTGAACAAGCTGTCTCATTGTTTCCCACTACATGTTCTGCATATATTACCTTATATGCATATATACTGAATATATTACATTAAAATTCAATAAATATTTATTATTTCAAACAGTTATCTTGACTTATAACACTATTTCAATATTTATTAGTTTTCTTTTATGTTTCAGAACATGTTGGAGACATAATTTCCACTCCAAATATCCCATTGTTCTTTTCCAATAAGAACCAATGATTAAATAAATGTAAATTTTTGTGCCATGCAAAATTGATATCCAAATTGTAATTACTTATATTATGTGCACTCTAAATTAATTGGGATTTATTTAATTTAGTAATTAATTCTGCATTCTCAGAAAAAAATTATCTGAGAGAAAGTTATATTGAACTTCATATATTTAGTCAGTGGCGTGCTTTTTGTCTTGATCTTGATTTATAAGTTCAAATTTTTAAGTTTTATCCATTGAGATAAATTGTTTAAAGTATGTGAAATAATTTATACCCCTGCTAATGAAGTTTTAGAATGTGGGTGGGGAAATTAAATCATTCTAATATATATTATAGATAGAGTCACAAGCTAAAATGCATAAGCTTGTGTACAACTAACATTTGCATAGCAATTGATGGCTAACAAAACACTTTCCCAAATATTATCTTTTAGATCAGCAGTTACATTAATCATTTTAAAAAGTAACCTCTATTTTTGCATCTCAAAGAATATATTTTTCTTAGATATTACATAATATTATAAATATTATATACATATAATATTCTTACATATTAGTTATCTCAGATTAATACAATATATTCCTTTCTCTGGAGGGTAATTTTATTAGTTTCCTGAGTTACCATGATAAATTGCCACAAACACTGTGGCTTAAAGTAACAGAAATTTCTTTTTCTCCTACAGTTTTGGAGTCTAGCCCTTTCAAGTAAAATGCCATCACGGGCACATTTCCTTTAAAGGGTCAAGGGGAAAATCCCTCCTTGACTCACCCAAGCTCTGCTGTCTCCACAGCCCTGGCCTTGCCTTTCAGCTGCAGCACTCCAGCTCCTGCTGAACTGTCAGTCGGTCTCTGCCCTCTGTGACTTTATCTCATATGTTCTCTCCTCTTCTTACAAAGGCACCCGTCACTGGACTTAGGGTCCACCCTAACCCCAGGATGATTTTTGTCCTAGCTAATAATACCCGAAAAACCCTATTTGCAGCTAAGGTCATATTCTGAGATTCCAGCTGGACAAAAGATTTCAGGTCATATCTCAACCCATCAGTGTAGTGATTTAAGTTAGGAGCGACCAAACAAGAAGAAAAAAAGAAACATGATGTAAAAGAGTTCCATGACTGGGGCTGAGACTTTGCTTCCAGTCTTCCATCATTAAAGCATCCCAGAAATCTATTCAAGGAAGAAAGCACCTGTGATGTATTTAAAGTCATACCTGTAAAACACTTTCCTCTAGTCAGTTTTATTATTACCAAAGCATCAGTTAAGCAAATGCATATATGTAATGTCTCCTAAAACCAGTACCTACATATATCTAAAGGGCTTCTAAAATTAGGAAGCAGGCCATCCAGGATATTTCTAATTAGTATTTTTATTTTAAAATATTAAATCCCTACAATTTCCCATTTGCATACAAACAACAGCTGCAAATGATAGTAATTTTAGTTTTCTTTCTTTGTATATATGGAGGTGTGTGTGTATACGTGTGTGCTTACTAAAGATCATGTTATAAATGTAAATTTACATTCATCTTCTACTTTTAATAGGGTCAGTTCTCCATAAGGCTAAATGCTATTTGAAAATAAAATTTTATTTTATATAATTGAGTATCCAATAAGGTCTGACAAAAGGATGTTATTGATTATATATGTGATTTTATGTTTTCTACATTTTCCAAAGTATTTTTTCTTTCTTGGAATGCACAACACTGTAAGGATGGTAGTTTAAAAAGTGAGAACAAGTGGGGTCCTCAGTGTTATTGAGCAACTATACTAGCTCTGACCACTGGCTGGACTATTGTGTGATAAATACTTTTCATCTTGTTTAAAGACTGTACTTTGTTATCACATATTCAACGGTTTAGTCCATTTCACATGTAATTAAGTTTGCCTATTCAAAGACACGGGTCCAACCCCTCATCAGGAAGATCTCGTGGCGAAGAGAACTGCTACCCACTCCAGCATTCATGCCTGGTAAATTCCACGGACAGAGGAGCCTGGTGGGATACCGTACGTGAAGACTGCAAAGAGTCGCACATGACAGCGACTAACACATTCAAAACTTCGTCAAGCTGTTTTGCTAAACAAGTGGGATGTGTAGTTTGGGTTTGCAGTCTTTCCAAGTCTTTCTTCACATCCAAATAGCAGACACAATAAAAACAATCTCAGGGAACAGCACTAAGTCTAACCAAGAAAGTGGCATTCCTGCCTGGCTGACTTCAGAATTGCTATTGGCCAGTGACTGCTGTGTCTCTTGCTTTCCTCTTTTGTGTGTTGGCTTGTCTACTATGTTTATCCTACATCTGTCTCAGCGTCATTTGTTTTGTAGCATGGGTGCAAATGGTTTATCTTTAATTCTCAGACATCCATATTGACAAAAATCATACTTGAGCAGCCACACTCAAAGACCTTCTGTACTGGGACCTCATGCAAAGATCCTGGGCCAGGCCTTGAGTATGATGCTGTACTGGAATGTAACTTAAGTGGATGTTGGTGTAGAGAGGAGAAACTCATATTTTACACATAGGAGGAAGATAAATAAATTGAAGTTAGAGGGCAGACTGTCGTGATTCTAAAACACGACTGCTAATTCTTTGGAACTCCTCTTATTTAGAAGTGGGTCTATGTTGCCTCCTCTTGAATCTTGGTGGGTTTTTGACTGTTGCTTCAGCCAATCGAGTAAACCAAAAGTGATACTATGTATGACAGACTGAGTTTTTTTGACTCTCTGAAGATATTTAAGATAGTTTCTTTGAATTCTTTCTCTGCTTAATCCATCAACAATATTAGCAATTACCTTTTTTTAATGTGCATATATTTAAATTTCCTGGTGTTTTTCATGTCTCATTTTTATTTTTCCTTTTTGAAAATTGGACATTGTAGGAAATGGCAGCCCACTCCAGGGTTCTTGCCTGGAAAATACCATGGACAGACGAGCCTGGTGGGGTACAGTCCTTTGGGTCTCAAAGAGTTAGACATGACTGAACACACATACACACACATACACACAGCTAATATACTGTTACAAGCATATATTCAAATTAACCCTCCTTGTATTCATTTATTTGGGATAATTCAAGATTATGTCTCCCCTACCCCAAATGAATAGCCACTGAAGTTGCAGCTCAGTTTTTATTACCATTTGTTTTTATTTTTATTTTTAAGCCTGGCTTACTTGGGCTTCCTTTTGCGTCAACACAGTTTAGGGTCAGACGCTTACTCCTTGGAAGAAAGGTTATGACCAATCTAGATAGCATATTCAAAAGCAGAGACATTACTTTGCCAACTAAGGTCCATCTAGTCAAGGCTATGGTTTTTCCAGTAGTCATGTATGGATGTGAGAGTTGGACTGTGAAGAAGGCTGAGCAGCAAAGAATTGATGCTTTGGAACTGTGGTGTTGGAGAAGATTCTTGAGAGTCCCTTGGACTGCAAGGAGATACAACCAGTCCATTCTGAAGGAGATCAACCCTGGGATTTCTTTGGAAGGAATGATGCTAAAGCTGAAACTCCAGTACTTTGGCCACCTCATGTGAAGAGTTGACTCATTGGAAAAGACTCTGATGCTGGGAGGGATTGGGGGCAGGAGGAGAAGGGGATGACAGAGGATGAGATGGCTGGATGGCATCACAGACTCGATGGACATGAGTCTGAGTGAACTCTGGGAGTTGGTGATGGACAGGGAGGCCTGGCGTGCTGCGATTCATGGGGTCGCAAAGAGTCGGACACGGCTGAGTGACTGAACTGAACTGAATGACTAGTAAGCAGTTGTACTTAAAGTCATTGAACTGGTAGCATCTCTTTGATGATAGGTCTATGTATGGTTTGAAAACACATTCAAAGTTCAACGTTCTTACAATTCTTTTCTAACCTTTTATTTCTGTATGTTCAAGGTCTCATAGTCAGCAAGACAAAGAGATAACTAAGGCTTTCTATGGTCTTTCCTGAATTTGCAGGAATACGTACATACACACACCCACAGTATTCCAGACCACCATGTTATATGAAATCTTAACTAGACCACCTTGGTTATGTGAAAGACAAGACAGCTTGTCTTATAAAGACAAGTTCCCAAGAACTTCTGCTACATTTATGACTTGTCCACTTGCCTGTTGCTTGCTCCACACTGCAGCATGACATTAAAATAGGTGTGAAGTTAGCCATCCCAGATTGTTTGCCATTGTTTCTGGATTGTTTCTCTATTGTTTTCAACAGTCTGCCCTGGTATGGATTTTTCCAAGCACCCATACCAAATAAAACCAGACCCTTTGGCAGCAGAGATGTAGGTCCTCATGCCCTGCCCTGTATTCCATGTAACAGAGTGGTATGGGGAGAAATGGAAGACCCTCCTATAGCTGAAACACCAGAGCTCCCTACTATCCTTACAGCAGTTCCAAAATAAACATTTCTAAATTTTTTGTATGTATTTGATCTATTTCCAGAATCTTAAAGTGGTTGTCTTTGACAATTATGTCCATTTATCGTTGATTTTCAAGGACAGGATATATTGAGCTCCTTACTCAGCCATTGCAGAAGTTTCCCCTGCTCATTCTTTTATACTGTACCTTGCATTTATCAATTCCCTAGTGGATAGTGCTATGGACACATAAATTGTTTTATTGTTTGAATTAAATGTAGGTGTTTGACTGGGTGTATAACATGATGTTCATCCATTTGTACTTAATGCTCAAAATGTATTCCTCCTTTATCTCTCTTCTTCCTGATAAATTATTAAAAGTTAACTAAACACATTCTTGATTTTTGCCTAGCCACTTTTGTTAATTCACTTTACCTCCTTAGCGGGCTCATTCTCTCATCTTTCATGTGTTGGGATTTAGAGATTTGATCTCAGACCCTCTTCTTTTCCCACTTTATATCCTTTCTCAGGGACTTCGTTTCTAAGACTGGCTCCTAAGTGCAGATGTACAAATGTTCAAAACAGATCTCTGAGCTCCATGCTTTTGGTTCTTTCAGTCTAATCCATACCACCTTTCTGATGCCACAAACATACTGCCCCCTCAACATACCTACGGCTGCACTCACGTTCTTTCTACCAGAATCAATCCTCTTTAGGTTTTCTGCTTAATGCAATGGCAGGACAACCTATCCATCTGGACCACTGTGTAGCACATGCATATTCTTGCAGTTGTACTTATTTGTGATTCCACATTCTGGTCATCACAAAAATTACTTTCATTGGTGCTTTTAATTCTACCCTCAGAGTTAATGATTTGTCGTACAAACTTTTTCATAAAAAATAATGTGTTTGCACAAAATTGTGAGCCTTCTTGCAAACAAAAAGTTTGCTGTTGTCTTCATAGTGAAAATATGTGCATAATTTCCTCTATACCAGAATAATAAAATGATATAATTTAATATAGTACTACACTTAAAAAGTTATTTTCTGGCTATGATATTATGATATTAAAAACACTGATGGTAGTATTAAAAATATTGTTGAGGTAATTGTGTTTCTCTATAGAAGAGTCAGTTTTTCCATCTATTTTCGGACAGTATTATGTCCACTTCTCTACCAAAGTATTTAAGAGACACATATATGTCTGAAGAGGGTCCAAAAAAGATTAGTGATAATTAGTAAGAGGTGAAAAAACAATACCTGTCCTGAGAAGATCAACAGCTACAGAAGTACATAAATTCCCAGCCAGGAAAGAAAGATGAAGATGATATCATCATTGCAATTATATGGATGAAAAAAATTGAGGTTCATGGGGGCTGGTTTACATAATGTCATAGAGCTATTGTGGAGAATTTTCCCCTTTTAAGTTCTGGGCTTTTTTTTTTTTTTTAACTTTAATAACAAGCACACAGCCAGTTGCTACACTCATTTCGTCAGTGTGAAAAGTTGGCAAATTTTTCAAATAATAAACAAAGCAAATAGAATTCGAAGAGAAAACTGTCCATCCATTTAAAAATACTAAATTCATTCAGTTCAACTGAGTTTTAATGAATATATTCTAAACCTAAGTCTGTCCCAGAAATTAGGTTAAATACAGTTGTGATTTTGATAGAACTCATGATCTTTTGAGACAGAGGCAAATCCTTCAGCAAATCTCACCTAACTACATTAACCAAGATTTCTTACAACTTCAGAGACATAAACTCTTATGTGCTAATGAAATTTCAGAAAATGAATCAATCAAAATGCTAAAATCAAGCAAACTTTTAAAGAAACACATCTCTAAGCATTTATTCTCCAGCCACCTTCAGAATACAGAAAAATATGAAATGATTTTAAAGCAATGGGGATACTGTATACATACATACATGTATATATAGTATATATCTCCTATCTCTCTGTATGTATGTGTGTGTATATATATATATATATACACATATATACATATATATATATGGAAAACATACTCTGACATATAAATCATCTAAAAGGTATTTTAATATAACAAGGAAAAAATATGAGGAAAATATATCTTATTCCTAGCTAGATTCATAAATGGAAAATTAATTGGATTAGAAAGATTATCATTAGAGCTAACTAAAAAATCCCACTTCTTTTTTTCCTCTCCCCTTTTACATTTGCTTTATCATCTTTGTTTGAAATTATACTCTCACCTAAGAAATTGGGTGGTTGTTTATTCTTCCACTTGCAGCTTTTAAAGATCCTCTTTCACTTGTGTTCCCAAGATAGAATATTTGTTTGGTGAAAGAAAATCAACACAATTTGGGACCAAAAAATGAAAAAGAGTTCTACTGCTTTTGTGCCATTTCAAGTGATTTATTTCAATCAGCAGGTCTCTCTTATTGGCGTGGGAGTTTACTTTGCCCAGTGAGCCAAGATGGGTTGGCTGCAAAACATCCTTAGAAGTGCCAGACTCCCACTGATCCAAAAGCAACAACTATCAAATCAATAGCCTCTCAGCCTCTGGCAATGGCTGCATGCACTCAGTGCCACCTGAGGATTTTATATTTGGTGGATTAAAAAATAGAAGGTGGAAAAATAAAAAATAACATGATTTTTGGCACAAGGATGAAAAACAGTAAGTTAAATAATGACTATAAATTATATCAAAATTGAATAAATGAAATAAATTACTACATGGCAGGTAATATGATGGCTGTTGGGCTTCCCAGGTGGTGCAGTGGTAAAGAATATGCCTGCCAGTGCAGAAGACACGGGACACCAGGTTCGATCCCTGGGTTGAGAAGTTCCCCAGCTGTAGGAAATGGCAACTCATTTGCCAAAAAGAGCACAGTATTCTTGCTTTTCATGTAATAACACTTCAGATCTATGAAATTTAATAAAATATTACACAAAATTATTTTATTTTGTAGTGTTGAAAATAGTTTTAACCTATTTTCTTATTATGCTGCTGGTTCAATATTTATTTTATCATAGTTTTCAACTTATGTTAATTCATCTTTCCTGAAGATGATTTTTTTTTTTTTTTATCTTTTCATGTGTTTGTTAGGTTATTGCATGTCTTCTTTGGAGAAAGAAGACATGCCTGTTTAGGTCCTTTTCCCACTTTTTGACTGGGTTGTTTGTTTTTCTGGTAGTGACTTGTATGAGCTGCCTGTATATTTTGGAAATTAATCTTTTGTCAGTTGTTTCACTTGCTATTATTTTCTCCCATTCTGAGGGCTGTCTTTTTACCTTGTTTATAGTTTCTTTGCTGTGCAAAACCTTTTAAGTTATATTAGGTCCCACTTGTTTATTTTTGTTTTTATTTCCATTATTCTAGGAGATGGGTCATAGAGGAGCTTGCTTTGAAAATTATCACAGCTTCAATCTCAATGTAAAGGACTTGATAGTCTATATGAGTAATTGACAGCTTCCTAATTCCTAATTTCCTATCTATAAATACTTACTAGGCATATATGTTTGGTTAATAACTGTTAAGCCAGAAAATATAAAACAGAACCTTTAACTTTTCTTCTTTAAGAGCCCTCATTCTTTGCCTTCATTTTAAAGGGAAAACCAAAAACGCTTTCTGAAAAAGATAAAATACAAGACTGAAAGTTTCCTTCATGGGGCAAATGATTGGTAGGAAAAGAGAGGCATGTGTAGTCACTAGTATATTGCCTTGGGCAACATAAGAAATATCAGAGTAGAATGAAGTGATTTGAATGGAGAAGGACGGACCACTGAATTATAGGGAAGATGTTGGAGGTGATGAGAGATTTTTTTTTAAATAGGTAGAGAATAAAGACAATCTACATATAATCAATCCAAAGATGCTTAATGCCCGCCTTGATTTAATTTAGTTCAAAAGAATACAAATTTCATTATTATGGGGTTTGTTTTATGAATACATCTTAATGTGTTAAATTTTCTTAAGATTTTACAACTAGGAAAAAAACAGATATTCATCACTATGTTTGTTAATGACCTCTCCACCTTAAAAAAATGGCCTTTTGAAAAGTTCTATCAGGACATGTATGGAGGTAATTTAAAATTTCCAAGGATCATTTCTTATCTCATCATAGATTAGCACACTAGTGAATTTTGCATGAATCATAAAGGACTACTGGGTATTGAAGTCTAAACATTCTACAAAAGAAACTTAGGTGAAAGATCAACTTTAGAGATAAAGTTCACTTCTAATCTAGACTAATCTTGGTAGGGCAGATGCGCCAGTACTTAGAGCTAAAAGAAAGGAACCAGCAGTTGGGTAGCTTCAGGCCAGGAGACACATGTCTCCAGGATTACCAAGCTGAGCTGGTATCTCAGGTCATTGTTAGGTATGGTTAGTCTTTTCAGTATAACTGTGCAGTAAGAAATGAAGAATAAGAATCTGTATGTATCTCGATAATAGAAAGACTCCTGAATTCTGTTTCCTTCGCACCCTAAGAGTATAAGAGTCAAAAATCTTAGTTTAGTTTCTTGACTGTTGATCACACTTGCTTTTTTCTTCTAGAAAACAAAGGAGAATTCAAGGAGCTGTGTAAATTTTAGATGTTATAATGTTTGTAACACTTCTTTGCTGGTTTGGTAGTTAATCCAAGAATATCCCTGTAGACAAAGATCTGTTTGACCAGGCTCAGCTTGACCTGTCATGAGTTTATCAATTAATTAATCTATATTTGAATATAGAAGCTTTAAATATTCTGTTTTTAATTGTTTCTTGGTTTAAATTATAGGATGGTATTCTAAGACATGTCAAGATTTGAGTTTCTTGATTTATAAAGAGATCTGATAGAGCTACTGGTTCATCTCCACATCCACATTTAACTTTAAAAAGATTAAGGTACAGAAACATAAAAATATTTGAAAGATATCGACCTCTGGTCATTCTCTGTTTAAACTATGTTTTATTGATGGCCCCAGGTCTATACATAAATTCATCTCATTGGTTCAACAAGGATTACGGTGTTTCCTTGAATAAGCACTGTCCAAAGTGCTATAGATATACAAATCAATAAGCTATATTTCATAATGCAAAGATATAAATAACTGAACAAAGTATTAAACACGCTCTGATAAAAGTAAGGATCATTATGAAGATGCAATAAAATTAGTGGTCAAACAGCTTGTTTTTGCTAATTTTAATTATAATAGGAAACTTAGAGTTGGGTAATCATTTTTGTTTCGGCAGTACAACACTTTCAAAGACCAGAGTCTCCTGCTAGGATTTCAGTAGCAGTTTATTTCACAACAAGAGGAAAGTAACCAAGGAGTTTATGCTGCCAAGTAAGAAATCTATAAACTCAAAAGATTAGTGTCAGGCTTGGGGATTTTCATTACTTAAACTGCACAAAACTAACGTTGCACGTTCAGGTTTACTTTCTTTCACTTCGAGAGTTCAACCAGATATTAAGTCTTCAGGTACTGAAGTGAAGCTTTCCTTTCTCTTAAAGTTAACAGCATTAGCAATGTGGACATCAGAGTAAGATGATGATTCCATTGAATTTCATGCCAGAAATCACTCTAAAGATATGATAAAACTGCCTGAATGTTAATAATGTTTGCCATTGAATAACTTTTATCTCCACAACAGTCTTTTGTTTGTTTCTTTTTGCCTAATAACATGTGATCCACTTTCTTAAGACCAGTAACAGAGGAAATTTAAAATGTTAATTTTTATGTAGCAGTCATAAGAATTCTTACTAAATATAAACGCTCATAAGAGGTCACAAATACATTGCCAGTATTTGTTTCAAATGATCAAATTGCCCAAACTTTTAACAACTATATATAAATATAAAACTTATACAAAATCAATCAATAATGTATTTTTCTGATAACTGTACTTGAATAGGTAATAATAAATGATAAAACTTAACAGGTTTACAACTGCTTTACTCATTACAGTTTTACAGAGAAAGTTACTAAAATCTGCTGGCATTTTTCCAGCTGTTAGTAAAGTCTCTCTTGGGTTTTCCCTTTCTATAAATGGTATGGTACACTGAAGTATCAAGTACTACAAAATGAATATTTCAGGATTATTTTGTGAATAAAAATGTCATGGAGCAAACGAGTAGTTGATGTTACCCTTGGAACTCCACTTAACGAATGTCATTTAGAAAGCCCCAAAGAAGCAATTTTTTGTAAAAAGGCATGATGACATAAACACAGCACAATTCACCTACCTGTTTCCAAAAACCAAGGCATGAGAGAAACAGGATTTCTTAAATATACATCTATTTTATTTTTCTCCTAAAGCTATTTTGTAGTTTAGTGATGCTTCACTAAATGTATTGTAGGAAGCTTTGCTCCAAATGACCTATATTTAACTTTTCCCACTATTTAGTGTTCATTCATTTATAAGCTTTAACTTTATCATCTCTAATGCAAAAAAAGAAGACAGTGTAGAAAATAATTATATCAATACTTCAGTTTAAATGTTTTAATATTAAGATTTGTGCTCTACAGAAATGACCAGTGGAAGACTTAATTGCATTGTTTAGTTCATCAAACTTGTAGAATACTTTTCCTGTTTTTCAACAACTTTATTTCAAGCAATTTAAAAAAGACTTCCTCCCTGGCTACTCAAACCTAGTACGTGTTCAAATGCCCATGGAATTCAATATGAATCAGTTCTACTTGAGTGAAAACTGTTTCACAAGCTGCAGATCTTAGCAAGTACTAGTACTTGTTCCGGTCATACCCTGTCCACTGAAGCAACTCATAGTTCATTACCGTTGCCACATTTTTGTAACAGTGGATACAGCTGTGGGACTGTTGAGGAAATATTTTATGTTTCTAAATGATTAGAGCTTTCTGGTTACATTTAATATTTCTGAATATATATAAATTCTAACATACGTAATTTTGAATATTAGAAGAACCATCTCTTTTAAATTCTCAACTCTACAATGGGATTTGTCAAAATATTTTGTGTAACTACACCTCCTACCTCCACTTAAAACCCAAAGAAGAGGTTCTAATTAGAGTTTCCAAGATAGAAATGGCAATGATATTCCTATGAAGGACTATATTCTTAATATTAGAAGTTCCTTTAATAGGATCTTTTTGTAAAAGTTAATGGAAACGTCAATTGATGCTTTCTCTATGTATGTACACAAGATTTTATTGAAGAAATCCAAGAAAAAAGCTCTTTTAAAAAGAAAAGATAAATTTTAGTCAAGCACTTGTCAAAAAAAATAGAAAATCTGTTTTCTATTATTACTAAATAATTTGGAAGATCAATTTTAGGCATTTAATAAATCATAAGGCTAAGGATAAAATTAATATATGAACAGTAATGTCCTAGCTAAAATGAAGAGTCATCTGATTGAATATCTATTTTATTAATCTTTTACTGGCTCACTGACAAAATGCATTATAAATTTGGTGTATGGTTAGTGAAATAAAGAGCAGGAACCTCATTAGTCTGTGCCCTCTGTAAACTGCTGATGATGAGGTTACTGGTAGGGTTGTTTTGATCAGGAAATAATTTCTGTTCAATAAGGCCACCATATCAGAGAAAACAAAATCAAAACAAATTATGACAACAACAATAAATATTTAAAAGAATGTTTTCAACATGTCAGTAATTTTCTAGAAGATATCCTCGCTTAATGTTCCTCCCACTTAACAGATAAAAACATTGAGCCACAAATAATTCTGCACAATATTACACAGCTCTATGTGTGTGTGTGTATGTGTGTGCATGTTCACTCACATCCAACTCTCTGTAACCCCAGGGATTGTAGCCCTCCAGGCTCCTCTGTCCATTTTCCAGGCAAGAATACTGGAGTGGGTTGCCATTTCCTACTCCAGGGGATCTTCACAACCCAGGGATCGAAGCTGTGACTCTTCTGTCTCCTGCAATGGCAGGCAGATTATTTTACCACTATGCTACCTGGGAATCCCATTACACAGACAGTGAATGACAAAGCTGGGATTTGAACACAGCAAAATTGTGTCTAGAGTTTTAAAATATTATACTTAAAAGTGATGAGGTACCAAAGGAGGAGGTATGAGTGATTATGAACTGTAGGGAAAACAAAACAAACAAACAAAAAAAAACATGATTTCCAGTTACCTTGGATATAGCTTTTAGCAGTACATTATATTATTATGATTATATTATTATATTTCTCCAAAGGTACTATTTCATAATTATATACACCATGTTTGCACCTCAAATCATCAATGTCCACTAGCCTCTCAATTCAGTTCAGTTAAGTCGCTCAGTCGTGTCCGACTCTTGTGACCCCATGAACCACAGCATGCCAGGCCTCCCTGTCTATCACCAACTCCCGGATTCTACCCAAACCCATGTCCATCGAGTCAGTGATGCCATCCAACCATGTCATCCTCTGTCGTCCCCTTCTCCTCCTGCCCTCAATCTTTCCCAGCATCAGAGTCTTTTCAAATGAGTCAGCTCTTCGCATCAGGTGGCCAAAGTATTGGAGTTTCAGCTTCAACATCAGTCCTTCCAATGAACACCCAGGACTGATCTCCTTTACGATGGACTGGTTGGATCTCCTTGCAGTCCAAGGGACTCTCAAGAGTCTTCTCCAACACCACAGTTCAAAAGCATCAATTCTTTAGCACTCTGCTTTCTTCACAGTCCAACTCTCACATCCATACATGACCAGTGGAAAAACCATAGCCTTGACTAGACGGACCTTTGTTGACAAAGTAATGTCTCTGCTTTCTAATATGCTCTCCAGGTTGGTCATAACTTTCCTTCCAAGGAGCCAGCGTCTTTTAATTTCATGGCTGCAGTCACCATCTGCAGTGATTTTGGAGCCCAGAAAAATAGTCTGCCACTGTTTCCCCATCTATTTCCCATGAAGTGATGGGACCAGATGCCATGATCTTCGTTTTCTGAATGTTGAGCTCTAAGCCAACTCTTTCACTCTCCTCTTTCACTTTCATCAAGAGGCTCTTTAGTTCTTCTTCACTTTCTGCCATAAGGGTGGTGTCATCTGCATATCTGAGGTTGATATTTCTCCTGGCAAACTTGATTCCAGCTTGTGTTTCTTCCAGCCCAGCATTTCTCATGATGTACTGTGCATAGAAGTTAAATAAGCAGGGTGACAATATACAGCCTTGACATACTCCTTTTCCTATTTGTAACCAGTCTGTTGTTCCATGTCCAGTTCTAACTGTTGCTTCCTGACGTGCATATAAATTTCTCAAGAGGCAGGTCAGGTGGTCTGGTATTCCCATCTCTTGAAGAATTTTCCACAGTTTATTGTGATCCTCACAGTCAAAGGCTTTGGCATAATCAATAAAGCAGAAATAGATATTTTCTGGAACTCTCCTGCTTTTTCAATGATCCAGCGGATGTTGTCAATTTGATCTGGTTCCTCTGCCTTTTCTAAAACCAGCTTGAACATCTGGAAGTTCACGGTTCACGTATTACTGAAGCCTGGCTTGGAGAATTTTGAGCATTACTTTACTAGCGTGTGAGATGAGTGCAGTTGTGTGGTAGTTTGAGCATTCTTTGGCATTGCCTTTCTTTGATTTGAATGAAAACTAACCTTTACCTTGGAAACGCTATAATTAATATTCCTATTTGTTCTTTTATGCTTTTAATTAAGAAATATTCACAGTTTAAGCACCTCTGATGCATTTATAGGATATAACCTTGCCTGTGATTCATGGACAATATTAGCCTTAAGAGAATATAGATCTAATAGAGTTAAATCTTTAATTTCACATAAAAACTCTTGCTGATGCATAGATTTTAGTTCTCCATGCCACTGAAATATGCCACTTATTCTAGAAACTTTTCCTTTATGAAAATGATAATAGACACCATTACTTTCTGCAGTACTATTTCGAGAAATTGCCTAAATAAAACAACTGAAACCCTAGAGGTAATAGAAAACCAAAACTTCCACGTAGGGTGGCATAGTTCATTTTAGAGAAATAGAAGGCCAGTAGTCAGTGACTTCAGAAAATTTGCAAGTCATATCAACATTACCCTGAATAAGACATTATTTTTTTCTTCTTCCTCAGGGATGGAAACAACTAAGAAGTACCATATGTTGAACAAAAAATTATCTAACCGATTTTAAAAATAACAACTTTCATTAAGCCACTAGAGAGATAACACGGGAATAAAGAAATTGCATTTATGTGTCCTAATATAGAAGAGAAAGCAAAACATAATGTGGTTGTGTGTGAGCCTATCTTTTTCTAATTATTAAAAGGCACCAGAGAAAACTAGTGCATATTATGAGTGTGTAGTTTTAAGTTAGATTGTAGGAAGGCAGTTTGCTTCGAAATTTTGTGAACAGAGAGAATGCCAGGTCTAATTTAGTCTCATTTAGTAAATATCCATAGTGGTGACTATAGAAATTTAGATAACATCAAAACTTTCATATATTCATTGAGAACCTGTTTTAATTTTTCCCTGATTTTGCATTCATGTGAATACAACCCCAAAAACAGATTGAAGTAACTGAACCAAAGTGGAATTTAATGTAATTATTTTCAGGTCCAATAGACACTGACTTGATCTATTAGAATAAATTAGGAGTACCAGCTTGAAAAAAACAATAACTACTAAACAGAAATTCTGTGAGAGAAATAAACAGTTTATGAGAGATAATATGAAAAAATATGGAATAAAATAGTGTCTTACTTCTGTTACAAAATGTATCCCTCAGTCTTCTCCATAGTTTATTTCCTTCCTTTGCCTTTTTTGGAATCAAACACTGGTACTTTTAACAACTCATTGTTTCCTTACAGTTTAATGGACTCACAACTATAAGTAGATTTTTATGTTACATAAGAAACAGTGGATGTTATTTCATCATTTCTCACCTATATCAAAATTGACAGTCTCCCAAATCAGAGGAGAAAACCGATCTCTGAGTTATCTGTCATTGATAGAACTTTATGTAATAATTCCTGGTATGATTGTGAATAGGCATTTGATATGTTACTTCATTGTTCTTGGAGAAGGCAATGGCACCCCACTCCGGTTATCTTGCCTGGAAAATCCCATGGACGGTGGAGCCTGGAAGGCTGCAGTCCATGGGGTCACTTAGGTTGGACACGACTGAGCGATGTCACTTTCACTTTTCACTTTCATGCATTGGAGAAGGAAATGGCAACCTACTCCAGTGTTCTTGCCTGGGGAATCCCAGAGACGGGGGAGCCTGGTGGGCTGCTGTCTATGGGATTGCACAGAGTTGGACACAAACCCAATTTAAATAAAGCTAAATTCAGATTTGGCAAAAAAAAAGAAAAAAAATCTCTATATTCCTCACATTTTCACAACTCTACATCATCTTACCTGAAAGTGTGCCCTACGAATGAATTCTGCTTTTAAAACACTAAACTCACATCTGCCAACAAAGCCAATATTTATCTGTTTCTGGACTCTCTAGGACTATATTGCCCAAAATGATAGCCATGAACTGCGTGGCACTATTTAAATTACAATTTAATTATTAAAATTAAATTCAATTAAAATTCAGCTCATCAACTCACAGCTAATACCATATTCAATGAGGAAAGGCTGAAAAGTTTTCCTCTATGATCAGGAATAAAACAAAGATGCCCACTCTAATTAACTTCTATTCAACATAGTACTGGAAGTCCTTGTCAGTGCAATTAGTCAAGAAAAAGAAACAAAAGGTACAAATTGTAAAGCAATAACTAAAATTATCTCTGCTCACAGATAACATTATCTTGTATGTAGGAAACCCTAAAGTTTACACAAAAAATAGCTATTAGAAGTAATAAACAAAATCAGCAGAGTTGCAGAATACAAAATTATAAGCAAAACTCAGTTGTGTTTCTGAACACTGGCAATAAATAGTAAAAGAAATTAAGAAAACAATTCCATTCAAAATACCATCAAAAGAATAACATACTTAGAAATAAATTTGACCAAAGATAAAAGATTTGTTCACTGAGGATACAAAATGTTTCTTAGAGAGAGAAAAAAAAGACCCAAATAAATGAAAGACATCTCTGCTCATGGATTGAAAGACTTAATTGTTATGATGCCAATATGACCTAATGTGATCTATGTATTCAATGCAATCCCTGTCAAAATCCCAATGGTACGTTTTGCAAACATAGAAAGGAATCATCCTAAAAATCATATGGGAACTCAAGAGAACACAAATGGCCAAAAGATTTTTGAAAAAGAAAAGCAAACTTGAAGAACTAACAATTCCTGATTTCAATGCATATTGCAAGGCTATAGTAATCAAAATTCTGTACTGACTTTAAGAAAGACATATAGACCAAGGAATAAAATAGAAGGTCCTGAAATATACTCTTGAGAATATATGCAAATGATCTTCAACACAGGTGCCAAGGCCACTCAGTGGGGAAAGGGCAGTCTCCAACTAACTGCAAAGGGAAAACTGAATACCCGCATGCTAAAAAATAACATCGGGTTCTTACACTGTATATAAAAATTAAGTCTAAATGGATTAAAGACCTAAACATAAAACCTATAAGATTCCCAGAAGAAAACATAGTGAAAAACTTTGTGACATTGGGATGTAGCAATAATTTTTTGGATATGATAGCATAAGCAGAAGTGATAAGATATACATATATTAGTACATCAAACTTAAACATTTTGTTCATCAATGGATACAATCAACAGTGAATGGGTAAAAATCTAGGAGAAAAAAATGCATGCAAATCACTGATCTGATAAGAGATTAATATCCAGAATATATGAAGAATTACAACTCAAAACCAAAAATCAAATAACCCAATTTACAAAATAGGGAAAAGACTTAGACCTTTCTCCAAAGATTGTATACAAATGGCTAACAAGTATACGAAAAGACGTTCCTGAGAGAAATGTAAATTAAAATCATATTGAGTTATCACCTCACAATTATTAATATGTCTACCACTTCAAAAAAAACAGAGAAAATAATAAATTTTGGCAGAAATGTGGAAAAATTGGTATGTGAACTGGGATAGTTAACAGCAAAGGAAATTAAAATTTAAAATAACAGAATAATTTAAATTACAAATAGAATTACTCATAAAATATAGCAACCCCACTTCTGGGTGTACATCCAAATGAGTGGAAAGCAGGATCTTGAAGCATTAATTGAAAACATGTTTTAGTAGCATTATTTACAATGGTTAAGAGGTGGAAGCAACCCAAATGCCCACTGACAGACAAATGAATAAACAAAATATGATAGATATTTACAACAGAATACCATGAAACCCTAAAAATAAGGAAATCTTGTCACATACCATAATTAGGATATTGTTAAGTACATGATGCTTGGTGAAGTAAGCTAGTTACAAAAGGACCAATACTGTATGACTCCATTTATGATATGTTTAAAGTAGTCAAATCAATAGATATAGAAAGTAACAATAGTGGCTACCAGGGGCTGGGGACCTGGGAAGGGATAAAGGGAAGCTATTTTTTAATCAATACAGAGTTTCAGTTCTACAAGATGGATAGCTTTACAATATAAATATACTTCATGCTATTGAACAAAACTGGTAACAACTGTACATTTTATGTTGTTTACCACAATAAAAAAAATGGAAAAAAAAATCCATTCCTCTGTTACTCTAGCTACATTTCAAGTGTTCAACAGTCACATGTAATTAGTATACTGTATTGTATTGGACACACAGATTATAGAACATTTCTCTCTTTACAGTGTTTTGACTACATAGCCCGGCTCTAGAAATTTATTTTATCCTTTGTTCCAATATAGTATTCTATCTTCACATGCTTTTCTATAGACCAGATCTCACAGATGTTCACTATAGATTTTTAGTAATACTTTCAGCATATTAACTCCTTCTGCTCTTCATTTCACCATTAACACAAGCACCAAACATTGTATCAACACAAATTTCCATCTTTTATTTGCCACAAAGGTTGCCAAACAGTGCAAAGAAAAACAAACACGGAAACAAACAGAAAAGAACAAAACTATGTGGTCTACGCTATTACAAACTCATTGTTCCCACTATCAGTTGATCAGTCTTTGAAATACCTAGAATTATGGTACCCTCTTCTCCTTCTCCACAGTCAAGCTAGTCTAAACTTTTAATTACCTTGTCATATCTTTCCACTTTTCTCTGCAAATGCACTTGGCTCCATGAAACAGAGATAAGTACAGCTATAACAGATATTATATATATATATATATATATATATATATATATATATATATATATATATATATATGCTGCTAAGTCGCATCAGTCGTGTCCGACTCTGTGTGACCCCATAGACGGCAGCCCACCAGGCTCCTCTGTCCCTGGGATTCTCCAGGCAAGAACACTGGAGTGGGTTGCCATTTCCTTCTCCAATGCATGAAAGTGAGAAGTGAAAGTGAAGTCGCTCAGTCGTGTCCAGCTCTTAGCGACCCCATGGACTGTAGCCTACGAGGCTCCTCCGTCCATGGGATTTTCCAGGCAAGAGTACTGGAGTGGGGTGCCATTGCCTTCTTCAATATGTATATATATATCCCTATATATCTATATAAAACCCAGTAGCACATACAAGCCTGATTTGTGAGACTCTGACACGTGATGTGAAGTCTCTCAAAGCATGAAACTCTCCAGAGGCTTTGGGAGTGTGGGAGCACCATCCAGACTGAGAAGGGAGTTATACGTCTAGGTGATGTTGATCACGAGCACGATAGACAGTCCTGGGTCTGAGAGCCTGGAAAGGCAGCAGCTTGAGTCTGTATAGTGCCAGACCTGTCCATGGCTAGCAGTCTCATGGGGCAGGGCAAGGCAAACAGACGGAAGAGGGCAAAGTAGCTGATTTGGGCTGTATTTTAAATAATTGGGTGTATAAAAATCTCAGTTTAGCACCAACAGGATTCTGAGCTAATAATGAAAAGGAGTCAGCCTGCTGTGAACAAACAATCTGGGCGCCAACATAGAAAGGCCATCTTTGGGTCATTAATATAACACTTACTTATTTAAACCAGCTACAGCCTACACACTTCTTTGTTCTTTAAAGTTTCATAAATGAGGATCTTTCTGCTTTTCCAAGACTAATAGCTCTTCCTGAGCTCTGGATTCTATTACTTGTTGATCCCTAAGGAAATGAGACTTATTAATAGGGCTCTCTTTCACCTGGAAGTTCATTTATTAAATATGGGAGTAGTGAAAAATAATCTGTTGTTTTTAAGAAATTAATGCTCAGTTTATGCCAAGCATAGGATAACTCTGTATCTATTTTGAATTTTCATTGAATAGTTTGAATTAATAAGGGGAAAATGCTAAGTATATTAGGAACTTTTTTTCTACTTCCTGCCCAAACTCAAGATCATGATAATAGGCCTTTAGGCCACTCAGGTTTATACATTAATGGAATACAGGGAAATGAAATGAACACTTATAATTACTTTTTTGTAATCTGTGTCTCACAACAAAATGATGATGCTGAAATCCTTTATTTTACCCAAGAGTGAGCTTTAAACCTAATACTTCTCTTTAACTCAAATACCTCTTTACTCTCTCTCTATTTTTTAAGTTTAACATTATTATAGTTCTTGCATATTATTTAAGCAATATCAAATTTTCTCCATCTTAACATAGATATATACTACTGCACACATGCACACACATGGCACACACACAGGCATTAATGGCCTCTGGGTCATGGTATTCAAATTCCCCGTGGACAGTAAGGCCTCCGAGGAAATATAATAAGTGTTCAGTTCAGTTCAGTTGCTCAGTCGTGTCTAGCTCTTTGCGACTCCATGGACTGCAGCATGCCAGGACTCCCTGTCCATCACCAACTCCCGGAGTTTACTCAAACTCATGTCCATTGAGTCAGTGATGCCATCCAACCATCTAATCCTCTGTCATCCCCTTCTCCTCCCACCTTCAATCTTTCCCAATATCAGGGTCTTTTCAAATAAGTGTTAGCAGATATCCATAGAATGAATTAAACTTTTCATTTTATATCGTAAGTCATAACTGTATATGTTTTTTATAAAGCTTCAAAGGTTTTATTCTATAATATTTTAGTTTAAAAGTGAATTTATATTTCAGTAGGATGCAGTTTTATATTTTATAGCTTTTGCATTCTATTTAGAAACCTGAAGAGAATTTGTACAAATCTGAATCATCTTGTTAACTATGTTATCTTAGGGGAGTTACATGATCTTAAAGTTTTATTTACTCTCAGTTAACCAAGAATAAAACTGTGACTTAAACAACATAATTAGAAGAAGAGAAATATACACAGCTTGTGTGGTAAGAAGAAAACCTCCAATCAGTATTTACCACTAGAATATACATCTATGTTCCTGCCATCATTTTTACTTCACCCTATCTTTTCCCCTTAATAAAACCTCAGGGGAAACACTGGATTGCACAAATAATCAGTCATTGCTACATGTGTATTTTCATCACATTTTTGCTATAGATTCACTTAGGATGGTGCATAGGATTTTTTTGGCTGTGTGTGTGTGTGTGTGTGTGTGTGTGTGTGTGTCTGTGTGTGCTTAGTTGCTTAGTTGTGTCCAGCTCTTTACGACCCTGTGGACTGTAGTCCACCAGGCTCCTCTGCCCACGGGATTTGTCAGGAGAGAACACTGGATTCAGTTGCCATTTCCTCCTCAAGGGGATCTTCCCAACTGAGGGACTGAACAGGCATCTCCTGTGAGTCCTGTATTGCAGGCATGTTCTTTACCTGCTGAGCCATCAGGGAAGATATAGCTTGTCCACTGGAACATAAAAATCTCTGTTATTCTAAGAAATATTGCTCTTCCTAATGAAGAGAAATAAGAGCCTAAGGACCCATGCTGTTACCTTATTTTTCTAACTTTTGGACATGGCTATCTGAAGACTTGATGCTAGGCACTACTGTGGTTCTCTTGCTATCACTGGGAGAGCCATCACTGGCACACTGACAAAATCTGTAGAGTCTGGGTTCTAGAGGACCTCACTGAATTGTGGAACCAGCCCAAGACAAATAAGAACTTATTGCTGAAGTAAAATTTAATTAAATACTGTCTCTCTTACAGTGTTCTAATACAGCTGCTAGTGGAAGTAGTAGGAGTATTACATGCTGTCTTCAGAATTGAGTGTTAGTGCCCATGAAATTGATGCAGTTGATGACTTTCATTCTGTCTTAATGTATTCACTATTATTATCTCAGCTCTGCCTTCTACAACTTATTCATGGGTAATTTTTCTTCTTCTTAGTATGCTTTTCTTGGCTTCCTTTTCATCACTGAGAAAAAGCAAATAGTTCTCTCATATTTTACTAAATTCTTTAAATAGTGTAAAATGTATTTCTCTAAACTTTTATTTCTGACTCACTTATACAAGAGCTCTCCTTTATATTTTCCCTTTTACATCATCAGTCACATTTTTAATATTAATTTCCAAATTCTATTATTTGTTTTTTTTTTTACTTTTTATTTATTTTTGTATTTTTGCCTTTGATATACATAGAACTCCTTTAACAGAAATGAAATAGTAGATTTATATAGCTTATATGCATTCTAGTTTTCTTCATTTATCCCACTATTTCCCTGGATGCTATCTAACATAGCTGCACCTGGATATTTACGTATTTAGATACATATTATTCTGAGGACCTTCACAAATAAAAATGGTTTTTTGTTATTTACTTGATATCATAATATATGTATGAAGACCCTAGTGGTATTTAAAGAGAAAAATTACAAAATTTATTTCATTAAAAGGTAACTACCATTAAAGAATAAACTATATGTAGTAAAAACTGTCTTTGCATTTCATGAAAGAGATTTCATATATCAAATGATAATTTAGGTAAGATATTATTTTATCTTAAAGCAAATATTAACAACTTGAGAGGCCATGCATCGATGTTTCAATGAAATATGTATTTGGAAACATATGTGAAAAAATATAAGAAGTAGGGAAATCCTGAAAAGGAAGCTGTTTAAAAAAATTCTTTTAAAATTTGCTTATTTTTTAAACCACTTTATTAAGGTCTGATTAATATAAAAAAAGCTGTGCATACTTATTGACTACACCTTGATGAGTACAGAGATAAGTATATACTTGAGAAACGATCACCACAATCCTTGCCATAACCTATCCAAAATTTTTCTCCTGCCCTCTTTGTTGTTGTCATTATTATCTGTGATAAGAAGATAACATAAAATCTACTCTGTTAGCAAATTTCTATGTATATAATATTGCATTTTTATCTACAGGCAGTATGCTGTACAGTGCAGTGCAGTTCAGCTCAGTTGCTCAGTCGTGTCTGACTCTTTGCAACCCCATGGACTGCACCAGGCCAGGCTTCCTTGTCCATCACCAACTCCCAGAGCTTGTTCAAATTCATGTCAGTTGAGTCAGTGATGCCATCCAACTATCTAATCCTCTGTCATCTCCTTTTCCTTCTGCCTTCAATCTTTCCCAACATCAAGGTCTTTTCTTTTTTTAATATAAATTTATTTATTTTAATTGGAGGTTATTACTTTACAATACTGTATTGGTTTTGCCATACATCAACATGAATCCGCCACAGGTGTACACGTGTTCCCCATCCTGAACCCTCCTACCCTCTTCCTCCCCGTACCATCCCACTGGGTCATCCCAGTGCACCAGCCCCAAGCATCCAGTATCATGCATCGAACATGGACTGGCGATTTGTTTCATATATGATATTATACCTGTTTCAATGCCATTCCCCCAAATCATCCCACCCTCTCCCTCTCCCACAGAGTCCAAAAGATTGTTCTATACATCTGTGTCTCTTTTGCCGTCTCGCAAACAGGGTTATCATTACCATCTTTCTAACTTTCATATATATGCGTTAGTATACTGTATTGGTGTTTTTCTTTCTGGCTTACTTCACTCTGTATAATAGGCTCTAGTTTCATCCACCTCATTAGAACTGATTCAAATGTATTCTTTTTAATTGCTGAGTAATACTCCATTGTGTATATGTACCACAGCTTTTTATCCATTCATCTGCTGATGTTCACGTCAGGTGGCCAAAGTACTGGAGTTTCAATTTCAGCATCAGTCCTTCCAATGAATATTCTGGACTGATTTCTTTAGGATGGACTGGTTTGATCTCCCTGCAGTCCAAGGGACTCTCAAGATTCCTTTCCAACACCACAGTTCAAAAGCATCAATTCTTTGGCTCTCAGCTTTCTTTACAGTCCAACTCTCACATCCATAAATGACTACTGGAAAAACCCTAGCTCTGACAAGACAGACCTTTGTGAGCAAAGCAATGTTTCTGCTTTTTCAAATGCTATCTAAGTTGGTCATAGCTTTTCTTCCAAGGAACAAGCGTCTTCTAATTTCATGGCTGAAGGCACTATCTGCAGTGATTTTGGAGGCCCCCAAAATAAAGTCTCTCACTGTTCCCATTGTTTCCCCATCTGTTTGCCATTAAGTGATGGGACCAGATGCCGTGACCTTAGTTTTCTGAATGTTTAGGTTTAAGCCAACATTTTTACTCTCCCTTTTCACTTTTTCTCTTATTCATCTTTATTTCTGAGAAATACTAGAAAGCCCTTTTTTGGGGGTTCATAATCTGGTATTCATAATCTTCTAAACAAAAAGCCAGTTTTCATTTTTAATTTCCATTGATTGTCTCTGGGGGGTGTTTAGAGTAATGTAAAATAATGTGAAAAGATTAAAATTGGCTAACATCTGACCTAGTCTGAGATCCAGGCTCTAACAGAAGTGCATGAGGGAGAAGAGAGGAATAAGAAATGTCAAGTGATAGCCTGACCAAAACTTAACATGGAGTTCAAGGCAGGTATGTGAATTTATATACATATTTCATCTACCAACTAGTCTGGCAGTAGAGGGCCCTCTTTTTTATTTAGTTTATCTTGCTTAATAAAAAATAATATTAGAAAGCAATATAAAGTAAAACATTAAACATTCTGTATTGGCTTTGCAAAATTAACCTTTTTAGCCATATGTTAAGAAAATTGGATGATCCAACATATTAAAACTGTCATTGGTATACATTTTTTACATAAGGAAAACTTATATGACAAGCGTCATATTCAAATTAGTTTAATGCCTCAAAAATAAAGTTATCTCTAATGTATTATTTTTGAGTGGAATTTTATAATATGATGTGCCTGTGTATTAGCTTTCCCATGGCATCCTGATGCTGAAAGCTTGACAACAGTTGCACTGTTCTAAAAGACACACTATCACTGGGCTTCCCTGTTGGGTCAGATGTAAAGAATCAGCCTGCAATGTCGGAGACCTGGAATCAATCCCTTGGTTTCGAAGATCCCCTGAAGAAAGGCATGGCAACCCATTGAGTATTCTTGCCTGAAGAATTCCATGGACAGAGCAGCATGGCGGGCTACAGTCGATGGAGTCACCAAGAGTTGGACACGACTGAGCGACTAAGCATATGTACTATCATTGAACCTATTTCCAGGAAAAGTATTGTTCCAAGATTAGCTGCATCTGCATATTATTCTAATTGCTTTCACATCAAAACCAAAAGATTATTTGTAATCAATTCCATTTTTAAAGTGAAGATTAAAAAATACTAAAAAATAAAAATAATCCATATGAATTCAAAATATACATTAGAATAGACAAGTTGGGAAAGTTTAGCAGGTAACTTCTGCTTTAGTATGAATATATATAAGGCATAGTGTGCTTCAGGCTCCGCTATGGGATAAAATGATGACCCAGGTTATCACCTAAATGGTTATTCTATAAGGAAATGTGTCTCTTAGAAAAATATCTTGCTGACAAACTTAATACCTGAAAGAGGTCTATCTTCATCAGTTTACCTTTTTCATCAAAGCTAATACACCACTGTATCATTTTTGTGAAATTAAATCATCTGTGCTTTAAGTTTGTTTTTTTTTTCCTTATGTTCCTACCTCACTAATTCCTAGAAAATTATTCTAAACTCATTTATAGTTACTTCTTTAGTGAAGAATTATTTGTCTTTAGACTATGAGGGCATTCATAAACATGACTTTCATCATTAATAAAAATACATTCAACCTGTGCATACATTTTTCACATACCAAGTTACATGATCATTCTGGGCTTAAAGGTACAAATTTTCTATAATTTGACACACTTTGGGGCAAAGCTATACCATTTAATTTTTTCCTACTCTAAAATTCTCTCACTTCATGTACTTATTTATCTACTTATTGGAAAATTGACTATTGTTTATTACTTGTTGACTTGCTATAAAAGTTAAAGGGCAGTGTGTTGTTGTTATATAGTCATGAAGTCATGTTCGACTCTTTTGTGACCTCATGGGCTGTAGCCCATCAGGCTCCTCTATCCATGGCATTTCCTAAGCTAGAATACTGGAGTGGGTTGCCATTTCCTTCTCCAGGGGATCTTTCTGACCCCAAAATCAAACCTGCATCTCCTACATTGCAGGTGGATTCTTTACCATTGAGCCACCAGGGAAGCCAAAGGGCACTGTATCATACACAACTTGCAATTTACTTATGAACAAAGTATGAAGTTTATTCATACATCACTGACGTATTAGACTTTCTAATGCCTGAGGTCCTAGCATGTGAGTGGTAGGGATAATGCTCAGTAAAAGAAAGTCGGTGCTTATTATGATCCTTCCCCAACTCCAAACAAAATAACAAGCAAAAACACTTCCATCTCAAAAACATTTACTGCTCATCACTTTACACAGAAATGACCAATCTCATTGCTGTGCACATTGTGTTTTTATTATTTTTTGCCCAAATTGGTGTTACTAAAGAAAACAAAAAAGTTGTTTGTTTGTTTGTTTGTTTTTTCATGGGCAGATGGAAAATAACATTGCTGAAGGGAGGAAAAAGACAGAGAAAAATAAGAAATATCTGGGATCATGTTCTTTTCTTATACCCTCTGTGTGCATGTTTTAACATGTTGCTGAGCTTCACTATAAATTGATTTAAAAAATAATTATCCAGGGTCTTTGCATAAGTTCAATTACTCAATATATGAGAAGAATATATCACACAGTTTTCTATCACATAGCAGGGATCAATAGATTCATGCATTAACAGGAAGCTCTTTAATAACTAGAGATAGCACTGTTCACAGTTCAAAATGATTAGTTAAGGGATTCATAATTAAACTGTAATTAGAGAAAATTCACAATTTAACTGAAATTACAGAAGAACATCTTTTCAGATATTTTTCTACCATACTCTAAAATTGGTAGGGATTCAGATCTTTGATTTTGATAATTTTACTAAGTCAGTAGATCAAATACTGTTTATTTTATATCCTTGGATATGTCTTAAGGAAACAGAACCACAGGGCTTCTCTGGTGGCTCAGGAGTAAAGAATCTGCCTGCTGATGCAGGAGATGTGGGATTGATCCCTGTGTAAGGAAGATGCCCTGGGGAAGGAAATGGCAACCTCCTCCAGTATGTTTGCTTGAAATATCCCATTGACAAAAGGAGCCTGGTGGGCTACAGACCATGAGGTCACAAGAGAGTAAAGAAGACTTAGAGACTAAATAACAACAACAACAAGCAGAACCACATGTCATGCCCCTCTGTTTCCTTTGCATTTAATTTATTAGTTCAGGACACAGCCATGAATAACTTTGTGAGATTTTCCTTTAATGGGAGAATAAACAAAATGTGGTCACTCCGGCATAACTAAATTTCACAAAGAACAGTTACACTAAATTTAGTCAGACTCATCATTGGTTCTCAGAACTGATTTCTGTATCAGAACCTTTACAGACGGAATTCCACATTTTAGCAAGCTCCATGATGATTTTCATATTCTTACCATTCATATCTCAGTTCCCCCAATAAAGCAGACATTTGTTGCTTTATTACATTATTACATAAGAGAATACAAAACAAGAGCAATCAGCTTCATTTTTTTTTAAACTAATAACATGTGTGCATGTGTGTGTGTGATTGAGAGAGATACAGACAGAGCACGTTGGAATGCAGTGTATTTACATCAGTATCTATCAAGTAAGAAATTTCCTTTGTTCCTCATCAGTTTAACACAAAAATAAATATAGCTTAAATGTATGTGGAATTTTATAATTAATCATTTTATGATTTTATCAAATTGTGTGAATATGATGCAATTTATATGGAATGACTATAATAAGAACATTGATTAAAATTCAAAGGATGAGTTGTTGCTATTGTTGTTCAGTTGCTAAGTCATGTCCAACTCTTTGTGACCCCATAGACTGCAGCACGCCAGGCTCCTCTGTCCTTCACTATCTCCTAGTCTGCTCAAATTCATGTGCATTGAGTCAGTAATGAGACCTATTACTAAAAATAGTCATTGATTCAGCATAGTTCAGAAAATCATAAAAGGTAAATACATAGTGAGAAAAAGGAAAACAAATGTAGTGATGTAATGCTACACTCGTAAGTAGATATTAAAGCTTTAGAGTGTTCAGCTCAGTTCAGTTCAGTCACTCAGTCGTGTCCAACTCTTTGCAATGCCATGAATCGCAGCACGCCAGGCCTCCCTGTCCATCACCAACTCCCAGAGTTCACTCAGATTCACGTCCATCGGGTCAGTGATGCCATCCAGCCATCTCATCCTCTGTCGTCCCCTTCTCCTCCTGCCCTCAATCCCTCCCAGCATCAGAGTCTTTTCCAATGAGTCAACTCTTTGCATGAGGTGGCCAAAAGTACTGGAGTTTCAGCTTTAGCATCATTCCTTCCAAAGAAATCCCAGGGCTGACCTCCTTCAGAATGGACTGGTTGGATCTCCTTGCAGTCCAAGGGACTCTCAAGAGTCTTCTCCAACACCACAGTTCAAAAGCATCAATTCTTCGGTGCTCAGCCTTCTTCACAGTCCAACTCTCACATCCATACATGACTACTGGAAAAACCATAGCCTTGACTAGACAGGACCTTAGTTGGCAAGATAACGTGTCTGCTTTTGAATATGCTATCTAGGTTGGTCATAACTTTTCTTCCAAGGAGTAAGCGTCTTTTAATTTCATGGATGCAGTCACCATCTGCAGTGATTTTGGAGCCCCAAAAATAAAGGCTGACACTGTTTCTACTGTTTCCCTATCTATTTCCCATGAAGTGATAGGACTGGATGCCATGATCTTCGTTTTCTGAATGCTGAGCTTTAAGCCAACTTTTTCACTCCCCTCTTTTACTTTCATCAAGAGGCTTTTTAGTTCCTCTTCACTTTCTACCATAAGGGTGGTGTCATCTGCATATCTGAGGTTATTGATATTTTTCCTGGCAATCTTGATTCCAGCTCATGATATACTCTGCATATAAGTTAAATAAGCAGGGTGACAATATACAGCCTTGACTTACTCCTTTTCCTATTTGGAACCAGTCTGTTAGCAGAATTTAAATCTAGTTTTTCAGAACTAAACTTTCAGTCTCTTGGAATCAGAGCGAACTAAAGTGAACAAAGCATGGCAATTTCTTTTTTTGTCTCTGAGAATCCAATATGAATTCAATTTTTCTTAAAGCATGAAAGTGAGAAAAAGTTCACCTACTAGAGGTTGGGGGCTTTCTGATATCAGATCACTCCACATGATACTGCATTATACAATATGTAGAACATAAGGTGAGACTACTAAAGAAAGCTGAGTGCCGAAGAATTGATGCTTTTGAACTGTGGTGTTGGAGAAGACTCTTGAGAGAGAGTTCCTTGGACTGCAAGGAGATTCCGCCAGTCCATGCTAAAGGAGATCAGTCCTGGGTGTTCTTTGGAAGGACTGATGTTGAAGCTGCAACACCAGTACTTTGGCCACCTGATGCAAAGAGCTGACTCATTTGAAAAGACCCTGATGCTAGGAAAGATTGAAGGCAGGAGGAAAAGGGGATGACAGAGTATGTGATGGTTGGATGGCATCACCAACTCAATGAACATGGGTTTGGGTGAACTCTGGAAGTTGGTGATGTTCAGGGAGGCCTGGCATGCTGTGGTTCATGGGGTAGCAAAGAGTCAGACACGACTGAGTGACTGAACTGAACTGAAGGTGAGATTTCAATAAACAACCTTCAATACCGTAAAGGAAGTATTGTTTAGTTTATATACCATTTCTCAAGGAAAGTTACTTTAACTCCAGTTTATTAGTCTTATTATTATTATAATATTAACAATATTAGAGTTATTGTTTAACTTCATTAAGATTAGTCTAAAACTCTTAAAAATATGATCTTCAAAGATACAATTATTTTAATTTTGTCAATCAAAATGTGAATATTTTATGCTGTATGCTCTCTAACACCTATCTTCTGTCAGTGAATGCTTATCTAAAGTATTATGTGTCATTTCTATTAAATAATATGTAGCTGAAAATTTTGCATGTAGACATTTTCCAAGTTGCTTATGGCAACATATATTAGTGGCACAATCATCTCTGGTGGCCAAATAACAATTATTCTGGAAGAATTAGTACAAATGGAGTGGGAAGTAAAGATACTCCAAGGCTCAAATTAGACTATTTTAACCCACTGTTAATCAGGTACTAGAAAAGAGCTACTGTTGAGAAGCAACAGTCTGTTTCTTTTAACACTAGAATCACATATTATTCATTCTCCATGAGGATAAACACTTGCTGAACAAAGAAGATAAATTACTTTTTCTTTGCCTACTATCACCAAGGCTTCATATATGCAAATAAATATTTGAAAAAGATCACAATTCTTTGACACACGTTTGTCAGGCAGTTGCTTTGCTGAGCCCTCATTTTACAATGCAATCCACGATGCACATTGATCCACAAGGTATAGTTCAAGATCTTCCCTTCTGGAAGGTTTCTGGATGCTCTAAGCTGAAGGGTTGTATATTACATTACTCATGTGTGTTATAGGATTCATTATGGAAACAAATATTTGTTTGCCCTTTTTTCTTATCTTTCATGCAGGATGACTTTTGTTTGTTGTTGTTTAGTTGCTCAGTCATGTCCAGCTTTTTGCATTGCCACAGTCTGTAGGCCTCCAGGTTCCTCTGTTCATGGGGTTTTTCAGGTAAGAATACAGGAGTAGATTACCATTTCCTTTTCCAGGGGGTCTTCCCAACCCACAAATTGAACCTGAGTCTCCTGCTTGCCACCAGTGAAGCCCATTAGGTATCAAAATTATATACCAACAACTTCCAGAGCACCTGGCACAGAGTAGCCACTGAATGAAAAAATGCATAAATGAATGAAAAAATAATTTAAAATAATTACCCTAGATTATTACCTATTATTAACAATTTTACCTTAGATGGAAAAACAGACTGGTTTCAAACTAGGAAAGGAGTATGTCAAGGCGATATATTGTCACCCTGTTATTTAACTTATACACAGAGTATATCCTGAGAAACGCTGAGCTGGATGAAGCACAAGCTGGAATCAAGATAGCTGGGAGAAATATCAACAACCTCAGATATGTAGATTATACCACGCTTATGGCAGAAACAGAAGAACTAAAGAGCCTCTTGATGAAAGCGAAAGAGGACAGTGAAAAAGTCGGCTTAAAACTTAACATTCAGAAAACTAAGATCATGGCATCAGTCCCATCACTTCATGGCAAATAGATGGGGAAACAGTAGAAACAGAGACAGACTTTTTTTGGGGGGGGCTCCAAATCACTGAAGATGGTGATTGCAGCCATGAAATTAAAAGATGCTTGCTCCTTGGAGGAAAAGTTATGACCAACCTGGAGAGCATGTTAAAAAGCAGAGACGTTACTTTGCCAACAAAGGCCCTTCTAGTCAAAGGTATGGTTTTCCCAGTAGTCACGTATGGATGTGAGAGGTGGACTATAAAGAAAACTGAGAGCTGAAGAATTGATGCTTTTGAACTGTGGTTTTGGAGAAGACCCTTGAGAGTCCCTTCAACTGCAAGGAGATCAAACCAGTCCATCTTAAAGGAAATCAGTCCTGATATTCACTGAAGGGACTGATTTTGAAGCTTAAACTCCAATACTTTGGCTACCTTATGGGAAAACTGACTCATTTGAAAAGACCCTGATGCTGGGAAAGATGTAAGGCAGGACGAGAAGGGGACAATAGAGGATGAATGGTTGGATGGTGTCACTGACTCAATGGACATGAGTTTGAATAAACTCTGGGAGTGGGTGATGGACAGGGAGGCCTGGCCTGCTGCAGTCCATGGGGTCACAGAGTCAGACAGACTGAGCAACTGAACTGATCTGAACTATTAAAGTTAAAACTACATTTCATTTTTTCTTCATTTTTCTTGTCGAGTTGATATAGAAAGGCTACATAAATTTTTTGAATAAGTGTTCACCAGTTCTATAGACTGGCATGCCTAATTTCACTAGAAAAGGAGAGGATAACATAGCATATACTAAGGGTCCATAAAATACTTGAATAAGTATATCTTATGTGTTCTTATATCAGGAAAACATAAAAGAATAAAATAATAAAGAATGCTAATAATTCATTTTACAAAGTAAATGTAACAAAATATCCATATAATTTTACTCTGTATATGAGTTTTTTAATGCAATTTCTAAAAGACAGAAAGTGAGATAAACAAACATGTTTTTAAAAAGATATGTCTATAGAAATATCTGATAATTGTCTATCTTGACAATATTATGAGACTTTTGGGCATTTTCAGGTAGAAAAATAGTCTTCTGAACATGTCCATTTTTCTCAAAGATGTTAAAATGTAAATTCAATAGATATAGATTTATAATTATATCCTACTACTCTCTTTCTGGAATAAAGAGTGTATTTTAAATAAATACATAAATAAATACATAAACTTTAAATAAATATTTTAAATAAATACATAAATAAAGAGTATACATTAAAGAAATGCACTCTTTAAATAAAGTGTGTATTTTAAAATATTGCCATTAATAATAAGTATAGCATTAATTTTACTAAACAATAATAGAATATAACTTGAATAATTTATTGTATAAATCTTTGTTATGTTTTTAACAAAAACATCTCTATTTGTTAAAAGATTTTACTATGCATATATACTAAATATGGATTAATGAACCATTCAATAAATGTCTATAGAAATTTATTGAACATACAGATGCTGTTTAGAAATGTACAAGCTATTAAATAAATTTCTCAAATTCATGGTTAGAATGAAGCTAAGTCTCTTAAATTATATGTCTATCTCTGTCTTTAACTTATTGAATATAAATGGGTCAATTCAAATTGTATATTTGATAATGTTTAACAATGCAAATAATCTATGGAAATTTAATAAAACTAATTACAAGTTATATTTTAGAGTTGAATTTATCTTCATTAAATCACCAAATCTTTAAGAGTAGTCAAAATATATAATAACTGTGCATAGTCATAAAATTAAATTAATTTTCCTTCTTAAAAACAAGAAGACTGAGTAAATATTATTTCTGAAAATAAATTTATAAATTTAAAATTTGATTAATAGAAGTATAAGAATATAAAATAAGGAATACATACTGTTATGTTCATTAATTCACATTTAGAATATATGCATAGCAAAATCTTTTAACAAATAGAGATGCTTTTGTTCAAAACATAATAAAGATATTTACAATAAATTATCCAAGTTACATTCTATTATTGTTTAGTAAAATCAAAGTTATACTTATTATTAATGGCAATATTTTAAAATACACAAAATTGTTTATTCCAGAAAGAGAGTAGTAGGATATAAGTATAAATATATATCTAGTGAGTTTACATTTTAACATTCTTTGAGGAAAGTGGACATGGTCAGAGGACTATTTTTTACCTGAAAATGCCTGAAAGTCTCATAATTCTGTTAAGATGGAGAATTATCAGAAACTATTGATTCTCTTCCCCCAATAAATATTGGATAAACTTTAGAAGCAAAAGGCAAAGATTTTTAATACAAAGATATAACAACAATGTACAGTTTAAGTGAGAAATATGTGGGACTTCTGTTCGATATCAGGATGTATGGAAATTGACACAGCTGGGGATGGAGGGGACCAATATACAATGAGAGAATAAGTAAATGAATGAACTTCAAGTTCTCTTCCTGCTTATTCCCCAAGAACCTACAGAAAAGCAAAATTTGCTGAGGCCAGGATACCTGCTAGCATGCATTTCTTCATGCACTTTCCATCTAACATTCTGAACCTTGAGATTAGAGGTGGGGTAAATCTCTGTAATATAATGCTGCCTGGTGAAGTGGTGGTAAGAGATTTGAAATCTGTCCTCAGACTCAATGTCCCTCTCATTGAAGTAAATTGACTGACATGAATCTATTTGTGAAATATGACTTAATATACTTATGGTTATTAAAATAATGCTTAGTAATGAACTTCATTGATGATGAAAATAAGGATAAGAATGAGAATAATGATAGTGATAAAGATGATAACATGTTTAAGATGATACTGAACACTGAACACATTCTTCTGTCTTACTCAAACCTGCTGGCATTGACCGGAGAGTTAATAGCACTGTTCTAGGCACATGGTAGATGTTTAGCAAGTTTTCCACTGCTTATATTTAACCAGTCAGTATGGTGTAAGTCTCTTGCATAGGAATTTGAAGTTTATTTCCAGCTCCTCTTTTGCTTCATTTACCAAATGGTTGGCATTGAAGTTCTGCAATTGAGGTTTGCTCATCCTTTTTTCCTGAACACAAATGGTAACATTTCTTCACTGGAATTATTTTACTTTTGAGCTGGAAACAGGCAATTTATATGTAAACGTCTATCAATTCAGTTCAGTTCAGTTCAGTTCAGTCGCTCAGTCGTGTCCGACTCTTTTCGACCCCATGAATCCCAGCGCGTCAGGCCTCCCTGTCCATCACCAACTCCCGGAGTTCACCCAAACTCATGTCCATCGAGTCAGTGATGCCATCCAGCCATCTCATCCTCTGTTGTCCCCTTCTCCTCCTGCCCCCAATCCCTCCCAGCATCAGAGTCTTTTCCAATCAGTCAACTCTTCGCAGGAGGTGGCCAAAGTACTGAAGTTTCAGCTTTAGCATCAGTCCTTCCAAAGAACACCCAGGACTGATCTCTTTCAGAATGGACTGGTTGGATCTCCTTGCAGTCCAAGGGACTCTCAAGAGTCTTCTCCAACACCACAGTTCAAAAGCATCAATTCTTCGGCGCTCAGCTTTCTTCACAGTCCAACTCTCACATCCATACATAACTACTGGAAAAACCATAGCCTTGACTAGACAGACCTTTGTTGGCAAAGAAATGCCTCTGCTTTTGAATATGCTATCTAGAGTAAGCACCTTTTAATTTCATGGCTGCAATCACCATATGCAGTGATTTTGGAGCCCCAAAAAATAAAGTCTGACACTGTTTCCAGTGTTTCCCCATCTATTTCCCATGAAGTGATGGGACCAGATGCCATGATCTTAGTAAACGTCTATAGGGATTTCCCAGATTGCACAGAAGTAAGTGAAGTGAAATTTGCTCAGTCATGTCCGACTCTTTGCAACCCCATGGACTATACAGTCCCTGGAATTCTCCAGGCCAGAACACTGGAGTGGGTAGCCATTTCCTTCTTCAGGGGAATCTTCCTAAACCAGGGATCAAACGCAGGTCTCCTGCATTGCACTCGGATTCTTTACCAGCTGAGCCACAAGGGAAGCCTGCACAGAAGTAAACTGTATACTTTTTACCACAGGAGGCCACAGGATAGCCTAAACATGAAAGTAGCTCCCGAGCCTCTATCTACAGGCAATGTAAGCATCTTTGATTCATTCATTTTCTAGACTAAGGATGCACTTCATGATAGAGATACAGAAACACCCTTGGTGAATGTACTTGTGTGGTAGATTTGACATTCATTAAAAATATTAAGTTAAAATACAAGTTTAAAAAACAACTTGTAGAAAATATTTTTCTTCCTCAGATTTGGTAAGTATCAAATTATATAAAAATGTCATATTTTATATTCCAACAATGATTTTTTTTTTTACTTTGTTTTAAGTGGAATTTAAATTTTCCTCAATAAAGTAGCTAAAGATATTTTGGTAAGTGTACACAAGAGAGCATTTTATCTCTTGTTTTAATTGTATCACATGATCCATAGAGAAATGGACTTTCCCATACCATCAGCCACTTTCAGAGACAAATACAGTGCATATGTTAAGCACTTAATAATTATGATTAATAAATCACTCAAACACTATACAAGGCTCTTGAATACACAAAGAACCAGCCACTTTTTTTTTAACATCATTTCTCTCTTTTGTGGATTTCTTAATAAAATACATTAAGCTACATTAATGATAATTTAAAAAAGAAGGTAAAAATTTCAAGGTCTAAGTAATAATGACTTCTGAAGGGGGAAATGGCAACCCTCTCCAGTATACTTGCCTGGAGGGCTACAGTCTGTGGTGAGCCACACAAAGAGTCGGACACAACTGAGTACACACGCACGAGTAATAACGAAACAGCAAATTCTTCTATGAAAAAGATATGTTGATGCTGATAATTAATTAACATTTGGGATAAAGTCTGAAAAATTGACAGATGATCCCCTGTGATTAACTATATGTTGTGGATTTTCATATTTAGGAATGAATAAAAAATATCTCAGAAATCTTCACACTGAGTTAGACAACGAGTGTTAATTTTATCAAGGTTAACAGTCATATCCATCATTTTACTGAAAAGTGTTATGATCATTTTACTCAACTTTAAAATACAACCCACTTGCTTAATTGAAGAGCACTAACAAATATTTGTAGTATCTCATTTATACATTTATTTGTGGTCTATGAATAATATTTTCATACCTCAGTATGCTTTAAAATGGGATATTTTTCTTCACACTTACTTGAATGGCTGAGGTTGAAACTCTGCAAACCCTAAAGATATGTTTGGGGTGAACCCTATGGAGTTGCATATATATGACCATTTTGAAATAAAAAATACATTTCAAATATTTTCACTGATGTCTGTGGCAACAAATTTAAAGGACTGCTTCTGGTCTTAGAAGCATTGGTTTGAATTCATAAAATGTAAAGTGATCCATGTATTCAGCTTCAAAAACTGAGTCAAACATGACCTATATACTCCAAGGTTATTAGTTTATTTTGCCTGACTGAGAGATCAAGCAAGTTGAAACTCGCTCTTTGCCTCGGAATCTAGCTTTCTTAATTGAGAACTCAGATCTCTCTCTGTCTTTCGAACTGATGGCATTGTGATAGTCATAATACTCTTAGCAGGGAAGAAAAAAAAATCATGGTTTCTTTTAAATTATTCCTGGAGCAACAACTACTATGATGAGAACTTTTATATGCTTAGTTGTTATGCAGAAATCACTTGCCACAGAAGAATCAAGGATGCTTATCCTAGCAGTTCACTTTGCTGATGTAATGTTAATACCATTTAGGCACTGCTGACTTAAATCACCTTTGAATTAACCATTAATAGTTGTAGGGTTCTGTGTACTTGCTTTGACAAATCCCCTGGCACAGCCTGCAACAACCCAATGCAGTTTGCAGTTTATTCTTGGTGAGAAGTGCTTCTTGCCTTTTGAACTCTCAATGTTATGGGCTAAGGAAAATGAGTGTAGTTTTCGTTTCACAGCTTATATCTAAGTACTTCTCACCAGGAGAGCTTCAGAATTTTGCTGTAAGCTAAATGCATGTTTCTCTAAATGGTAGCTTTGACCTATGAAATGTGAAATGGTTCTTTTAATGGAAAAATTCCTAAGTAGCTAAGAGTTAGAAAGTTCACTAAATAATTCTTAAGCCCCAAATAAAATAATTTATATATCATTTTAACACATATGTGTGTCAGACATTTTAATATATGATTTTATATTATGCTTACTATGGTGACTCATATATTTTATATAGTAATTTTACCTGTTTTACATTTGAAAGGTAATATACTGTACTGTCACAACTACTGTGTGCTGTGCTTAGTCGCTCAGTCATGTCCGACTCTTTGCAACTTCATGGATTTTATATATATAGCCTGCCAGACTCCTCTGTCCATGGAATTCTCCAGGCAAGAAAACTGGAGTGGGTAGAGATTCCCTTCTCCAGGGGATCTTCCCGACCCAGGGGATCTCCCTCATTGCAGGCAGATTCTTTAGAGTCTGAAACACCATGGAAGCCTCAACTACTATATAATAAACACAAAACAACAGGATATTATAAAAATTCCCTCTAAAGGAAACTTCTAGCTTATAATCAACCACAAAGTCATTTTTAAGAAGCATCAGTCTTCTAAAATGATAGCTCTCAACAATAAATAGCCCAGAAATTAGTTGCTTAAAAAGTAAAATGTTTGGATAGCTTTCTTTGGGTATTCAAGACAGTGTGCATTCATGTGTTTAGGAAGGTAGAGTTGCTTTCTTTAAATTTTTATAAATGGCATTGAGGAAAATAATGACAGTTCTCAAAATGATGATTGATTTTTCATGGTTTTAACAGAAAAAACATATGTCAAATAAATAGAAAGTGGAAACACTGTAATTCAATACTTTGAAATCTATAACACAAAATATATGTCAACATGGTACATTGTAAATATTGATTTTTTAAAATTATCCTCTAAAATACTTTTAAAGTTGTCATTAAAAGGAAAGTAAAAATTCTATCCTTAGCCTTTATCTGAACTATGTAAAAGCAGTATTTAATATATGTTCAATGTTATGCCTTTGTATTTTTTTCAGCACTAAGCTGTAAATCAGAAATGTGCATCTCAGAGTTCTATGCATCTCTACTGATTGGAGACAATGCCTACTTTGTTGAATATTCTCAACTATATTATTTCTCCTAACATTATTTATGAGTTTCTGGCTATCAGATGGAAATGTGTAAGAAGGAAAATGCAGGTCAAACACATTAGAATTCTCACTCAAATAGGTTCACAATTTCAACAGAGATTATTTTATCATCAACTAGAACAATTGCTAAGGACAAAAAAAAAAAAAAGACAAAGGAGCAGTTGAAGGCAGGTAGGTTTGCCACTAAACAGATGGGCTTGGGAGAGAGCAAAGAAAAAAGAAAAAAAATGACTTCAGACAGAGGGAAAGGAGTAAGTATTAATCAGAATGCTATTCTAGTATATAGGGTAGTGTGAAATGAGGTGTGAAGTTTGGAGTCGGTGAAAAAGATAAATATATAACATGGAGGCACACTTACACTAAGCAGTTGTGATACGTGGTTTTCTCACTTCTTTGTCATTGAAAGATCTCAGAATCCTTGAGATCATGCCCTAAGGATTGGTTACATTTGCCCGAAGAATGGTTACATTAGCATCGTTTCTTTGTGTTATAGAAAAACTTAAGAAAATATTCCTTTTAAAGAGTCTTCATGTTCTATTGAAGATCTACCTTACAAGAATACTAGCTATATGAATAATGATAATTAATGGAAATTTATCATGATATTTTGAAAAAATATAATGAATGAAAACTAATTTATTATGATATTTTGCCTTTATACTTCATGTTTTATATATATGTTTGTTTTCTTTTGAGTTATAAACTCAAATGTCATTTAGAGATAAAAAACTGGCTGATGTAAAGCAATAGCTGTGGTGAGGTTTGGAAATAAAAGACATTGGAACACTTATTTTTTTAATAAGCAATCTGCTAGTACAACAAAGACAGGCAGCCCAAGAGGCCCAAAACATTCTAGAATGACATGGGTTAAACACATGCTTAATCTGGACAATTAAAAATTATCTATTTAATTCTAATCAATCTTTCTTCACCTCATTAGAAGTCATGGCCCAAACTTCAGCACCTTTGTGTCAACAAAACAAACTCTTTTCTGTTGTTTTTGCTTCTAGTAATCTTCTGGCTATTTTGGGGTCATGGACTACACATTTTCTCACTGATAACCATATGAAATGATGTGCTAATATTTAGTTCCTATTACCGTGAGAGACTGAAAGGAGGAGAAAAATAGCTTTTGATATATTTCATTCATCTAATAAATATTCATTTGAAAGCATACCGAATGCCAGGGTCTATCTCCAGGGTCCTGGAGATGCCATAATTAACAATTTAAGTGTTACGAATAAAAATAAAGCAGGAACGGAGAAATGGTATTGCCATGCAGAATTATGGTTTGAATTGAACTTTATTTAAGAATTGTCAAGGAAACTCTTTCTGAAAATGGGGCACTATATTAAAGACCTGAATGTACCTGAAAGAAGAAGAAACAGCAAGTTCAAGATCCTGAGACAGAAAAGTGCCTGGCATATTTGAAGAATGCTAAGGGCTTCCCTGGTGGCTCAGATGGTAAAGAATCTGCTGGCACTTCAGGAGACCTGGTTTGATCCCTGGGTTGGGAAGATCCCCTGGAAGAGGGCATGGCAACCCACCCCAGTATTCCTTGCCTGGAGAATCCTCATAGACAGAGGAGCCTGGTGTGCTATAGTCCATGGGGTCGCCAAGAGTTGGACACAACTGAGTGACTAAACACAGCACAGATACAAGGGATATTAAAGGGAAAAGTGAGTAATGACTTCACGATTTTTATCCTGTGCAACTATCCAGTTTTCTTCAAAGTGGAAGGCTATTATTATAGGAGCAGGTAGGGATATGGTGTGGCAAACACAAACATGTGCTCTCAGGGTGCTCTAAGAAAGAAAGCCGGCCCAGCCTCGGTGAATATGGCTAGTTGATGGTTGTTTGCTGCTGGTCCCTTCAGCATTTGCTGCAGCTGTTAAGCCAAGATCATGCTTTCTCAGAGTGGCTCTAGCAGAACAGCTAAGAAAGGTGATGGTGTCAATGACACACTTTTCTTAGAACAGCTCCCAGAGAAGGAGTAATAAAGTCGTTCAAGGAAGTAGCCATTTCCATCCAATGTGAGATACTTCCGAAAAGGGCAATCTTTGCTTCAAATCATCGTATTGAGCTGTAGAAACTGTCAGATCAGCATCCTGGTCTAATTGTTCCCCAAAATGGATTGCGTTTGCTCTCTTTAATTTTCACAGGTGTTTCTCTTAACAGTTTTTTTTTTTTGCATTCTGAACTCAGTTTCCCCAAAACGACTCCTCAGACTTTGAGGAAACAACCTGTCAGAGGAAATTGACTTTATTTACCATTTTAAGAAATATAATCTTCCCACTTAGAACAAATCTCTACAGAGGACCAAGTACAGCATTCTAGCATGTGCATCAAGCATAACTGCAGAAATGAAAACTCAGCTTCCCTTTGGGCATGAGCATCTGCTGATATAGGTTTCCCAGGTAGCAGAGACAGTAAAGAATCTGCCTGAAATGCAGCTTTGCTCCCTGGGTCAGGAAGCTCCCCTGGAGAAGGGAATGACAACCCACTCCAGTACTCTTCCCTGGAAATCCCATTGGTCGCAAAGAGTTGGACACGACTGAGAAACTAACACACACACACACACACAAACACACACACACACCTGTTTATATGGTCTGAGTACTTTATCATTCAAATCTCTGTATGAGCCTTCCTCAGTGCTTCCCCCCTCCAGTGCATCTTATGAAATCTATTTATCTCAATGCCACAATATTTGACATATAGAACAAATTCCTATTCTTTCATGTTCAGTTCAGTTCAGTCACTCAGTCATGTCTGACTCTTTGTGACCCCATGAATCTCAGCACGCCAGGCCTCCCTATCTATCACCAACTCCCAGAGTTCACTCAAACTCCTGTTCATAGAGTCGGTGATGCCATCCAGCCATCTCATCCTCTGTCATCCCCTTCTCCTCCTGCCCCCAATCCCTCCCAGCATAAGGCTCCTTTCCAATGAGTCAACTCTTTGCATGAGGTGGCCAAAGTATTGGAGTTTCAGCTTTAGCATCAATCCTTCCAAAGAACATCCAGGACTGATCTTTAGAATGGACTGGTTAGATCTCCTTGCAGTCCAAGGGACTCTCAAGAGTCTTCTCCAACACCACAGTTCAAAAGCATCAACTCTTCAGCGATCAGCTTTCTTCACAGTCCAACTCTCACATCCGTACATGACCACTGGAAAAACCATAGCCTTGACTAGATGGACTTTTGTTGGCAAAGTAATGTGAATGTTCTTAAAATGGTTGAAATCAACGACCACAGTTTCCTATATCTTCCCTCATTTTAACAATTATTGTGAATTTTTTCTAACTTTCCTCGCATTTGTCATTTCCTCTTTGTTGCTAGCAGTATATTCTGACAAATCAAAACTTGTGACATTACTCAGAATAGACCACCTAGAAACTACTATCAGCATCATCAATATTGAGTAGCATGGTACTGTTATTGTGTTTAATCTGGGGGAAAAATAGAGTCTACTAGAAACCATAATTCAATTAAACAATTCAAATATATGCACTGCTTATCAGATTACATTTGAAAAATGAAACATAAAATATAGTGTTAGCATTTTCTTAAATGTTCTATTATTGTACTTTGAAATATGGCAAATTTAGCATATAAATGTAATTAAATCCATTTAGTATCATGATGCAATGAAATAAATAAGAATATTTAAGTATAATTCTACTGACATGCATCTTTGTGCATATTTATCTGTGTGTATGGCATGTGATCTCTGTTTGTCTCCAAGGCAAACCATTCAATATCACAGTTATCCAAGTCTATGCCCCAACCAGTAACACTGAAGAAGCTGAGGTTGAACGGTTCTATGAAGACCTACAAGACCTTTTAGAACTAACACCCCAAAAAGATGTCCTTTTCATTATAGGAGACTGGAATGCAAAAGTTGGAAGTCAAGAAACACCTGGAGTAACAGGCAAATTTGGCCTTGGAATGCGGAATGAAGCAGGGCAAAGACTAATAAAGTTTTGCCAAGAAAATGTACTGGTCATAGCAAACACCTTCTTCCAAAAACACAAGAGAAGATTCTACACATGGACATCACCAGATGGTCAACACCAAAATCAGATTGATTATATTCTTTGCAGCCAAAGATGGAGAAGCTCTATACCGTCAACAAAAACAAGTCCAGAAGCTGACTGTGACTCAGATCATGAACTCTTTATTACCAAATTCAGACTTAAATTGAAGAAAGTAGGGAAAACCACTAGACCATTCAGGTATGACCTAAATCAAATCCCTTATGATTATGCAGTGGAAGTGAGAAATAGATTTAAGGGACTAGATCTGATAGATAGAGTGCCTGATGAAATATGGAATGAGGTTCGTGACACTGTACAGGAGACAGGGATCAAGACCATCCCCATGGAAAAGAAATGCAAAAAAGCAAAATGGCTGTCTGGGGAGGCCTTACAAATAGCTGTGAAAAGAAGAGAAGCAAAAAGCAAAGGAGAAAAGGAAAGATATAAGGATCTGAATGCAGAGTTCTAGAGAAGAGCAAGAAGAGATAAAAAAAGCCTTCAGTGATCAATGCAAAGAAATAGAGGAAAACAACAGAATGGGAAAGACTAGAGATCTCTTCAAGAAAATTAGAGATACCAAGGGAACATTTCATGCAAAGATGGGCTCGATAAAGGACAGAAATGGTAGGGACCTAACAGAAGCAGAAGATATTAAGAAGAGGTGGCAAGAATACACAGAAGAACTGTACAAAAAAGATCTTCACGACCCAGATAATCATGATGGTGTGATCACTAATCCAGAGCCAGACATCATAGAATGTGAAGTCAAGTGGGCCTTGGAAAACATCACTACGAACAAAGCTAGTGGAGGTGATGGAATTCCAGTTGAGCTGCTTCAAATCCTGAAAGATGATGCTGTGAAAGTGCTGCACTCAATATGCTAGCGAATTTGGGAAACTCAGCAGTGGCCACAGGACTGGAAAAGGTCAGTTTTCATTCCAATTCCAAAGAAAGGCAATGCCAAAGAATGCTCAAACTACCACACAATTGCACTCATCTCACATGCTAGTAAAGTAATTCTCAAAATTCTCCAAGCCAGGCTTCAGCAATACGTGAACCGTGAACTTCCAGATATTCAAGCTGGTTTTGGAAAAGGCAGAGGAACCAGAGATCAAATTGCCAATATCCGCTGGATCATGGAAAAAGCAAGAGAGTTCCAGAAAAACATCTATTTATGTTTTAATGACTATGTCAAAGCCTTTGACTGTGTGGATCACAATAAACTGTGGTAAATTCATCAAGATATGGGAATACCACACCACCTGACCTGCCTGTTGAGAAATCTGTATGCAGGTCAGGAAGCAACAGTTAGAACTGGACATGGAACAACAGACTGGTTCCAAATAGGAAAAGGAGTACGTCAAGGCTGTATATTGTCACCCTGCTTATTTAATTAACTTCTATGCAGAGTAAATCATGAGAAACGCTGGACTGGAAGAAACACAAGCTGGAATCAAGATTGCCCGGAGAAATATCAATAACCTCAGATATGCAGATGACACCACCCTTATGGCAGAAAGTGAAGAGGAGCTGAAAAACCTCTTGATGAAAGTAAAAGTGGAGAGTGAAAAAGTTGGCCTAAATCTCAACATTCAGAAATTGAAGATCATGGCATCCGGTCCCATCACTTCATGGGAAATAGATGGAGAAACAGTGGAAACAGTGTCAGACTTTATTTTGGGGGGGTCCAAAATCACTGTAGATGGTGACTGCAGCCATGATATTAAAAGATGCTTACTCCTTGGAAGGAAAGTTATGACCAACCTAGATAGCATATCCAAAAGCAGAGGCATTTCTTTGCCTACTAAGGTCCATCTAGTCAAGGCTATGGTTTTTCCTGTGGTCATATATGGATGTGAGATTTGGACTATGAAGAAGGCTGAGTGCCAAAGAATTGATGCTTTTGAACTGTGGTGTTGGAGAAGACTCTTGAGAGTCCTTTGGACTGCAAGGAGATTCAACCAGTCCACCCTAAAGGAGATCAGCCCTGAGTGTTTGGAAGGAATGATGCTAAAGCTGAATCTCCAGTACTTTGGCCACCTCCTGCGAAGAGTTGACTGATTGGAAAAGACTCTGAGGCTGGGAGGGATTGGGGACAGGAGGAGAAGGGGACAACAGAGGATGAGATGACTGGATGGCATCACTGACTCGCTGGACGTGACTCTGAGTGAACTCCAGGAGTTGGTGATGGACAGGGAGGCCTGGTGTGCTGAGATTCATGGGGTCTCAAAGAGTCAGACATGACTGAGTGACAGAACTGAATTGATGGCTTTATCATCTATATCAAAAACTATACTTTACGAGTTATAAGTCGAGCTTCTCTGGTGGCTCAAACTGTAAAGTATCTGCCTGCAATGCAGGAGATTGAGGTTTGATCCCTAGGTTTGGAAAATCCCCTGGAGAAGGGAAAGGCTACCCACTCTAGTATTCTGGCCTAGAAAATTCCGAGGACTGTATAGTCCATGGGGTCGCAAATAGTACTTCGCAAACTGAATGACTTTCACTTTTCCTGGAGACTCATATGGTAAAGAATCTGCCTGGAATGCAGGAGACCCAGGTTTGATCCCTGGGTGTTGAAGATCCTCTGGAGAAGGCAACGGCTACCTACTTCAGTATTCACGCCTGGAGAATTCCATGGACAGGGGAGCCTGACAGGCTACAGTCCATGAGGTCAGTTATAAGTAGTAGAAAAGACATTTGATTTAAAAATGAAAACCTGAATTCTGATTCTGTTCATTCTTGTGGATTTGATGTAGTCCAAGTCATGGTTGCTTAAGTTTGGGTTCTGTATTTTGAAAAATAAATGTGAGTATTTTGTGAGTATTTTGTAAACTACATATAGAGCTATGTACATAGTTATGATGAGGTTCTTGGTTTGACAGTTTATATGTCAAATTGGTTAGCTCATCTATCATAATATTCACATATTAAAACACATGTTTGATGTCTGAGTCAATCAGCAGTTATCTATGTAGTTTAACAGGCATGAATAACCTAGCTCATTTGCAAGTTAATTGATTGCTTGAAGATAAACTTGTAAACAGTCAATCTAATTGATCTTAGAGAACTAACCTAAAACATCTTCAAAAGGTAGAGTGTACCTACCATGCACTTGGCCATTCACTCATTTTGCGAACTATTGTTAAGTATTTATTGTATTTCAGAGGAAATGTTCTAAGTCTAGTCCAATACTGTTAACACTCTAGTAAAATATGCACCAAAGTTATTGTTTGCACTATTCACTCTCATTACCTAAAACACTATGTAAGCGATAAAAATACAAATATGTATATTCAAGATATTTTAAACTCAAAGTTCTGCTGTTTTATGTTGGTATAAAATCATCAGCTTTTTCTTGAAATATAACTTATATAAGAGCTAAAAATCATCCTATTTTAATTTCTCTTCAAATTTTGTATGATATATAATGAAATATCAGTAATATTAATGAAAACTTGAAACTATATATATATTTATATTTTAATTAATTTATTAATATATTTATTTTGTTATTTAGTTGCTAAGTCATGTCTGACTCTTTTGAGCTCTATGGACTGTAGTCCACTAGGATCCTCTGTCTATTGGATTTCACAGACAATAATACTGGAGTGGGTTGTCATTTCCTTCTCCAGGGGATCTTCTCAAACCAGGGATCAAACCTGGGTCTCCTCCAACGGTAGGCAGATTTTTTACCAGTGAGCCACCAGGGAAAGTTAAATAAATTCATTACTGTATAATAATTATATATATTATGCATATATATATACATATATATTATATATATGTAACTTTGGAAACATGTTTATATACTGTGGAATATATTTTTCTAGACTTGGACCAGTCAGAAAAGGATTCATATACACCTGGGTATAATATCAAGCAGGGAGATTAAATCATTCATTCATTCATTCACCATTCATTGTATACATAGTGTTTTGATTCCCACTCTGTGTCATTAACAAACTGCTCTGGTTGTGAAAGGTGCTTAATACTGATTTGGCTCTCATTTCTGAAGATCCTTCCCTTGCAAGAGCCAGAAGTATTTATTATATTATTTGTAGACACAGAGTACTATTTTATCTTGACTGGGTAAGCTGTTCCTTTAAAAAAATCAGCTGGTAACCTAATTTTGACATTCTCTGTATATTTATCTTAGCTGGATAGTGAAATTTGACATTGGAGAGAGAAGAAATGAAGTTTGAGGAATGGCTAGCTTTGTTTTGTTTTGTTTGGACTTGGGTTACTCCTAATAACGTAGCATATGTAATGACACAGCTTGTTCCTCATGGTCTCTTTTTGGTTTGTGAGCTTCTTTATATATGTGTGTATTGAAAGCTGGCTATTGAAATCAAAATGTGATGTGAAATTGGACTCAAATTCTGACTCATCCTTCTAGAACAGACTATACACCTCTGACATAGAATTGATACACTCTAATATCATTCCTTCACTAAGGATGGCTAAACATGAGAAAGAAAATTCCATAGAGCTTAATGGATTCCCTGTAGTGCTAACATTTCTGAGTGGATATTCATTTTCTCAGAAATTTCTGGATTTCTCAGAAGATAACAGAGCTTATTATTAAAGATTCTTCAACTTATCCATATGTATTACCTATACAGCTGGTAGTTTAACATTTTTGGACAAAAAATAAGAGAAATCAACATACGTTTCTCTTCTTTAGCATCTACTGTAATTTCTTACATACTAATAATCAAATTTTATGTAAAATACCAGATAAGTCTCAAGCCAAATGGAAACATAAAAATAGTAGCTCCCAATAACACGTTTACAAATCTCCCTGGCCAAAGAACTATACATTTTGAATACATTTCCATTAAGGAAATCTACCAGATGCATACAGCTTGAATATTTGTACATTTTCAGTTTTGCTCATTACTAATTTTAATGGGACTCTGTGTAATCAGAATAATGCCAAGGTATAAACTGAATATATTTCTATAATGAAAATGCAGATAATGGTTATGGCTTCTGATGCATGTAATGTGATAAAGGCAATAATGAGTAATTTTGGAAGCAATTACTTTACATAATATTTTTATTATGCATTATTTTCATTTAGGAGATTTTGTTGAATAAAACAAGTGCATCATCAATTTCAATGCTGTTGTATAAATAATATGCAGCACAATATGGTTTAAAATTTTAAAAAGTTAGAATAACAAGACTATTACTCTTTCATTACAATCTTAACATTCTCTAAAGAGTTCAGAAACCTACACATAGAATTACATTATGTGATAATCAACATAAAAAATCTTAACCATTGTTAGAGTTTAGGTAATGGTTCCTTATTTTAAAGAAAGATAAAAAATACTTTCATTGTCATTTCTTTGGATTAACTTATAAAGCTATAAAGGCCAGGGATTATTAAATATAAATAAACTGGAAATACTGTAATGAAGTAACAGGGAAGAAAAACATTTAGTCTTCCATGAAAATAATACAGACTGGCTCTAACACCTGAGTGTCCATTATAATCAGACAGAAATCATGTCAGACATTGATTCCTGCATGGCCTTGGAACCAGTCTAGAATTTGCATTTTTAACCATGATTTTGCTGATGGAAATCTGTCTCTGCACAGAACAAAATTAAGTTGTAAGTTAAAAGATGTCTTATCTATAAGCAGGATGAGGTGACTATACTCAGAGGAATAGAAATATCTTATTAAGAACAAAAGATGATTTACATTTTATTCATAATTTGTATATACATCACAGATACTTTAGCTCTTTGGTACCTTTTTATAAGCAGTTCAAAGTCTCATATTTATGCCCAAGTATATCTCCACAAACATCTTGTTTAGACTTCCTAAATTTCATAAGAGGTTTTGCCCGCTTTACCTTATACTTTTATGTATGCTTACTCTTGAAATATACAAATGATAGTATATAATAAATATACATAGTTTGAAGAGTAATCATGTGCCAACAATTTATATAAAGGTATAGAATGTTATGTGAACTGTTGAAGAACTCACAATCTCTTCTGGATTCAACCATCCCTTCTTCTCAGAGGCAATTATTATGTTGAATTTGGTGTTGTTATTACTATATTTTTATTTTTCAGTGACTAATGGGTTATCCTCAAAATATCTAAAATCAAAAGATTAAACAACCAGAATGGATATTGCCATGTGGCACTGGAATATGGTCCCAGAGACTCCGTTTGTGCCAGGCATGTGGTCGTTCAGGTATTCAGTTCAGTTCAGTCACTCAGTCGTGTCCGACTCTTTGCGACCCCATGAATCGCAACACGCCAGGCCTCCCTGTTCATCACCATTTCCCGGAGTTCACTCAGACTCACGTCCATCGAGTCCATGATGCCATCCAGCCATCTCATCCTCGGTCGTCCCCTTCTCCTCCTGCCCCCAATCCCTCCCAGCATCAGAATTTTTTCCAATGAGTCAACTCTTCTCATGAGGTGGCCAAAGTACTGGAGTTTCAGCCTTAGCATCATTCCTTCCAAAGAAATCCCAGGGCTGATCTCCTTTAGAATGGACTGGTTGGATCTCCTTGCAGTCCAAGGGACTCTCAAGAGTCTTCTCCAACACCACAGTTCAAAAGCATCAATTCTTCGGTGCTCAGCCTTCCTCACAGTCCAACTCGAACATCCATACATGACCACAGGAAAAACCATAGCTTTGACTAGATGGACCTTAGTCAGCAAAGTAATGTCTCTGCTTTTGAATATGCTATCTAGGTTGGTCATAACTTTTCTTCCAAGGAGTAAGTGTCTTTTAATTTCATGGCTGCAGTCACCATCTGCAGTGATTCTGGAGCCCAAAAAAATAAAGTCTGACACTGTTTCCACCGTTTCCCCATCTATTTCCCATGAAGTGATGGGACTGGATGCCACGATCTTCGTTTTCTGAATGTTGAGCTTTAAGCCAACTTTTTCACTCTCCTCTTTCACTTTCATCAAGAAGCTTTTTAGCTCCTCTTCACTTTCTGCCATAACGGTTGGTGTCATCTGCATATCTGAGGTGATTGATATTTCTCCCTGCAATCTTGATTCCAGCTTGTGTTTCTTCCAGTCCAGCATTTCTCATGATGTACTCTGCATAGAAGTTAAATAAGCAGGGTGACAATATACAGCCTTGACGTACTCCTTTTCCTATTTGGAACCAGTCTGTTGTTCCATGTCCAGTTCTAACTGTTGCTTCCTGACCTGCATACAGATTTCTCAAGAGGCAGGTCAGGTGGTCTGGTATTCCCATCTCTTGATGAATTTTCCACAGTTTATTGTGATCCACACAGTCAAAGGCTTTGGCACAGTCACAATTTGGGATGCAGACGAGGAGTAGGTGAGAAGAGAGGAGGATCACTTTCAATGTAAGTATAAAGTGCCTAGGGTGAGGCCCTGTAAGTAAAGGGCCATGAAACAAATTTCATTTGCTTCACTGAAAATCTGTCTCCGGTAAGAGATATTAAGACAATAGTGAAAGTATCCAGAAATTTCTAGGTGAGAGGACAGAGCATCCTGAGCAACACGCATGGCTTGGGCAGAGAGTTCCTGAAGTGAACAGGATGATGGTTGCTTATCAAACAGTGTGGAAGTACAGATGGGCCCAAGTTACAACAGTCTGACTTACAAGTTTTTGTCTCTTACAATGGTGCAAAAGCAACACACTTTTTGAAATCACACCTTGAATTTTTATCTTTTCCTAATTAGTTATATGCAGATATGCAGTGTGATACTCTCATGGAGTTGGAAAACAGCAGTGAGCTGTAGCTCTCAGTCAGACTCATGATCAGGAGAGGAAATCTGTGTGTGTGTGTGTGTGTGTGTGTGTGTGTGTGTGTGTGTGTATATATATATATAGTCACTAAGTAGTGTCCGACTCTGCGTAACCCCATGGACTGTAGCCCGCCAGACTCCTCTGTCTATGGGATTTTCCATGCAAGAATACTGGAGTGGGTTGCTATTTCCTTCCCCTGGGGATCTTCCAGATACAGGGATCAAAGCTGGGTTTCCTGTGTTGCAGGCAGTTTCCTGCATTGCAGGTGGATACTTTATGGACTAAGCCATCAGGGAAGCCCTTATACACATACATATATATGTATGTATATATATATATATATATATATATATATATATATATATATATATATATATATATAGTTGTAGTCAAATATATATATATATAATCAAAAAGGCCCTATATATTTCAATATGAAGCTTTATTTTTATTCATAGAATAATTCTACTAAAATACGTGATGCAGTATTACTATTAATTCCCTGTTCCATTTCCTCTCTTTCCTATTTTAAATTATTTCTCCTATTTAAAGAAGATAGATGGCACTTCTGATTGAGAACTGATTGAATAGTAAATCCTGGGGTTAATGTATTTCCTGAAGGGCATCTGTCTCTGTTCCTCTAAAAATTTAGTGACTTGATTTTAGTTTGGAGGATATTCCCTTGATCTCACTGCTACTTTTAAATTCTAATAATCAAAGAACACTCTTTATTTGACCTTCTTTAGCCCATCTTCATAGTAATTCACATGGCCAGTCTTTCTATAGATCGTTTTTCACTTCCCTCAATAATAGGAAAAGGACTTGGTATTCTGTAGCATCAGTTCTTATAAGAAATGCATCATGTAACTTGAAGAAAAGTGATACATGAGATTAGTTTGAAATTAAGTAAAATATATGTGGATGTTGACTCACTCAATTATGGCAATAGTCTGTAAGAGTGACACAGATGGGTATCATTTGGAAATTATAACTGACACGAAGACAACTGGACGGCTGGATTCAAAACTGGATGCTGACTTCAAAACACTTATTTCTATGTTAAACTGTGAGAGTGAAAACATGATAAAAGCATTTGGTAATAACTTTATCTCTACACTCAATGAAACTATGAGCCATGACATGTAGGACCACCCAAGACAGACAGGTTATGGTGGAGGGTTCTGACAAAATGTGGTCCACTGGAGAAGGGAATGCCAAACCACTTCAATATTCTTGCCTTGTACCCCATCAACAGCATGAAAAGACAAAAACATATGACACTGAAAGACGAACTACTCAGGTCGATAGGTGCCCAATATGTTACTGGAGAGAGTGGATAAATAACTCCAGAAAGAGTGAAAAGATGGAGCCAAAGTGAAAATGATGGGCAGTTGTGGATGTGATTGGGATGGAAGTAAAGTCCGATGATGTAAAGAACAATATTGCATAGGAACCTGGAATGTTTGGTCCATGAATCAAGGCAAATTAGAAGTAGTCAAACAGGAGATGGCAAGAGTGAACATCAACATTTTAGGAATCAGTGAACTAAAATGGACTGGAATGGGTGACTTTAACTCAGATGACCATTATATCTACTACTGTAGGCAATAATCCCTGAGAAGAAATGAAGTAGCCCTCATAGTAAACAAGAGTCTGAAATGCAGTTCTCAGGTGCAGTCTTAAAAATGACAGAATGATCTCTGTTCGTTTCTGAGGCAAACTATTCAATATCACAGTCATCCAAATCATGCCCTGACCAGTAATGCTGAAGAGGCTGAATTTGAATGTTTCTTTTAAGACCAATAAGATGTTCTAGAACTAACATCCAAAAAAGATGTCCTCTTCGTTATGGGGGACTGGAATGGAAAAGTAGGAAGTAAAGAGATACCTGGAGTAACAGGCAAATTTGGCCTTGGATTACAGAATGAAGCAGGGCAAAGTCTAACAGAGTTTGCCAAGAGAACGCACTGGTCATAGCAAACGCCCTCTTCTAACAGCTCAAGAGAAGATTCTACACATGGATATCACCAGATGGTCAATACCAAAATAAGCTTGATTATAGTCTTTGAAGCCAAAAATGGAGAAGCTGTATACAGTCAGAAAAAACAAGACTGTGAGCTGACTGTGGCTCAGATCATGAACTCCTTATTGCAAAATTCATACTTAAAGTGAAGAAAGTAGGGGAAACTACTAGACCTCAGATATTACCTAAATCAAATCCCTTACTATTATAAAGTGGAAGTGACAAATAGATTCAAGGGATTAGATCTGATAGGCACAGTGTCTGAAGAACTGTGGATGGAGGTTCGAGACGTTGTACAGGATGCAGTGATCAAGACCATCTACAACAAAAAGAAATGCAAAAAAGCAAAATGCCTGTCTGAGGAGGCCTTACAAATAGCTGAGAAAAGAAGAGAAGTGAAAGGCAAAGGAGAAAAGGGAAGTTATACCCATTTGAATGCAGAGTTCCAAAGAATAGCAAGGAGAGATAAGAAAGCCTTCCTCAATGATCAATGCAAAGAAATAGAGGAAAACAATAGAATGGGAAAGACTAGAGATCTCTTCAAGAAAATCAGAGATACCAAGGGAACTTTTCATGCAAAGATGCACACAGTAAAGGACAGAAATGGTATGGACCTCACAGAAGCAGAAGATATTAAGAAGAGGTGGCAAGAACACACAGAAGAGCTATACAAAACAGATCTTCATGACACAGAAAACCACATTGGTATGATCACTCATCTAGAGCCAGACATCCTGGAATGTGAAGTCAAGTGTGTCTTAGGAAGCATCACTATGAACAAAGCTTGTGGAGGTGATGGAATTCCAGTTGAGCTATTTCGCATCCTGAAAGATGATGCTGTGAAAGTGCTGAATGCAATACGTCAGCAAATTTGGAAAACTCAGGAGTGGCCACAGGACTGGAAAAGGTCAGTTTTCATTCTAATCCCAAAGAAAGGCAATGCCAAAGAATGCTCAAACTATGCCACAATTTATTTTCCTGGATTCCAAAATCACTGCAGATGGTGACTGCAGCCAAGAAATTAAAAGGTGCTTGCTCCTTGGAAGAAAAGTTATGACCAACCTAGAAAGCATATTAAAGGGCTGAGACATTTCTTTGCCATAAAATTCTGTCTAGTCAAAGCTATGTTTTTTTCCAGTAGTTATGTGTGGATATGAGAGTTAGACTATGAAGAAAGCTGAGTTCTGAACAATTGATGCTTTTGAACTGTGGTGTTGGATTAGACTCTTGAAAGGTCCCTTAGACTGCAAGGAGATCCAACCAGTCCATCCTAAAGGAAATCAGTCCTGAATGTTCATTGGAAGGACTGATGCTGAAGCTGAAACTCCAATACTCTGGCTACCTGATAGGAATAACTGACTGTTTGGAAAAGTCTCTGATGCTGGAAAAATTGAAGGCAGGTGGAGAAGGGGACGACAGAGGAAGAGACGGTTGGATGGCATCACCAACTTGATGAACGTGAATTTGAGCAAGCGCCAGGATTTGGTGATGGACATGGAAGCCTGGAGTGCTGCAGTCCATGGGTCACCGAGTCAGACAGGACTGAACGACTGAACTGAACTGATCTCTACACAAGTACACGGCGAACAATGCATACTATGATGCCTGTTCTTTCTGTAGAAAATAAATTATTATTTATTTTTAATTTGCCATTTTGGACTTTCTTTAAATAAATTCCCAAGAAGTCCCTACTTTTCATAGGCAAACTCATACACTCAACTACACATTTTATATAATATGGATAGTATATAACAGTGTTTATCACATTTGAAGGTCTGTTTTCCCTTATTTATTTATATATATGCAAAAGACATAAGAAACCTTATACAATAAAATTTATAAAGTCAAGGACTTTTTGTTAAATTATTTGATTTTTAACTCTAAATGACAATGTTTGAAAATTTTCAGATCTATTATGTTCATCTCTGTAGATCATAACTTCAAATTATATATATCTCTTATATGGTGTATTTTTTCTGTTCCTAATAGTTTGTTTTGTCACTGATCATTTGACCCAAGCACAGTTATGCTTCCTTATCTGTGGAGACTGCATTTCTTAACTCACCTGTGGCAAATCTACAACTCTACAAATCTACAGACAAGCTGATGCACTATTACGGGATAAAAACAGTGAGTATGTCGGTGATTCAATATACATTTTTGAAGTAAGAGAGAGATGAACGATGCTTCTGCCTAAATTGCCATAGTGGCTGTATATCCTTCAAAATAATTAAACTTCACATTTTATCATAAGTAGTATATCATATGAATTTAGTAGTATAATATTTATGATTTTCTGGGATCACACAGTTTCATTTCTAAAGCCATCCACTAAATCATTACTATTTGTTAAATGATGTAAAAAGGGATCATTTTCGCTAATCATAGACTATATTTGTAATCAATTTCAACATTAAATTAAGGCAAAAATGATCATTTTCTATGGTATTAGTCAATTTATAGATTTCCTTCTCTCTGTCTCTTCCTCTCTCTCTCTCACACTCACTAAACAGCTATATCTAGCCTATAATAAGTTGAATTTGACTTACCATTTCTAACTGCTATGGAGTTTAATATGAACTTTTATGCCTCCAATTAAAACACTAGGGAAAACACCACAAGTGCATTCAAGCTTTTCTAGTCAGTCAATCTGTCATCATAGTAAGCATGGCTGTCTGTTCTACTATTTTCTAGTGCCAGTGTGATATTCACACACCATCTGCCGACTTCCACTTATTGCTATCCAGGCTCCATTGATGGTTATTCATTTCTCATTTCGGTTATCATAAGTCAGCATGTTTGTGAAAATTCAGTACTGCTTGCTGAACTAATACATGTACAACTTCTATTGAAATTAGGCATTGGGACTTATATCACTGCCCTGATAATCTCCTATGGATTCATCTTCTACAAAATTCATGGACTAACATATTGTACTGAAAGCATGCAGTACAATAAGGCATTCATTTTTCAAAAGGAAAGACTATGAGGCTGCTGACAATGGTTTTTCTTTTTTCATCACTATTGTTAAAAGTGCAGTTTCACTTGCTTATGTTGATCTCTTTTACTTAAAGCTCTTTGAACACAGTCTTTTGTGTGAGCAATATTTCTTAGCAATTTGCCTCATAAAAATACTTATTAAAAATCAAGCATTTCTGAAGTTCAAAGTATAACAGCTAAACCTCTACCTAAAGTCCTGGTTCTAAACTTGGAATGGGATTGCCATAGTTCTCCACTGCTCTTGATAACTATCGCTTCATATAATTATTGTGCACAATACCTCATGATCCTTTTTCTTTCCTAAATGCAAATGGATACACTTAATGCCAGTTTTAACTATCTGACATTCCTGGTCTTTCTTATAAGCCTCCATATAGCATACTTAAGCAGATTCTTTTTTACTCAAAATCCACAAAGCCACTTAAGTCCCTTTTTATACACAGATGCTAAGGGAGATGCTAATTGTGCTCCTCAGATTCTGGTGCCTATGCACTGCTTATTTAATCAGCTCTTGCTTCATTTACTGGTGAATGCTCCTGATCAGCAGGTATGATTTTGCATGGTTTTATAAAAATAAGGCCACCTGGGAATCCTGGCTCAGATGGTAAAGAACCTGCATGCAATTCAGGAGACACAGGAGATACAGGCTCGATACCTGGGTTGGGAAGATCCCTTAGAGAAGGGAATGGCAATCCACTCCAGTATTCTTGCCTAGAAAATCCCATGCAGAGAGGAGCCTGGAGGGCTACAGTCCATGGGGTCACATAGGGTTGGACATGACTAAGCGACTCCATTTAAGGCCACCCACCCTCCTGTTGCCTCCATGACTCTGTGAGCAAATGTAATTGTTCCTTGGAAGGCCACCCTGCCTTCCCCACCACCCTTATGTTTGACCTCCACTGATGTCTTGTGGCCATCTATACTAATCTCATTATCCTTTATTCCTTGTTTTGTCAAGTACAGCGAGAAACCCAGAACTACAATTCATCCCTTTTCCCCCCAGTTCTTACTCCTCATATGCACTTTGTGAGCCCATTTTCCACTCTTCCCTGAAACTCTTTAAATATCTCCCCCATGTCCTCGTCACACCTTCTATGATGAATCTTCATGTTCTGCTCTGGCTGAAATTCCACTGTCTCTGGGGGACATTGCCTCTTTCATGGTCCTCTTAGGCAGTGTCCATTATAATCTCTCAAATTGTGTTCCACTGTATTTAAAGGTAGGTTTTACCTGAGTCCTATTGCTGCTGTGAAAAATTACCCCAAACTTAGTAACTTAAAACAACACAAATTTTTGTCTTCTAGATTGGTAGGACACAAATCTAAACTGGCTTGTAGATTTGAATTCCTTCTTGAGCATCAAGGAGTGCGTCCACTCCCCTCCATTTCAACCTTCTAGAGGCTTTTCACAGTCCTTTCCTCCTGGCTGCATCACTCTGAACTCTGTTTCTGTCATCACCTCTCCTTCACTGACTCTGCCACTCCCGCTTCCCTCTTCAGTCAGTCAGTTCAGTTTAGTCGCTCAGTCGTGTCTGACTCTTTGCAACCCCTTGGACTGCAGCACACCAGGCCTCCCAGTCCATCACCAACTTCCAGAGTTTACTCAAACTCATGTGCATTGAGTCGGTGATGCTATCCAACCATCTCATCCTCTGTTGTCCCCTTCTACTCCTGCCTTCAATCTTTCCCAGCATCAGGGTCTTTTTAAATGAGTCAGCTCTTTGCATCAGGTGACTAAAGTACTGGAGTTTCAGCTTCAGCATCAGTCCTTCCAATGAATATTCAGGACTGATTTCCTTTAGAATGGACTGGTTGGATATCCTTGCTATTCAAGGGACTCTCAAGAGTCTTCTACAACACCACAGTTCAAAAGCATCAATTTTTCAGTGCTCAGCTTTCCTTACAGTCCAACTCTCACATCCATTCATGACTACTAGAAAAACCATAGCTTTAACTAGATGGACCTTTGTTGACAAAGTAATGTCTCTGCTTTATAATATGCCATCTAGGTTGGGCATAACTATTCCAAGAAGCAAGTGTCTTTTAATTTCATGGCTGCAGTCACCATCTGCAGTGATTTTAGAGCCCCAAAATAAAGTCAGCCACTGTTTCCACTGTTTCCCCATCTTTTGCCATGAAGTGATGGGACCAGATGCCATGATCTTAGTTTTCCGAATGTTGAGTTTTAAGCCAGCTTTTTCACTCTCCTCTTTCACTTTCATCAAGAGGCTCTTTTGTTCTTCTGTGCTTTCTGCCAGAAGGGTGGTGTCATCTGCATATCTGATGCTATGATATTTCTCCCGGCAATCTTGATTCCTGGTTGGGCTTCATTCAGTCCAGCATTTCTCATGATGTACTCTGCATATAAGTTAATTATGCAGGGTGACAATATACAGCCTTGACATACTCCTTTCCCAATTTGGAACCAGTCTGTTGTTCCATGTCCAGTTCTAACTGTTGCTTCCTGACCTGTATACAGATTTCTCAAAAAGCAGGTCAGGTGATCTGGTATTCCCATCTCTTTCAGAGTTTTCCACAATTTTGGTGATCCACATAGTCAAAGGCTTTGGCATAGTCAATAAAGCAGAAGTCGATGTTTTCTGGAACTCTTATGTTTGTTCGATGATCCAACAGATGTGGTCAGTTTGATCTCTGGTTCTTCTGCCTTTTCTAAATCCAGCTTGAACCTCTGGAAATTCATGGTTCACGTATTGCTGAAGCCTGGCTTGGAGAATTTTGAGCATTGCTTTACTAGTCTGGGAGATGACTGCAATTGTGCAGTAGTTTGTGCATAGCATTCTTTGGCATTGCCTTTTTTGGGGATTGAAATGAAAATGGACCTTTTCCAGTCCTGTGGCCACTGCTGAGTTTTCCAAATTTGCTGGCATACTGAGTCCAGCACTTTCACAGCATCATCTTTTAGGATTTGAAATAGCTAAATGGGAATTCCATCACCTCCACTAGCTTTGTTCGTAGTGATGCTTCCTAATGCCCACATGACTCCACATTCCAGGATGTCTGGCTCTAGGTGAATGATCACACCATCATGATTATCTTGATCATGAAGATCTCTTTTCCACAGTTCTTTTGTGTATTCTTGCCACCTCTTTTTAATTTCTTCTGCTTCTTTTAGGTCCATACCATTTCTGTCCTTTATTGCATGAAAAGTTCCATTGGTATCTCTAATTTTCTTGAAGAGATCTCTATGGGAAAGATCTCTTTCCCATTCTATTGTTTTCCTCTATTTCTTTGTATTGATTATTGAGGAAGGCTTTCTTATCTCTCCTTGCTATTCTTTGAAACTCTGCATTCAAATGGGTATATCTTTCCTTTTCTCCTTTGCCTTTCACTTCTCTTCTTTTCTCAGCTATTTGCAAGGCCTCCTCAGACAACCATTTTTCCTCCTTCTTATGGGGACTCTTGTGATTTGTCCCACTGTGGTGATCTGGAAGAGTTTACCCAACTCAAGATCCTTAATTAAATTTGCAAAGTCACTTTTACCACATAACAGAATATATTCAGAGAGTCCAAGGAATAGGTCATGGACATCTTTAGTTATTATTAGTCACTCAGTTGTGTCTGACTTTGCGACCCCATGGATTATAGCCCACCAGGCTTCTCTGTCTATGGTATCTTGGGGTAACCATTACTGTGTCTACCATAGGAGTATATGTCTTTTTTTTTTTCTTCTAATTGCAGCTTCTAGACAATTTTATGCCTCCATCATCTTGAAAACCAAGTCTGAATTTCATTATCATCAGAATATTCCACCCACTACTTCCCCTGTTTATATATGGGCACTTGATATGCTCTAGTCAATTCCTTAAAAGTTTTATACCCTGTCTTACTCTCAAAATTACTGTCATAATTCTAGGTGATTAGTATTTCAGACGAGATGATCATACAAACATTTTGGCAGCTAAGATCCTTCACCTCTTGTCTTTGAACAATCCTGTTTTCTTTCTCACTCTAGTTATTCTCATCATGTCTCAGCCTGAGACATCTGTCATCACCAAAACCAGAGTTTTTTTCAAAGTCTCCAATTTGAAATATCTCACCCTGAAACTTTTTCCACTTACGTATCTACCCCACTTGCTCTAGTTACCAGAAACTGAAAATCTATCAACCTTCACTGAGAGCTTTGATCCATCAATCCTACTACTTTTCATCACCTACCAGCCTTATGCTACCACTTCTTCTTTAAGTAGCTGAAATATTGATGGACTGATGGCCTATAATCACACCCTGAAAGGAAAACATAAAGGAAATGAAGGAAAGGAAGGAAGGCGAGGTAGAGAAAGAGGAAGAGAGAAAGGAAGGAAGGAAAGCGATCCTCCAACTCTTATAGCTTTTCATATAATAACTGACTTAGATATGAGCCTATATTTCAAATTAAATCTCTGCTGAAGGCACTTTTAAATATTTGATGCAACTGTCTTTCTCATTTAACAAGCAAATGGAAAGCTGGTTTCTCAATGTGCAGATGATTTTTCATTGTAACTTTTCAGACAAGAGAGGTTTGAAATAAGCATATTATTAGAAAAGATACAATTATAAACATTCAACTACATGCATTACTTCTTAAAAATATAAACTTCTAGATTAAAATCTCAACTTTTTTTGTCACAAATATATTTTAGAGGGTACATTTAAAAATTCATAAATTCACTAAGCTACATTTGATAAATCAAGAGGTTATATTTCTCTTACCTAGAAATATATTTTATTTAATAAAAGTATATTTTTGATTTGTTAAATATTTAATAGATATTTTAAATTCTAGTGTTAATGAAAGTATATAAGTATAATTAAACATAGTTTATAACAGAAAGCATTTATACACTCAAGTATACATATATACATATATATATATATAATTCCAACACATTCTCAACAAACACTGCACTTTCCTACTTATTTTATTCATAGTTTCCAAAAACTTAAAGCAGTCCCCCATGTAAAAAAAAAAAAAAACTCATACTTTCTCATAGTTGCAGATTTTCACATTTTCAATCTATAAGAATATATTTTGAATAACCCAATTACAAGTACCAAAATGTTATTTTAAGGTAGTTTTCTCATAACTCTGTTAATCACAAAGTAAGCAGATTTTTCTCTATAAATTGAGTATCATAATTAAAGCAAGATATTACACTACGATTGTCATCCAATATTAACCCTATTCTATAGATTCTCAGCAAACATGAATTTGGCATAAGTCTCTATTTCTTGACCTGGCTCTCCATGTGATGCAGTTTTACATTCTGTAATTATTCAGCTTCACACTTCTTATTTTGCCATCTTGGCTGTCTATTCTATTTTGAAAGACATGCGTTTCCAACTATTTATTTTGTCCGAATCATATTAGTGAAGTATGGTCCTCCAGTGACCATACTTCATGGAGCTGAACAAGATCCAAATACAGTAGATGGTTGAGTTATGCCAGTTTTCTTCAAATACATTCCTTTTTATTTCCTTTTTCTTTCTTTTCTTCTCCTTGTTTTTCTCTTTCTCTTTCTTTTTCACTTAAATATACCGTTCCCATATGGACTGCAGTGGAAAGGGAACATGGAAGAAAGGGTCTCTTACAGGAAGCAAGATGGGAACTCATCACTCCTTCATTTACCGAAATAAGGCAACATCATCCCTGGTTTTGGGGCAGAGGTTGCAGGAAATTACAGTGTTAGGGATGTAACACAAAGGGCAAGTTAAGGGCACAAGTATCTCAGTCACATGCATAATTAAACTATGGTAAGACAATTCTAAATATTGGCATATATAATTAGTTTCATAATGCAAAAAAGAAAGAGACTAATTCCCAATTGCATCGTAGAAGGTAGATGAATGTTGGCTGATTTTAGGAGAAATGTCCTATGATAATCTTGCCTATACTTGGTGAACAAGTAGAAAGTACCCTGTGTCCGGAAAACTAACGTAAGTGGGAAAAATTGGTTCCAACCAGTGGGCTAGATTTAAGGCTTGCATTCAAAACAGAAATTAAAAAGATCAAATTTTATATTTTGTTAGCATTGGTCATTTTCAGTAATTATTAGAAATCCATATGCAATGTATCATTTATATATTACATGAGAAAAACATTCATAGGCCATTTTGTTCAGATCCATTATAACATTACATATGCCTAAAAATGATTTTGAAATAACTATTAAGAATTTAAAGACAATCATTATCAAATAATGAGATGAGTATGTGTCAGTCACTTCCTTAGTAATTTTCTGAGTATACTGGTCAGAGATCATTTCTAATTTTATTATCTCTAACACTTCAGAGCAAGGAAAAGAAATCTGAATATTTTTACAACTTCAAGTAGGAAAATCTAGAGGATGGCAAGTTAATAGAACTTTTGTCTCACTGAAGTTTCCTTTAAGGTTCAGCAGATGTCTCTTCTCTGTTCTTCCTCACTAACGACACAGCCTCAGTATGAACTTCTCTCTTAATTAGCCTTGAGTAAGAATTTCTCAACAGAGCACTGGAGTCACTTTGTTCAAAATAGTATTAAGATTTTCTTCTAATCAGTTCAGTTCAGTCACTGAGTCGTGTCCAACTCTTTGAGACCCCATGAATCGCAGCACGCCAGGCCTCCCTCTCCATCACCAACTCCCGGAGTTCACCCAAATTCATGTCCATCGAGTCGGTGACGCCATCCAGCCATCTCATCCTCTGTCATCCCCTTCTCCTCCTGCCTCTAATCCCTTCTCACATCAGGGTCTTTTCCAGTGTGTCAACTCTTCTCATGAGGTGGCCAAAGTACTGGAGTTTCAGCTTTAGCATCAGTCCTTCCAAAGAAATCCCAGGGCTGTTCTCCTTTACAATGGACTAGTTGGATCTCTTGCAGTCCAAGGGACTCTCAAGAGTCTTCTCCAACACCACAGTTCAAAAGCATCAATTCTTCGGTGCTCAGCTTTCTTCACAGTCCAACTCTCACATCCATACATGACCACTGGAAAAACCATAGCCTTGACTAGACAGACCTTTGTTGGCAAAGTAATGTCTCTGCTTTTGAATATGCTATCCAGGTTGGTCATAACTTTCCCTCCAAGGAGTAAGTGTCTTTTAATTTCATGGCTGCAGTCACCATCTGCAGTGATTTGGGAGCCCCAAAAAATAAAGTCTGACACTGTTTCCACTGTTTCCCCATCTATTTCCCATGAAGTGATGGGACCAGATGCCATGATCTTTGCTTTCTGAATGTTGAGCTTTAAGCCAACTTTTTCACTCTCCTCTTTCACTTTCATCAAGAGGCTTTTTAGTTCCTCTTCATTTTCTGCCATAAGGGTGGTGTCATCTGCATATCTGAGGTTATTGAGATTTCTCCTGGCAATCTTGATTCCAGCTTGTGCTTCTTCCAGCCCAGAGTTTCTCATGATGTACTCTGCATAGACGTTAAATAAGCAGAGTGACAATATACAGCCTTGACATACTCCTTTTCCTATTTGGAACCAGTCTGTTGTTCCGTGTCCAGTTTTAATTGTTGCTTCCTGACCTGCATATAGGTTTCTCAAGAGACAGGTCAGGAAGTGTGGTATTCCCATCTCTTTCAGAATTTTCTTCTAATACTGTTCTATTAATTTTTAAAAATTTTCACTTTTTATTTTATACCGTTAAGTTTACTGTCCATTTACATTTACAACAAAATACTGGCCACATTACCTATGCTATACAATATATCCTTGAGCCTATCTTATATCCAGCAATTTGTACTTTCCACTCTCCCACACCTAAATTGCTACTCTATTTTTAAACCCTGCCTGTGATATAGTGGAATCTTATTATTGTTCTTGAGTAAAAATATCAAATTTGTAAAAGTGTTTCACTTCAAAAGCATACATACACTAAAGTGCTTACAATGCACCCAACAACTTTGAATAGTATGTCCTAAGCAGCATAAACTAGAAAGCAATGAAAGAAAATACATTATACATGTCTTTATCTTTGAAAATTGTTGTTTATTATGTTAATTCAAAGTACATGTTTTTATTGTATATTTTATCATGTATATTTTTAAGATGATGTTAAAATTTTTACATGTGTAAACTGAACATTTTCTTTACTTAGAACTTAAATGTATACATATACTGTCTGTTATTTTGAGAAGATGATCTTTTGGGAGAATACATCAGTGAACAAAGCTCTTATAAGAAATAACATTAATTTTTACACATACCAAAGAGCATAAAAACACATACTTTTTGAGATTCCTCAAACAATGATCCATAATTTATGAAGCATATATACTGACATATAATAAAACAGATATGGTTTCTTAATTTTCCTTAATTCCAAAAGCAAATATAAGAAAACATCAATTTTTTTAAAGATTAATTCTCCATTTTTTGTAAAATAAATATTGTTTTACTTCTTTCCACTTGAATAGAAAAAATGATTTGCATTTCTTTTTCAAGATAATTTAAGTTAGGTCACAGAACTTAACTAAAGTAATCAAATTTATGTATTTAAAATGAAAACAGGATTATCCACTACCACCACCAAAACAAAATATTCAATTATGTTTTACTTTTGATTTTACTTATGTCTTTGAATTATAAGTCCCAACTTATACATATCTACTGAGAAGGTTTACTTGTGTAGACAAAAAAATAAGATCACACAGATGGTAAATTTTAAAGTATAATAAATGGATACATGAATATAAACATATTCAGAGTTCTAGCTGTGATGTTGTAACAACACTTTTTGGTAAAAATTCTTCAAGAGTATCCCCTTTATGTTCATTTTTAGCAAACTGATTATTTACCCAATCATGGATACAGCTGAAAGAGAGTTGGCACTGGTATTGTATATGAAACATATGGTAAATGATCTACAAGTATGCTAAAGTTCTGAGCAAAGATAGCTGCTGAAAGAAGCACAGTATGCTACTCAAGAAAGTGTTTCTAGGTGACCCACAGTCACATGAAAGATGCTCAACACTGTTAACTATTACAGAAATGCAAATTGAAACCACAATGTGGTATCACCTCATACCAGTCAGAATGGCCATCATCAAAAAGTCTACATATAACTAATTGCTGGAGGGGGTGTGAAGAAAAGGGAATCCTCCTACACAGTTACTGGAACTGTAAATAGGTTTAGCCACAATGGAAAACAGTATGGAGGTTTCTTAAAAAAATAAAAATAGAGTACCATATGATCCAGCAATCCTATTCCTGGGCATGTATCTGGAAAAGATAAAAATGCTAATTGAAAAAGATACATGCACTCTAATGTTTACAGTGACACTATTTACAATAGCCAAGACATGGAAACAGCCCAAGTGCTCACAAATGGATGACTGGTTTAACAAGATATGATTTCTTCATATATATATATATATATATATATACGGTAAAGAATCTGCCTGAAATGCAGGGCATCCAGGTTTGATCCCTGTGTGGGGAAGATCCCCTGGAGGAGGAAATGGCAACCCACTTCTTTTCCTCCTTTTCTTGCCTGGAAAATCCCATGGACAGAGGAACCTGATGGGCTACAGTCCTGGGGTTGCAAAGGGTCGGACACGACTGAGTGACTAACAATTTCAATTTCATAAAAAAGAATTAAATACTGCCATTTGCAGTAACATAGTCTATGAGGTCGCACAGAGTCAGACACAACTGAAGTGACTTAGCAGCAGCAGCAGCAGATGGATTGAGAATATCACACTTAGTGTTGGTGACTCAGTGTAGCCAGTCAAAGACAAGTATTATATGATATCACTTACATGTGGAATCACATTCACAGGCATAGAAAACAACTATGAAAAAAGTCTGAAAAAGTATTAGTCACTCAGCTGTATCTGACTCTTTGCGACCCCATGGACTATAGCCCACCAAGCTCCTCTGTCCATGGAATTCTCCAGGCAAGAATACTGGAGTGGGTAACCTTTCCCTTCTTCAGGGGATCTTCCCCACCCAGGGACTAAGCCTGGTCTCCTGCATTGTAGGCAGACTCTGTATCATCTGAGTCACCAAGGAAATCAACTATATTCATTTTTAAAAAATGCATTTCCTGTGCAAGTGTGTACTTGCCTTATTTTATATTAACTGCCCCATAGACATAATTTTACAATATAAAATTTGGGAAATCTTTTCATATGGTAACTTTTCATATAGTAACATTTAAATGATTTGTTATAGGAACAAACTATTTTTAAGAGAAAAAGAAAACTACAATGAAATGGCTCTAGAAACAGTAATGTGAAACTCACTGTAAAAAAGTGAACAATAGACACATACAACTTTTATCTTTTCTTTCCATGTAATATTGATAAACATTCATTAGCAACAATATCCAATAAGCCCTAAAGAAAGAAAACTCTTAAAGTTTAATTTTCTTTGCATTTTCGCTCTGTGGTAATGGAAATAAAATTCACACAGCAGAAGGATAATGTACCCCATAATGTGACATGATGTATTGAGAATACGGTATTACATTTCTAATGATATGCTTTCTGAAGCTGCCTTTATTACATGACGGAGAACCTTGCCCTAAGAGAATGCATCTGTTGAGGCGGATAGGTCATTCTAACAGCCTTAAAATTTTAGATTCTAGTACTTGCATGTCTCTTTTATCAATGTGAACAAATAAACAGTGAAATCGAAGAGCAAGTAAAGAAAAGTCAAAATTTCAAATAGAACCATTAACTTTCAGCTTCTCTCTTTGTGTGTGTGTCTTTATAATCTCTCAGGTCCTCTGACAATTAAAAAAAAAGCATCCAATAACAAGGTGCAGTAACTAATGTGTATATTTTATATACAAATAAAATATATATTGAGATATAAATTGGAATAATATAAATTTAGTTTTTAATAGAAGACAAAGGCATCTTTGTGCTGATTATTGGGCTATTTTCTCTCAGTGCCATATGTTATCTTTCAATATTCTGGTGGCACCAGAGCAAGACATTTGTTTTTGTTTGCTGGCTTTATTACTGTTACATTCAACCAACAGCAAACACTGGCAAGACTGACAATCTGAAGGAATTTGAGTGGTCATATTGCAACTAATTTGCTCACTAGTCTCAGCATCACCCTAGCAACAGTCCTCACTCCCCTTGGATATGGAGTGAAAATGCCAGCAGTTGTTTTCAGCGTGCTGTTAGCACTAGTCAGAGGGGCCTCATCCTAAAAGGTGTGGGTCCAAGCTCCACATAGGCACTTCTGAGCTCCTCAGACAACAGCATTCTTGGTTGGTGCCTTCTGCCCAGTGAGTTGAGCCTTGTGTCTATGGGAACACTTTCCCAAGATTCCAGGTTCTAAAGACTCTAACCTCTTCCTTTTGTCCTGCCAGCTTGAGATGTGAAAGCCATTTTTGGTAGTTATTTCATTATTATTTTTTCCATAAGTGTTTCAGTTTTTTCTTTGTGTGTGTGTGCACGTGTGTTAGTTGCTCAGTTGTGTCCAACCCTTTGCAACCCCATGGACTGTAGCTTGCCAGGCTTCTGTCCATGGAATGCTCCAGACAACAATACTGGAGTAGGTTTCCATTCTCTTCTCTAGGGGATCTTCCTAACCCAGGAATCGAACCCAGGTCTTCCATATTTTGGGAAGATTCTTTACCATCTGAGCCACGAGGGAGGCCCACCATACTATTTCTCATCTGGTAAACATATCCAGCTCTTGATAACACTTACAGGGATCTGAGAGGAGAGTTCCTTCTAACCTTATTATAAGATAATGGCTGAACAGACTGAGAAATACTGACATTGTTGAACACCTGAGAGCCTGAATCTGTAAAGAGCGAACAACTAGGTTGAAATCTGAAGAATAACAGGCACCTAAAAGAATCCGCCTGCCAATGCAGGAGATGTGGGTTCAATGCCAAAGGCTGGGAAGATCCCCTGGAGAAGGACATGGCAAGCCACTCCAGTATCCTTGCCTGGAAAGCCCCATGGACAGAGGAGCCTGGTGGGACAGAGGAGCCTGGTGGGACAGAGGAGTCCATGGGGCAACAAAAGAGTTGGACATGACTCAACAGCTAAACAACAACAATCAGAAACAGAATCAAGCCATTGGCTGACTAAGACAGAGGCCATGGAACAAGAAAATCCAGACAAAGATGATTTTAAAATTGCTGTACATTGAGTATGTGTTGATGTGCCGGTAGCGAGTCCCTGAGGGCAGTATTCAAGGGAGAATCACTCCCTCTTACAGAAAACTTTCAAGTGTTCACTGGGATGACCATGATATCCTGGGAAAATTCTGCCCAGGATAATTAGTGCTGCCTAAAAACAAGTGATTGCTACTGCCCCAAATAATTCCCTTCAGGCTCATTCTTCTTATTGTCAAAGAAAAATGTCACTGACACATTAAGGACCAAAAGGAGGACTTATCTAAGATTCTTTTAATATGGGTCAAGAATATTGCAACAGGAGAGACTGAACTCTACCCCAAAGGGAGCTGTAGGGGGAGGTGAAAGGAATTAAAACACCGGGGTGAGAAAAAGTTCTGGAGGATACCAGGGTGATGTTGATATATGGAATAAGGACATCTGTGTTTGTCAATTGGTGCTTATTAAAGCTAGGCTCCCACCTTCACACAGAAACTGAGAAATAGGGGTGCTATCCTTGCTAATGGGCTTCTCAGGTGGCTCAGTGGTAAGGAACTCACCTGCCAATGCAGAAGACACAGGTTCAGTCTCTGAGTCTAGACGATCTCCTGGAGGAGGGCATGGCAATTCACTCTGGTATTCTTGTCTGGAGACTCCCATGGACAGAGGAGCCTGGCAGCTACAGTCAACGGGGTCTCAGAGAGTTGGACACAACTGAAGCAACTTAGCAAGCATGCATCCTTGTTAATGATTACATTTCAGAGAGATGGCTTTCAGGTTGTTGAAAAAGATGTTCCTGTTTATAAAACTGGCAAGAGGATGAGAGAGGATTTACTTCTCAAAGAGGCAGAGAAAAGATTAACAATTTTAAGTTTTCTAAAGTAAATGCTACCAAAAAGGTAGGTCCAGGGACTAACATCAGGAAGAAGCCTGTCTAAAATTGATTTTTGTTGTTGTTGTTGTTTGAGGGTCCTTTAAAAAAAAATTATTCATGTATCTATTTGGCTGCACTGGGTCTTAGTTGTGGCATGCAGGATCTTCAATCTTTATTGTGGCACATGAATTTTTTAGTTAAGGCATGTGATCTCTTAGCTGTGGTACGTGGTATATAGTTCCCTGACCAGTGATGGGATCTGGGTGCCCTGAATTGGAAGTGTAGAGTCTTAGCCACTGGACCACTAGGGAATAAAGTTTAATCATGCTGAGGGGAAATGTATATTCTCTTGATCACATTCTACTGCCCACTGGCACTATGGAAAAGCCTTAATCTGCAGGGGAATGGACCAAAAAAATTATATTCAGGAGTACTGCAGGAAACTCACTACATCTGTGGTAGAATAACAGGGAATATAAAAGCTCTGGGAGAAAAGTAGCACATAATTACATCTGATAGAGGAGCAGCAGTGATTTTAAAGGCCACATTATCAAGACACGGGTTCAGAGAGCTTACCTAAGGCTGAGATTTAATCAGTAGATCAGAGATGGTCCCCACTCCTATACTCCCACCAGAATGCAAACAAGTGTCAAGGAAAATTGAGGTTTTAATACAGCTGAGAGTGTCATCCCAGTAAACAGCACACAGACAAAATTCAAAGTCAAGCAGGGAGACTCAAAAGGCAAGCAAAGAATAAACAGCAAAACAGTGAACTCCTATCTCCATCAACACAAGTCCCCCAAAATGGCCTTGCAGAAAAAAATACTGCTTCAAGTCTAAAAAAGTATTGTGTCCATTGTTTAATTAAAACATATTTTGCTTCAAAAACACAAGGTATATCAAAGGCAAGGAAAAAGACAATATGAAGTGATAAAGCATTCATCAGCAACAGAATCAGGCATAATACAAATGTTTGAACTATCAGAGAAGGAATTTAAAATAACCAAGATTGATTTCTTAAAGGCTCTGACATAACAAGATAGACAACATCTAAGATTAGAAAAGTATTTTCACCAGAGAAATGGAAACTATAAGAATAAATTATATGGGAATATTAGAAAAACACAATCGAAACAACAAAATATTTGTAGGAACGGCATCTCTGACAGGCTCATCAGTGGACTTGACACCACTGATGAATCTGTGAGGCTGAATGCAGGTCAACAGAAATTATATAACCTGAAATATTAAAAGAAAAACAAAGGGCAAAAAAACCCAATACATTAAAAATATACACTATCAAATAGTCTAACGTGCATACTTGGAACATCAGAAGGGAAAGAGAGAGTCAGAGGAAATATCTGAAGAAAAAAATGGCAAAGAATTTTGAAAAAAACGTTTGACATATTCTACATTATATGACCAAATATCTTAGAGAACACCAAAGAGGGAAAATACCAACAGAAATATAAATAAAAATAAGCATGCCATATTCAATCAACTGATAACCAAAGTCAGGGAAAGTATTAAAGGCAACATGAAAAAAACAAACAAAAAACACAAACTGAAGATAAGCATAAGAATTGAAGCTGACTTCTTGTTTAAGAATCATGAAAGTACGAAGTAACAACTTTAAAGTCTTCCAAAATGTCTACCAACATGATATATTTCAATCGATCTACACTAAAAAGTAATATTTTAAATGAGTATGTTCTAAATATACTAAAGGAGATTTTCATATATAAAAATACAAGTCTCAGGTATACTTTGCCTATATGAAATATACTTTAAATACAAAGACACAGAGCCATTAATGGTAAATGGATAAAGATGTACTTGGATTGATCAAAGAAATCTGGGGTGCCCTATATTATTACTTTCATACAGTGAAGACTCAGAACAAGTAATATTATCAGTGATAAGGTATACTGCATACTGATAAATAGGTCAGTCCTCCTAAATATGTTAATACCTAACAACAGAACTTCAAAATATATGAGGCAAAAAATAATAGACATAAAAGAGAAATAGAAAAATATATAATCATAGTTTGAAACATTAACACTCCTTTCTGAGATATTGATAAGAGAAGTGACAAAATACCAATATGACTATTGATAAATTATTTAAGAATATCAACCAATATAACCAAATCTACATGAAAAAAAAATACTGTACTCCAAAGCAGCTGAAAATACATTTTTAAGTATTATATATGTTCAAATTCACCAAAATATATTCTGGGCAGTGAAAGCTAAACAAATAAGAATATAAATTACGTGAAGTAAGTTATAAGATATAATGCAATGAAGCTATGAATCAATATAAAATACCTGGACAACTCCCCCAGATTTGGATAGTTATGAATAAAATACAGCAAAGTATAGGCTGAACCCTGATGCTAGGAAAGACAGGGGAGGAGAAGTGGGCAACAGAGGATACATGGTTCAGTGGCACCACGACTCAATGGATGTGAGCTTGAGCAAACAGGACATAATGAAGGACAAAGAAGCCTGGCATGCTGCAGTCCACAGGATTGCAAAGAGTTGGACATGACTTAGCAACCGAACAACAACAAATATTACAGCAAAGTGCATTTCATCCCAGGAATGCAAGGCTACTTCAACATTTGAAAATAAATCAATATATTTCACCATTTTAATAGACTATGATTATAGCCATCTCAAGTGATATACAAAAAGCATTGTAAAGCCAGTTCTTGCTTAAAAAAAAAAAAAAAAACTCTCAGAAAATAGCATATTAGAAACAAAATGAAACACCTTGAATCTAATAAAGGGAAAATAGACAAAATAAAACAAACAAAACCCCCAAATCCTAAATATACATCACACATATTAAACAAAATTAAACTCAAAATATATCATATATATATACACACACACATATATGTACAAATCTATGTAACTATCAAAAGAAAATACAGAAAAAATGAGTTTTAATAACTAGTGTTTCAATGAGAAATGACTGAATCTAGAACTGGGACAGAGAAAATAAGGTAGGCTTGAAGCTATTAAAAAAAATAAAGACAAGATGAAATAAGTAAATAAATAAAACAATGAATACATAAATGAGAGCATGCTAAGAAGAGCACAAAAATCAACCTGAAAGATTGCCCAGTTACTAAAACTGAAACTATTTGAGCAAAAGTAAATATTCATGAGTTCATACTAATAGGAATAAATTACTGAATAAATGAACAGAGAGAAAGTATAACCTTTACAATAGAAGAATTCCAAGTAATAAATATAGAAAGAATAAAGGCAATAGAAAGTTATCCTCAGTAATCCACTGTATCTAAAATACACAGATTAATATTGAATTAGAATGTAAAGAGCAAGGGTTTCATACAGCTTCAAATATCTCCTCCAATATATTTATTTATTACTATGGTTGTTTTAACAGGTTTACAAATTCTGTGATACTCTTCTTCCAGTCGGAGAAGGCAATGGCACCCCACTCCAGTACTCTTGCCTGGAAAACCCCACGGACGAAGGAGCCTGGTGGGCTGCAGTCCATGGGGTCGCTAGGAGTCGACTGAGTGACTTCACTTTCACTTTTCACTTTTACACATTGGAGAAGGAAATGGCAACCCACTCCAGTGTTCTTGCCTGGAGAATCCCAGGGACGGGGGAGCCTGGTGGGCTGCCGTCTCTGGATTCGCACAGAGTCAGACACGACTGAAGCGATTAGCCGCAGCAGCAGCAGCAGAGTCTGGAAAGGAAAGCAGTTTTACAATAGAGAAACCTGGAAGTCACCACCATCACCAAGAGGTAGGAGGTTAACATCATCAGACTGTATTACTTTCATGTATCATTGATACAAAGGCACTTTCTAAAAATCATGACCCTGATCTACTTACCTGAATCCAGGCAAACCCAGAATGAGGGGCATCCTTCATAATAACTGACCAATACTTTTCAAAGGTGTCAGTGTAACAAAAACAAGGAAAGATTGAGAAAACATTAAAAGTTTGAGGAGATTAAGGATCATGACTAAGTGTAACGTGGTCTTCTGTATAGAAGAATCATGGAAGAAATTAAAAAAGGGCATCGGTAGGGGAAAAAAATTAATTTCAAGTATAGTCTGTAGTTTATAGTATTATATAACCATTGGTTAATTTCTCAGTTTGATCCATGTACCAGGATTATACAGATGTAGTCATTAGGTGAAGCTGAGTGAAAGATTCTATAGGAACTCTTTTTACTATCATTATATCTTTCATCATTTTACTATCATTATTTTTTATCTTTTTACTATCATTACTAGTTTGTATATCTAGAATTATTTCAAAATGAAGAAATGGAATGACCCCTGTTTTTCTGACTCAATGTGTCAATGCAACTCCATATTTAGCAACAGGAATGATCCCAAGAATCAGACTCTCATAGATAAGAATGATGAGTGTCTAAACCACAGTATGTATGTAACATTCAGTGACTTTAAGTTGGACCATTGCTTAAGTGTCTAAGTAAATGAGAAAGAGCTTGTAAAATTCACATCTGATTCATATAATACACACACATCACCAGAAAAAAAAAAAAAAAAAGGTCCATGGAAAAATCAGTAAAGAATGTTTATGTCAGCCTTTCTATCATTGCCACAATTGGGAAAGATGTCCAATAAATGCTGAATGGTTAAACAAATCATGGTACATACGGCAATGAAATACTATTCAAAAATATGAATGAACTGCTTACACATACATGCATGAATCTCCAAAGTTTCCTGAACAAGGAAAGAAGCCAAAGTCAAAGGACTATACCCTATATAATTCCAAATATATGATGAATTTTCTCAATGATGAGTAAAAATTACATTAGTAGCTTTTTGTTTGCCTTACTATATGTGACATCGAATATCTTTTCATGGTATTATTTCATTTTCTGTGAACAATCAATATGTATCTTTTCTGTATACATATCTTTTGCCCATTTTGAAATTTAGGTTTTGGGGTTGTTTTCTCCTTAATTTTATCATAATATGTAAATTCATAAGTAAATTCATGCATAGCATCAATTTTTAATAATATAAAGAAGAATTTTCTATGCTAAAATGTTATATAATACTTTCATTAACATTTTAACATGATACATGGCACATTGCATATCAGACATCATAGACAAATTATTTCCCAATTAAACAATGAGCAATAGCTAAAAAATTTACCTATAACATACTACAATAAGTGCTCAGAGGGTGTAAGCAGAAGGTATTTGGTGACAGTGATGTGAAAGAAAATCTTTGTCAATCCTATGGTGGTCAGCAAACTTTTCTCCAAAGAACTGGGCTTCCCAATCTCACTCTATTTATTTAAGTAGTACATTTCTAAAAAAATATTCCTTTCCCAAGCAACATATAATTCAATTTTGGCAAGAGCCTCGCAGATTGTGAGTCAGATGGGACAGTGACTAAGAATATTTTTATTCTTTCATTGAAAAGTACCAGTGCATTCATTCCTGTAAACTAGATTCAATCCATATAGTTACTCTGCAACTGGTGTATTACTTATCACAAGTGCACTGTAAAACTCCATCCTTTGCCAAAAGGAACATTTTAATGTCAGTGAGATACTGAAGTAATTAAAATATAAACTCCATGCTGTTCCATCTATCTCCATTCAAACGGCAAGTTTATTTTACTGAAGCCCAACTGCTGAGTGTCAAAATTGCCTATATCCTGATCAGTCATTTAAAATGATAGGTTCTGCTTTGTTACTAGCTCCAAATAAATTTGACCAACATACATGTAGCCTGGTAAATTATAATTGCTTGCAGTTACATGTTTCATTTCTATTAACAATCTTTTATTATCAGTATGCAATTCAAAATAGCACATCAAACTTTGCGTAACACTTCTCATCACAAATTTAGTATTTCTAATATTTCATTCCCTTAACTTATGGTTTAGTACCAGTTATTAGAAAATCTTTCAAAGGGACAGGATAGTCACATGAATCATTATTTACTATTCAGGAATAATACTGCATTTCTCAAAACACCACAAGATAATGACTAGGGATCAAACACAGGTCTCCCGCATGACAGGCAGATTCTTTACCTTCTGAGCCACCAGGGAAGCTCAAGATAAAGAATACTTATTTATATTTTTTAAGATGTGATCAAATATTTGTATGTATTGACTTAAATAAAGGAGGTTAAACTGAGGCAAGTTCAAATGACCAGAAATGGAGTTTATTTGGAAATAGCAGAGGGATTGCAATTTAGGACACATAAAGCTTCCCTGGTGGCTCAGAGGGTAAATAATCTGCTTGCAGTGCAGGAGACTTGAGTTTGACCTCTGGGTTGGGAAGATCCCCTGGAGAAGGGAATGGCTATCCACTCCAGTATTTTTGCCTGGAGAGAACCCTATGGACAGAAGAGTCCATGGGGTTGCAAACAGTTGGACACAGCTGAGTGTGCCAAGCTAGATATGAGTCCTTTGGGTCAGGTTCTATTATGGGCAAGAGTGCAAATGGGCAAAGCCTAGCCTGAGTTGAAGCAGTAAGTTCATTGGCTTGAGGGCTGAGGGAGTTCTTGGCAGATGTTCACTGGTCAGGAGCTAAGTCTTGTTCTTCAATAAATCGGGCATACACAGGAAACCAGTCTCTCAGTTCTCAAGTTCTGTTCTTCTGAAGGAGCATGAGTGAGAAATTCTATTTCAATATCCTCTAGTTTTAGATTGAAATCTTTTTACACATGTTAAAACGTAGAAGTAAATATTCAAAATGATGTGATAAACATGATACACTGAGCTATATCATATTTTTCAAATCATTTTATTTCATAATTTAATGTTTTCCATACTATATATATTCTAAAAGATATAAAAATGAAAAGACAAATACTTAATATTGTTCAAAACAATCATTATTAGCCTTTTTTAAGAAAAGCTTCTGAAAATTAATTATATTTTGGAGAACCTGGAAACATACAAACATTTCTCCCTCTAAGCATGCTAATATTTTATATCGTTATTGTAGTCTCAAAATTCATGTTGTTCTGATAAGGCTGGCACTGATTGACTCAAAATAAATATCACCTTGCTATTAATTGCCACTTATAGTTAACTTTCATCACTCTATAGCATAATTCATGAAATCTAAGTGTGTAAAATTATGAATTATTTTTTAAATATCTGGAACATTTCCTGCCTTTTAAAGTATTTATCATTTGATGTTTGTAATAGTAATTCTACCAGTATATTAATATAGCATGACACAAAGCCAAGAATAAGTCATTTAGAATAATATAAACCAGAATAAGAACTGCTTGTATTTAAAGGATGATTTGCAAGTTCCAGAGTACTTTTATATTATTTTATTTGGTCCTCATAAAAAACCAGGCATGCTTGGGAAAGCAATCAATTCAAAGCTTATTTTACACATGGAAAATTTTGGGATCATCTGTAGATTCTTCAGTTACATGTACCAAATTGAAATATTTGTTATTCCCAAATAATTTAAGTATGCTTCCATTTGCCTCTTAAAGTTAGTTAAGTTGACACATACTACACTATTTTGCTCTTTTTTTAGCTTATTCTCTCAATCTTATATCTGTTTGGGCTCATACATAACTTTTGGGCACATGCATAAATTTTTATGAATAATATATTAATGCATATATATGGTGGAGAAGGCAATGGCAACCCACTCCAGTACTCTTGCCTGGAAAATCCCATGGACAGAGGAGCCTGGTAGGCTGCAGTCCATGGGGTCCCTAAGGGTCGGACATGACTGAGCGACTTCACTTTCACTTTTCACTTTCCTGCACTGGAGAAAGAAATGGCAACCCACTCCAGTGTTCTTGCCTGGAGAATCCTAGGGATGGGGAGCCTGGTGGGGTGCCGCCTATGGGGTTGCACAGAGTCAGTCACGACTGAAGTGACTTAGCAGCAGCAGCAGACACTCAGACTTCACATTCCAGGATGTCTGGCTCTAGGTGAGTGATCACACCATCATGATTATCTGGGTCATGAAGATCTTTTTGGTACAGTTCTTCTGCGTAATCTTGCTACCTCTTCTTAATATCTTCCACTTCTGTTAGGTCCATATCATTTCTGTCCTTTATTGAGCCTATCTTTGCATGAAAAGTTCCCTTGGTATCTCTAATTTTCTTGAAGAGATATCTAGTCATTCCCATTCTATTGTTTTCCTCTATTTCTTTGCACTGATAGCTGAGGAAGGCTTTCTTATCTCTCCTTGCTATTCTTTGGAACTCTGCATTCAAATGGGTGTATCTTTCCTTTTCTCCTCTGCTTTTTGCTTCCCTTCTTTTCACAGCTATTTGTAAGGCCTCCTCAGACAGCCATTTTGCTTTTTTGCATTTCTTTTTCTTGAGGATGGTCTTGATTCCTGTCTCCTGTACAATGTCAGAAACCTCCATCCATAGTTCATAAGGCACTCTGTCTATCAGATCTAGTCCCTTAAATCTATAGTGGAAACAGTGGCTGACTTTATTTTTCTGGGCTCCAAAATCACTGCATATGCAGATTGCAGCCATGAAATTAAAAGACGCTTACTCCTTGGAAAAAAAGTTATGACCAACCTAGACAGCATATTCAAAAGCAGAGACATTACTTTGTCAACAAAAGTCTGTAAGGCTATGGTTTTTCCAGTAGTCATGTATGGACTTGAGAGTTGGACTATAAAGAAAGCTTAGCACTGAATAATTGATGCTTTTGAACTGTGGTGTTGGAGAAGACTCTTGAGAGTCCCTTGGACTGCACGGAGATCCAACCAGTCCATTCTAAAGATCAGTGCTGGGTGTTCATTGGAAGGACTGATGTTGAAGCTGAAACTCCAATACTTTGGTCACCTGATGTGAAGAGCTGACTCATTTGAAAAGACCCTGATGCTGGGGATGATTGAGGGCAGGAGGAGAAGGGGACGGCAGAGGATGAGATGGTTGGATGGCATCACCAACTTGATGGACATGGGTTTGGGTGCACTCCAGGAGTTGGTGATGGTCAGGGAGGCCTGCCGAGCTGTGGTTGATGGGGTCACAAGGAGTCGGACACGACTGAGTGACTAAACTGAACTGAGACACTCAGACATACAGTATGTACTCATGGACACAGCAGGTGAAGGAAAGAGTGGGAAGAATTGAGAGAAGAGCATTAACATATATACACTATCATGTGTAAAAGATATCTAGTGGGAAGCTTCTATGTAACACAGGGAGCTCAGCCCTGGGCTCTGTGACGACCTAGAGGGGTGAGATAGGGGGTCAGGATGGGGAGTTTCAAGGAGGGGATATATGTAGACTTATGGCTGATTCACGTTGTATGGCAGAAACCAGCACATTTTAATTGTAAAGCAATTATCATCCAATTAAAAATAAAATTTAAAAAAGCTAACTATTACCTTTTACTTTATACCAGGAACTAACTGTTCTTAGAAGTTTAACAATCTCATCTGATCTTCACAAGAAACTAACGATATTGATGTTATTATTTTATCCAATTTAAGAGTGAGGAAACATACTAAGAAATGTTATGTAAATGCTCAAAGTGTCATAGCTAGTCAGAACACTGTGAGGGTTGGCTCTTTATTTAATGATTTACTCCCATCTGAAAGTTTCAGAAAATTCAAAAAAAAAAAAAAACACACACTAAAAAATATTGTATAGAAAGAAGTAAAATTTTCCTTCTCTTAAGATAATTATGTGCCTGACTTGGGGCAAACGCTGTATGATTGTTTTGCAGATGTAAACAGACCTTGATCTTGATTTGTGTCTCTGTCTCATTGTCATTAAACACCTCTCTCTCTCTCTCATTGTCTCATACAAAAATGGAATCATAACTGTACACATTAGCTCCAGTGTTAGACACACTATTTCAAAGTGTTACAAGAAACAGCAATGGAGCCAGACTGCTCTCAGCACCTCTGTCAAAAGAGTAAGCTACATTCACAGTGATGCACTATGCCCATCTTTAAACTGTGGGTAAAGACTGAAATCCTCAGGATGCTCTCTGTACTTAAGTTCACATGTCTAAATTGCTATAACAATGCCTAGCAGATTGAAAAATTATTTTTTCTATTTTTTTGTCTTCATAAGCTCTCATAGTCTTCCAAATTAGACCACATGTGAAAGTGAATCTGTTAATTGCTCAGTCATGTCCGATTCTTTGTGACTTCATGGACTGAAGGCTACAGGCTTCTAGGCTCCTCAGTCCATGGAATTCCCCAGGCAAGAATAGTGGAGTGAGTAGCCATTCCATTCTCCAGGGGCTAGAATATATAGATGTACCTTGTTTTTTTATCATTGCAGTGTATCCCAGAATAAGGAATTGTCATATTTAATATACCCTTCCTCCAATCAGCGTCTGTCTGCAATGCAGGAAATCCGGGTTCAATCCCTGGGTTGGGAAGATCCCCTGGAGAAGGAAATTGCACCCTACTCCAGTACTCTTGCCTGGAAAATCCCTTGGGCAAAGGAGCCTGGTAGGCTACGGTCCATGGGGTCACAAAGAGTCGGACCCAACCGAGCGACTTCACTTTCACTTTCCTTCCTCCAATTAAATGAAGCTTTCCAACATGTTGCTTTTGCAAACCATAGTGTTATGAATATAGTTCTAAAATGTTTCAATGTACTGTTCTTAAATTCTGCAGACTAGATTTCATAGAAGAGGTCACATCCAACTCTTGACCCCATGAGCTGTAGCCTGCCCGGCTTCTCTGTCCATGGGATTTCCCAGGCAAGAATACAGCAGTGGGTTGCCTGTTTCCTTTAACAAAAATGATTCAGTCCTACCAATCTGCACAACTCTCAGCAATGATGAGTGTAAGTTTTTCAAATTTGGAGGATATTATGAATGGCTTTTTTTGACTTTTTATAAGTATCCATGTTTATTATTAAAAATTCAAGCAGTATGGAGAAGAAGAAAACAAACTACCTCAAATTCCCTAACTCAGAAACACTGTATTATGTATTATACATATTATACATATTATGTATTATCACTATAATTCATTGCAAATGGTGCTTTAGACATTGCTCACTTTTTATGTAAAGACCAAGTAATAGAAGGAGAAACTGTAGATAAAGATGCACATAAAAACTCTTTAAAACAGGCTATTATTACATGCTCTGTGTGTGTGTTCAGTCACTTCAGTCCTGTCCGACTCTTTGCGACTCTATAGACTGTAGCACACCAGGCTTCTTTGTCCATGGGATTCTTCAGGCAAGAATTCAGGAGTGGCTTGCCATGCTCTCCCTCCAAGGATCTTCCTGACCCAGGGATCAAACCTGTATCTCCTGCACTGTAGGAGGATTCTTTATTGCTGAGCCACCACGGAAGCCCATTACATACTATATTTAATTTAAAGCTATTAAATTTAACCTAAATTAAATAATAAAAAACTAAAACTGAGTAATATTATGAGCTTCTAAGAAATGGTTCTCTGTCACAAGTGATATTACTTCCTCCTGAACACACTACTTTTTTTTTTTTTTTTTTCAGGTTTCCTAGCATATGCAACCTTACTATGTCTGGAGAATTTCTTAAGAGCCTTAATGGGAACAGGATACTTTTTCTTATATAAAACTTAAACATTCTGTATTAGGAAACTTTAAATAAAGAGCTATAAAGACAGTGAAAGTTAAAGTTGCTCAATTGTGTCCGACTCTTTGCGACCCCATGGACTATATAGTCCATGGAATTCTCCAGGCCAGAATACTGGAGTGGATAGCCTTTCCCTTCTCCAGGGGATCTTCCCAACCCAGGGATTGAACCCAGGTCTCCTGCATTGCAGGTGGTTTCTTTACCACCTGAACCACAAGGGAAGACCATAAAGACAAAAGAAGGAAACAAAGAGAATCTTATCCGATCATAATGTCAGCACCAGGGATACCTTGGGTGATCAATTTTCTAGATACCAACCTGAAGCACAGTCGTACTTCACCTTGTCCAAAGACATATTGATACAGTATAAAATAAACCATTTTATGTATGTGTAATGATATTAACATAAAATATGAAAATGAATTTTTTGGAAATTATATATTATTCTCTATGTTCTTCTCAGTGATAAAAATGGATACTAGTAAAAGAAACAATAAGCATGAGCGAAAGTCATTTTACTAAATGCAAGAAAACAAATACAAATAATAGGTAAACAAACAAATAAATAAAAATCTGAAATAGATAAATTCAGTAAGTGCAAACTAAACTCTAGTGATAGCAGAAAGATCAGTGTTTGCTTTAAGCTGGGTACAGAGATAACGATGCAATCCAGTAACACATGGGGAAGTTTTGGGGGTTGATGGAAATGCTCTGCATTTTGCTTGTAGCAGTGGTGTGTTAGTGCATATATCTGGCAAATGGCACTGAATCAGACCTTAAATGATTGTAACATATTGTACCTAAATTATTCATTCATAAAGCTGATCAAATGCATATAAAGATATGGGAGATCTGCTTCTGGTCTGCCAAAGAATGCTCTTGTAGGAAAAACAATAACACTGGTAAGAAGTGTTTTTTAAATGTACAAAGATCTGAAGGTGTTAGAAAGGGAAATGAAGCAGGCAAATTCTCCACTGACAAGGGATTCCCATTTCATCTGTCTTTCAGTGAGAGAGTAGGCAACAATCATTGCTGTTTACTCTGGTGAAAACTTTGGTAGAAAATCTGAAATATTTCTAGCTCAAAGAATCATGGGATGAAATCTGTGACTATCATAGTCACTAATAAATGGGAAAATAATAATAGATATTATTTACATAATATTCTAATTTATACATTAATTATATAATATTATTATTTATCAAATAATAGTAGAATGACAAATATTGAGAACATCAGATCTTTGTATAAACTCTGCCCAAATGTCTGAGTATCTGGCTAAATTTTGAAACATGTATTCACTTAGGTAGTAATAAGCAAAAACATCAAAATTACAAGTGTGAATATAGGGAAAGAAGTTGGTAAAATTAATGAAAAGAAGCATTAAGATAGTACTTAAAAGCCCTGTGTAGGCTAACTGACAGCAAAAAAGCACCTTAAGGAAATGAAAGGTGATGCATACATGACACTTCTGATCAATATGTCCCTTTACTGCTTTCAGTTTCATTACGATAACCTCAAAGGCCTGGATTCTAGACAGTGCAGCCACCAGGAAGGGGGGTCACCTGGACACCATCTTCACCTGACATCCAAGAAAAATAACCACCACTGAATAAACCTTACAGTAAGAGGCAAACACACACAACAACCACAACAATTATTTCCTATAGGTGTATTTTTGACTGGGTCTGTCAAAGGTCCATGAAGCTAGCCCTGACTGAATCCAACACTTGTAACTTAGTGCATCTTGCAAAGCTTCTCTTATGTAATGCAAGCTGCACAAAGATCAATATTAAGTTTTTTTTATCCACAACCTTTATTTTCATAATCAAAGTGTAGTGACAGGACTGGAGGGAGATGTGGGAACAACTTAAAATCAGGCTTATGGTACGTCCTTCGATTCAATAGTACTCTTTCTAGTCTCCTCCTTCAACAATCATCACTGTCTGTCCTAAATGTACTTTTCCAGAAATGGTGACTGCATCCATCTGAAGAGCTTTCGCGATTCATGGGGTCGCAAAGAATCGGACATGACTGAGTATTGAACTGAACTGAACTGAAGAGCTCTTATTTTTCTGTTCAGTCACAATACAACCAAACTAATATATATATATATGCCCAGATTGAACTGAACAACTCAATTTTAAGACAGAAAGTGACAGAAGGCAGGATAGAATAGTAAAAGATATTGTCATGGTCATTTGAAAGTCAGAAGTCCTTTAAGTTATAACCTAGACTTATGAGTTAAAGTATTTAAATGAACTATACAACTGCATGAATAAATGCAATTGTATAGCTTTATGCTGAATGGAAAATTAAATGCTGTGCTTTTCTTTTTGCTATAAGTGACACGTAATGATGCACTAGTACATGAAAAAGGTAAAAATTCAAACAAGAATAAGGAAGCAATTTTTCCTTCCTTCCTTATAAGGACCTTTCAAATATTTGAAACTTTGAACATATTTGAAAAATATTTAAGACGATGAAAAGAGAAACTATGTAGTAGATCATTTTCATCATAAACTAAGATAAAAATCTACTTTCATTTCCATTGTGAGACGCATGAAGGAAAATGATACATAGAATTTAACTATGTACCCGGACTCCTAAGAAGGTCTGGGGATGGAAAAGAACTACAAGGGAATTTGAACTCTCTTTTTCAGCATACATATGTACTGGTAAGAGTTATGGTTAAAGCAGTTCTGAGACTACTGTAGAAGTACTAAGAAACAACAACAACAAAAGAATACTTATCTATTGCTAGAAGCCGGGATATTCACTGTAAATAAAGGGAAATAACTTTCTGATAGTTACACTCTCATCAAGCCCTCTGCTACATATTCTTCTTAAGATTTTTCTATGTGCCAAGAGAACAAGATGGGAAGAGGTAATTATATGTGACTTTCATCATTAGATCATAAAAGATAAGTGACTTCCATATAGTCTCTATCTTTTTCTTCAATCACACATTCTAACAGAAACCAGTTACCATGTCATGAATAGACTAATGAGGTGAGGAACTGAATTCTGTTTATACATGTGACTAATCGTTTATGTCTTACTTTTCCATTAATGTTTTCATAGATCTGCATTCAATGCCACTGTTTCCTTAATAATAATAATACAATATTTGCCCTTATTCTTTAAAATAAAGTAACATATCTTCCCCAGTATATTATTACACTGCATTTTCTAATGCTACTATGCTACCTTTATCAACATATGCACTGATAGTCTTTAAAGTAGAATTTAATTTAAAAATAGTACCTATTTAAGATAGATGATTTTTGAGTGTGTGTGCCTGTGTTTGTGTGTATAAAGGGTAGATAATATTCTCAACTGTAAATCACAGAAGCAATTTCTTGTCATAGATATTTCATCTTTATGTGAAACTGTTTACACGCCAAGGTATAGAAAAAAATAAAAAACAAGAATACCTTAGTTAATGTCAAAACTGTTTAAATTACTCGTTTACAACACGTCTAAATTTTACCACAACCAAAAATATCCTAGATTACCTTAGAGGAAGATAAGAGCTAGTTAAGCATTTAATGAAGATAAAAATAGGATTGACCTACAAAATTAGTGAGATGATGATGGAGATAAGAAGCTATAGTTGCTGCTTTAATTAGCTTTTCAAATACTCAGATGACACAGATCTATTAAGGCAGGTCTCACAAAGGCCCAGTATCATTTACCCTAGCTTTATGAGTTTCATGACTGAGCTAAACCCAAATTTTACTGTCTTTGCTATTTGTCACTTCATTTTTAATTTGCAAGCTCTAAGAGATAATATTTGCAATATTAAATTATGTTTTCCTTTTTAATGCAGAAATCTGAAATAAATTCAACAGTCCCCACCCCAAATTAAATATGCTCATTAACATCTGTGAATCTACATGATCTTTGATAATTTTGCATATTTTTGTTCAAAATGAAAATGGCAGTTGTGTAAAATGTTAAGTGTAACACATATTTTCAGTTAAGGATACCATGTGTGTATGGCTGATTTCCTTTTTCCCTTCATTTCACATAGTCAATCAAGCACGTATCTGACAGGTTTAAGCTTTAGAATGGCTTTTCTTGTCCCCATTATTAGCACTATCCCTCTGGTTATTGTTCCTTATCTGAATAACTTTTATACTGTCTTCCTGCCTCGGTCCTGCATTTATATTCATATTTTCTACAAAAACTAGTTTCACATCTCCACTCCATTATGTACTATATGTCATCTAGAATGACTACTTTCTGCTTCAGTATCTTCACTTACAAAATAGCCAAAATGATAGTATCTGACTCTCGGCAGTACTTAGAGCTCAGAACATGATTTGGCCCATTGTAATCACTCAATAAATGTAAGTACAGCTTACATTTTTATTATTAGTACTGCTTGACTATTAGTACTGCTACATTTTGACTTTAATTAGAAACCCAGGCATGTCACTGTTTTTAAATCCTTCAGAACTTCCTCTTGGACTTCAGGGTAAAGTCAACATTATTTAATGTAATACAGAAAGTCTTCCATGTTCTGGTCAACCTTATTGTTTCATAGTCCTAGGCTGGATATTAAATCTTCATTCTTTAATCTAAATCTTTATTTCTGAAAACACTGTATTTGCTTAGGTTTTCCTCTACACACAGGCTTTCCTCGATACCTAGATCAAAAGATCATCATAAATTGTCTAAAGTAATTATGTTATACCTCTAAGATTCAACTCCAGTTGTATTCCTCTATAACTTTCCTGAAAGTCCTCTTTTTATCTGCTATTTCATGTGTTCCCACAATAATCTGACCATGGGTAAGGTTTTGTACTTGTGTCAAATAATCTCCCCAGTTCCCTTCCAGATGCACGTTCCAGCCTGCTCTACCTACTGAGAGGCTGATCTTTGTACAACCAACTTCCATTTGGCTGCAGGTATGAGGCAGGAAAGAAAATGAGACTGTACCTTTCGTTCCCTTTACTCCTTTCTTGCAGAGATATCTTGAGATGAATTCATCCAAGAATATATTCTCTTTTTCTTAACGTCCCAGTAACATTTTTACTTGCATTTTCAGGTCTGGGAGTACTGACAATGCAAGATATTTTAATCCTGGTCTACTATACCATCACTAATGATTCCTTTCACCTTAATTTCATTATTACAAATGATTCCTTTCTTAATTTTTTTTCTAATTTCCCAGTTTGAGAGTGTCAAGTGTTTCTTTCTAGGTACTTGACAATACGTAACACAGTGTGTATAGTCAAAATAGATTTGGTTTCTACTCTAACAACTGGAGAAAGGCTCTATGTCTATGTTTCTATTATATTCAGGCCAGGGAAAAGAAAATCTGGCAAATCACATAGAAACTGTTAAAGCTTCTGCCCAGAAGTGACATATAGATCTCTGCTTAATAATTTAACGGCCACATCAAGGCCCTGGTGATATGCACGTTCAAGGAAGGAAGTACAATAAATGGAATTATATTTTATAATATAATGACTTTTCAAAATCTCTCAGATAAAACTGGTAAGCATTTTTAATGGAAAGGTCTTTCTTCCCTTCAACTTCATATCCACACTGTATTTAACCAGTAACAGAAAATTAAGTAAATGTTTACTGAATAATAAAATTGCTTTGCTCTATACAAAAAACATACAGAGATTAATAAAATAAATAATCTGAATTACAGTTATTTCTGAACAGATTTATTAAATTTAGATTTAATAGAATATAATAATCAGATTCAGAAAGTTTGTCCTGCTATTTTCATAATATAAATGAGCCAAAACACCTTCATAAAACCCTATGATTTGGAGTAAAAAAACATTCTCCAGAGATTTTGATGTTCAATGGGACAGGCACTGGGTTTGTGATTAGGACATCTGGGTTTTAAGGTTAGTTCAAAATAACCACTACGTGGCTTTGGACAAGTGTTCACATTCAAATGTTTTATTTGTCTCACTTGAAAACTTGCTGTTGTTGAAAATTGTAGATTTTTTAAAATTTAAAAGCACTTTCAGATTTATTTTGAATTTTAATGTAGCATCATTATCTTAATGAAACCTGATAGGAGTGAGCAACCTGAAATGCTATCATTTTTATGATCAAAATAATGACACTGTATGACTTTGAAGCTCATGCTTTAGATGAGGTATGGACATAATAAAGAAGTCTATATTGCAATACATCTTAGTCTGTACTGAATGGGACAGCAGCTCTTGCCTTCCAGCCATGCCTTTGGCATGGATGAGAAAAGATGTACACTCTGAAGACTGGTTTTAAAAATAAAGGATTGAAGAACTCTTTTCAAAATTGGTTTGAAGATGAACCTATTTTTTTCTTTTTTTTATATTGGGGGAGGGATATAGTAGGAGTTTGGGATAGACTCTTATGTGCTGTTTTAAAGTATAGCAACGTTGATGATTATATACCAAAAAAAATGCCTTTACCTCTGAGATCAGACAAGATTGGCAAGTATGTTCAGATTGGTATGATCACAGAAAAAACAATGTGCTTACTCCTGCTTTCTCATTATGTAAGAACAATATTTGCTGTGATTTCTATTATGTAAGTTGATCCATTCAGGAAAGTAGCTGTTACTGTTTTGTGTTTTACTAAACAACTGTGAATGTTTGCTGCTGCTGCTGCTGCTAAGTTGCTTCAGTTGCGTCCGACTCTGTGCGACCCCATAGAGGGCAGCCCATCAGGCTCCACTGTCCCTGGGATTCTCCAGGCAAGAACACTGGAGTGGGTTGCCATTTCCTTCTCCAATGCATGGAAGTGAAAAGTGAAAGTAAAGTCGCTCAGTCGTGTCCGACTCTTAGCCACCCCAAGGACTTCAGCCTTCCAGGCTCCTCCGTCCATGGGATTTTCCAGGCAAGAGTACTGGAGAGGGGTGCCATTGCCTTCTCTGGTGAATGTTTAAAGATCCATAATTGTTTTTGATCATAGTCCATGATAATAGGACAATCCCACCTGAATTAAAATGCCATTAGGGGCTTTCCTGGTGGTTCAGTGGTAAAGAATCCATCTGTCAGTGAAGCAGACATGGGGCATCCCTGAGCTGGGAAGATCCCACATGCCACGGAGCAACTAAGCTCAGTGAGCAGCAACTATTGAGCTCATGATCCAGAGCCTGGAAGCGGCAACTACTGAGCCCATGTGTTGCAACTACTGAAGCCCATGTACTCTAGAGGCCATGCTCCACAACAAGAAAAGCCAACACAGTGAGAAGCCTGCAAACCATAAATACAGAGAAGCTCCCTCTCTTTACAACTAGAGAAAGCTCATGAAGCAAGGAAGACCCAGCACAGTCAAAAATGAATAAAGAAAATAAAATTATACATATATATATGTATGTATATATATGCTGCTAAGTCACTTCAGTTGTGTCCTACTCTGTGTGACACCATAGACAGCAGCCCACCAGGCTCCCCCATCCCTGGGATTCTCCAGGCAAGAACACTGGAGTGGGTTGCCATTTCCTTCTCCAATGCATGAAAGTGAAAAGTGAAAGTGAAGTCGCTCAGTCATGTCCCCTACCCTCAGTGACCGCATGGACTGCAGCCTTCCAGGCTCCTCCGACCATGGGATTTTCCAGGCAAGAGTACTGGAGTGGGGTGCCATTGCCTTCTCCGATATATATATATATATATATATATAGTCATATATATATATTCATATATATATATGAAGTGAAGTGAAGTGAAGTGAAGTTGCTCAGTCGTGTCCGACTCTTTGCGACCCCATGGACTACATGTAGCCTACCAGGTTCCTCTGTCCATGGGATTTTCCAGGCAATAGTACTGGAGTGGATTGCCATTTCCTCCAGACCCAGGGATTGAATCCAGGTCTCCCGCATTGCAGACAGACACTTAACCGTCTGAGCCATCAGGGAAGTCCTATATATATAAATGCAAATATTTCCACTGGGCTATATATCGTGGCTGAAAAAATAGGCTCTGAGTTTGTCTAACCTTATAATCTATACTGTATTCATCATTCTTAGAGCCATCAGATCTATGCAATTCTTGTAAGCATATACAGGATACATTGAAGAGCACTTTGGTTTTAACTGTTCCACCAAGACTTACCAAGTGAAGATTATTCTTAGGAGAGATGCTCAGTTAACTGTGTTTTTCTTTAGATTTTTAAACTAAACTTTTGATTACAATAAAATGATTTGCTCAACTTTGAAGGGACTGAAGTATAAATATTGAAAGTACAGCTTATGTCAGGATTGAAATTTGATGTTGCTTTTCAGAGACTTAAATGGAGTTATTGCCATAGATTTTAAAGAGAAGAAAGAGCCTAAAATGTTAAAAAAAAATACATAGATATACACACACACACATACACACACACTATATATATATATAGTTTGAGTGAATAAACTAAAAACTCACAATGATCATTTTAAAATAAATGCTTTTATAGACATTAAAAACATAGCAAAAACTAGCCATATCATGCCACATCTTTTTATCCTAAGTGCATCCATAAAACAAAAAAATGTGATAGATTATGAAAAGAATTCAAGCAAATTATAAGAATGACATGGAAGTTGTATCAAAATATCAAATTTGACTTCTTAATGAAAACAAAAGATCATTTTGAACAGTTTTCTAAGAACTTGACATTTGTACGGCTTATTTTTAATTGTCTAGCAATATAACTTTTTTGCATTAATCTTGAATCTTGCAACTATGCTGAGCATGTTAATGAGTTCTAATACACTTTTGTCTATTACTTTGGTTTCTCTATATAGAAGATATTTTCTTTTGAGAATAGAGATATTTGCATTTTTTCCTATTCTATCTATATATCTTTTTGTTTTTCTTGTCTAATTACTCTAGGTAGAACTTTCAGTAAAATATTGAATAGAAGTGGCAAATGACAGCATCTTTCACTTGTTTCTGGTATTTAGAGGGACACAGCTAGCCTTTTAAAACTTTATATAATGTTAGTGTGAATATTTCAGATGTAGTTTTTATCAAGTTGAAGAAATCTCTTTCTATTCCTGGTTTAAGCTTTTTATAATACAAAAACGATGTTGGCATTTGATATTTTTTTTCTAAGTCTATATAGATAATCATGTGGCAATTGTCCTTTATTATATATATATGTCACTGTACATTGAGTATTACATTTTGAACCAATCTTCCATTACTGGTCTTGCTCAGTTAGAGTTTGAAGCCTTCTAGGGTACATTGTGGCATGTGAGCAACTGTATAGATATGTGTAGCCTTCTAGATTGCTATGAATATGTTGGAGCTTTACAAATCTCCTATGGATATTTCATTTGCCAGTTTCTGAAGTTGTTTTTGTCAGTCTCTTTTTAGACCTACTTGTATTGCTATGTTTGACAGCTGCAACGTTAAACAATTGCCCTTGATAATTTTTGACAAACACCCTGTGGGCAATCCTGTTTGCAAACAGTGAGTCTGTCAAAGACAATCCCTGGGAATGGAGCTTGCGACTGCGGTTGACACAGGTTAAATAGTGCTAGTTCTCTGGGGATGAAGACTTTGGGTAGCTCCCAGCTTGTTTTCCCTTCTCCAATGGCTGCTATACTGCTTGCTTTGACAGCAACTATAGTTGCTTCTCTGTTGGCTCAGTGGGTAAAGAATCCGCCTGCAATGTGTGAGAACCGGGTTCGATCACTGGGTTGGAAAGATCCCTGGAAAAGTGCATGGCAACCAACTCCAGTATTCTTAGGTGGGTAATTCCCACAGACCGAAGTGACTGGTGGACTACAGTCCACGAAGTTGAAAAGAATCTGACACGACCGAAGGACTAAACTCAGCACATAATTGCAAGACTGTTGGTTTTAGAGCGCAGGGATTAGGAAAGGTTAATACAAAATAAAAGTCACACTTCTTACTAGATTCAGCACTTTTTCTTGAATAATTAGATTATTAAAAGCTTTTTGTTACTTCTCAGTTCACTTCAGTTCAGTTCAGTCAATCAGTTGTGTCCAACTCTTTGCAACCATATGGATGGCAGCACACCGGGCTTCCCTGCCCATCACCAACTCCCAGAGCTTGCTCAAACTCATGTCCATCGAGTTGGTGATGCCATCCAACTATCTCTTCCTCTGTTGTCCCTTTCTCCTCCTGCCTTCAATCTTTCCCCTCATCAGGGTCTTTTCAAATGAGTCTGCTCTTCGCATCAGGTGGCCAAAGTATTGGAGTTTCAGCTTCAACATCAGTCCTTCCAATGAATATTCAGGACTGATTTCTTTTAGGATGGATTGGTTTGATCTCCTTGCAGTCCAAGGGACTCTCAAGAGTCTTCTCCAACACCACAGTTCAAAAGCATCAATTTTTTGATGCTCAGCTCTCCTTATGGTCCATCTCTCACATCCATACATGATTACTGGAAAAACAATAGCTTTGACTAGAGGGACCTTTGTTGGCAAAGTAATGTCTCTGCTTTTTAATATCCTGTCTAGGTTGTTAATTCTCAGAGTTCTTTGAAAGTTGTTTTTAGATAGTTTTGCCTGGGTTTTATTGCTTTTACTTAAAAGTGGATTTTCAGAGGTTGTTATTCTGCCATTCCAAAAATTACCATCCTGGTTTTCTTGTCAAAGAATATCCATTTTATGTAAATGGGAGTGCTCTATTTATCTTACATATTTGTATTATTTCTTTTGGAAATACAGGGAAAACATTGGTGATAGAATATGGAGAAGAGAAAAGATGCAAGACCACCTTGAAGAAATATTTCAACTAATAGAAATGTATAGAAAATTTAGAATATAGAATAAAGCAAAAGAGATAATGAGACCAGGGAGCTAGCAGGAAAACCAGGAGATTATGTCATCATGAAAGCTACAGGCCAAAAAAAAAGTTTATAATATGAAGAAGGGGCATTTTTCTAAAGGCTATTGAAAGGTTAAGTAAGATGAATTCTGAAACATCCATTGACTTTGAACATGATGCCACTGAACTAAGTATTCTTATTGAGTAATGGATTTTTCATACAGTGTAAATGTAAAAATGAATGGGGAGCATAGACAAATATTTAAAAGAGAGTTGGGGAATAAGAAGGTGTCTGAGATACTAGGTTCAAATATCTATGCTGCTGCTAAGTCGCTTCAGTTGTGTCCGACTTTCTTTAAAAAATTAAGATTTTAAGATCTGACTTCCCCCTTCAATATATATATATTCACATAACACACCTTACACAGTTTTATTATTAAACTGGGTAATGAAAACATATGTTTTCATTCTTTTCTAATTATATAATGATTCCCCTTTAGCTGTCATTACATGAAGTATATATACCTAAATATATATTACATTGCATACATATATACATACATACATATACACATATATGCATACATATATACATATATATTAAATTACATATACATAAAACATGAAGCAAAGACTCTTTGCAACCCAATGGACTATACAGTCCATGGAATTCTTTAGGCCAGAATGCTGGAGTGAGTAGCCTTTCACTTCTCCAGGTGATCTTCCCAACCCAGGGATCAACCCCAGGTCTCCTGCATTGCAGGTGGATTCTTTACCAGCTGAGCCACAAGGGAAGCCTGAGAATACTGGAGTGAGTAGACTATCCTTTCTTCAGCAGATCTTTTTGACCCAGAAATTGAACTGGGGTCTCCTCCATTGCAGGTAATTTCTTTACCAACTGAGCGATCAGAGAAGCCCAGTATATTTCAGAAGTGCAATAAAATTCTAGTGGATTTCTTAATACAGACATGTATTTGACTTGAGCTCAGTAACAGACTCATAAGTAATACTTAATATTATCTTTGATATTTTTCCTATGAGAAATTAGCCTACTGGTCAGCAAGTTCATGCCTAGGCCTTAGACAACAACTTTCCTAGAAAGTTTTTTAAAAAGCTTAGTAGAGGCAAGTAGTTCAAAAATGGCTGAATTCTGTCAATACTATATACAAAGTTTAGATAGTGGAAGAGATTAACTAAAGTTTCATATAACCTCTTCTCTTGGCTTGCCAGAATTCCTATGATATGTTTTATATTAGAGGATAAGTAATTGGAACACGAGGGCTTCCCGGGTGGCTCAGGTGGTAAACAATTTGCCTGCAATGCAGGAGACCTGGGTTCAATCCCTGGATCAGGAAGATCCCCTGGAGAAAGAAATGGCAACCCACTCCAGTATTCTTTCCTAGAGAATTTCATGAACAGAGGAGCCTGGCAGGCTACAGTCCTTGGGGTTGCAAAGAGTTGGACACGACTGAGTGATTAACACTTTCGCTACATGACTGCATGACTCTCAATAAGTTATTTTATGCATTTATATCCCAGCTTCAAATTTAATACAAAAATTATAATTTTCTAAAGTGTTCCTGCATGAATCAAGGACTATAAAATATTAGATATTTTTTACTATCATTATAATAAAACTCTATTCATCAAAAAGAAATTTGCAACTTATAGCCAGCTTACTTACTATTTGCTATCTTTTGCATTAATAATCATTATGGATACAATCTTATCCTGTTAAGCCAGCAAGTACTCTTGTGTGTGATTATGAAATTTTATCAAACCATTGAACATCACAGGTGAAAGCTGAAATTTTGGTGTCAGAATATGTACTTCTAAATTTTGGATTTGCCACTCCACTACACTGATCAAGCTACCTACCTTCTCTCTGCCCCAAGTTAATAATCTTTAAAATAATAATAATTACATTATAGAGTATAATGTGGATTAAATAGGTAAGTATATGGAGAGAAGAATTAACAATAATATTCAACAATAAATTTAGCTTTGATAACATGGAAACACTTTAGACAGAAAAAGTAAATATTCTTCATGAGAAATTAAAGTTATTTCAAATAAAAATGGTTTTTTCTTCTTACTTTGATCTTAAACAGGAACATAGAATTTGGTCAAAAAATGTATCCACTTGAAAAAAAAAAGTCTTGTAAACTGATTTATATTTGTAAAAGCTTGGAAATGTAACCATAATACTTGAGAAAATGATCAAACTTCAGAATTTTCAAAGTAGTCTCAAAAAATCTTTTTCACTATATTACTACTGAAAGAATATATGATTTTTTTTCCATTTTTATTTTGCAGGCTAAATTTTCGACATCTTTATTGAGATATAACTTACATATTGGGCTTCCCTGGTGGCTCAGTGTTAAAGGATCCATCTGTCAAGCAAGAGACATGGGTTCGATCCCTGGGTCTGGATGATGCCTTGGAGAAGGAAATGGCAACCCACTCCAATATTCTTGCTGGGAAATCCCATGGACAGTGCAGTCTAGTGGGCTGCAGTCCATAGGGCTACGAAAGGGCTGGACAAGACTTACAGACTAAAGGATAACAACAATAGTTTACATACCATAAAATCCAAGCATTTTAAAGTGTTCAATTCAGTTTTTCTTAGTTTATTCACAGAATTATGCAACCACTACCAATATAAATTAAGGCATTTTCACCTGCAAAAAACAAACCTTGTGCTCCTTGGCAGTAACCTCTGTTTCTCTCCAACTTCCCCTCCACGTTTCTTACCACTTAATATAGTTTCTGACTCTATAGTTGTAAGCTATTTCATTTAAAATGGTAGACAGTTAACTTTTTTTAACTGCAGCCTGGTGTGCTGCAGTCCATGGGGTCACAAAGAGTCAGACATGACTGAGCAACTGAACTGAACTAAACTTTTTTTTAAAAAAGGAAATACTTAAATATAAAAGGGTTAAATACGGCAAAAACCTAGGAGTGAAATCTCACTGAAATCTAGCTTCCGTTCATTTTGAGAAACTATACACATTTTTCTAATAGAGGACTGTATTAAATTCAGAAGGCTCGAGGTTAACAATTCTGTGTACATCTCAATAACACTGGGGCATGTTACATCATGACCATATTAAAGAAGCAATTCAGTTTCAGCATTGGGCATGATTTACCACGTCACAGTCTTTTAAAATGCAAATAAGGTCATTTCACTTTCCATGTGGAGAATATTACGACAGCAGTTGGATTTAGACCAAAACAATAAAATGCAAGCAGAAGTGTAAGTGGCATGAAAGCATAATCCATATTAAAAACATTTCAGAGAGATCACCAATAAATTTCTCAGTGCATGGTAGTCCTTTTAGGGGTTATGTGTGACATGACAACTTTGGTTAATTTTATCCAATTTCACATTACAATAATTTACTTTAAAAAATATATTTATTTATTTTTATTTGGCTGTGCTGGGTCTTAGTTGCAGCATGTGGGAGCTAGTTCCCTGACCAGGGAATGAACCTGGGTCCCCTGCATTGGGAGCGTGGAGTCTTATCCACTGGACCTGCAAAGTCCCCTAATAATTTCTTTTAATTTTGATTCTCTTTGAAAAATCAGTTCAGTTCAGTTCAGTCACTCAGTCATGTCTGACTCTTTGTGACCACATGAAACACAGTATGCCAGGCCTCCTTGTCCATCACCAACTTCTGGAGTCCACCGAAACCCATGTCCATTGTGTTGGTGATGCCATCTAACCATCTCATCCTCTGTCATTCCCTTCTCCTGCCTTCAGTCTTTCCCAGGGTCTTTTCAAATGAGTCAGCTCTTCACATCAGGTGGCCAAAGTATTGGAGTTTCAGCTTCAACATCAGTCCTCCCAACAAATATTCAGGACTGATTTCCTTTAGGATGGACTGATTTATTCTCCTTGCTGTTCAAGGGACTCTCAAGAGTCTTCTCCAACACCACAGTTCAAAAGCATCAATTCTTCGGTGCTCAGCTTTCTTTATAGTCCAACTCTCACATCCATACATGAGCACCGGAAAAACCATAGCCTTGACTAGATGGACATTAGTCAGCAAAGTAATGTCTCTGCTTTCTAATATGCTGTCTAGGTTGGTCATAACTTTCCTTCCAAGAAGCAAGTGTCTTTTAATTTCATGGCTGCAATCACCATCTGCAGTGATTTTGGAGCCAAGAAAAATAAAGTCAGCCACTGTTTCCCCATCTATTTCCCATGAAGTGATGGGACCAGATGCCATGATCTTCGTTTTCTGAATGTTGAGCTTTAAGCCAATTTTTTCACTCTCTTCTTTCACTTTCATCAAGAGGCTCCTTAGTTCTTCTTCAGTTTCTGCCATAAGGGTTGTGTCATCTGCATATCTGAGGTTATTGATATTTCTCCCAGCAATCTTGATTCCAGCCTGTGCTCTTCCAGCCCAGCATTTCTCATGATGTACTCTGCATAGAAGTTAAATAAGCAGGGTGACAATATACAGCCTTGATGTACTCCTTTTCCTATTTGGAACCAGTCTGTTGTTCCGTGGCCAGTATTATGTGCATATATATTTTATTATGACTTGAAAGACTGATTATTGCTTTAATTTTTACAATTTAGAGGCATCCACTTGCAATAATTAACATACTTCTATACATTTATATTTTTATGTATTCAAAATATATAATAGCAAGTAATATATTTAATCATCTTTAGTATGTTTATGTCATTATATTATTTCAATAATACAAAATCTATATTGATTTATTAAACACAGATTTACTGCTGTATGAGTGACAAAATTGTATTTAGGGTATTTACTTCAGTTCAGTCACTCAGTTGTGTCCGACTCTTTGCGACCCCATGAACTACAGCATGCCAGGCCACCCTGTCCATCACCAACTCCCAGAGTTCACTCAGATTCACGTCCATCGAGTCAGTGATGCCATCCAGCCATATCATCCTCTGTCCCCTTTTCCTCCTGCCCCCAATCCCTCCCAGCATCAGAGTCTTTTCCAATCAGTCAACTCGTCGCATGAGGTGGCCAAAGTACTGGAGTTTCAGCTTCAGCATCATTCCCTCCAAAGAAATTCCAAGGCTGATCTCCTTCAGAATGGACTGGTTGGATCTCCTTGCAGTCCAAGGGACTCTCAAGAGTCTTCTCCAATACCACAGTTCAAAAGCATCAATTCTTAGGTGCTCAGCGTTTTTCACAGTCCAACTCTCACATCCATACATGACCACAGGAAAAACCATAGCCTTGACTAGATGGACCTTAGTCGGCAAAGTAATGTCTCTGCTTTTGAATATACTATCTAGGTTGGTTATAACTTTTCTTCCAAGGAGTAAGCGTCTTTTAATTTCATGGCTGCAGTCACCATCTGCAGTGATTTTGGAGCCCCAAAAAACAAAGTCTGACACTATTTCCACTGTTTCCCCATCTATTTCCTATGATGTGATGGGACCAGATGCCATGATCTTCGTTTTCTGAATGTTGAGCTTTAAGCCAACATTTTCCACTCTCCTCTTCACTTTCATCAAGAGGCTCCTTAGTTCTTCTTCACTTTCTGCCATAAGGGTGGTGTCATCTGCATATCTGAGGTTATTGATATTTCTCCCGGCAATCTTGATTCCAGCTTGTGTTTCTTCCAGTCCAGCGTTTCTCATGATGTATTCTGCATAGAAGTTAAATAAGCAGAGTGACAATATACAGCCTTGACGTACTCCTTTTCCTATTTGGAACCAGTCTGTTGTTCCATGTCCAGTTCTAACTGTTGCTTCCTGACCTGCATACAGATTTCTCAAGAGATAGGTCAGGTGGTGGTCTGGTATTCCCATCTCTCTCAGAATCTTCCACAGTTTTATACATCATGATAATTTGATATATGTTTACACTGTAAAATGATTACTACAATAAAGGCCATTAACATATCTATCACCTCAGAGAGGATGCTTAAGATCTATTATATTAACAAATTATAAAGTATATTTCATTTTAAATGTCACCATGCTGTATATTAGATCTCCAGAATGTATTCACCTTATAATTGAAAATTTGTATATTTTGACCAATATCTCCCCGATTTCCCCAACCCCAATACACTTCTACTGTTTCTGTTAGTTCAACTTTTTTAGATTCCACATATAAATGAAATCATGTATCTTGTATCAATGTATCAATGTATCTTGTTTATATTTCAGTTGGTAAAATGCCCTCCAGGTTCATTCAAGTTGTTGCAATTGGCAGGATTTCTTTTTTTTTTTTAAGTTGGAATTTTACATCTATGCATTTGTTGTTGGTGATGTTTAGTTTTTAAGTTATGTCCAACTTTTGCAACCCCATGGACTGTACCCTGCCAGGGTCCTCTGTCCATGGGATCTCTCAGGCAAGAAACATAGAGTGGGTTATTATTTCCTTCTGCAGGGGATCTTAACCTAGGGACTGAATCCGAGTCTTCTGCATTGGCAGGCGGATTCTTTATGACTGAGCCACCTATAGCTATTCTTTATCCATCAAAGGCCACTTAGGTTGTTTCCATATTTGGCTATTGCAAACAATGTTGCAATGAAACATGGGAGGGGATATGTATCTTCAAGATAATGATTTAATTTCTTTTGGATATATATGCAGAAGTGGGATTGCTAGACCATATGATAGTTGTAGTTTTTAATTTTTTGAGGAAACGCCATACTGTTTCCCACAACGGCTATAACAATTTACATTTCTACCAACAGTGCACAAAGGTTCTCTTTTTTCCTATGCCTTTAGCAACACCTGTAATCTTTTTTAACAATGGCATTTATCTTTTTAGGGCCTAACTAACATCAGACTAATTATTTTAGGGATAAGACAGTAATAGGAGCTGCTATAATCTAAGGAGCCATGATATACTAAAGCACATAGTTTATATTATTAGAATAATGGAATGATATATACATGCCCAGATTATAGCAGCTCCTATTACTGCCTTATCCCTAAAATTAGTCTGATGTTAGTAAGGCCCTAAAAGATAAATGCCATAAGCATACAAAAATATGACTTCTAGATTAATTATGTCCTGGTGTTTGGAAAGGATTTGTAATTGTTTAAAAAAGTAAAAATATATTTAAATCAACTTAAAAGCACTAAAGACTAACTGGTAAGGGAAATAGATTCAGCATTTACAAAACAATGCCTCACTTTTTCATACCAGACTAATATACTGCAAGTATCTTACCTGTACAAAAAGGAGGCACTTCAATATTTGGAAAGTACAAAATGTAACAATTGGAAGGTAATGTTTTATAGTAAAATATTTGAATAACAATTTTTTCCTCTGGAAAAGATGTGTGATACTCCCTTATCACACAGAGTATCACACATTCTCTGAAAGGAAGTGGCACTAAAGAAAATAATGAGTGAATACCACAATTTGGATCTAAATGGAATTTCATATTTGACCATAAATCGATTCTTGATTTTGCTACTATTTATTTATCTATACAGCCTTGAGAAAGTGATTACTGTTTTTTTTTTTTTTTTGAGTTGAAGGGTAATTGCTTTACAGAATTTTGTTGGTTTCTGCTAAGCACCAACATGAATCACCATAGGCCTCCCTCTTGAACCTCCTTTTCATCTCCCTCCCCATTCCACCTCTCTAGGTTGTTTCAGAGCCCCTGTTTGAGTTCCCTGAGTCACAGAGCAAATTCCCATTGGCCATATATTTAAAAATATGGACCGCTTCAAGAATTTGCGAGTCATCCTTTCACAGGGGCCATGCTAATCTCCTCTATATATGTGCTGCTCAAGTGAGGACAATGGAATGTTCCATTATTCATCTGAAAACTGGGAACTCTTTCATTTAATAATTTAACTAACATACCAATGCAAAGGATTATAAATAATCCTTTATATGGTCTTTCATTTGATCATTCTTAATATTGACTGAAGTAGACAGAGCAGTACCTACTTTTACTGTCTTGAAAATACGAAATGTGAGCCCACGCCCTTGTTTGTCCTTGTTTATAAGAAAACAAATTAAAAGACCTAGTTAAGAATAAGGTCTACTGATATTTGGTTTACTGCATTCCCACTGCATGCTCAAGTTACCCTCGATTATTATTACAAACTATAACTTATACATGTTTCCTATTTGAGGAATTAGACAGAGTTAGAAAAATCCATATATAACCAATTGAAAAGATGCTCACTGAGCTGCTGCAAAGTACTTTTATATGACATTAGTTGAAATCTATTTAGAAAAAAAAAAATGCTTCTTCCGTAAGTGAAGATTTATGTTAAAATCCTCTTGCTTGGATATAATCTATTCTCCAACCAGCCAAATAACTACATCCTTCATAATTTATGGGATTTATTTAATTACCCTGTATATCAGTCTTCATTGATATAGAATAATGTCTATTCTTCATTATATTTTAACTCATGTTCTTATTTTAATTCACTTGCTCTAAGGGAAGAGGGTGTTTGCTATGACCAGTGCATTCTCTTAGCAAAACTCTATTAGCCTTTGCCCTGCTTCATTTTGTACTCCAAGGCCAACTTTGCCTGTTACTCCAGGTGTTTCTTGACTTCCTACTTTTGCATTCCAGTCCCCTATAATGAAAAGGACACTTTTTTGGGGGTGTTAGTTCTAAAAGGTCTTGGAGGTCTTCATAGAATCGTTCAACTTCATCTTCTTCAGCGTTACTGGTCGGGGCATAGACTTGGATTACCATAATATTAAATGGTGTGCCTTGGAAATGAAGAGAGATCATTCTAGCATTGACTCATTTGAAAAGATCCTGGTGCTGGGAAAGACTGAGGGCAGGAGAAGGTGATGACAGAGGGTGAGATGGCTGGATGGCATCACCAACTCAATGGTCATGGGTTTGGGCTAACTCTGGGATTTGGTGATCAACAGGGAGGCCTGGAGTGGTGAGGTTCATGGGGTCACAAAGAGTCGGATATGACTGAATGACTGAACTGAACTGAACTCTAAGGGAGTATCACACATTTTGGAAGCTAAAATTTGTTAAAAGCTTACTTTCGCATTCAGAAATAACATCTAAAATAGTGGTGACGTGCTAGAAAGAACACTAAAGTTGGAATCAGATGTTTAAGATTATGTCCTTTCTCTCCCACAAGCCAGTTTTATGTCTTTGAGTCCCTATTTTCTCATTCTGGACATACGGGATTTGGGGTACATTTGCCTTTAACATCTTTTCTAACTCCACAAGTCTCTGACATTTTCAAAATAATTAGATCATTGTGGGAAAAATATAACAGTAATTTTCATGCACTCATTTTAGCACTTACTCAAACACTCTAGCACTTACTCCCTGAGATTTCATGATTTTTTGTAACTTTTACATATTTATTTATTTATTCCTTGAGCTGAGGGCGGGAGGGGGGAGAAGTTTAAAAATTAAGGACAAAAGGATTTGCTTTATAGATAAAACAGATATCAAACAGATTGGAAAAAAAATTTTTAATGAGAATCCTTATCTTCTTTGAAAATTACATAAATACAACACAAAGGAAAGTTTTTAGATGCTCTGCTACTTAGTTAAATAATCTGCCTCATATATTAGTTTTCACTTTCTTTTTTTCATAGATTTAACATTGTTATGGGTTCAAAAGGATTATCCCCATTTCTTTTATTCTTTCCTCACTGTTAACAAGACAGTTATACATTTTTAGCTTCAAATACTATTAGAAAATGTGTACACACACACAAAAAAATACTATTAGAAAATGATTCTTTTTATTATACAAATTAAATGAATACTCTTTTGCCTGCTTGAGTTTATTTTAAGCTGCTTTGTCCACATTAAGCGTGTACTTTTTCCCTCTTCTCATTACTTTATACAATTCTGTATTTCCTGAAGATCTTCCATATGAGAAAGAGTATATAAATTCTGGTAAATTCTAGACAGATTTCCTTTAATCTACTTCAGGAATCCCCACGTGTTCAGCCAGACCATGCAGAATATGCTCGGCTTTATGGAATATCCTGTTGTGGCAGGAGTTCAATTTTGGGGGAAGTGGGGGCAGTTCTCTTAACAAGCTCTCTTTTAAGGTGAACCTTTGCAGCAACCAGTGGCAGTGTCCCAAATCATTAAGAAAGCTTCCACACCTCTCTCTTCTCCTATGTAATACTTCTGTCAAATAAATATCATCATTCCTCAACTTCTGCTTTTTTACTGAAATAATATATTTTTAAGATATCATGAAAAACAAAATTTTATATATTTTTCATCTATAATTTAGACTGCCAACAATACTCTTAAATGATGACACATGCAATAAAATATTCAGAAATAGTATAATATAATGAAACACACAATAATAGCACAATATAATGAAATACTTCATTTCCAAAGGGTGATCCATGACCAGAATCACTGGCAATACCTGACGTGATTGTCAGAAAGCAGAAATTTAGGCCTTAGAACAGAGCTACAGAATCAACAGCACTGCTATATTAGATATGCTTTTACCTTTTAGCGTCCCTAGGCAAATCATAACAAATATTATGCTTAATGTTGAACTCTTAGAAGCTATAATAAAGCATGTCCTCATATTGAAAGAAACAGTCTAAAATCTTTTGCACATAAATTATAGATTTGTCACAATTTGTCATTCTACTTAAATATGCGAATTTTGACTATTTTTCTGAACCCTCTTTTATGTTATTTTTCTTAGAAAAATTACTGTTTCTCATATAAAATTTTATATTAACTATATCATTTGTTTTGTTAATCATAACATTTTTAATCTACTATGGGTCAGAAAATTAGATAGAAAATATATTATAATTAAATAATAAACTAAATAAGCTTTCAATTAGGCCTAAAGTATTCTTTCACCTAGTAAATTTTATACATGAATAAGATGACACCATTTTGACTGAATAAGAATTGTATAGTTTCCTTATTCTCTACGTATGGCTTTTACTCAGAATGAGGAGTCTTAAAAAAATGATATCTAAGAAAATGAAGTTTTAAATGAAACAATAATTATTATCATTTATTGTTGTGACCTTAAATGATTTAAATAGTATGCTATGTTCTTTTTTTATCTATATTCTAATAGAAACCATCATTCTATTTATAACCATCTCTAGATATAATTTTAAAACACTCATTAATTCTGACTTTATTCTGATCTTATTACAAACTAGAAACATAGGCCCTAGTAGAACAATTGAAATAAAGAAATGACTAGCCTCAATATCAATGCTTTTTTTATTACCATGAAGATAATCTTACCTAGAACATAAAACTGATTTCCTGCCAGATAAAAATTCCCATTATGCCATATAATATATACTTTGTACCACATAATTGCACACTTCTGAAAAACCAGAATGCTTATATTAAAGCAAATGAAATCGTATTAGAAACGAATCAAGTTTTATTAGGAATCTTTTCAAAATACATTTTGAATGATTAAACTACTTTATTGATAGGCAAAAATGACTAAAATGACAACTAGAAGTATTGTTTAAAAATACATTGCCTTGCCAAGATTAAACATGGACACTCAAATTCTTTCAGCTCTGCAGTTATCTTGGAAATTCTGAAATAACAAGTCTTATGAAAACACAAACACCTCTCTAAGACACAGGTGGATCAGAAAACACTACTGTAGTCATAAGATAAATTTCACCTGCTTACTAACTCAATTATGTTTTAATTTTAAGATTGTTGTTATAAAAGTCATTTCAGAAAATATTTAAGAAGAGAAAATTTAAAGCAAGTTTAACTTAAACCAATTTTCTCTTTCGAATTGGAAAATGAGTGGAAATAGTAAAAGGTCTGTCAGGAAGCAAGGGATGTAATACAACCTTAGATCTACCTAGTTCATCAGCCCTTACTCACCTTTTTGTATTGCAGCATTTTGCATTACACTAACAATAATGAGCTGAAATAATTAAAGATGTGATGAAGCAGCACAATATAAGAGCCAGGTAAACTGTAGAAACTCTCTCAGATTTTTATTATACAGTTGTATGTAAATGGCAATGCATTTTCCAGCTGAAAATATATAAGTATATGAAATATCTGCAAATAATCATGCCCCAAATATTCTCCAATAAATTGACAGAGTTAAATATTATCACTCAAGGTTTAAAATGGCAAACAAAGTTCAACATCTGGTTTCCAGTTTTGCATATAAGGAAGTAAGGAATCACAACTTTATCTTAACATCAAGTAAAAAGCTGAGTTGATGGAAAAAATCAACAACTCTTTTTGGATCTGTAAGCGAGGTAAGAAAACAGGGTAAACTGCTGCCCCAAGATCGGAGAGATAAGTGGATACAGGGAGTCATGGCTTCGTGGCACAGAGATTCTGCTAAGGTAGGAAAGCCTACACTGTAACTCATGAATTGTGAGTGCCTTAATATGAAAGATAAAAACTCCAGAGGACTCATTTGTAGAAGGTGCTCCACAACTTTGTGAGATATTCCTCTTGGAGCTGGAGCCAGTTCTCACAGTAAATATCAGAAAACTATTTCATTGTACTTTCTGTAAAAAGAGGACAAATGAACTATTCTGAAATATAACAGAGCACATGCTGTTCTTTTCAATGAAGTCTGCTCTTAGGAGAAATTAGTTAACCAAAGCCTAACCTGCTGGTGTATTAATCAGAGTTTAAATGATCTGGGGTAAGTGAAATATAAAACTCTAGTCAGCTCCATGTAGAAAAAGAGAAACACCAACTCCAGTGCACTCTAACCTACTCTCACACTAAGTATGAAGGAAAAAAAAAAAAACTGAGAAATACTTGTGATGTTCACTGTCCAGAGGCTTAGGCTGACTAAAGAACAGAGACCTAAACTTAGTACTATTGGAGAAGGAAATAGCAACCCACTCCAGTGTTCTTGCCAGGAGAATCCCAGGGACAGAGGAGCCTGGTGGGGTTTCGTCTATGGGGTCGCACAGAGTCGGACATGACTGAAGCGACTTAGCAGCAAACTTAGTACTATAGAATGTTTCTCCTTCCCCTATATCTCACCATCACATTAGTATTTATAGCATTTCCTTTACGTAATAAAATCACTGCAGATGGTGATTGCAGCCATGAAATTAAAAGACGTTTACTCCTTGAAAGAAAAGTTATGACCAACCTAGATAGCATATTCAAAAGTAGAAACATTACTTTGCCAACAAAGGTCCATCTAGTCAAGGCTATGGTTTTTCCAATGGTCATGTATGGATGTGAGAGTTGGACTGTGAAGAAAGCTGAATGCCAAAGCATTGATGCTTTTGAACTGTGGTGTTAGAGAAGACTCTTGAGAGTCCCTTGGACTGCAAGGAGATCCAAACAGTCCATTTTGAAGGAGAACAGCCCTGGGATTTCTTTGGAAGGAATGATGCTAAAGCTGAAACTCCAGTACTTTGGTCACCTCATGCGAAGTGTTGACTCATTGGAAAAGACTCTGATGCTGGGAGGGATTGGGGGCAGGAGGAGAAGGGGACAACCGAGGATGGGATGGCTGGATGGCATCACTGACTCCATGGACATGAGTCTGAGTGAACTCCGGGAATTGGTGATGGACAGGGAGGCCTGGCGTGCTACGATTCATGGGGTCGCAAAGAGTCGGACATGACTGAGCAACTGAACTGAACTGAACTTATCTAATATGCCTGGCTATTGAGAAAAAAATTAAGGTCCATTAAGAACCAAAAGACAATCTGAAGAGACAAAGAAAGCATCAGAATCAGCTACGGTAGGAATGCTGGAATTTTCAGGCCAGGAATAAGTATGATTAATACTCTACTGAAAAAAATAATATACAATAACAAATGGATCATGTAAGCAGGAAGATGAAAGTGTTAAGAAAGGATTAAAGAGAAATATCAAAGGACAAAAATACTGTAACAGAGATGAAGAATATCTCTGGTGGACTCACTAGTAGATGGGGCATGGCTGAGGAAAGAATCTCTGAATTGGAGGTTACCTCAATAGATTTTCTAAACTAAAAAACAAAGTGAAGGAAAACTAGAAAAAGGAAACACAGAATATCTAAAGACTCTGGAACAAAACCAAAAGTGTATCATTCAAGTAATAGGAATATCAGAAGAACAAGAGTATAGAAGAAATAATATGTGAAATAATATGACAGAATGGCCCTCAAATTAATTAATGTCAGATACCAAACTACAGAGTCAGTAAGCTAAGAGAAACCAAGCAGGATAAAATATCAAAATAAAACAAAACACACACACACACACACACACACACAAAAAGATAAAAATAAAAACAAAAAAAAAACACATCTAGACATATCACTTTCCAACTACAGAAAATAAAGACAAGGAATAAATTCTAAAAAAATTATGAAGTAGCTAGATGGGGGAAAATTATATATCTACATAGAGACAACAAATTACATTGATTTCTCAGAAGCCAGAAGCCAACCAAGCAAGAAGGTAGAGTGAAATATATAAAATATTGAGAGAAAAAAAAGAAAAACAATAACCTAGAATTCTGGACACTTCAAAACTATTCTTCCAAAGTGAAGGAGAATTACAGACTGTCAGTTCAGTTCAGTCACTCAGTTGTGTCCAACTCTGTGATCCCATGGACTGCAGCACGCCAGGCCTCCCTGTCCATCATCAACTCCCAGAGTTTACTCAAATTCATGCCCATGGAGTTGGCGATGCCATCCAACTATCTCATCCTCTGTCTTCCCCTTCCCCCCTTGTCTTCAATCTTTCCCAGCATCAGGGTCTTTTCAAATGAGTCAGCTCTTCACATCAGGTGGCCAAAGTATTGGACTTTCAGCTTCAGCATCAGTCCTCCCAATGAATATTCAGTACTGATTGCCTTTAGGATGGACTTATTTGTTCTCCTTGCTGTCCAAGGGATTCTCAAGAGTCTTCTCCAACACCACAGTTCAAAAGCATCAATTATTTGGCACTCAGCTTTCTTTATAGTCCAACTCTCCAATCCATACATGACTACTGGAAAAAACATAGCTTTGACTAGATGGACCTTTGTTGGCAAAGTAAAGTCTCTGCTTTTTAATGTACTGTCAGACAAAACAAAAATCGAAGGTATCTCTTGCCAGTAAACCTGCCTTGCATGAAACATTAAAAGGAGTTCTTTAGAAAAGAGAAAAATAATATAGGTCAGAAACTTGGAGCTGCATAAATAAGGAAGTACATAGAAGAAGAAATAAGTAAAGGTAAAAATTTTTTAAAAAAATTCTTAGCTGGTAAAATATACAGGCTTGTCCAAAATATAATAATAGCTATATCTATTTGATTACATATGATTATATATATACTTTCAAGCAAAATGAATAACAGAATGATAGTAATGACATAGGAGATGGGAGGGAGGAATTAGAATTATTTTATTACTGTAAGGCAATTACACTACCAAGAGATGGCACAGAGTTTTTTGAAAGTAGAGGTGGATTAGCTATAAATTTAATTTATAGCTAATTTGCACACGCTTTTGCTTTAAGCTTGGACTCTGATCCCATTTCTCTCTTACTATTTAATTCTTATCACTTTAGGCATATCCAAAGGCCAAATTGCCATAAGAAACCAGATCTTTCTCTGAAGTCTACATTTATCATCATTTCCCTGAATTCCTGAAAGCCACTTATAGGAGAGTGTTACAGACAATGAGCTACTTTTTCACAAAGCAAAGGGGTTTATTTGGTCCTAGCAGCATAAGAGTAATTCAAGGAAAAGTAGATATGTGACCAGGAATTATAATTTTTTTAAAAAAATAAATAAAGGTGTTATATGAAGCTGACATTCATAATGGGTTGGATTGAGTAACTAGAGTTTTAACACTTGAGAAAGTAAAAGGTTTCACATAAAATACAGATATAAAAGAAAATAATTTGCCAAGAGAAAACAAGTTTTCCTCTTATTTCTGATATAAAGAGTAAATACACTTTGCCTAAGAAATTGATTCAGCTCAATTTGTGAATAAAATGATAAAATCACAAGAATAACAACTTTTACTCTTTGCCCAAATTTAGGAAACTTAAAGGTAATTCTGGTTCATTTCTTTTTCACTCAGGTCCATGAGCGAGGAGGTCAGGCACTTGGCTTTGGAAACTCTCCCCTTAGATCTTCTAACATCTGTCATTGTTCAGGGGCACAGGCTGCACACAGGAGCACGTGAGTGGTCTTAAAGGATGGATGTGGAGGTGGTGTACATTATTTCCACTCAACTTTCATTTTACTGAGCTAGAACTAATCATATAGCCTTGGCTAATTCCAAAGTGATGGAAAATGAAGTTCAGTTCAGTTGAATCGCTCAGTCATGTCCGACTCTTTGGAACCCCATGAATCACAGCACGCCAGGCCTCCCTGTCCATCACCAACTCCGGAAGTTCACTCAAACTCATGCCCATAGAGTTGGTGATGCCATCCAGCCATCTCATCCTCTGTCGTCCCCTTCTCCTCCTGCCCCTAATCACTCCCAGCATCAGGGTCTTTCCCAATGAGTGAACTATTTGCATGAGGTGGCCAAAGCACTGGAGTTTCAGCTTCAGCATCAGTCCTTCCAGTGAACACCCAGGACTCATCTTTAGAATGGACTGGTTGGACCTCCTTGCAGTCCAAGCGACTCTAGAGAGTCTTCTCCATCACCACAGTTCAAAAGCATCAATTCTTCGGCGCTTAGCTTTCTTTATAGTCCAACTCTCACATCCATACATGACCACTGGAAAAACCATAGCCTTGACTAGACAGACCTTCGTTGGCAAAGTAATAACTCTGCTTCTCAATATGCTATCTAGGAGCAACTCCTTTCCTTCCAAGGAGTAACTGTCTTTTAATTTCATGGCTGTAATCACCATCTGCACTGATTTTGGAGCCCAAAAAAATAAAGTCTGACACTGTTTGCAATGTTTCCCCATCTATTTCCCATGAAGTGATGGGACCAGATGCCATGATCTTTGTTTTCTGAATGTTGAGCTTTAAGCCAACTGTTTCACTCTTCTCTTTCACTTCCATCAAGAGGCTTTTTAGTTCCTCTTCACTTTCTGCCATAAGGGTAGTGTCATCTGCATATCTGAGATTATTGATATTTCTCCTGGCAATCTTGATTCCAGCTTGTGTTTCTTCCAGTCCAGTGTTTCTCATGATGTACTCTGCATATAAGTTAAATAAGCAGGATGACAATATACAGCCTTGATGTACTGCTTTTCCTATTTGGAACCAGTCTGTTGTTCCATGTCCAGTTCTAACTGTTGCTTCCTGACCTGCATACAGATTTCTCAAGAGGCAGGTCAGGTGGTTTGCTATTCCCATTTCTAGTGCAGCCAAAATGAAAATGGGAAACAGATATCGATGTGTGCTTGCATTTTATGTTGGACCAAACTGGTCTTGCAAGAGGCACCATATCTAAGAGTCTCTTATTAATGTGTAAACCACTATGCACAGCATAAAACCAGGAAGAAAAATATGTACAAACTACTACCATGCTGCACGGTGAATGACAAACATGATCTGGCACACAAAGGGGTCACTGTAAAGATTGATCGGCAATTAAAAGAACATGAGATATAATTTCAAACAGTACTGCAAATGTGAGGATTTTTATTTGGCTTGAGCATGTGTGTCTGTGTTTTAATTACTAGTTTTCCATAATTCCATGATGATTTAAACTGAAGAATCTTATGTTTATCTTTGAACACAACTTTGAAATCTGAGCTAAAATCCACACTTTCACGTTCTTCTGAAGCCTTTTAACTGCTGGAACATTAATGTGTTCTACTGCTTGTCTGAGCGAAGGGGATCTGTGAAAGGGATGGATTCTGATCAGATCAACATCTACAGAGGTCATTAAAGGGTGTTCTTTTTTTTTTTTTTTTTTAAAGGATGTGGCTCCTGAAATGAGAAGCGAACTTGAACCTAGAGAAGTGAGTTTATATACTAGTTTATAGATTTATAAGCCCCATAGACATAATTTGCCTTCCTTGGATTGAAGAAATTGTCATTTTCAGAGTATCAGTATAATTGTAATTCTTCTTTGCTCCCAAAAAACATGTGATACTGTCACTTATTTACCCTCATCTCATCTGTAATGATGCTGAAGTGGCCACCTGATGTGAAGAGCCAATTCATTGGAAAAGACCCTGATGTTGGTCAGGAATAAAGATTAGGGACTGGAGCAGAAGGGGGCAACAGAACATGAGATGGTTGGATCGCACCATCAACTCAAAGGACATAAGTTTGAGCAAATTCCAGGAGATACTAAAGGAAAGGAAAGCCTGGCGTGCTGCAATCTATGGTGTCACAAAGAATCGGACATGACTAAGTGAATAAACAACATCTATAAAGGCGGGTAAAGCCCACAGACTTGAGTATGATAGTGCAGAGAAATGTGCAGAGATAGTGCACAGAATGAGTCTTGATGTGTCTCAGGCGACAACGGGAAAGTATCACCCAGTCCAAGCAGTGACTCCTGGTAAATGAACTTCAGTCCATAGGACTGGGAATTGCTGAGCAAGGGACACAATGCTGATTGAATATATAAAATTTAAACCTGTATTTTTACATAATAATAAAAGGAGACCTCTAAAGGAGTGGTGGCTGTGATTGGGCTACTTGGGAATGATGCCGGGAGCCAGCGTCAGCAATTCTGCCCATGGCAAAGGTCATGAGGAAGGAGGCTTCGGCATACGCAAAGGCGGGATCGAGCCTCAGGAAACCCCCTGTTCCCGAGCATCTACTCCCAAAACCAGAGTGCCTACTTTACTGTTTTATGCTCTCACCTATACCTCTGACTTCACAGGGGGCTGTTCCCCCACCACCTCTCTCAGAGAAGGAGTTAACTTGCAGTTCCAGTTAATAAAAATTCCTGGATGTGACAAGAGTGTTTCAACTTACAAACTCCTCTGAAGATTCTCTAGCCTATCTGAACAGATTCGTCCGGCCACATATGATTGTTTACAGCCTCCCAACCGTGAGAGGCACGAGATGCTTTAAAACTTTCTAAATACAGACTCTTTTGAGAAGTTAGAAAATTATTAGTATAGTGGGTTGATTAGAAATTATATTGGTGAAGGGTTTTCATTTGTTGAGCCAAAATTTGCTGCTAAATCTCCATATTCCCTGCCCTTATAATGAATATAACTAGCATATAGGAGAAATAAGTATTAACCTTTAAGATTAATCATGTTAAACCTTAGGCTAAGAAAATTCCTTTCTTGATTGTAACCCACTACACCCTCACCCTATAGGAATGCAACTTTATTTGGAGGGTGGCGCCTGGTTTAAGAAAAAATCACCCCTGGAAAAAATAAGTTTTCTGGTTAACTGACCGTTATCAGGAAGGGCCATAAAATGTCAGCAGGCCTCATGGCCAGAAAATGATGTAAAACCCCTAAGACCTTTGTATAATTTTATATGAAGCACCTGACTGTGACAAGGGTCAGGTCTGCTGACCCCCGCGTGACTCTGTATTCATCCCTATGTATAACAAAAAGTATACTAGCAAATCTGAAAAATAAAGAAATCAGATCAGTTTCTGGGAAGACTGATTCCCCCGTGTCGTTCTTTCTTTCCCCTTCTGGCCGAATTCCCATCTGGAACGTGGGTACTCACCAAGCCTGCTAATTTTGCCTGAGCTTCTAAGATCGGACTGGAGAGGCCTCAGTGCCTCCTCTCCTTCGGGAGAACGGAAAGATGCCTGTGGCCTACGTAGGTAGTGATTGGTATTCCACGTAAACCAAGTTATTCAGCCTCGTTTTCTCCACTAATTTTCCTACTACACTATTCCTCTCTAATCTCTCTTTATATCTGTAATTAAATAAGTTTTTTCCTAGGACGCCAATTCCGTCTCCCCTTCGAATTAACTTGGATCCACCGGGACTGGACCCCGGCAGAATATCACTTTAGTCCTTCAGATAAAAGAATCACTTAGGCTAGAGTTATCGTACAAAGGGCAGAGGAAAACAAAACACATTATGAAGAGGGAAAATCTTTGATAATTTATATCCCTGAATAGGGAGAGAGAGTCAAGAAATGACTTTCTGTATTTCAATGGATGATGTTCTCTTTCATTGTGACTGAGTTCTTTGGATAAAGAACACATTTTGTATGTATGCTGACAGGTACATTTTTGGTTGAGTTCTTTCTGTCTCTCTCTCTCTCTTTTTTTTTTTTTTGCTGATTTCATTCTATTGCTACAAAACAGAGGTCCAAAAATTGTGCAAATTGCTTTTGTAAATTTGTTATTACAGCCACTTATAAATCAGTTCAGGTTTCTTATCCTCTTACTGTTTTTACCAACAAACTTCCCTTGAGTGTTCCAGCATATCATTTGTAATAATAATAAAGAAAATATTACTCAAGCGTATTTTGAACAAATATAGATTCAAAACTCTTATGTGAAAAGGCTGCTTTTCCCATTTAAAAAGGAAATGACATAAAGTTCTTTTTAAACAATAAGGTCCCTCAAAAACATAACTCAGTTGACAAAAGATTGATATGTACCTAATTTCTGAGAAAACTTCATTTAGCAACAATATAAATAAATGCTGTGAAACAGCAATATGAGTAAGTTTATTGAAGTTGCTGTTGCTTAGTCACTATCAAGTCCGAGTCTTTTGTGACTGCAGGCCACCAGGCTCCTCTGTCCATGGGATTTCCCAAGCAAGAATATGGGAATGGGTTGCCATTTCCCATGGGGATCCTCCTGACCCAGGGTCAAATCTGCGTCTCCTGCAAAGGGATTCTTTACCACTGAGTCACCAGGGAAGCCAAGTTTATTGAAACATTTACAATTTTGTGTGAACATTTAGATAAAAATTTCACTTTAAATATTCATTCCCACTAATTTTTTATGCCCAATATTTCAGTCAACTTTGGTCCTGTTGGCTTGTATTCTATGAGTTGTATTTCGTGCCTCTAAAGCATTCATTTTTTTATCTGGGGAGATCTCAACCACCAGAGAAAAGAAAACTTTCTGATGGCTACCATTTGAAAGATAATTCATAATAGTGCATGCAGTATTAGCAATTCAGAAGGGGTTTTGAATTAAAAAAAATACATTAAAGGAAAGTGAATTGAAGGAAACAGGACATGTTGAGCAGTAAGTAAGCGTACCTGGGAGAGAAGAGCTGTCAACCTAAAATGAATAACAGTAATAATTAAAGCAAAGTAAGAATCAGCAGCATCTCCATGGCATATTTCTGAGGCTGTACTTTTAGAACATGACTATAAGAAATTAATCATTCCTCTGCCTGTAGATACATAACCTACTAAGACTTACTACTATATTAGTTGTTATGAACTTCGTTGGGGAAGGCCATTAAATACAGACACATACTCAGCTCCTTGAGAGGACAGTATGTGTTTTTGTGCATTTCCAATACAATATTCTAGCTCTTAAAATGTCTAAAACTAAGTATTTTTCTTTAGTACAGTGGTGTTTCTATGCTAACTAACCAGATGAGGAGTTCAAAAAAGAGAAAAAGTACTTTCTTACTTAATTGTCATGAGCCAGGATTAGAAATACAATCAAAGTTCTGGAGTCAAGTGAAGCTTATTGAAATCAATAATAATATAAAAATGCAAAAATATTATTATATGGTATCCAAAAGATGTAGGAGATGCACTGACAAAAAGGCTAAAGTGAGAAAAATGTGTAAAAGCCAGGTGGGTGATTCATCCTCCTGAATCCAGTTCCGAGGGTAAACTAGAGAGAATATACTAACTGTTCCATGCTTCTGAACAAAGAGTTAGGTAAACAAAATACTTTGCAATTATTAGCAGCTAAACTAATTGTTATACACAGAGCAAGATGCTTTTTCTGAGTTCTTATTATCAAGTCTCAGAGTAAGGCCAGCACATCTTTAAGTCTTCTGTTCTTAGGACTTGCAGCAAGCTAAGAATAGGCACATCCATTTTGCCAACTCTGTAAAGTAGCCCTTAGGACCTCTCCTTCTCCCTTCCCTTCTACGCAGCTATTAGCAGGTTCTGTGCGACAGCCAAAGGCCCGTTAAAAGGCAGAGATGTGATTTTGATCTTTTTAGTTTCTCACTAAATTACAGAATCTGTTCTCTGGTTGTCAGCTGCTGACAATTTTATAACAGTTTATTTTTCAATGCCTCTCTGAATAACACCAGTTTATGGTTTAAGGTGCTCATTTGTATCAAGACAGAGTCCTCAGTGGTTAGATGGGTCGTTCCTGCAAATATTTGTTCTACAAGTGACCTTCACGCTTAGAATTTTTTTTATAATGAGAAAAATTGGACATGCTTTAATATTTTATATATATATTATTTTTAATAGAGTCAGATACAGTTTCAAAGTATTAAACATCCTATCTTGAGAGGAAAAATAAACATATTTCTTAAGAAGTAACTTATCTAAGACCTCAGAAAAAATAAAAGCTGTAAACTTGAATATCTTGACTTAAAATCTTATCAGTCAGTCAGTTCAGTTCAGTTGCTCAGTCGTGTCTGACACTTTGCAACCTCATGAATTGCAGCACACCAGGCAACTCCTGGAGTTTACCCAAACTCATGTCCATTGATTTGGTGATGCCATCCAAACATCTCATCTTCTGTTGCCCCTTCTCCTCCTGCCCCCAACCCCTCCCAGCATTAGGGTCTTTTCCAATGAGTCAACTCTTTGCATGAGGTGGCCAAAGTATTGGAGTTTCAGCTTCAGCATCAGTCCTCCCAATGAACACCCAGGACTGATCTCCTTTAGGATGGACTGGTTGGATCTCCTTGCAATCCAAGGGTGTCTCAAGAGTCTTTTCCAACACCACAGTTCAAAAGCATAAAATTTTATAGTTAATACAATCTCTCTCAAGAGATTCTGGCCTTGGATGCAATTTTTGATAAGCAATAAACCCCTCTCCAATGATGAACTTTATTATTTTCTCTCTTGTTAAAAAGATAAACTTTATTTCCAACAAAAGTGTTTGGACATATCATACATATATGATATACAAACCATATATGATATATACACATATACACATTGACATTATTTCTTGATATTTAGAAATAAACTTCATATATCCAATTTGTATATATATAAACTTTATATATTTTGTAATTCTATCACATGTAGTCTGTTATTCTCATAAAACTTTTTATATAAAATACAGATTAATACAAATGAAATATCAGAAATTTAAATGTGTTATCAATGATGGGATATTCTTCATTAAAATTTAGCTTGATGTTAAATTACTGAGCTGACCCATATAGAATATTCTATTCATATAGGCAAATAGAGCATACAATTATCTTTAAGCTTTACCAGTATTTACTGCATATCTGGTAACACTCAGGCACTGCCAAATGGTCTCATTTTTAAAGGGCTATTATTTGGTCCCTGCCGGGCATCCAAAAAAGTGGATGAGACAGCATTGTTTAATATTGTTAAGAAATAACATCATTAAATTGTGGTAAATGTTATGCTGTGCACACAGTCAAGGTACTCCAAGATAATTTAAATGGATAATTATTTTGGTCATTGTTGTTCAGGAAAGATTTTGTGGTAAAAACAACCATTGATCATTATTAGAAAAGGCTGATGGGAATTAACAAGTTGAAGGCAGGGGAAGGATTTTTTCAACCAAAGGAGTGTTGTGAATAAATCATGAATCTATCACGGCATCTGCTGAAAACTACAGTTTAAAGGATAGGATATAAAGGAGCAGATGCTGAGTTAGAGGAAGCCTCAGGTCACTTCATTAAGGGCCTTTATGCCAGACAATAGAGATTAAACAATTCCTTCTGCTAGCTGTGGAGCAAATGAAGAATTTTTAAACAAAAGAGTGAATAACACATTCACATTTTATTTTAAAAGGGTGAATCTTACTGCAACCTGGAAGATCATTTTAAAAATGATAATACTGGACAAAAGGAGACCATTTAGAAATCAATTAGAAAGATTTAGATGATAGACTAATAGGGGGCTGAACTAAGTAGTCATATAGAAACAGATTATTGGAGTGGATTGAAGCCAGATTCAAAAACAAGATTCTACAAGACCTGGTAAAAAATCAAATGAGGGTGAATAAAAAAGAGAGGCATTTGGGCTGATTACTGGGTTTCTGATGTTCATAACTATATACTTGGTAGATGCCTAGGGCGATATGGAGGCCTGGGAGGAAAGAATAGGTGTAATAATTTTGTAGAAAAGTGAGTGGCTGAATTCAGATTTGGACAATTAGAATTTTTTTTTAATTTTTACTTTTACTTTATTTTACTTTACAATACTGTATTGGTTTTGCCATACATTGACATGAATCCACCACGGGTGTACATACAATTCCAAACATGAACCCCCCCTCCCACATCCCTCCCCACAACATCTCTCTGGGTCATCCCTGTGCACCAGCCCCAAGCATGCTGTATCCTGCATCGAACATAGACTGGCGATTCGATTCTTACATGATAGTATACATGTTTCAATGCCATTCTCCCAAATCATCCCACCCTCTCCTTCTCCCTCTCCCTCTGAGTCCAAAAGTCCGCTATACACATCTGTGTCTTTTTTGCTGTCTTGCATACAGGGTCATCATTGCCATCTTTCTAAATTCCATATATATGTGTTAGTATACTGTATTGGTGTTTTTCTTTCTGGCTTACTTCACTCTGTATAATCGACTCCAGTTTCATCCATCTCATCAGAACTGATTCAAATGTATTCTTTTTAATGGCTGAGTAATACTCCATTGTGTATATGTACCACAGCTTTCTTATCCATTCATCTGCTGATGGACATCTAGGCTGTTTCCATGTCCTGGACAATTAGAATTTGAAGTGACCACGGGACACTGGGCATTTAAAAGCAAGTCCTAAGTTTTAACTTGGAGCATATATATTCAATTGAGTGCTTGAGCTTCAAGAATTGAGATGTCTTTAAGCTAAAATAAATAAATTATATTGTCATTTTAATTATTTTGCATAATTATTTCTTAAAAGAAGTGTTTCTTTTACCTTTCCCTTTTTTGTGTGTGTGTATTTTTCTGGCAAGTTGAAAATAATCACCACCCATACTAAATTTGACTAATAATGCTTTCCTTTAATACTTCCTTTTCCTTTCCCTTCCTTAATGCCAGCAAATAGTTTATGGCTAAAATCAATAAAAAATTAACTGATTAGACAATCTGTGGGTTATTACAGGTATCTCTCGTTTCTATCATATTTTGAAAACTTATTCTAGTAAGTCAAACTTTACAGTGAGTTGAACAAAATTTTCCATAAACTCACTGGATAATTACATTTAAAATATCAGATATAATACGGTTTTATTAAGTATATTGAATGTAAGTTTTCTTAAAGGAGTAACTTAAAATTATGATGTGCTACAGTGGTCTCTAAAAATGATCAGTCATTATTAACAAATTTTAACCTTACATTCCATCCATTTCAATTATTAGTCACTGATTGATGAACTTAGAGAATTAAAAGAGTGAGTTGTTATTAGATAGGCAATATAAACATGTATAAAGAACACAGCCTTTGGAGCTGGACTACTGGATTCAAATCCCCAAATCTGCTATTCACTGACTTTGTGACTTTAGATAATTTACTTAACTCTTTGTCTTATTTTTCTCTGCTGCCTCACCTTGGCACATAGTGTTCATAATGTAAAGATGTCATAAACATCTAAAAGTGCTTCCAATCTGATATACAGATTGTAAGCAAATACAAAATTATATGCTCAACATTCAGAAAATGAAGATCATGGCATCTGGTCTCATCACTCCATGGAAAATAGATGGAGAAACAGTAGAAACAGTGTCAGACTTTATTTTTTGGGGCTCCAAAATCATTGCAGATGGTGATGACAGCCATGAAATTAAAAGACGCTTACTCCTTGGAAGAAAAGTTATGACCAACCTAGATAGCATATTCAAAAGCAGAGACATTACTTTGCTGACTAAGGTCCATCTAGTCAAGGCTATGGTTTTTCCAGTGGTCATGTATGGATGTGAGAGTTGGACTGTGAAGAAGGCTGAGCACCTAAGAATTGATGCTTTTGAACTGTGGTGTTGGAGAAGACTCTTGAGAGTCCCTTGGACTTCAAGGAGATCCAGCCAGTCCATCCTAAAGGAGATCAGTCCTGGGTGTTCACTGGAAGGACTGATGTTGAAGCTGAAACTCCAATACTCTGGCCACCTGATGCAAAGAGTTGACTCATTGGAAAAGACCCTGATGCTGGGAAAGATTGAGGGCAGGAGGATAAGGGGATGACAGAGGATGAGATAGTTGGATGGCCTCACCGACTCGATGGACATGGGTTTGGGTAGACTCTGGCAGTTGGTGATGGACAGGGAAGCCTGGCGTGCTGTGATTCATGGGGTCGCAAAGAGACACGACTGAGCAACTGAATTGAACTGAACTGAACTGAAGACACTGTTTACAAACCATAATTTTACAAACTATAAAATATTGTAACACAAGTGGTATAATTTTAAGTATGCCTTTAGGGATGGATAGGATTTTAAAAACAGAGCAAGTAGATAAATTACTCTGATATAGCAAACAATTTAGCTTGGCTGAAGATGTGACTTAGATTCAGTTCAGTTCAGTTCAGTCACTCAGTCACGTCCGACTCTTTGTGACTCCATGAATCACAGCATGCCAGGCCTCCCTGTCCATCACCAACTGCCGGAGTCCACCCAAACACATATCCATCGAGTCAGTGATGCCATCCAACCATCTCATCCTCTGTTGTCCCCTTTTCCTCCTTCCCTCAATCTTTCCCAGCATCAGGGTCTTTTCCAATGAGTCAGTTCTTCACATCAGGTGGCCAAAGTATTGGAGTTTCAGCTTCAAGATCAGTCTTTCCAATGAACACCCAGGGCTGATCTCCTTTAGGATGGACTGGTTGGATCTCCTTGAAGTCCAAGGGACTCTCAAGAGTCTTTTCCAACACCACAGTTCAAAATAATCAATTCTTTGGCATTCAGCTTTCTTTATAGTCCAACTCTCACATTCATACATGACCACAAGAAAAACCCTAGCCTTGACTAGATGGACCTTTGTTGGCAAAGTAATGTCTTTGCTATTTAATATGCTCTCCAGGTTGGTCATAACTTTCCTTTCAAGGAGTAAGCGTCTTTTAATTTCATGGCTGCAATCACCATCTGCAGCGATTTTGGAGCCCAGAAAAATAAAGTCAGCCACTGTTTCCACCGTTTCCCCATCTATTTGCCATGAAGTGATGGGACCGGATGCCATGATCTTTGTTTTCTGAATGTTGAGCTTTAAGCCAACTTTTTCACTCTCCTCTTTCACTTTCATCAAGAGGCTCTCTAGTTCTTCTTCACTTTCTGCCATAAGAGTGGTGTTAGAAGGTTATAATGCAATATTTGACCTGGGAACACTCATTCATATCTCACTCTTTCCCTTGAAGTCCCCCAAACAAATATATGTGCAGAACAATACATGGACAAGAGAAGGAAAATAATATTTTTCTCCCACCTCCACCGCCGAGAAAGTATATACAAGATTCTGGGTAGGTTAAGATGGACCATGCTGATCTACTCCTGATCTACCCTCCTCATTCCCAACTCACATCAAGCTGTCCAACTCAAGACACACATTTCACAGGGTAGAGTCATCAAGACATAATCTGTTTGGTCCCTTGCCAAACAGTCTCTGACTATGCTTAGTATGTCTGGGGGTAACTCTCAAATAAATTATCTTCATTACAGACTTACCTAGCCTATCAAAAGAAAAAAAAATGACTACAACTTTTAAATCATTTGAAATTTTATTTGACCAAGTGAGTTTTCAAGAAGAATAAACAATGTGGTTATTATCTTAGAATGATTCAAATAGAAGGAATATTTAAAGATGTATAATAGATAATAACTGTAAAGAGAAGAATGGAGAGAGAATACACTGCATAAGTAAACTGGGGAAAAGGATGGGGTATACAAAGCATACATATAGGGAGATATAGGAAGACAGTTTTAACTTTGAGAAAATTAACAATTGACTTTAAGTCACTAACTCTGCTACCAACAGATTAAAAGAAATATATGTACAGAGAATGAGACTAGACAAAGACTTTTGGTGCTTCCCTGGTAGCTCAGCCAGTAACGAATCCACTTGTAATGCAGGAGACCCCAGTTTGATTCCTGGGTTGGGAAGATCCCCTGGAGAAGGGATAAGGCTACCCACTTCAGTATACTTGGTCTTCCCTGGTGACTCAGAAGGCAAAGAATCCTCCTGCAATGCAAGAGACCTGGGTTCAATCCCTGGGTTGGGAAAATCCCCTGGAAGAGGGCATGGCTACCCATTCCAGTATTTTGGCCTGGAGAATCCCCATGAACGGAGGAGCCTGACCGGCTCTAAGAATCGGACATGACTAAGTAACTAAGTACAACACAACTGTGTTAATTTAGCCTTTAAAAAATCAATTGCCTTGTGTTTTGGGCTCGATACCAAGAAGACTTAATTTGCCATTGAATACCAGTCTAAGGGTCTAGTACAGAAAACATTTGAATAGCACTTTTCTAAGTTCTTTTCTTTGTCCTAACCTACTTTCTATTCTGCTGGTGATAAATGATCAGTTCAAAGAAAATGAACAGCCCAGGGAATGTTGATCTTTGGGAGGCTTGGAAGAAATGGGATTATTAGTGCGAGTCCTAATAATCTAAGGATTTAAAGCTTTATTTATTATTACTTCATATTATATTACATTAATCAGGCTTCCGTGAAAGCTCAGTTGGTAAAGAATCTGCCAGCAATGCAGGAGACCCCAGTTTGATTCCTGGCTCGGGAAGATCTACTGGAGAAGGGACAGGCCACCCACACCAGTATTCTTGGGCTTTCCTTGTGGGTCAACTGGTAAAGAATCCACCTGCAATGTAGGAGAACTGGTTCAATACCTGGGTTGAGAAGATCCCCTGGAGAAAGGAAAGACTACCCACTCCAGTATTCTGGCCTGGAGAATTCCATGGACTGTATAGTTCATGGTTTTGCAAAGAGTCGGACATGACTGAATGACTTTCACACACACATTATGTTAATATATATCATTCATTATATCATATTATGTTATAGACAGGAGCAACCTGGTTATGACAAAGTGCTTTGAATTTAGCCAGCAAAATTATGGATAAAACAAAAAGAGGAGTTATGCTTAGGAATGTATTTGTAGAGGACTGGTGAGTTATTTGAGCCTGGACAGCCTACCCCTCAATGTCTGGCCATATTTAATGGCCATTAAGAAAACAAAAATAAACAAATGGGACCTAATAAAACTTAAAAGCTTCTGCATCAGGAAGGAAACTATAAGCAAAGTGAAAAGGCAGCCTTCAGAATGGGAGAAAACAGCAAATGAAACAACTGGCAAAGAATTAATCTCTAAAATATACAAGCAGCTCAGGCAGCTCAATATCAGAAAAACAAACAACCCAATCAAAAAATAGATGCACATAGATGCACAACATCATTCATTATTAGAAAGATCCAAGTCAAAACCACAGTGAGGTATCATTTCAGGCTGTCAGAATGGCCACCATCAAAAAGTCTACAAAAAATAAATTCTGGAGAGGGTATGGAGAAAAGGGAACCCTCTTACACTGTTGGTGAGAATGCTGATACAGCCACTATGGAGAACAGTATGGAGATTCCTTTAAAAACTGGAAATAGAACTGCCATATGACCCAGCAATCCTTCTTCTGGGCATACACACTGAGGAAACCAGAATTGAAAGAGACACATGAACCCCAATGTTCATTGCAGTACTGTTTGCAATAGCTAGGACATGGAAGCAACCTAGATGTCCATCAGCAGACAAATGGATAAGGAAGCTGTGATACATATACACAATGGAATATCATTCAGCTATAAAAAAGAACACATTTGAGTCAGTTCTAATAAGGTGAATGAAACTGGAGCCTATTATACAAAGTGAAGTAAGTCAGAAAGAGAAACACCAATACAGCATATTAACACATGTATAGGGAATTTAGAAAGATAGTAATGACAGTCCTATATGCAAGGCAGCAAAAGAGACATAGATAAAGAACAGACTTTTGGACTATTGGGAGAAGGCAAGGGTGGGATGATTTGAGAGAGTAGCACTGAAACATGTTTATTACCATATGTGAAATAGATGACCAGTGCAAGTTTGATGGACGAAGCCGGGCACTCAGAGCCAGTGCTCTGTGACAACCCAAAAGAATGAGGTGGGGAGAGAGATGGGAGGGGGGTTCAAGATGGGGGGCACACATGCACCTGTGGCTGATTCATGTCTATGTATAGCAAAACCATCAGAATATTGTAAAGTAATTATCCTCCAAATAAAATAAATTAATTAATTTAAAAAGAAGAAGAAAAAAAGACCATTACCAAGTAGTCTGAGAGGCCTAATGGCCACATTTCCAAGACAGCCTTAGATAACAGAGTGTACACTGCGTAGTGCTGAAATTGTCATAAGCCCACATTCAGGAATATAAGTGTTTTGCCTGAATTGACAAGTTAGCAATCCAGTTTTGTAGAAGATTCAGAGGCTATCAAAACAATTTCAATTCCCTTCTCCACTATATCTTGATTAGTGTGATTAGGGACACTAACAATTTGATTTCTCTTTTCACTCAGCTTTCTATCTTCCTGCCTTATATGATCTTTAACATTAAAGTTAATTTATATCTTATCCATAACTCTTCTGCATGAGTCTTTTTTTTTTTATAAAGTCATTTGGAGAGGAAAGAGCAGAACATCTATTTTTTAAAAATTTTATCAAATTATAGTTGATTTAAAATGTTATGTCAGTTTCAGGGGAATATTCTTATTAACCTTATTTCTAGAAATAGAAATTTAATCCATAATGAAAGAAGCTGCTTGATGACTCCCAACCATCTGTTATTTAATACCTTATTCTTTTATAATTCCTACACCTTCTCAGGGTTTCATTGTACATGTTTGTTGGTTCGATTATACGTATTTAATCCTTGTTTGTACATCAGAACTTCTTCTATAATCATGTCTCCTTTGCACTTTATTATATATTCATTTCAAAAATAGTGCCTGGACTATGTGCATGCATGTGTGCTAAGTCATTTCAGTCATGGCCAACTCTGCAATCACCTGCCTGGATTATAGAAGAAGATCGTTCAGTCGTGTCCGACTCTTTGTGACCCCATGGACTGTAGCCTACCAGGCTCCTCTGTCCATGGGATTTTCCAGGCAATAGTACTGGAGTGGATTGCCATTTCCTTCTCCAGGGACCTTCCCAACCCAGGGATTGAACCCTGGTCTCTCAGATGCTTAACCGTCTGAGCCACCAGGGAAGTCCCGGATTATAGAAGGAACTAAATAAATATGTATGGAATGAATGAATTAAGGAATAAATATTCAAGCTTCAGAAGTATACACTGATGATGTATGATTCAGAGACACAAAGGATGTTGGCAAAAAATAGCTTTAATTTCATAGGATGAGACCAACTCTCAGTTCCATTGGGTCTTCCCAGTTAGATATATAAAAAGTAAAAGCAACAATTCATGATGTTCATTCCTAGTTGTACTTGCAATGGATAGCATAATACAGAGAGTGAGACTGTTGTAGTATTTAACAATAATATGCATCCCTGTTAATACGCAGGGCACTAATTAATTAATTAACATGTAACCACAATATACATGAAAAAGACAATAATAGGCAAAATACTTGCTTTAGTTTTACTCAGGCTGCATACAGCTCCCCCTCTAAACCATGAAAAAAGTATTATCAGGAACAACATCCAGAGTTTTCCCTCATTGTTTTTCCTGTGCCAGAATACTTTAAATAAGAATAACTGATTCCATGAAAAGCCCTCATGTCAACAATCAAATCTAAATAAACACAGACTTCTCTTAGTAAGTATGAGCAAACAGAATGATCACTGAAAAGATAAAAGACTTAGAAACTCTAAATAAAGTAATTGATCTGACAATACTAAGCAAATATCCTTACATGGCTTAAATGTAATTATGGCAGAAACACAAAATGTATTTTAATAAGATTTGCAAAGAAAATGCAACTACAAACTAGAATATTCACTTTGGTAAACATCTATAAATGTATTGATCTAGAAAAGTTTCTCTTTCTTATTTAAAAGGGGGAGGGTGAAAATGTACTACCATAGACATTAACAGACTGTGTAAACATGTTTATTTTCATTAATGATAATGCCCAATTAAAGCAAAATAAGATAAGTTTGAGTTACAAGAGAAACATCTCTCAAATGAAGAGGAATAACTTCAAATAAGTATTAGCAATCTGACTCAAAGTAGAATACATTCCCCCCGACATATTTTCTAAGAAACCATCTGATCTTCTACACATAACTGATTATAATTATGCCAATCAATAAAAAACCGTATCAGTAGTTTTACAAAATTTAATTGATAATATCAAATGCTCATCCTTAATTTTTTAAAAAAGCTCAAGAGATCCCAGTGAAAGGAAGAAACAGATACTTTAACTGTAATACTTTTCTTTGTCCCAGTCAAAGAAAACACCCAAATTTTCATGTCCAAAATAAGGCATCATGGGATTTGGGCATGTAGAAAATTGGTTTAGAGAAAGTTATGCTAATGAATCTGATCCTAGTCACTGAGAGAAACTCCCACTTAGATTGAGAAGATGACTGGGTATTTTAGAGGGTTGCACAAGGCTAGCTTGCAGAGCAGTAATCACCTAGAGGGACGGGATGGAGAGGAAGGTGAGGGGGGGTTCAGGATGGGGAACACATGTACACCCGTGGCAGATTCATGTCAATGTATGGCAAAACCAATACAATATTGTAAAGTAATTAGCCTCCAATTAAAATAAATTAATTAAAAAAATAAAATTTGGGGGAAAGAACAACAAAATAAATCCAAAAAAAGCAGACACAATAAAATAAAGGTAAGAGCTCATATTAACTAAAAAGACTTAGAAACAATCAAACCGAAAGCTGTTTCAAATAGCCCAATAAAATTCTTAAAAGTTTTCATCAGGTTGATGAAGAAACACAAAATTAGCAAATGTAAAAGAAATTAGCAAACACACAGCAAAGATTAACTAATTCATTTCTATACGCACAAGTAAAACATAGCTTATATAAAATTGATGATTTGTCTCCAAATAATAAAAGACTAGCAAATAAATGGAACAAAAAAGGCTGCACTGGAACTGCCTTCCTCTGAGTTCTTATCCAAAAGTCCCTTCTCCCGCCCCAGCATCCATTTGAGCAGTTACCAGCTCATGAAACCTTCACAGGAGCCAAGGATTCCAGGGAAGGGACTCAGCCATTTGGGTGAAGAACAGAAATACTGAAAAAGCTGGAAAGGAAGGGGCATAGTCCCTCGCCCCTGCCTGTAGCTCTGGCACCCCCTGCGTGAGATGAGGGCGAAGTGGGCACTCTATCACTGTGGACCCTGACCAAGGCCAACGTCTGTGGCCCTGCAGGAACCCAGGCCCAGTGCACCATACCTGTCCCTCCGGTTGCCCCAGAAGCATCCTCATTCCCCTGCTCCCGGCTCCCTCAGCACCTTTCCGGCTCAAGGCCCCAAGTGGCTTCCCCAACTCCAGGCTCTGGCAGCAGGTTCCCAAGAACCTGGGCCCTAAGTGCACGTGGGTGCCTGCCGACCCCAGAGGCCCCGGGTGACTCCCTGGAACCCCCAGCGACATCCAGCACACAGGCTCTGGCAAACTGCTGCCACTCCAGGCTCTCCCCCGTGTCTTAAGGCAACAAGGCCCCAGGACAGTGTCCCTGACACTGGACCCTGGTGGGCTCCCACCAATCCAGGCCAACTCACCTCAGTGTCCACTGGCTCCAGTGGCCCCAGGAGGGTTCCCCGGCCTCGAGCTGCTCCTAAGTCACAGAGTTCTGTGGCTGCAGCAAACCGAGGCCTACAGCTCCGGACACCAGCGGCTTCCGACGGCTTCCCCAGCACCAGGTTCTCGCGAGGAGGTTCTCCGTGAACTGAGGCTCAGCTCACCTGGGCATCAGCGAGCTCCTGCGGGCCTAGGTGAGTCTCGGGGCGCCAGTTGGCTTCCTTTTGTCCAGGCTCTCAGACAGCCGGTGAACGTAGGCCCGCTGGCTCACGGAGTGGTGGATACTCCTGTGGGAGGACACAGGTGGCTTCCCAGCAAAGTCCCATGAGGCTTCTGAGCATCCGGCTTTCCCAGCCAGCCGAGGCCTGGAGCCACTACCGCACCTCAGTGTTCTTGCGGCTCCTGTGCGGCACTGTGGACTCAGAGGCCAGACATAAACCATTATTCCCAGGTGCCTGGTTGACCCCTTTGGATCCAGAGTCAAGGGCCCAAGCCCATCAGAAGCGACTCCAGTACCAAGCCTGCCTCCTTGAACGCAAACTCGAGGCCTGCACATCTGGACTGTAGCACCCAGACAGGCCCCTGGAACGAAAACCCAGACCAGCCCACCTGCTGACCCAGGCACCAGGCCTACCTGCCCAAGGTCTCCATCAGCCATGCACACCAGCAGGATCTCTGGGGGGCTGACTGGTGACGGGGTTTGCCTGCTGAAGCCCGTCTGCGAAGACTGGAGGAGGTGCCTACACCCTCAAACATGCAGACGCCAACGGAAGAGCACAAAGATCCTGATACCAAGGAAGCGGTGATTCCACTAAAGGAAACTGGCAAAACTCCAGTGACTGACCCAAAAGAAAGGGACACCTATGAATTGTCTGCAGAACCTGGGCGGTCTTCTGTTTCCGGATTGGAGACTGAGAAATGCTAAATCTGGGCTAACCTCTTCCAGCTGTGTTGTTTCTCAAATTTAAGGTAGCTCCCTAACAAAATCCATTTACTTTCTCACTGGCTTTTAGTGTTCTTTTTTAGCTTTCTCTTGTGTTCTTTTCAGGACTTACAGTTGTGTTTAAGTGGGAGGAAACGAGAGAAGTCTAAACTATTTTATCCTTGAATATCTCCTACTATAGAATAAAAATATTAAACTTTAATACCTTTTTTTTGCACATATAGCTATTTAGGGGAAAAGGCATAAGATGTAAGCAAAAAACAACAAAAAGAATTACTGAGACTTAGATGACCTCAAGAAAGTAATGTTTTTTTTATTAAAAAAAAAAAAAAGATCATTAGGAAATCAATACTGAGTTCTGTTTCTAACTCCAGTTTTTATAAATCTTGGTGAAATTCAAACTACATTTCCTGTTTATTTCTTTGGGAAATGTTTGTGTCAGTGATTTGTTACTTTGAAATGTTCCTTGGCTAATGATATTATTTCCACAGGAAGAACATTTTCTCTCATTTTAAAAAGAAAATGTACTTCATTCCTGCAGAAAATGTATTGGCTTTTAAAAAAAGAAAATAAAGTTAGATGGATTTTTTAAAATACATTTTTCCTTTAAAAAATCTTTTGTACATTTTTTAAATGAAGAAATGAGTGTCACTAGTTGTAACTATTGCTTGTATTTATAGATGTTTGTACAAAAACTACACAGTAGAGTTTAAGAACTATAATGTTTGTCATTAAACTATAAAGATATAAAAAGGATTCTAGTTATCTAATTAATCATGATTACTCATAATTTTAAAATAAGTTGTTAATTATTTTTTATTGAAGAATCTACCTGCTAATGCAGGAGGTGCAGTTGGATCCCTGAGTGGGGAAGATCTCTGGGGAAGGTAATGGCAACTCACTCCAGTATTCTTGCCTAGAAAATCCTATGGACAGAGGAGTCTGATGGGCTGCAGTCCATGGGGTCACAGAATTGGACATGACTTAGCAATTAAACAACCATGACAACAATAGTTGATTTACAGTGTTATATTAGTTTCAAGTGTGCAGCATTATGATTCAGGTTTCTTTATAGACTATATTCCATTAAAAATCATTGCACAATAATGTTTTTAATTTCCTGTACTGTACAATATATCCTTGTCGCTTATCTGTTTTATACATAGTAGTTTGTATATCTTAATATCATACCTCTAATTTCCCTTTCTCCCCTTTGGTAATTACTAGTTTTTTTTTTTCTGTATTTATGATATTTTTTGTGGTTTGCATATATATTGATTTGTATTATTTTTTAGATTCAACATAGAAGTGCTATCATACAGCATTTATCTTTCTCTGACTTATTTCACTAAGCAGAGTATTCTTTAGGCCCATTCACATTGCTGCAAGTGACAAAATTTCATTCTCTTTATGGCTGAGTAATGTTCCACTACAGATATAGATATATCCCGCACATTCTTTATCCATTCCATTCCTCTGTTGCTGGGCACTAGGGTTGCTTTCATATCCTGACTATTGTAGATAGTGCTGCTATGAACACTGGGGTGCATTTATCTTTTCAGATTAATGTTTTCATTTCATTGGATATATTCCCAGGAGTGGAATTGCTGAAGCATGTAGTAGTTCTGTTTTTAGTTTTTTGAGGAACCTCCATACTGTTTTCCATAGTGGCAGCACCAATTTGCATTCCTACCAACAATGTGCAAGAGTTCTCCTTTCTCCACATCCTTTCCAAATTTATTATTTGTGGACATTTTGAGGATAATCATTCTTGCAGATGTGAACTTATGTCTTACTATTGCTTTGTCTGCTTATTCAACTCGGATCACATTCATTACTTTTTCAGCACCATGGGTACATATTTTTTCCCCTCGCAATGTCAAACAGATTTTTAGATACATATAGTTCCCATCATTAGCTTTTCCATTTTTGTATTTTTGTAAATTCACTGATTCTACTATTCTGTAGATCATTCTAATGTTTGAGAGGAAAAATACTCATATTTACTTAAAGGCTAATCTTATATTCTTCTAAAAGTTTACAAAACTCTGAAACTTTACCAATTTTCCTTGTTTAGAAAATAAGAATTTCTGAGATCTAAACATGTTAAATGCTGGGTAAAGGACCTAAATTTTCATATATATAAGTTCTTTAGAAACTGAATTTTGTGGCAACATTAGCAAACCTTCATTCTGCCAATAATCTTAGAGTTTTGTATCTAATAAAAATAATGGCTTAGTAGAAATAAGAGTGAACATTTTATTCTCTTTGCTACCTTCCTGGTTTTTAAACTCTCTCAGAGTGATGTTCAGTTGTGTAAAAAGCTCCTGTCTAGTATGGGATAAACTGTAGGATGTCACACTAGGAGACATTTCATAAGGCTCTGTAAGAATTCTGCTATATTGAGCCAAACTTTTTATTTTCCTGGCAGCAGGTATAGTTTTAAATCAATCTTTATTTTTGTCTCAACGGTCAAATTGAGAAATAACCGTGGCTCTTATTTGCTGGTCCTGTTTACTGTATGTGCTAGATATTTCTTGTATGCTTCATAACTGAGATAGAGGGAACACTGAAATATGAAACACGTAAAAACAGTCAAAGAGCTAAGTGAAATAGATTCATTGTGAGGGAGACCTAGCTCACCTATTAGCTCTTGCTATCTAATAGTGCAAAAAGTATGTATTAGATATAGTGACTGAGAGAGCAAATACTAGGAGTGCAACCAGATAATCTCTAAGAAATTCAAAGTCATAGAGAACACTGACTCAACATTGCCATACAATTCAATCCAGAAACAGATATCCATGCATCCATCACAAATATTGTCATTTATGAAATTATTAATAACCACTCTACCTATCTTCTCAGAAAGGGAGGTATAATAGTTAAACCAGAAGTGTGCAGTGCATTTGCAAAATAATTTTGATAAATGGAAACTATGAAAATAGATTTCTGTTACAAATTAAAGAGCTATCTAATATCATATACCTTTCAGACTTCTTCTGAGGGAGACTTCATTTCAATCACTTGATCTCTTTCTGCTCCAAATGTCATTTACGGGAATGTGACTCAGCAAAAGTAGATCACTGAAAGGTGATATATATATTTATTTAATGAATTTGAAAGGAGAGTGGCTTAGTATAGCTTCTAAAAGGCCCAAGCTATAGCTAAAAATTCACAAACCCTTTTAGTTCTCTGTAGGAAGAGGGGCTTTTTGTGGACTTCCCTCATGGAATTCATAGTGTACATCATCTATGTTATGGCATTGGCTACTGGTTAAGGCAGTACTATAGCAAAATCAGATTAATTAATACACAGACATGTTTGTAATAATGCCTGGCACATAGTATGCAAAATGTAAATCCTTCTGTTTAATGATACCAACTATTTCTTATCTCAGCTAAACAAAAATCATAATCACAGCAAAAACAAAACAAAGATCACCAATGACAGCAGGTAATCTTTGTTTAGTGAAATATGGACAAAATAAACCTCCAATAAATTTCAGACATGAGAATTTAAAGTCAGTCTAACTGATCTGGTGCCTGTATACTTAAACATTTTATTTTGCGTGCAGAACATGCACATTTACCAACTGCTTCCTTCAGAAGTCTGAAAAATACTGATCCCAGTTGATCAGTAGCTATTCCAGACTAAGAGAAGAAAATATGGGAATTCAGGAGACTATGTTATGCATCACACTGAGAAAGCCAAGACAAGCAGCAGCTTCTCACAGTACTTCCTGTGTTTACCTTCATTTCAAGGGCAATTCATGCTGGATTCTCAGAATATAGGACCATTCAAATAAGTGGGATTACAAAAAACAACTTTCTGCTACTGGAAAAGCAGAGGAAAAAAGGACACTTTACTATTAATACAAAACAGAAATAGCAATGCTGTGCTTACCATAGAACCTTGTACAAATAATTTTTCATAATTTATTTTTTTCCTGATCCTTACATGAAACAGAATTATTTTGCACACAAACACATCTAAATCATAATTAAAATATTTCATTTTTCCTAAAGTCCTCAAGAACTTACATATATAAAAATATATTTAATATTTATCAATATAATAAATATATAATATATAATCATATATATAATATATAAATATATACAAATATAATAAAATCCTAATGTCAATTAAGAAATGTTTTAACCTTATAGAAAAAAGTATCACTGTATATATACAAGAAGAAATTTACTTTAATATTTGTGAAAATCTAAAATAAACTATTTAGACCATGCACACACACACATCACCCACAGATTTATTTTCAAAGAATTTTAGCTACACTTGCTACTGCTACCAGAGGAAAAAATCCACTCATGGAATTTATCAGTTCAGTCGTTCAGTCGAGTCCAGTTCTTTGTGACCCAGTGGACTGTAGCACGCCAGGCCTCCCTGTCCATCACCAACTCCCAGAGCTTGCTCAAACTCATGTCCATCGAGTCAGTGATGCCATCCACCCATCTCATCCTCTGTCATCCCCTTCTCCTCTGTTTTCAATCTTTCCCAGCATCAGGGTCTTTTCCAATGAGTCAGTTCTTCGCATCAGGTGGCCAAAGTATTGGAGTTTCAGCTTCAGCATCAGCCCTTCCAATGAATATTCAGGACTGATTATCTTTAAGATTGATTGGTTTGATCTCCTTGCAGTCCAAGGGACTCTGAAGAGTCTTCCCCAATGCCATAGTTCAAAACCATCAATTCTTTAGTGCTCAGCTTTCCTTATGGTCTAACTCTCACATCCAAACTTGACTACTGGAAAAACCATAGCTCTGACTAGATGGGCCTTTGTTGGCAAAGTAATATTTCTGCTTTTTAATATGGTATCTAGGTTGGTCATAGCTTTTCTTCCAAGGAGCAAGTGTCTTTAAATTTCATGGCTGCAGTCACCATCTGCAGTGATTTTGAAGCCCAAGAAAATAAGGTCTGTCACTGTTTCCATTGTCTTCTCATCTATTTGTCATGAAGTGTTGAGACCAGATGGCTTGATCTTCATTTTCTGATGTTGAATTTTAAGCCAGCTTTTTCACTCTCCTCTTTCACTTTCATCAAAAGGCTCTTTAGTTCCTTTTCACCCTCTGCTATAAGGGTGGTGTCATCTGCATATCTGAGGTTATTGATAATTCTCCCGGCGATCTTGATTCCAGCTTGTGCTTCATACTACTACTACTACTACTAAGTCGCTTCAGTCGTGTCCGACTCTGTGTGACCCCATAGACAGCAGCCCACCGGGCTCCCCCATCCCCGGGATACTGTAGGCAAGAACACTGGAGTGGGTTGCCATTTCCTTCTCCGATGCATGAAAGTGAAAAGTGAAAATGATGTCACTCAGTCGTGTCTGACTCCTAGCAACCCCATGGACTGCAGCCCACCAGGCCCCTCCATCCATGGGATTTTCCAGGCAAGAGTACTGGAGTGGGTTGCCACTGCCTTCTCCAGCCCAGCATTTCACACGATGTACTCTGCATATAAGTTAAATAAGCAGGGTGACAATATATAGCCTTGACATACTCCTTTGTCTATTTAGATCCAGTTCATTCTTCCATTCAGGTTTTAACTGTTGCTTCTTGACCTGCATACAGATTCCTCAGGAGGCAGGTAAGGTGGTCTGGTATTCCCATCTCTTGAAGAATTTTTCACGGTTTGTTGTGATCCACACAGTTAAAGGCTTTGATGTAGTCAATAAGCAGAAGTAGATGTTTTTCTGGAACTCTCTTGCTTTTTATGTGACCCAACAAACGTTGACAATTTGATTTCTCATTTCTCTGCCTTTTCTAAATCCAGCTTGAACATCTGTAAGTTCTCAGTTCAGGTACTCTTGAAGCCTGGTTTGGAGAATTTTGAGCATTACTTTGCTAGTGTGTGAGATGAGTACATGGTATTTATAAGGACGGACTAAAGATACTTCTTGTTTCAAACAGCATCCATATAGCCATCTCAGAAGTTTCTCCTGAATTCTTTCAAAAATATTGATAAAAGTCAGAAATCACTAATATTCATCACAATATCAAAAATTATTTAGGTCATTCTCCTTATATCTAATGTTATGGAATTTATTCCCTTGAGATAGTATGACTAAACTGAACTCATGAGATCACTAACTAGAGGCCTTTGTTTTGTCCCATTAACTGGAGAAAACCCACCAGGCTGAAACAAGTAGAGACTGATATGCACTGTTTTTATAGATGAGTGGCAATAGCAGTAGGTTCTGAAAGCAGCCACAATGTCAAAAACTACAGTGTTGAACTACATGCTGTTATACCTCCTTTTCCACCATCAGTATTCCCACTTCATTATTTTTTCACAGATGGAAACACCCACAGATAATAAAAGTTGGAAAGACTTGTTTTGATGCAGCTTGGAAACAGAAGCAAAATGCTTTAGCCAAAGTTGGAGGCAGGGAAATGGGAACTGAGGCTTTTCATGTCCTCACTCCTGAATTATCATCATAAAACTAGATGATGAGGGTATGAAGAAATCCAACATCAGTCCAGAAAAGCTGAAGTGATTGAAAGAACTTTAGACATTAGAAACAAGACTAAGATACTTGGATGTCAACTGGCCTTAGCCTCTCTTTGTTTTACATCCTTACAAAACTATTTTTTATCATTAATTTCAAGTTGTAAGATGAAGTATCTCAGACCAATAACATGGATGTTTGTTAAATTAATATATTTTAATATTAATTGCAATGTTTTCAAATTATTCTTTATCATTTTTTATATACCCCCTGTCCCATGTGATATCATAAGTGTTGTGAGGGTATATCCCATGTCTTATATTGTACATTCTTTGTGTCTTCAGCAATATCCAGTTAATTGATACATTATAAATATGATGAGACTATGAATTAATTTAGCTCAAACCTCTTTTTCCCATTGCTTTTATTCTATATAGTTTTTGACACGTTGTTGGAGGGGGCTGGTGTTTGATAAATGTCGGCTCAGTGAATATTAACAAAAATAATTGTTACTTGATTTTGAGAGTTACTTGCCAGTTTCTTGCAATAGAAAAGAAAATGTCATTTATATGCTCACATAAGATAAAGTTGTCACAAGTGACTGAAATTGGATGAGGAGTTCTAATAAAGTTAAAAGATAAAAGGATTGTCATTTATAATGAATATAAAAAAGAATAAAGTTAGAATTCCTACTAGGGAAAGGGAAATTCTCTATAATTTCCTTCTAATTTATATTTTAAATTATTTTAACTTTAAAATACTTTGAAGGTAATTCATTCCTCTGTGTAATATAACTTAATGATGAATTTTTTATTTCTAATATTTCCATAACTCTATTCTACAAAAGTATGATTTGAATTCCAAGTGATTTCTAAGATATAAACTCAACTTTGTTTGTTCTTTTTTGTGTTAGCTTTACTAATATCCTCAAATTACACACTTTAATATGAAAATTCATATTAAATATCATTGTTAGTATAAAATGGTTACTTTTAAGTTTTAACTATATAATATATTGAGAAGCAATCATATAGGATTGATACATTTAAATGCAGTTTAAAAATGAGATGAAATCAGGTTATTTATGCCTAATGTACAATTAAAGAATTTCACAAAGCTAATTAATAACAGTAAAATTTCACCATTGAATAATATAGGTAATTTTCAATTCTCTATTTCAGTCTTGAATACAGAAACAACTGTGTAGCTATTTGGCCTGTCTCTCTTTTAAGACAAAGTACAAACATTTGCTATTTTATGTTAAAAATTTGATTTATCGTATTAATTTTTGTATTGAACATGCCTAGAGTGTACAGTTTTTATTTTACAGCTGACATAGAAACATCAGTGGTATAGTAAGAAATAAATATTGGTTATATTTATATTAATTGCAAAAGACTTTATTATCCAAATGAACTTACAGTCTATCAAAAAACAGTGAAGTTATACATTACATTGAATAATACTATTTACATAATGAACAATACATACTATGGGTCAATTAAATTCCATGGGACACTTTGCTACTATGTGTAGGACTGAAAGAAGTTATATTTAGCCTTGTTAATAATTTTCGATTCATCCAACCAAATATAAGTAGAAGACAGTGCTTTATGCATAGTATTAATAGATGATCTATAGGTGTGTGATATTTTAGAAAATTGAGTTGTTGACATCCTGAAATGATTTGTGTATTCCAAACAATAGAGAGTATTGCATCTCAATTTCCAGAATCACAAAATGTCATAAATTGTCATTACATTGCATGAAGAATATTACTTAAAAGGACTTTGATATGAAGATCTGTGAAATCATAATAATATAGAAAAAAAAAAAGATATCACTCCACCTTCCATTCTCATCTCCATCACCACCATTTAGCCCTTGATGTAGATATTCCTTTAATCCATATATGGGACTAACTGCACACTCTTCAGAGTGGCATAATGAAATGTGAATGAGCCCAGACAGAATAATAGTAATAGGCAATATAGTGTGAGATATCTGTAAGGAAAGTGTTAACCAGTGATCTATGGTTCTATTTTAGCTTTGGAAAAGTCCTTGATCAAATAATTGAAACACTACTTCAATGGATTTAGAAGCATATATTAGGTCTAAATAAATGCTCTCTACGAAAAAAGAACAATGTAGTTCATTTTTGATTATTTCAGTTCAGTTCACATCAGTCGCTCAGTCATATCTGACTCTTTGTGACCCTATGAATTGCAGCATGCCAGGCCTCCCTATCCATCACCAACTCCTGGAGTTCACCCAAACCCATGTCCATTGAGTCTGTGATGCCATCCAGCCATCAATCCTCTCTCATCCCTTTCTCCTCCCCAATGCGTCCCAGCACCAGTGTCTTTTCCAATGAGTCAACTCTGTGTTTGAAGTGGCCAAAGTAATGAAGTTTCAGCTTCAGCATCAGTACTTCTAATGAACACCCAGGGCTGATTTCCTTTAGAATGGACTGGTTGGATGTCCTTGCAGTCCAAGGTACTCTCAAGAGTCTTCCCCAACACCACAGTTCAAAAGCATCAGTTCTTTGGTGCTTAGCTTTCTTTATAATCCAACTCTCACATCCATACATGACCACAAGAAAAACCATAGCATTGACCAGACGGAACTTAGTCAGCAAGTAATGTCTCTGCTTTTTAATATGTTGTCTAGTTTGGTCATAACTTTGCCTTCCAAGGAGTAAGCGTCTTTTAATTTCATGGCTGCAGTCACCATCTGCAGTGATTTTGGAGCCCAGAAAAATAAAGTCTGACGCTGTTTCCACTTTTTCCCCATCTATTTCCCATGAAGTGATGGGACCAGATGCCATGATCTTCATTTTCTGAATGTTGAGCTTTAAGCCAACTTGTTCGCTCTCCTCTTTTACTTTCATCAAGAGTCTTTTTAGTTCCCCTACTTTCTGTCATAAGGGTGGTGTCATCCGCATATCTGAGATTTATTGACATTTCTCCTGGCAATCTTGATTCCAGCTTGTGCATCTTCCAGCCCAGCATTTCTCATGATGTTCAGTTCAGTTCAGTTGCTCAGTCATGTCCGACTCTTTGTGACACCATGACTCGCAGCACGCCAGGCCTCCCTGTCCATCACCATCTCCCAGAGTTCACTCAGACTCATGTCCATTGAGTCCGTGATGCCATCCAGCCATCTCATCCTCGGTCGTCCCCTTCTCCTCCTGCCCCCAATCTCTCCCAGCATCAAAGTCTTTTCCAGTGAGTCAACTCTTCACATGAGGTGGTCTAAGTACTGGACCTTCAGCCTTAGCATCATTTCTTCCAAAGAAATCCCAGGGTTGATCTCCTTCAGAATGGACAGGTTGGATCTCCTTGCAGTCCAAGGGACTCTCAAGAGTCTTCTCCAACACCACAGTTCAAAAGAATCAATTCTTCGGCACTCAGCCTTCTTCACAGTCCAACTCTCACATCCATACATGACCACAGGAAAAACCATAGCCTTGACTAGACGGACCTTAGTCGGCAAAGTAATGTCTCTGCTTTTGAATATACTGTCTAGGTTGGTCATAACTTTTCTTCCAAGGAGTAAGTGTCTTTTAACTTCATGGCTGCAGTCACCATCTGCAGTGATTCTGGAGCCCAAAAAAATAAAGTCTGACACTGTTTCTACTGTTTCCCCATCTATTTCCCATGAAGTGATGGGACCAGATGCCATGATCTTCATTTTCTGAATGTTGAGCTTTAAGCCAACTTGTTCGCTCTCCTCTTTCACTTTCATCAAGAGGCTTTTTAGCTCCTCTCCACTTTCTGCCATAAGGGTGGTGTCATCTGCATATCTGAGTTTATTGATATTTCTCCCGGCAATCTTGATTCCAGCTTGTGCTTCTTCCAGCCCAGCATTTCTCATGATGTACTCTGCATAGAAGTTAAATAAGCAGGGTGACAATATACAGCCTTGACATACTCCATTTCCTATTTGAAACCAGTCTGTTGTTCCATGTCAAGTTCTAGCTGTTGCTTCCTGACATGCAAACAGATTTCTCAAGAGGCTGGTTAGGTGGTCCGGTATTCCCATCTCTTTCAGAGTTTTCCACAGTTTATTGTGATCCACACAGTCAAGGCTTTGAAATAGTCAATAAAGCAGAAATAGATGTTTTTCTGGGGAATTCTCTTGCTTTATCCATGATCCAGTGGATGTTGGCAATTTGATCTCTGGTTCCTCTGCCTTTTCTAAAACCAGCTTGAACATCAGGGAGTTCAAGGTTCACATATTGCTGAAGCCAGGCTTGGAGAATTTTGAACATTACTTTACTAGCATGTGAGATGAATGCAATTGTGCGGTAGTTTGAGCATTTTTTGGCATTGCCTTTCTTTGGAACTGGAATGAAAATGCACCTTTTCCAGTCCTGTGGCCACTGATGAGTTTTCCAAATTTGCTGGCATCTTGAGTGCAGCACTTTCACAGCATCGTCTTTCAGGACTTGAAACAGCTCAACTGGAATTCCATCACCTCCACTAGCTTTGTTCATAGTGATGCTTTCTAAGACCCACTTGACTTCTCATTCCAGGATGTCTGGCTCTAGATGAGTGATCACATCATCATGATTATCTGGGTAGTGAAGATCTTTTTGTACAGTTCTTCTGTGTATTCTTGCCACCTCTTCTTCATAACTTCTGCTTCTGTTAGGTCCCTACCATTTCTGTCCTTTATCGAGCCCATCTTTGCATGAAATGTTCCCTTGGTATCTCTAACTTTGTTGAAGCGATCTCTAGTGTTTCCCATTCTGTTGTTTTCCTCTGTTTCTTTGCATTGATCACTGAAGAAGGCTTTCTTATCTCTTCCTGCTATTCTTTGGAAATCTGCATTCAGATGCTTATCTTTCCTTTTCTCCTTTGCTTTTCGCCTCTCTTCTTTCACAGCTATTTGTAAGGCCTCCCCAGACAGCCATTTTGCTTTTTTGCATTTCTTTCCCATGGGGATGGTCTTGATCCCTGTCTCCTGCACAGTGTCATGAACCTCATTCCATAGTTCATCAGGCACTCTATCTATCAGATCTAGGCCCTTAAATCTATTTCTCACTTCCTCTGTATAATCATAAGGGATTTGATTTAGGTCATACCTGAATGGTCTAGCTGTTTTTCCTACTTTCTTCAATTTGAGTCTGAATTTGGCAATAAGGAGTTCATGACCTGAGCCACAGTCAGCCCCTGGTCTTGTTTTTGTTAACTATATAGAGCTTCTCCATCTTTGTCTGCAAAGAATATAATCAGTCTGATTTCAGTGTTGACCATGTGGTGATGTCCATGTGTAGAGTCTTCTCTTGTGTTGTTGAAAGTTGGTGTTTGCCATGACCAGTGTGTTTTCTTGGCAAAACTCTGTTAGCCTTTGGCTTGCCTTTTTTGTACTCCAAGGCCACTTTCCTCGTTACTCCAGGTGTTTCTTGACTTCCTACTTTTGCATTCCAGTCCCCTATAATGAAAAGGACATCTTTTTTGGGTGTTAGTTCTAAAAGGTCTTGTATTTCTTCATAGAACTGTTCAACTTCAGTTTCTTCAGCGTTACTGGTTGGGGCATAGACTTGGATAACTGTGATATTGAATGGTTTGCCTTGGAGATGAATAGACATCATTCTGTCGTTTTTGAGATTGCATCCAAGTACTGCATTTCGGACTCTCTTGTTTACCATGATGGCTACTCCATTTCTTCTGAGGGATTCCTGCCCGCAGTAGTAGATATAATGGTCATCTGAGTTAAATTCACCCATTCCAGTCCATTTTAGTTTCCTGATTCCTAGAATGTTGATGTTCACCCTTGCCATCTCTTGTTTGACCACTCCCAATTTGCCTCGATTCATGGATCTGACATTCCAGGTTCCTATGCAATATTGTTCTTTACAGCATCAGATCTTACTTTTCCGGGGGCCAGCCTGAGGAATCCCGCCCGAGACAAGGTCATGTGGAAGGAAGCCTGACGAAATGCAAGGACGTGATCAGGCTTCAGGTGTTCCCCCTGGATTTTCCTGAGCATCCACCCCCCAAAAAATAAGAATCTGCATGCTTTTCCACTCTTCTGATATTCTCTGGAAAAAAGTCAAATCAGGGCTTTAGTCTTCTGCATTTGAAAGGGATGTTTCAGTTAAACCCCCTCTGATAACTCTCTAGCTTGCCTAACAGGTTCCCCTGGACCTCTTTCAGCTTGTGAATTGCTTACAGCCCTCCAACCTCGAGAGGCACAAAGCTTAAAACATCTTAAAGATACAGAGCCTTTTCTAAAGAGCTAAAAATCATATTGGTGACAGGTTTTCACTGTTGACTGAATGATTGCTGCCAGGCCTCCATATTCTTTATCTTTTAGGCACCTGGGAGGATGTTAATCAATGTAAATGGGATATGGAAAAAGATATATAATAGTTTTGATGTTAGCAACACTAGACTTTTTGTTTTTTTAACACTAGACTTTTGAGTTAATTACTTTTCTTTTGTTATATATCACTGCACTCCTTTTGTGTCCTTGCTATGTAAGAATGTAACTTTATTTAGTGCTTTCTGAGAGTGGCACCGGACTTTGGGAAGATCAACACAAATAAGTCTTCTGGTTGACAAACCCTTATCAGAAAAAAGGCTGTAAAATGTTAATTGGCCCTTTTGGCCAGAAGATGATGTAAATCACTTAAGATTTTTGTATACAACTAGGTATGCAGAGAGAAAAGCCTGGTTTTGATGAGTCTGGGCTGCTAATGTTGCATAATTTTGTATTACCCATTGATCTCTATGTACAATCAAAAAGGTATAAAAGGCCTTCCTAGACAATAGAGGCCGGGCCAGTCATTGGAAGGGATGGTTTCCCCGTGTCTCCTCTTTACTCTAATTTCAGGCTGAATTCCCATCTGGGGTGTGGAGGCTCGCCATGTCTACTTACTTGTCCAGGCTTCTAAGACCCGTAAGAGAGAGAGCCCAAGGCGGGACACTCTCTGATATTCAAACGGATGCCGGTGGCCTAACGTAGATGGTGCAAGCTCCTTGTCTGGAACTTTATTGGCTTTCCACATAAACCAAGTTATTCAGCATCTTTTCTCCACTTAATTTTCCTACTACACTATTTCTTCCTAATTTAATCTTATATTAATAAATAAATAAGTTTTTCCCTCGCCAACACCGTCCCCGCTTCAAATTCCCTGGATCCACCAGGGCTAGACCCCGGCATTACTTCCATCACCAGTCACATCCACAACTGGGTATTGTTTTGCTTTGGCTCCATCCCTTCATTCTTTCTGGAGTTATTTCTCCACTGATCTCCAGTAGCATATTGGGCACCTAATGACCTGGGGAGTTCCTCTTTTGATGAACTCTCATGATGTACTCTGCATATAAGTTAAATATGTAGGGTGGCAATATACAGCCTTGACGTACTCCTTTTACTATTTGTAAACAGTCTGTTCCATGTCCAATTCTAACTGTTGCTTCCTGACGTGCATACAGGTTTCTCAAGAGGCAGGTCAGGAGAAGAGAATGGCAAACCACTTCAATATTCTTGCCTTGAGAACCCCATGAACAGTATGAAAAGGCAAAATAATAGGATACTGAAAAGGGAACTCCGTGGGATGGTACGTGCCCAATATGCTACTGGAGATCAGTGGAGAAATAACTCCAGAAAGAATGAAGGGATGGAACCAAAGAAGAAACAGTACCCAGTTGTGGATGTGACTGGTGTTGGAAGCAAGGTCCGATGCTGTAAAGATCAATATTGCATAGGAACCTGGAATGTTAGGTCCATGAATCAAGGCAAATTGGAAGTGGTTAAACAGGAAATGGCAAGAGTGAAAGTTGACATTCGAGGAATCAGTGAACTAAAATGGCCTGGAAAGGGTGAATTTAACGAAGATGACCATCATATCTACTACTACAGGCAGGATTCCCTTAGAAGAAAAGGAGTAGCCATCATGGTCAGTGAAAGAGTCAGAAATGCAGTAGTTGGATGCAGTCTCAAAAATGACAGAATGATCTCTGTTCGTCTCCAAGGCAAACCATTCAATATCACAGTTATCCAAGCCTATGCCCCAATCAGTAACGCTGAAGAAGCTGAAGTTGAACGGTTCTATGAAGAAATATAAGACCTTTTAGAACTAACACCCAAAAAAATCTCCTTTCATTATAATGGACTGGAATGCAAAAGTAGGAAGTCACGAAACATCTGGAGTAACAGGCAAATTTGGCCTTGGAGTATGAAATGAAGCAGGGCAAAGGCTAATAGAGTTTTGCCAAGAGAACACACTGGTCATAGCAAACACCCTCTTCCAACAACACAAGAGAAGACTCTACACATGGACATCACCAGATGGTCAACACCAAAATCAGATTGATTATATTCTTTGCAGCCAAAGATGGAGAAGCTCTATACAGTCAGGAAAAACAAGACCCGGAGCTGACTGTGGCTCAGGTCATGAACTCCTTATTGCCAAATTCAGACTTAAATTGAAGAAAGTGGGGAAAACCACTAGCCCATTCAGGTATGACCTAAATCAAATCCCTTATGTGTATACAGTGGAAATGAGAAATAGATTTAAGGGACTAGATTTGATAGAGTGCCTGATGAACTATGGAATGAGGTTAGTGACATTGTGCAGGAGACAGGAATCAAGATCATCCCCATGGAAAGAAATGCAAAAAAGCAAAATGGTTGTCTGGGGAGGCCTTACAAATAGCTGTGAAAAGAAGAGAAGTGAAAAACAAAGGAGATAAGGAAAGATATAAGCATCTGAATGCAGATTTCCAAAGAATAGCAAGGAGAGATAAGAAAGCCCCAGCAACCAATGCAAAGAAATTAAGGAAAACAACAGAAGGGGAAAGACTAGAGATCTCTTCAAGAAAATTAGAGATATCAAGGGAACATTTCATGCAAAGATGGGCTCAATAAAGGGCAGAAATGGTATGGACCTAACAGAAGCAGAAGTTATGAAGAAGAGGTGGCAAGAATACACAGAAGAACTATACAAAAAAAATATATATATATTTATGACCTAGATAGTCACGATGGTGTGAATACTCACCTAGAGCCAGACATCCTGGAATGTGAAGCCAAGTGGGCCATAGAAAGCATCACTACGAACAAAGCTAGTGGAGGTGATGGAATTCCAGTTGAGCTGTTTCAAGTCCTGAAAGACGATGCTGTGAAAGTGCTGCACTCAAGATGCCAGCAAATTTGGAAAACTCAGCAGTGGCCACAGGACTGGAAAAGGTCAGTTTTCATTCCAATCCCAAAGAAAGGCAATGCCAAAAAATGCTCAAACTACCGCACAATTGCACTCATCTCACATGCTAGTAAAGTAATGTTCAAAATTCTCCAAGCCAGACTTCAGCAATATGTGAACTGTGAACTTCCAGATGTTCAAGCTGGTTTTAGAAAAGGCAGAGGAACCAGAGATCAAATTGCCAACATCCGCTGGATCATGGAAAAAGCAAGAGAGTTCCAGCAAAACATCTATTTCTGCTTTCTTGACTATGCCAAAGCCTTTTACTGTGTGGATCACAATAAACTGTGGAAAACTCTTCTCATTATAGTTATCTCAAATATCTCAACAAAATAGACAGAGATTGTACATATGGGAGGACATATTTCAGTTTATAATTTATAAAAACCAAAACAAGCAAAGACAGTGTATTTGAAGCAGTGGTTTTCATAGAGCTAGATGCTAGACAATGAAGTAGAGTATCCCTTAGAACTGGGGAACAAGTTCAGCCCTATGAACAACCAACTCCCTTCATTGGAGATGTAGAAATGGCAACAAAGGCAAGTTCAGCAAACTCCTGATTGTGGAGGTAGAACTGGGAGTCTGAGGAGACCAAGGTGTTTAATATTTTCTGGACGGAGTACTGGAGAAGAGAGAACGCCATATATCTGCACAAAAGTGTTTGTCAAATATGCACATAATTACTGATCAACACATGCATATGGTACAGGCCTAAGAACTATTTGAAAAGAGATGAATAGTGCCTGAATGACACACAGATCAAAGAAAAATACTTGGTTCCACTAGCCTGAGTGAAAAGTGAACATACTGTATGATTCTATTTATATTAAATACAAGAGATTCCAAACTATAGTGAAAAAATGCAGATTAGTAGTTACCTGAAGATAGGGCTGGTGTAGGGATAATAATAAAGGAGGGAATACAGTAGGACGCAAGGAAACTGTTGTGGGTAGTGTTCAATATCTTTTTGGTGGTGATGCTTCACAGGTATGCTCTTGTATAAAAAACAGCCTTTAAATTGTGTCGTTAATTTTATGTCACTTATGCTTCAATAAAGGAGTTAATGAAATTAATGATAATGAAAAGAAAGTACATATTCATCATGAAATTTTTAAAAAAATAAAAGTAGATCAGATCTTTCTTGTTATTATAAAGACTAAGAGTTCAAGGCTGAATATGCTATGATTCTTTATTGTGTATTTTCAGATTGGTTTATTTTCCTGCTTTTTAAAAATGTTTCTATGTATACATTCTGTATCATGATATTCATATTGTATGTGAAAGGTTGAAACCCAAACTTCTTCATGAGGCAGTGGTGCTACAGTAGAGAATACAATATTTCTTAAGTATAAAATAGACATTTTTCTCAATAAAAGCTAAAAAAAAAGGTTGGGAATAATACCACTAGCATTAATGTTGAATCTAAAATGTTCAATAATATATTATATTATCTTCCTGGAGTTGTATTACCATCTCACCACTTAGTACACATTTTAAAATTTATTTTAAATGTTCCATCAGCAAGTCAGTAATACTCATGCATGTGGAAAACAAAATTAAGAATTATAATACAATGAACATCAATACCATATTACCATTTCTGGGAAAATGGCTCTGCTCATGAAAAAAAGCTTTCCAGAGGTTGGTTTGCAATACTTTTAACAGGAAAGTATTTTGCCCATCATTTTATGGTCAGGAATGACATGGCAAAGGAAGTCATCATCCTACGTCCCAACAATTAACTGAAAAAAATTGTTATTAAAAATCAAGCATGGAATGATAATTATTCCAAATATTTCTCAAAAAATTCTATTCCCTCTTGCTAAAACCATCACACACACACACGCACACACACATACACACTGATTTCTTTCACTAACAAGGGAGTGCTTTACAGATGTTCTGGGACAAATAAATGCTTAATTTATCCTTTTTTATTACAAATTTTCAGCACAATAGATTATTTTAATACCCACCTCTCTAGTGATAGCATTCAAGTGATTCATGGGCTGCAGCATGACAGGAAGGCCTGGTGGACTGCAGTCTATGGGGTCATAAAGAGTGTGACACGACTGAGTGACTAAACAACAACATCCTATCTTTTAGAGGATTTTTTACTTATTCAAAATATTACAATTACTGACAATCTTTTTTCATTTTGATTTAGGTGATCACAAACTTTAGCTAGTATTATCTGAATCTTAGCTAGCTCATTGATACTTCCCAAAGTTTTTTTGATACTTCCCAAAGTTTTTGGTTTTTCTTTTTTCTTTTGGTCCTAATAAAATATGCCTGCTAGTTATATAGAATAAGTCATTTCTCCAAAGAATTTTCTAATTTCCTTTAGTGAAATTGAAATTTTTATTAGGTGCTACTACCAAAGTGTCATTTACACTTGTCAATTTCAGTATAGATATACAAAGATACAGGAAGAGATATATTATATATCTATATATATTATGTATGATAGATGTTGGTGTGACTATGACTATGGATATATACAAATGTACACATATACACATGAGCATTTAATAAATGTAAGATAGTAACATAATGTTGATTTATATTATAATATTAAAATATCTTGTTTTTTTTTTCAGTCACTAAGTCATATCCTACTCTTTGTGATCCCAGGGACTGTAGCATACCAGACTCCTCTGTCCTCCACTATCTTCTAGAGTTTGCTCAAAGTCATGTACAATTGAAATATATGTATTTTTATAAATGTCCAGTATGAACTATGCCTGTTTTCATATGTTCAAGGGCTATTTGCAAAAGACTATGTTAAAACGTAAAGATGTAAAGAAAGATATGGAAAATATTTTCTGTAAATTATTGAAAAGTGATAGTAATGGTCAAACAATTGAACAGTAATATTTTTCTCATAATTATAGAATTTTTTTTCAGGCATTCATTGTAAGAGCTCTTGAAACAGATTGCTGGAAGATATTTTAGAAATTATCTCATTTAAGAATCTCAATATTTCTCCATCTATTAGTGTCCTCTTTGATTTCTTTCATCAGTGTTTTATAGTTTTCTATATATAGGTCTTAGTTTCTTTAGGTAGACATATTCCTAAGTATTTTATTCTTTTCATTGCAATGGTGAATGGAATTGTTTCCTTAATTTCTTTTTCTACTTTCTCACTATTAGTGTATAGGAATGCAAGAGATTTCTGTGTGTTGATTTTATATTCTGCAACTTTGCTATATTTGTTGATTAGCTCTAGTAATTTTCTGGTGGAGTCTTTAGGGTTTTCTATGTAGAGGATCATGTCATCTGCAAACAGTGAGAGTTTTACTTCTTCTTTTCCAATTTGGATTGCTTTTATTTCTTTTTCTGCTCTGATTTCTGTGGCCAAAACTTCCAGAACTATGTTGAATAGTAGCGGTGAAAGTGGACACCCTTGTCTTGTTCCTGACTTTAGGGGAAATGCTTTCAATTTTTCACCATTGAGGATACTGTTTGCTGTCGGTTTGTCATATATAGCTTTTATTATGTTGAGGTATGTTCCTTCTATTCCTGCTTTCTGGAGAGTTTTTATCATAAATGGATGTTGAATTTTGTCAAAGGCCTTCTCTGCATCTATTGAGATAATCATATGGCTTTTATTTTTCAATTTGTTAATGTGATGAATTACATTGATTTGCAGATATTGAAGAATCCTTGCATCCCTGGGATAAAGCCCACTTGGTCATGGTGTATGATCTTTTTAATGTGTTGTTGGATTCTGATTGCTAGAATTTTATTGAAGGTTTTTGCATCTATGTTCATCGGTAATATTGGCCTGTAGTTTTCTTTTTTTGTAGTATCTTTGTCAGGTTTTGTTATTAGGGTGATGGTGGCCTCATAGAATGAGTTTGGAAGTTTACCTTCCTCTGCAATTTTCTGGAAGAGTTTGAGTAGGATAGGTGTTAGCTCTACTCGAAATTTTTGGTAGAATTCAGCTGTGAAGCCGTCTGGACCTGGACTTTTGTTTGCTGGAAGATTTCTGATTACAGTTTCAATTTCCGTGCTTGTGATGGGTTTGTTAAGATTTTCTATTTCTTTCTGGTTTAGTTTTGGAATATTGTACTTTTCTAAGAATTTGTCCATTTCTTCCACGTTGTCCATTTTATTGGCATATAATTGCTGATAGTAGTCTCTTATGATCCTTTGTATTTCTGTGTTGTCTGTTGTGATCTCTCCATTTTCATTTCTAATTTTACTGATTTGATTTTTCTCTCTTTGCTTCTTGATGAGTCTGGCTAATGGTTTGTCAATTTTATTTATCCTTTCAAAGAACCAGCTTTTGGCTTTGTTGATTTTTGCTATGGTCTCTTTTGTTTCTTTTGCATTTATTTCTGCCCTAATTTTTAAGATTTCTTTCCTTCTACTAACTCTGGGGTTCTCCAATTCTTCCTTTTCTAGTTGCTTTAGGTGTAGAGTTAGGTTGATTTGGAAGAATCAATATAGTGAAAATGAGTATACTACCCAAAGCAATTTACAAATTCAATGCAATCCCTATCAAGCTACCAGCGATATTTTTCACAGAACTAGAACAAATAATTTCAAGATTTGTATGGAAATACAAAAAACCTCGAATAGCCAAAGCAATCTTGTGAAAAGAATGGAACTGGAGGAATCAACTTGCCTGACTTCAGGCTCTTCTACAAAGCCACAGGCATCAAGAGAGTATGGTACTGGCACAAAGACAGAAATATAGATCAATGGAACAAAATAGAAAGCCCAGAGATAAATCCACACACATATGGACACCTTATCTTTGACAAAGGAGGCAAGAATACACAATGGAGTAAAGACAATCTCTTTAACAAGTGGTGCTGGGAAAACTGGTCAACCACTTGTAAAAGAATGAAACTAGATCACTTTCTAACACTGCACATGAAAATAAACTCAAAATGGATTAAAGATCTAAATGTAAGACCAGAAACTATACAACTCCTAGAGGAGAACATAGGCAAAACACTCTCCTACATAAATCACAGCAGGATCCTCTATGATCCACCTCCCAGAATTCTGGAAATAAAAGCAAAAATAAACAAATGGGATCTAATTAAAATTAAAAGCTTCTGCACAACAAAGGAAAATATAAGCAAGGTGAAAAGACAGCCTTCTGAATGGGAGAAAATAATAGCAAATGAAACAACTGACAAACAACTAATCTCAAAAATATACAAGAAACTTATGCAACTCAATTCCAGAAAAATAAACGACCCAATCAAAAAATGGGCCAAAGAACTAAATAGACATTTCTCCAAAGAAGACATACGGATGGCTAACAAACACCTGAAAAGATGCTCAACATCACTCATTATTAGAGAAATGCAAATCAAAACCACAATGAGGTACCACTTCACACCAGTCAGAATGTCTTCGATCCAAAAATCTGCAAGCAATAAATGCTGGAGAGGGTGTGGAGAAAAGGGAACCCTCCTACACTGTTGGTGGGAATGCAAACTAGTACAGCCACTATGGAAAACAGTGTGGAGATTCCTTAAAAAAATTGCAAATACAACTGCCATATGACCCAGCAATCCCACTGCTGGGCATACACACCAAGGAAACCAGAATTGAAAGAGACACATGTACCCCAATGTTCATCGCAGCACTGTTTATAATAGCCAGGACATGGAAACAACCTAGATGTCCATCAGCAGATGAATGGATAAGAAAGCAGTGGTACATATACACAATGGAGTATTACTCAGCCATTAAAAAGAATACATTTGAATCAGTTCTGATGAGATGGATGAAACTGGAGTCGATTATACAGAGTGAAGTAAGCCAGAAAGAAAAACAACCAATACAGTATACTAACACATATATATGGAATTTAGAAAGATGGCAATGATGACTCTGTATGCAAGACAGCAAAAAAGACACAGATGTGTTTAGCGGACTTTTGGACTCAGAAGGAGAGGGAGAGGGAGAGGGTGGGATGATTTGGGAGAATGGCATTGAAACATGTCTACTATCATGTAAGAATCAAATCACCAGTCTATGTCTGATACAGGATACAGCATGCTTGGGGCTGGTGCACGGGGATGACCCAGAGGGATGTTGTGGGGAGGGAGGTGGGAGGGGGGTTCATGTTTGGGATCGCATGTACACCCGTGGTGGATTCATGTCAATGTATGGAAAAACCAATACAGTATTATAAAGTAAAATAAAGTAAAAATAAAAAGTTAAAAAAAGAATCTCAATACTGGTTGCTTGTAAGAGTCAGTATGAAAATTTTAAGAAATAAAAATGTCAAGGATTTATCACAGAAAATGTTTATGTTTTATGGTAGGATAATTGTATGCATTAGTTGTTTTTAAAAAATACCCAGGTGATTATAACGTATAGGAAGGCTTGAGAACCATTCATCTAATGCCCAGTTACAACTAAATCATCTTGGTCAAGATCAGTTTTTTTTTTTTTTTAATTGAGATGCCATGTACATCTAATAGAATACAGTTTTGTAAGTGTAGAGCTTAATTACTTTTGAAAAATGTATATATCCATGTAGCCATATAACTCCAATCAAAATATAGAGTGCTTTCATCTCTCCACAAATGCCATCTACACTTCCCAGTCTCTCTACTTCTATGTAATAACCACACCAAACAGTTATATCAGCTCAGTTCAGTCAATCAGTCATGTCTGACTCTTTGTGACCCCATGAACTGCAGCACGCCAGGCCTCCCTGTCCACCACCAACTCCCGGAGTCTACCCAAACCCATGTCCATGGAGTCGTTGATGCCATCCAACCGTCTCATCCTCTGTCGTCCCTTTCTCCCCCTGCCCTCAATCTTCCCCAGCATCAGGGTCTTTGCCAATGAGTCAGCTCTTCACATCAGATGGCCAAAGTATTGGAGTTTCAGCTTCAACATCAGTTCTCCCAATGAACACCAGGACTGATCTCCTTTAGGATGGACTGGTTGGATCTCCTTGCAGTCCAAGGGACTCTCAAGAGTCTTCTCCAACACCACAGTTCAAAAGCATCAATTCTTCGGCATTCAGCTTTCTTTATAGTCCAACTCTCATATCCATACATGACCACTGGAAAAGCCATAGCTTTGACTAAACAGACCTTTGTTGACAAAGTAAAATCTCTGCTCTTTGATATACTGTCTAGGTTGGTCATAACTTTCCTTCCAAGAAGTAAGCGTATTTTAATTTCATGGCTGCAATCATCATAAATGGAGTCAAATAAAATGTACTCATTTTCTTTTTTTCATGTAATACAATGATTCTGGAATTTACCCAGGTTGTTTTTGGTAGTCTCTTCCTTTTTATTGTGGGCTTCCCTGGTGTCTCAGAGGGAAAAACCTCTGCCTACAATGCAGGAGACCTGGGGATACTTTATTACAAAAATAAATTCTGAATTGTTTATTCTTTGTCTTGTTGACTTCTTTCTGACTTACATCACTAAGTATGGCAATCTATAGGTCCACCCATGTTACTGCAAGCGACATTACTTCACTCTTTTTTATGACTGAGTAATATTCCATTGTACATATGTGCCATATCTTCTTTATCCATTCATCTGATGATGGAAATTTACATTGCTTCAGTGTCTTGGCTATTGTAAATAGTGCTGCAATGAACACTGGGGTGCATGCATCTTTTTGTATGTCTAAAGAAACTCATAATTTCATCATTTTAAGTTGGATTCTTTAAACTTATTGTACTGTCATTTGCTTTAATTTCTGTATATGTAATTGGATTTTTGTTTAAATTTAGAAAAATTTTGCCTGGTATTTTTTTTAATGTTTTTGGGCCCTCCTATTATTTTCTTTTTCTAGAACTTTAATACTTATATGTTAGCATACTTGAGCTATTGCATGGGTTTTTAAGACATTTTACTTTTTTCAAAACTTTTTTCCTCTCTCTGTGCTTTTCAGTTTGGACCAATTCTGTTGACTTATCTTTATTCTATTGACCCTTTTTTCTACTGTGTCCACTCTATTGTTAATCCACTTTACTGAAGTGTGATTTGGCTGTGTGTATATGTGTGTGTGTGTGTGTTTTGTTGTATTTCTTACTTCTAATATTTATATTGTACACTTCCAAAAAGTTTCCATACTATTTATGTGTATATTCTATCTGATGTTTCATTTCAATTTTTTCTTGTAGATTTTCTACCATATTCATCATGGTGGTTTTCAATGTATTTTCTTCTAATTATAGTACCTATTCACTTTAGTTCTGTTTATATTGACTATATATCCCTTGATGTTGATCATATTTTCCTGTAATTTCATATGTCTGCTAGCTTTTATCACAAACTGGAAATTGTCAGTCATACATTGTAGAGAAAGTCTGAAGTCTTTATATTCAGCAAAGTGTTGAATTTTATTCTTGGAAGAAGAAAAACTGCTACAATATCATCTTGATGTTATGGATGATGGTTTTTAGTATTTCCCATAAGCGTTGTCCTTACTTATGAGTTGCAATTCTAGTTTCTAATATGCAGACTTTCTCAAGTTCTGTTCTTATTGTTGGAGAGTCAGACAATGTTGGAAAAATTTATGGAGGCATTCCATGTATTCTTTACCTAGTTTCCTCCAGTGAAAGTATCTTGTGTATTTATAGTAAAATATGAAAACCAAGAAATTGATACTAGTATTATTGACAGTTTTTTTCAGGTTCACTAGTTTTTCATGTATTATGGATGTGTGTGTGTGTGCTTAGATCAATGCAGTTTTATTATGTCTATTTTTTTCCTACCACATTAGAAATGTTACTTCATTGTTCTCTGCTTTCTATATTTTATGATAAAAAGTCAACCATTGATGTTAATGTTGATAAATCCCATAATTGTGAAAAATTATAGTACTTTGCAATTGTTTGAGCATTACTATCTTTTTTCAAAAATTTACAGAAAATATTTTGATATTTTCTATACATCTTTATGTTTTAATGTAGTCTAAATTTTTCAAATAGTCCTTGAACATATGAAAATATACTTATCCTCACTATATATAAAGAGCAAACTGAGCTGAAATATCAATTCTCATCTATTGAATTAGGGAAAGATCTAAAAGTTTGAATATGTAAACTGTTAGAAAGGCAAGATTAAAACCAGACTTATATATTGATTGCTTAGTGTTCAAAATGGAATAATGCTAAGTTTTAATCACAAGTTTGAGATGTTACTGAGTCCTTCTAACTTGGCAGAAATACAACCTCTAACACTGTGTTCCTAGTGGTAGAGATGATGAAAACTCTGCAGTACTTCCCTGGGCTGCTTGGAGTCATTCTTGCAGAAATGCTGGCTGGTGTCAACCAAGGATATATGATATGTTTCTATTCATGTCCTAGGACTCCCACCCTTGTAGCTTATAGTTTTCGGTTGTTCTTGCAGGCTCAAACTGTGGTCTCTGACTCCTCTGTCTTATGTGACAGCTACTTCTACTTGAGCTTCATCTCTTGAACACCCTGGAAGTGTCTTCAGAAAAGAAGGTGAATGAATGCAGATCTCACTTCATCATCTTCACCTTCTATGAAGATCATATTCCCTTTAAGACTGCTTCTTTTGGTCCTCCTATAATGCTTTCTAAATTTTTATGTGTTTGCATCTTTTATTTTGGGGGGTTTTATTTTTTTGTTGTTGTTGTTGTTTGTGGTGGTGGTGGTGGCATTTCTGAGTTGATAATTGTTATCAGCAGAGAAATAGATTGCTCTAACAATCTATTCCACTTGTTAACTGAAACACATGTACACACACAGCCTAAAAGTTGAGAATTAAGTTTTGTTCAGCTATTCTGTGTATGGGAAGATGTAAGAGTCTGGGCGTATTGAAATCAGTCTTCTGCTCTACAGATTAACTATCTAGGGCCAGGGTCTTGTTCTTCTTCATCCTGAATCCCCTCAGGGTGCACAGTTGGGGGTGACTGTTTTGGCTGATGACTTGATGGCTTCAACATCTTTTGCTTACCAGTATGGTATGGTAGATGACATTTTTTGTCCCTATGCTGTAACCTTAAGCCAGGACCCACCTCATTTTTATTCACTGTAGTACTGCTCACTTTTAGGCATAAAACATTTTAAACTCTCGAACATATTATCTGCCTCAGGAAAATTTAAAGTTTACAATAGCAAGAGAAACAGAAGAGACCCCCCTACCTCCTCCCCTCAAAAAAACAAAAACAAACAACCAAAAACTACGTATTTCCAGAAAAACTATGTATGTTCTGGCTGTGTTTCTTTGAAAACTAAGATCATTTTACTGTAGACAGGCAATAAGAGGAACAAAACAGTCTTAGTTATTCTGTCACCAGAGAAGATACACAATTTTGTGGATCCTGACATACTGGGAACTCTACAGAGCACTCTTGACAATATCTGAGAAAATGATAAAACTTCAGTGAGAAATTGTTCCCTGGTGGGGATGTCAGTATAGCCACAATAGAATAGAGATTAGGGACTATCACCCCCCTTCCACCCTAGGCTGTCTGTAAAGCCTACTTCATTCAAATGTGATCATACAACAATACAGACAGGGAAGCAAACTTGGTAATTGAGGTTAAATTCCCACCAGCTCAGGAAAATGGAAACTTCAGTAACTTTAAGTTATTCAAGCTAAATATATAAAGTAGTAGTTATACAAACATCAGTGAACAGATTGACATTAGTAATTGATAAAATTTCAGGAATGGATGACAAGGTAAGCTTTATAAATGCCTCAGCTTAAATAAATGAGATTAGATGGATGAGAGGAAAGTTGGTATTAGTTTTGGATGTATGTATATAGGTATCCAAGACTGTTTTGCATGGATGAAACACATAAATACTAGAGGCAAGAAGAAGATCAGAAACTGTATATGTATCTTTCTTGTAAAATTAATAAATGAAAGCCTTAGCCAGCTATATATTTGTGTATTACCAGGGGTAATTAGGAAATAGTAGATAGGAAAGTACATTTTAGGAGAGTGGAGGGGAGAAGATTAAGACACATGTTTATCCTTGGGCTTCCCTGGTGGCTCAGACAGTAAAGCGTCTGCCTGTAATGCGGGAGACCTGGGTTTGATTCCTGAGTCGGGAAGACCCCCTGGAGAAGGAAATGGCAATCCACTCCAGCACTCTTGCCTGGAAAATCCCATGGATGGAGGAGCCTCATAGGCTACAGTCCATGGGGTCGCAAAGAGTCGGACACGACTGAGCGACTTCACTTCACTTTTAACTCTAAAATCTTTCATACAGTCAACAGAAAGTGTGTATTCAAACTCTGTAGTATACAAGTGCGTAGTTTAAAGAACTTATTTCAAGAACACAAAATGTTCTACAAGTCAATTCCAAAGCATTAAGAATAAACCAGGATAAAAGAGAAAAACTAAAGGCAAGTTTTGGCAGCTCAGCTTCACTTAAGGGGTAATTGAACATTAAAAAAATAAAATCAATCCCAAACCGCCACTTATGAGAGCTCTTAGAATTTGTAGCTTTACCCTGTTTGCAGGATTGAGATATAGTAAATGAATTTCCTACTTCAGGAAAAATGCTGCAAGATTCTGCAGTTATAAATAAGGTCAATACTTGACATATGATATCATAGAATAGTCTGGCCCAAACTACTTTTAAGGCAGCACATATGAACTGCTTTAATGACCTTCGAAACTCTAATGGCAATTTAATGTCAAATTAAACATCTCATGGAAAGAGTTTGACCACTGAATTTTTTTTTCTAAGTTGTTTTCTTTCATGTTGAAATGTGGTTTGATGCAAAAAGTAAAGAAAGTACAATAAAAATTGTTCTATGTCTTTGTGTTCCACAACAATTTAGTAAAGAGTACAGCTAGGTGGCCTATTGAGGACACTGATGTTTTTCAGTGCATTTCCTCATATTTTTATGGAGTGATTAAATTTAATAATTAACTTATTTAATATCATTTTATTACCCTGTAGAAATTAGTTAAGTCCAGAAATATGGAGGCTTTGCTTACAATTTTGGCTAGCCACAAATTAATCATGTTACCCTAAACAAATCTCTCACCTATTTTTGTATTCAATATTTAATAAATGTTTACTAAATGCTAGCCACTCATACTAATTAATGACAGATTTTAATCATTTCTTGTACTTAAAGCGTCAAATATTATTAGTGAAACAAAGCATTAATAGAGGACAGTGATAAATTTTTCAGAATAAAGACAGGAGATAATTGAAAAAAGTACAGTATTTGGGATGAGAACTATAAGTGAAGAGTTAAACTGCAATAAGAATAGAGATAAGGAAAAAGGTAATCTTTAAATAAGAAGAGAAAAATGTGACTTCTAGCTAGCTTTTGCATAAATAATGCACTGGAACCTATGGAGAAGTTAAAGAGCAAGGCTATCTCTCAGGCCTCATATATTAAAATGTGTTCATACTTAATGCTATTTAGTAAGAAGATGACTCTTGAAAAGTAAGTTGAATCTGTGAAAGGCCTTGGATGTGTAAAGGGCTAGGTGTTACACTACTCTCATGGCTCAGCTGGGATATTTCTCACTGGATTTTTTAAATCCCTCCATTGTGAAGTATATAATTCTTCACACTAAATTCATTTCATAAAATGTGAAAATGTTCTGTATATCTTTGGAGGGAAAGAAGTGATTATACTTGTGCTGAAGGTTGTCACCATGAAATAGAACTGAGTCATTGGTGCAAGTATGTTTCTAAATAGAGTGACCCATATATAAGAGTCACTTCCCACAATGATCAATGTGTTTCGATTGCTAGTTTATAACTGGCAATGTTGATTCAAAATCCACACAACTCCACAATAATGAGGAAGGGTGGAATTAGATGTGGTAGAATCTGGGAGCTTTGCAGCATCATGCTGTACCATCTACTTGATTTCTTTGACTCTTCCACTTTCTGTGATCTATTTTATCTATTCTATGGGGTGAAACACAAACCTTAACTTTCAGATTCTCATTTGATATTGAATCTTTGGGTCTTGTATCTTAAGGTTTTTGTGCTTAGTAGTCCAGTATTTGTATACCTTTTTTTTTTTTTTTCCTATTTTGGCTGATTCAGGACTATCTTAACTGCTACATCTGCTTTGTCTATATCAAGATGTCATTCTCCAAACATGTGAAAGGCCATTGGAGCATATAATCCAATCTAGATTATAAAACATTATTTTAAGGTCTACATGTGATGGTTCAGTATAGGTACATATTGTGAAATGAATACCACAATTAACACATTGATCCTCTCACGTCTTACCTTTGTGTGTATGTCTGTGTGTACACGAGCATGTGGAGTGAGAACACTTAAGATTTACTCTCTTAATAAATTTTAGCTATATAATGCAGTATTAATAACCCTAGTCATTAAACTTTACATTAGATCCCCAGAACTTATTCATCTTATGACTGAACATTTGTATGCTTTTGACTGCAAATTTTTTCATATTCAATTTGTCTCTCATAAATAAAATTCAAAAATTAAAAATAAATGATATAGTAAAAACATAAAAAATAGAAATGCTATTATGTTTAAAGGACTATGATTTAATATATATATATATATATATATATATATATATATATATATATATATATATATATATCAGCTCCTTTGATATTGATAAAAATAAGGAGTTTCTACCCAGGGTGTATCCAGTGTAATCATGTCCAGTATATTACTGTTTACAAAGGGGGGAATTTTTCAGTGTAATACACTACCACAGATTATTTTCATATAAAGTAGATTTCCCTCCACAGATTAGATCTCTCTTTCATATACATTCCCTTAATACCCCCAAGTGCTTTGAGCATAATAGACAACTTACAACGTGTAGACACACAAAGCTGCAGGGCTAAGGAAACATGTAGAGCTGCACACAAGCAAGAAGTCAATATCTTTCAGAAAATATTGTGAAATAAGTAGATAAACCCTGGAAGTATGGTAAAAGTAGCCTATGATTAGCAAGGAAAAGTAAATAGTATGGTTAATTCTTCTTTTCTCCTTTACCATAGAAAGCAAAGAGAGAAATATTATACATTGAAGCCAAGAGAGATTAAATGCTTTACTCAAAATCACTTAGCTATAGTTTGATTGAGCAAATATATGAAACCAGGTCTCCTTACTAACCGCCACTCAAAAATTCATTTCCAAGACAGACAATTTAGCAGAAAATGGTGAGGGTACAGGATCAACAAATATAATGAAGAGAAATACAAAGCAGTCTAAAAGAGAGACTCATCTTACCCACATGGTGTAAGAGTACTTTCCATTTGAGCAACCAGGGAAGCCCCATTCCAGTTTCTAGTAAGGAGAAAAAAGTTAGGAAATAATGTAATCTGCTACAAAGTTCATTGTATATGTGTGAAACTAAGATGTTTCATTGTTTTATTTGTTTATGATTAATTAGTATAACTCCTGTTCTTTCTTAAAGGTTTAATCTCCATTTTTTATTTTTCTTTAAGAAATTTCTGGGATGAATAAACAGCTACACAAGATGGAATGATCGAGTCCTCCTGACAGTGAAAACTATTTAACTGCTCATGGTGGGAAATATTAGGTAAGTATCTTTTCTTCAAAATGATGCTTTAATAAGATTTTTTGTATGTTCTGTTAGTGTCTGCTAATTACATAGTCAAAAACTATTAAATGTTTTTCTTTCCCAGAAGTTCCTTGGTAAATACATATTAGAAAGTAGAAAATATTCTCCCATAATAGTGCTTTATTAAGAAAATTCATGTTCTGTATATCCCAAATCATTACTTAATCTAAAACAAAGTAACAAAACAATAAAAATAACTTTCATGCAATATTACTAATTAGGCAAAACAGAAAACAATAAAATGTAGTAAGAAATCATTTTGAATTTATCTTGATGTTCATATGCAATGATTAGCAGATGCTAATGAGAAGAGAATAAGGAGACAGAAGAAAGCGTTTTTATATTGACTGAAGGAGGTTGGAGGGCTTTTTAAAGGCTATGATGTAGTATTGCTGCTGTTGTAAATTATTTCCTTTTCTTGATACAGGTTTTAAAACCCTGAAAATGTTACCTGCTTCTTGTGTTGTAGACCTCCATATACCACATCTCCAGGGGATTCATGGGAATTATTGATTGCTCTGGCATGACTGAGGGTATCAAGTGATTAATTTTATTGTACTCAAAATAGAAATAATATTTAAGAACTGAAACAGAGAATAAAAGCTAGTTGAGTGAATATTCTTATAGTTTGTAATGAGTAGAGGTAGTATTTCTATGCTAATAATTTTCATGCCATTTGCTCCTAAATATTTACCAATTTGAGTAACAAGTCATTTGTGGAAAGGGAAAGCAACTGCCAGGGAGGAGAACCCTCATGGTTCTTTTGGCTGTTCTAATAATCAGATTGACACAAGACAGACTACATTTAGAAAGAAATCTAATTTAATTATGTATGTACAGTAGCCTCACGGCTTCCCTTCCCTGCTGGCTCAGTTGGTAAAGAATCTGCCTACAATGCCAGAGATGTAGATGTGGATTCTATGCCTGGCTTGGGAAAATACCCTGGAGAAGAAAATGGCAACCCACTCTAGTATTCTTGTCTGGAGAATTCCATGGAAAGAGGAGCCTTGGAGGCTACTGTCCATGGGGTTGGAAGAGTGGATCTTGACTTAACGACTAAACCACCACCACTACAAGAGTCTGATAAGAATATGAGACCCAAATAAGTGATCAAAGTGGGATGCTTTTATAATTTTTCAGAGAAAGAAGCAATTATTTGTGAAGATGTAATAAAATAGGAAGGTTGTTGAAGTAGCAAATTAACAAAGAAGTAACAAATTTTGTTCATGCAGGCTTCTTGGCCTTGAATTTCTTCTACTCTCTTGATTTTGCTTTCAGAAAATAGGGTAGGTTAGGAGGGTTAAGGTGTCCTTCTTGTATTGGCTGTTTTTTAAGTCACTTTAATTCAAAATAATCAATATACCAAAGTGTCATATTTTGAGGTGACCTGCCATGAACCCCATCACAATACAACAGTAATATTTGAATGCTGACATTTAACAAAGTAGAAATGAAAATGATAAAGGGAAGTAAATTGTCTCATCTCTCAGGTTGTAAGATAAATATATATCAATGAATAGATCTAAATATCACCAGAACATTTGCAACTTAGACTCTTACATGTTTTTTCATTAAAAAAAATGTCTTTTTTAATTTCTGTTAAAATCCCAAAGGAGTGTTCTACTGAGGTTTGGGGTCAGTACACCTTTCCATGAATCTTATGGGATTGTGAAGATACTGAGTTTTATTTTGACACGAGAAAAATGCCAACAAAGAGAAGACTCGTCCTTTTCCAAATAGCATAGTGTCAGATCTTGGGGAACAGAACTCCAGCAAAAGTGAAGGAAATCTAAATCCCCAAGGTCATAGTCAGAGCCTTTGGAAGGGGACCACTGGGAAATACAGACTGAGGGTCAGAAGGAATGCAAGAGTGGAGGGCTGGAGAAAAGATGCTTTAAATTTAAAGTCAGGTGTGTCAAAACCTGTGTTTACCCCATAACTGCATGTGTAAAAAACTTACTTTGGGCTTCCCAGATGGCCAATATACGTATCACTATATATTCCAATATAATTTTAAGGATGAATGAGGACAATATATGTATAAAAATAAATATGTTTATCTATTATACATATATATCTACCTAAAAGGTAGATATAACATTTATTAACATGATGGCTCTAACACATGAAAGATTATTTAGAGAAAAACAGTTTTAATCCTTCTCCTAATTGACTTATTTCAGAAAGCTTCATGTAATGTATTTAAATGCCCCAATATTATTTTTATAAATATTCCACTAGTAAAAATTCCACTGTCAGAAAGAAGTACCAGCATTTTAGATATATCTGTTTTATTTTTACTCACTGTTGACTTTAAAAATATAGATGACAGCATTTATAAACCAAACAAGATTCCACTTTAAAAAAAAAAAAAAAGATTTTTATCAAACAGATGATTGTGCATCTGTCCATAGGCACAACCCATTATTCATCTGATTCCTAAGCAATATTATTGCCAATGGGTGTTTTTGGTACTCAGACTCATTTATACAGTTACCTGTTTACATGCAATTATATAAATAAATTTTAAATTAAAGTTATATTAGAATATCCATTTTGACTCTAAATCTCAATATTACTAACAACACCTGAAGGCTACCTTACCATTCAAAAAGTGAAGGACAATCTCAATACATTATCTATAAATCTACTAGGTAAGGTGATTTGGTATGAAGGTTGGCTTCAATATCTCAAAACTTTTTTATAAATCTTAATTAAAATCAATGAAAATAATGACATGATAGCGTTATCTTCATGAAATAAAGTTTTGTACATTATGTATAAAATGAAACACAATTTTAGTTAAGTATGTTTTAAGAGAAACTCATTATGACGTGTGTTTATACATAACTGAAGAAACACTACCTCTATTTCTGACCTGAGAAATCTTACCACAGTCTCCTTAAAATCACAGCTTCCTTCAGGAAAACAAAGAGACATGCCTATCTGTTTATAAAGCATTATTTCTACAAGTAGAGAATGAAAATATATTCTGAAAGAAGGTTTTTATTCATCACAATCTACATCTTTTCAACAATTTCAATCTCAGAGGTAAAAATTGCTTAAAATTCTTTTTTTTTCCTCACCCAGTTTCTCTAGAGGCTTCCTTTTGAAGGTTAGGTGAATACCAAAATGTTACCCTTTGTTTTTCTTTTGATATCTGTGTGTACCATGAGATTCCACATATCCTGCTTTGAAGCTGTGCTTTCTGTTGTTTCTGTGCTGCTTGTATCCCCTTCTAGTCTAGCTTGCTTTTGATTCTTTTCAACTCACTTTTTCTTTTAGTTCTTTAGCTGTATAATTCCTTAGAGTCTTAGGCTGAAAAGACATGACTTGACTGCTAGCGTTCAAAAGTCACAAATGAAATGAGCTTAGAAACTTGTAAGATACTCTAGTGCCAAGTGCACAAACTTTCCTAAATACTGCAGTTTAGGCAGTCAAATATATAAACCTGAGAAGACATGGTAACATAAAATTATGGAAAAAAGTGACTGGATATCAGAAAAGAGACTCAATATGTATTTAATGGCTTGCAGTCATATTATTGAATCTGTTCCTTAAGAACATGTTTGGAAGAAAATCCATTATTCCATAATAGCCTTTTAAAATCTGTATATGAGCCACATTATAACAATATCCTTGGAACATAAATAACTTGAGACAATGTTTTGTTTAATTTAATGTGAAAAGTAAGAAAAAATTAGAGTTCATCTATATACTTTGGACTCCTAAATGGGTGAGCCAATTTATAGAGTAAAACTACTACAAAATGTTTTATCATTAAAACTAGGAGTATTGAAGGAGTACCTATTAAGTGTTTAATGTGTTAGTTAACTTGAGTTAGCCCTTGTTTTCTATCATCTTAATGGGTCATAAAATACATACATAATAAATGACTATATTTATATAATATAAAGTAAATTCTAACAATATTATTAAGCACCTTAAAATACAATACCAATTATGGTAGACCAGTAAAGTCTTCTTGTGGGAATATAGCATTTGAATTCATGAAGGGATTGAAAAGAAATGAAGAAAAGCTTTGAACAAAATATAGTGATTGAAAGCACAAATATAATCCATAAAATTCTCAAAATGCTAAATGTCTATATTCTTGGAAACATCAAGAAATTAAAATACATATCGTTTTAAAATGTTTGCTTTTAGCCATCTCTGTGTGAGTCCTGCATTCTCAATTGGTAGGACCAAACATGAACCATATGCTATAACATTCCTGTTCATCCATTTGCCATCTGTAAACTCAAAGCAGTTTTTATATTTGAGTTTCCACATGCCCTTCCTGAGAGGAGATGCTTATATTTAAGGTTGTGGATTCGGCTAAAGGCTACATGGTGCAGATAGCCTCAAAAATTCATGAGATCTAGAAGTGGGTTTCCCTCGATTCAGATTCTGGTTCCATTACCCAGAAACTCTGTCACATGAGACAAATCAGTTCAGTTCAGTTCAGTTGCTCAGTCATGTCCAACTCTTTGTTACCCCATGAATCACAGCACGCCAGGCCTCCCTGTCCATCACCAACTTCCTGAGTTCACTCAGACTCATGTCCATTAAGTCAGTGATGCCATCCAGCCATCCTATCCTCTGTCGTCCCCTTCTCCTCCTCCCCCCATTCTCTCCCAGCATCAGAGTCTTTTCCAATGAGTCAACTCTTCGCATGAGGTGTCCAAAGTACTGGAGTTTCAGCTTTAGCATCATTCCTTCCAAAGAAATCACAGGGTTGGTCTCCTTCAGACTGGACTGGTTGGATCTTCTTGCAGTCCAAGGGACTTTCAAGAGTCTTCTCCAACACCACAATTCAAAAGCATCAATTCTTCGGCACTCAGCCTTCTTCACAGTCCAACTCTCACATCCATACATGACTACTGGGAAAACCATAGCCTTGACTAGACGGACCTTAGTCAGCAAAGTAATATCTCTGCTTTTGAATATGCTATCTAGGTTGGTCATAACTTTTCTTCCAAGGAGTAATGGTCTTTTAATTTCATGGCTGCAGTCACCATCTGCAGTGATTTTGGAGCCCCAAAAAATAAAGTCTAACACTGTTTCCACTGTTTCCCCATCTATTTCCCATGAAGTGATGGAACCGGATGCCATGATCTTTGTTTTCTGAATGTTGAGCTTTAAGCCAACTTTTTCACTCTCCTTTTTTTACTTTCATCAAGAGGCTTTTTAGTTCTTCACTTTCTGCCATAAGGGTGGTGTCATCTGCATATCTGAGGTTATTGATATTTCTCCTGGCAATCTTGATTCCAGCTTGTGTTTCTTCCAGTCCAGCGTTTCTCATGAGGTACTCTGCATAGAAGTTAAATAAGCAGGGTGACAATATATAGCCTTGACGTACTTTTCCTATTTGGAACCATTCTGTTGTTCCATGTCCAGTTCTAACTGTTGCTTCCTGACCTGCATACAGATTTCTCAAGAGGCAGGTCAGGTGGTCTGGTATTCCCATCTCTTTAAGAATTTTCCACAGTTTATTGTGACCCACACAGTCAAAGGCTTTGGTATAGTCAAGAAAGCAGAAATAGATGTTTTTCTGGAACTCTCTTGCTTTTTCCATGATCTAGCAGATGTTGGCAATTTGATCTCTGGTTCCTCTGTATTTTCTAAAACCAGCTTGAACATCAGGAAGTTCACGGTTCACGTATTGCTGAAGCCTATCTTGGAGAATTTTGAGCATTACTTTACGAGCATGTGAGATGAGTGCAATTGTGTGGTAGTTTGAGCATTGTTTGGCATTGCCTTTCTTTGGGATTGGAATGAAAATGGACCTTTTCCATTCCTATGGCCACTGCTGAGTTTTCCAAATTAGCTGGCACATTGAGTGCAGCACTTTCACAGCATCATCTTTCAGGATTTGAAATAGCTCAACTGGAATTCCATCACCTCCACTAGCTTTGTTCATAGTGATGCTTTCTAAGGCCCACTTGACTTCACATTCCAGGATGTCTGGCTCTAGATGAATGATCACATCATTGTGATTATCTGGGTCGTGAACATCTTTTTTGCACAGTTCTTCTGTGTATTCTTACCACCTCTTCTTAATATCTTCTGCTTCTGTTAGGTCCCTACCATTTCTGTCCTTTATTGAGCCCATCTTTGCATGAAATGTTCCCTTGATATCTATAATTTTCTTGAAGAGATCTCTAGTGTTTCTCATTCTTTTGTTTGCCTCTATTTCCTTGCATTGATCCCTGAAGAAGGCTTTCTTATCTCTTCTTGCTATTCTTTGGAACTCTGCATTCAAATGCTTATATCTTTCCTTTTCTCCTTTGCTTTTCACTTATATTCTTTCCACAGCTATTTGTAAGGCCTCCCCAGACAGCCATTTTGCTGTTTTGCATTTCTTTTCCATGGGGATGGTCTTGATCCTTGTCTCCTGTACAATGTCATGAACCTTATTCCATAGTTCATCAGGCACTCTATCTATCAGATCTAGGCCCTTAAATCTATTTCTCGGTTCCACTGTATAATCGTGAGATAAATAGTTGACCTCAATAAATGCTGTATTTCTTATATATAAAATAAAAATTTGTATATGAAAAAAACATATAATCTGTATAAACATCCAATGTGTGTGAACATATGCTGTACTTTATAGACACATACTTTTCATCTATACATTTTTCCTTTGTGCTTCTCATTGAAATAAAACAAAAGGAGTTCCAGCTGCATCTATTGACCACTTTATATCCAGTTGCAGTATTTTGTTCATTTTCTAGTTGTATCTAAACATTATAAATTGAGATGTTCTTATCCACTATTCATGACTCATTCTGAAATTTTGAATCCTGGTTCAGTTCAGTTCAGTCACTCAGTCGTGTCTGACTCTTTGCGACTTTGTGGACTGCAACAAGCCAGGCCTCCCTATCCATCCCCAACTCCCAGAGTTTACTCAAACTAATCTCGTGTGAGTCAGTGATGCCATTCAACCATCGCATCCCCTGTTGTCCCCTTTTCTTCCTGCCTTCAATCTTTCCCAGCATCAGGGTCTTTTCAGATGAGTCAGTTCTTGGCATCAGATGGCCAAAGTATTGGAATTTCAGCTTCAGCATCAGTCCTTCCAATGAATATTCAGGACTGATTCCCTTTAGGATGGATTTTTTGGATCTCCTTGCCATCCATGAGCCTCTCAAGAGTCTTCTCCAACACCACAGTTCAAAAGCATCAATTCTTCGGCTCTCAGCTTTCTTTATAGTCCAACTCTCACATCCATACATGCCTACTTGGAAAAACTATAGCTTTGACTAGTCGGAGCTTTGTTGGCAAACTAGTGTCTCTGCTTTTTAATAAGCTGTCTAGGTTGGTCATAACTTCTCTTCTGAGGAGCAAGCATCTTTTAATTTCATGGCTGCAGTCACCATCTGCAGTGATTTTGGAGCCCCCAAAATTATAGTCTGTCACTGTTTCCACTGTTTCCCCATCTATTTGCCATGAAGTGATGGGGCCAGATGCCATGATCTTAGTTTCCTAATGTTGAGCTTTAAGCCAACTTTTTCACTGTCCTGTTTCACTTTCATCAAGAGGCTCTTTAGTTCTTCTTCACTTTCTGCCATAAGAGTGGTGTTATCTGCATATTTGAAGTTATTGATATTTTTCCTGGCAATCTTGATGAATCCTGTTGAATATAAGTTAAATGGTATATGCTAATTCTAGCTCATTATATTACACATCACAGAATTGTATTATAGTTACATTTTTTAAAATCTATCAGGAAGACTCTATAGCACAACTGTTTTGGCTTTTAATGATATAACTTATACTTTTTTTTGCAATAAAGATGTTTAAACCTGCCTGAATGCTTAGTGGATATTAGAGACATCCAGAGAGTAAAATGCTATAATTTTTTTTTTAATTTACTGACAAATATCAGCATGCTCCAAGGTAGTCTTTCTTTAGAGAATGTTCATTTGAGAAAACTGTATCCCGTCATTATTTAATCTACCCTTAAAAAACCTAAAACATTTTAAGTTTCTTACTCAAAGCTGCTATAGTACGAATCCAATTCAGTAGTGATGGAATAGGAGATCTGATTACCCCTCCTACCGACAACCAATGTAATCTCTGGAAAATTATACAACAATAACTGCTTGAAGGTTAAAGACTAATTTAAAGAGTGACACAGAAAGGCAGAATTTGAAGAAAAGTGGTCACTGGAGAAATAAAAAGCCATTGATTTTGATTTGCCTTTATAAATCTTTTTACCTGAGAGAAAACAGAGTCCTTGCTGTATAATATGAACAGAGAAAGTGCTCCAAAATCTGCATATATACTATGCAGTCCTTGTCTGGTGACTGAAGTACACCTACATGGAGGACACTTCAAATTTCCCAGAAAAAAGAAAAAAAAGTAACATCTGGAAATCTAAAATAAAAAAGTAGAAGTTTCAGTTCTCGCTCACCAGAGGGGTAATAGAAGTTAGGATTTAACTGAACAGAATCTCTGCCATCTAGGCCAAACATCAACACTATTGAAAGGAAGATAATAGATTTTAATTCCCTACAATTATACTACCCACAAACAGAAAACCTTATATCTAATCTACAGGAAATAATGAAAATAATGAGTAAAGAAATGGATAATTTGTGAATTAAAATGGAAACCATAAGAACAGGAACTAAATGGTAATTCTATGAAATAAAATCAGTATCTGGAAAGAAAAATTGCACTCATCATCAAAAATTGCACTAGATCAAAGAAGAAAATGGCAATGTACTGGAACATCAAATAGTAAAATAATCTTATCAGAGGAGAAGAATGACAAAAGACATAAAAAAAAAAATTAGAAGTGTTTCAGAGACCAAAGGTGTGCAAACAGGTCTATTTTTATTGTGCATTCCAGAAGGATAAAGAGAAAAGGGGCAGATGAAATCATTTGAAGAAATAATTTTGCAAATTTCCTAGATTTAATGAAAAACATTTACTTATAAATCAAGAATCTGAGTGAATCCTAAGACATTCTCAAATCCTAAATAAAAACTATATCACATATAGATGACTAAAGTAAAAAATAGAGAATCAAGTAATGAAAACAACTAGAGAAAAAAGAATAATTTGTATAAAGAAGAAGAGTGATATATTAATATATTTATAAATAATTTGTTGTTGTTCTGTCACTATGTCATTTGTCACATCTGACTCTCTGTGACCCCAGGAACAACCACCGCATGCTAAGCTTTTCTGTCCTCCACTATCTCCTAGTGTTATATATATATATATATACATGCATACTTACATCTTGTCAGAAAACAATGGAGACTAGAAAGCAATAGGCATTATATTTAATTCCTGGGGAAATAGTCAACATAGAATTCTATATCTGGTAAAAATATCTTTTATAAAGATAGAAAACTGACCAAATTAAGAGACTAATAGGCAAAACCATGGACATAAGATGAAGATTTTTGAGAAGCCATTCAGAACCACTAGAAAAAATAGAAAAAGATATAGAGGCTTGGTCAACACCATCTAATGCCAAACAGCAAAATATATATTCTTGTTAAGTATACAGCCTGATAACCAAAGAGGAGCAAATGCTGGATTATATAATAAATTTCACTGAATTTCTAAAATATTCAAAGTTACAGAATATATTTTATGATAAAATTTATTTAAGTTATGAATCCTTAACAAAAAGATGGATGTAGAATCTTCTCCCAATTGTTAGAAAATTTTTAAAAAATCACCTGTGTCTTTTTTTAATCACTTCTATCTTGATGAATGTTCATGTGAGTTGAAGAGGATGTGTCTTCTCCTCTTGTTAGGTAGACTGTCAATTAGGTCAGTTTGCTTTATTGTGCTGTTCTGGTCTTGAATACCCTTACTGATTGTTAGTCTATTTAGTTCTACCAAAGAGATTTATCTGAGAAAGAGCCTTGAAATTCCTAGCTATAATTGTTTCTCCTTTCAGTTCAGTCAGATTTTTCTTCATGTTTTCCAAAATCTATTATGTGCATATTCATTTAGAATTTGCACTGTCTTCTTTCCTTTTTTGATTCTCTTGACATGACTGCTTTATCATTATAAAATTATCCCCTTTGTACCTGCTTGTATTCCATTTCCACAGACCATGTTATCATTATCTCATATTGATATAGTCTCTTAGGTTTCATTGGTGTTTCTATGGCTTATCTTTAAAATTTTATTTTTACCTTTAATCATTCAGATTTATAAAGAGGTCATTTACATACAAATAAATTTATTCCTTCTAGCTGTGCAGTCAGATGAGTTAGGACAAATATCTAGAGACATGCAACCTGTACCAAAATCAAGGCAAAGTGTATTTTCATCACTCCCTAAATGTCCTCATTCCATATTCCTTGGAAGGAAAGCTATGACAAACTGAGACAGCATATTATAAAGCAGAGATATCACATCACCAATAAAGGTCCATATAGTCAAAGCTATGGTTTTTCCAGTAGTCATGTATGGATGTGAGAGTTGGACCATAAAGAAGGATGAGCACTGAAGGATTGATGCTTTTGAAATGTGGTGCTGGGGAAGACTCTTGAGAGTTCCTTGGACTGCAAGGAAGATCAAGCCAGTCAATCCTAAAGGAAATCAACCCTGAATATTCATTGGAAGGACTGATGTTGTATCTGAAGTTCTAATCCTTTGTCCACCTGATGTGAAGAGCTGACTCACTGGAAAATATCCTGATGCTGGGAAAGATTGAGGGCAGGATTAGAAGCGGGTGACAAAGGATGACGGTTGGATGGCATCACCAACTCAGTGGACATGAGTTTGAGCAAGCTCCAGGAGATAGTGAAGGACAGCAAACCCTGGTGTCCTGGAGTCCATGGGGTTGCAAAGATTCAGACATGACTGAGAGACTGAAAAACAACAACAGCTTCCCACATACAATAAGTTTTAAGATATATGTATTCTCCAAATTTGTACTAGATTTTTCAAAAATGTTTTATTCATTCTAGGTCCTTTTAACTTCCAGATGCAAACTGTTGATAAGAGAAATTTAAAAATATCTAAATGAATGGAGAAGGGCCAAATATATAGATGAATAAATAAATGGAGAAGGGCCAAATATATAGATGAGTAAATAAATGGAGAAGGGCCAAATAAATAGATGAATAAATAGTAGGATTTTATGTGAAATTGAAAAGCTTAACAAGCATCTTGTTTCACATTCCTATTGTGCTAGCTGTGAGTTCCACTGAATGTTGAATACTAGTGAGTAGAATGGAATCCTTTCCTTTTTTCTAATCTGGGGAGAATGAGTGTAGTGTTTCATCATTAAGAAAAATGGTAGCTACAGGTTTTCATAGATGCATTTTATCTGGCTAAGGGATTTCCCATTATTTTCTAGTTTAAAGTGGTTTTTTAAACGAATGCTATGTCAAATTTTGTCAAATCCTTTTTCCATTCTAGTATTTTGTGTTTGGAGGATAATTTTGGAGGTGGCACCTAGCCCATAGACTTTGAATTCAGCTCCTCAGAAGTCACAATGATCCCTTATAGATATTTTTTAAATAAATATACAATTTTTTCACTTTAATTATTATTTTCTGAATACATTTCTTTAACATTTCTTATATTGCATGTCTGATGGTGATAAATTCTATCAGCTTTTGTTTGTCTAAAAAAAAGACTTTAATTATCTATGCATAAAATTCTAGTTTAACAACCTTTTTCTTTTTTAGTCCTTTAAAGATTTCACTGCATTGTCTTCTAGCTTGCAAAATGTCTGGCTAAAATCCTACTCTCCTTCTTATCTTTGTGACACTACATGTAATTTCATTGTGTTTGGTCTACTTTAAAGATTTTCCATTTATTACTCCTTTAAGCAATTTTATCTTAATATGCCTTAGTGCTTTTTTTCTTAATGTCCAATTTTCAAATCACAGCTTTTTCAATAATGCGTCTAATTTATATAGCTGTCTCCACAATAATGCCACAAGCTATTGAAAATGATTTTGTAAGCAAAATTATACATAGTGAAATCTAATGAACTCAACACATATGTCTACATTTCTTAGCTTTGAAACCTACTAGTTGTATAATTTTGGAAAATCATTTACCCCCGCCCCCCGCCCCAGATAAATCTTCAGAAAATCCTCTGCAGCCTCCAGGATTGTGAAAAAAAGTTTTTGTTATCTATATAAACCACTCAGGTTGTAGCATTTTCTTACAATAGACCAAGTGGTGTAAAATACTGTATGATTTCAACTATTAATATATGACACTCTGGAAAAGGCAAAACTATGGAAATAGTAAAAAGTTCATTGGTTGCCTGATGTTATTAGGAAGAGAGGGATGTGTAGGCAGAAGACAGGTTTTTAGAGTAGTGAAACTATTCTGTGTGATACTATAATGTTGGATACATGTCAATATACACTTTTCTGTGCTCACAGAATATACAGCATCATTCAGTTCAGTTCACTTCAGTTGCTCAGTTGTGTCCGACTCTGCGACCCCATGAATCGTGGCACACCAGGCCTCCCTGTCCGTCACCAACTCCTGGAGTTCACTCAGACTCATGTCCATCGAGTCCGTGATGCCATCCAGCCATCTCATCCTCTGTTGTCCCCTTCTCCTCCTGCTCGCAATCCCACCCAGCATCAGAGTCTTTTCCAATGAGTCAACTCTTCGCATGAGGTGGCCAAAGTACTGGAGTTTCAGCTTTAGCATCATTCCTTCCAAAGAAATCCCAGGGCTGATCTCCCTTAGAATGGACTGGTTGGATCTCCTTGTAGTCCAAGGGACTCTCAAGAGTCTTCTCGAACACCACAGTTCAAAAGAGTGAATTATAATTAACCTCTGGAATTTGTGTGCTTATGATGTGTCAATGTAGGTTCACCAACAGTAGCAAATGTTCCACAGTGGTGGGAAGTGTTAATAATGGGGATGGCTGTGCATCTGAAGGGATTGGAAGTATATTGGAAATCTCTGTACCTTTTGCTCAGTATTGTTATGAACCTAAAAGTGCTCTAAAAAAATAAAATGTAATACATAATCAGTAAGTTCTATGAAGAAAACATGGATGAGTTTATGAATAGATATAGATACTATTAGTTAATGAAATAGAACCTCTCTGGTGAGGTGACATTTGAGCAGAGATCAATTTTATTATGAGAATGAACAAGCGAATATTTCAAAGAAGATCGATCTAGGCAGAGGGGAGAGAATTTGCAAAGGGCCTGAATTTAGAACATACTATTATTTTAATGGACCCCTCCCCTGCTCAGTAAATATTATCGATTGTATGACCTATGGGTTATTATATCCATGCATCTACAGGCTGGTAAATTAACTCATAACTCCTAAAACTTCCAGATAAATTATGCCAAAGGATTGTTATATGAAGAGTTAGATTGTAATAATAATAAAAAAAAGTCTCTAGATATTCTCAATAAAATGAGTTTCTGGGCTCAACTGTTAAAGCAAATTGTATGAAATCATTTTTATAAAACATTTTCCTATTTTCTAAAATAAATGGAAAAATTGCTTTGAAATTATGCTTGCTAATTTTAGAAACATTTTCACAAGAATTTTGTTACTTTTCTGTCAATTCTCCCAGGAACTAGGAAGAAAACAGTGCTTACTTAACAAATGATGGCCATATTATTTTCAATGTTATAGACCTATATGAATTACCTATACCACAAATTGCTAACTTAATAACATGCTCTCAGTTCTCACCATGAACCAAGTATTTTATATTATTTTTCCTTTTCTTTCCACTGCACTACTGTAAAATCGGGGGTATCCCAATTTTGTTGTTGATAAAACTGAGGATAATAAGACTTACTAAAATCTAGTTGGCATTGTTATATTTGTGTAAATGATTTCAGTCCTCTGCTACTGTGACTGTGTCATAGTAATTCTATCTACTGCTGCTGCTGCTGCTAAGTCACTTCAGTCGTGTCTGACTCTGTGCAGTCCCAGAGACAGCAGCCTACCAGGCTCACCCGTCCGTGGGATTCTGCAGGCAAGGACAGTGGAGTGGGTTGCCATTTCCTTCTCCAATGCATGAAAGTGAAAAGTAAAAGTGAAGTCACTCAGTCGTGTCCAACTCTTAGCAACCCCATGGAGTGTAGCCTACCAGGCTCCTCCATCCATGGGATTTTCCAGGCAAGAGTACTGGAGTGGGGTGCCATTGCCTTCTCCGGTAATTCTATATACATTGTTACATTTCAATATGCTTATTGAAAATGAAATATATTTATTCATTATACTGAATGAAGACTTCGGTGCAGTTCAATAACTCAGTCATGTCCAACTCTTTGTGACCCATGGACTGCAGTACGCCAGGCCTCCTTGTCCATCACCAACTCCCGGAGTTTACTAAAACTTATCTCCATTGAGTCAGTGGTGCCATCCAACAATCTCATCCTCTGTCATCCCCTTCTGCTCCTGCCTTCAATCTTTCCCAACATCAGGGTCCTTGTCAGCTCTTGACATCAGGTGGCCAAAATGTTGGAGTTTCAGTGTCAGCATCAGTGCTCAAATAAATATTCAGGACTGATATCCCTTAGGATGGACTGGTTGGAAATCCTTGCAGTCCAAGGCACTATCAAGAGTCTTCTCCAGCACCACAGTTCAGAAGCATCAATTGTTTGGCAGTCAGCTTTCTTTATTTTCAACTCTCACATCCATGCATGACTACTGGAAAAACCATAGCTTTGAGCAGATGGACCTTTGTTGGTAAAGTAATGTCTCTGCTTTTTAATATGTTGTCTAGGTTGGTCGTAACTTTTCTTCTAAGAAGCAAGCGTCTTTTAATTTCATGGTTGCAGTCACCATTTGCAGTGATTTTTGGTTCAGTTCAGTTCAGTCACTCAGTTGTGTCTGACTCTTTGTGACCCCATGAACTGCAGCACGCCAGGCCTCCCTGTCCATCACCAACTCCCAGAGTCCAAAGTCCAACCAAACCCATGTCCATCGAGTCGGTGATGCCATCCAGCCACCTCATCCTCTGTTGTCTCCTTCCCCTCCTGCCCTCAATCTTTCCCAACATCAGGGTCTTTTCAAATGAGTCAGCTCTTCACATCAGGTGGCCAAAGTATTGGAGTTTCAGGTTCAGCATCAGTACTTCCAATGAATACCCAGGACTGATCTCCTTTAGGATGGACTGGTTGGATCTCCTTGCAATCCAAGAGACTCTCAAGAGTCTTCTCCAACACCACAGTTCAGAAGCATCAATTCTTTGGCGCTAAGCTTTCTTCACAGTCCAACTCTCACATCCATACATGACCACAGGAAAAACCATACCCTTGACTAGATGGACCTTTGTTGGCAAAGTAATGTCTCTGCTTTTGAATATGCTCTCCAGGTTGGTCATAACTTTCCTTCAAAGGAGTAAGCATCTTTTAATTTCATGGCTGCAGTCACCATCTGCAGTGATTTTGGAGCCCAGAAAAATGAAGTCTGACACTGTTTCCACTGTTTCCCCATCTATTTGCCATGAAGTGATGGGACCAGATGCCATTATATACTTTTCTGAATGTTGAGCTTTAAGCCAAGTTTTTCACTGTCCTGTTTCACTTTCATCAAGAGGCTCTTTAGTTCTTCTTCACTTTCTGCCATATGGATGATGTCATCTGCATATCTGAGGTTATTGATATTTCTCCCAGCAATCTTGATTCCAGCTTGTGCTTCATTCAGACCAGCATTTCTCATAAAGTACTCTGCATATACATTAAACAAGAAGGGTGACAATACGAAGCCTTGATATACTCCTTTCCCAATTTGGAACCAGTCTCTTGTTCCATGTCCAGTTCTAACTGTTGTTTCTTGACCTGCATACATATTTCTCAAGAGGCAGGTCAGGTGGTCTGGTATTCCCATCTCTTTAAGAATTTTCCACAGTTTATTGTGATCCACACAGTCAAAGGCTTTGGCATAGTCAATAAAGCAGAAGTAGATGTTTTTTCTGGAACTCTCTTGCTTTTTCTATGAGCCATCAGATCTTGGCAATTTGATCTCTGGTTCTTCTGTCTTTTCTAAATCCAGCTTGCACATCTGGAAATTCATGGTTCACAGACTGCTGAAGCCTGGCTTGGAGAATTTTCAGCATTGTTTTATTAGCATGTGAAAGTGAAAATTGCTTAGTTGTGTCCGACTGTTTGTGATCCCACAGACTGTATAGTCCCTGGAATTCTCCAGTCCCTAACACCGGAGTGGGTAGCCTTTCACTTCTCCAGGGGATCTTCCTAACCCAGGGATCGAACTGGGGTCTCCTGCTTTGCAGGTAGATTCTTTACCAGCTGAGCCACAAGGGAAGCCCTATTAGCAACTGAGACATGTGCAGTTGTGCTATAATTGCAACATTCTTTGGCATTGCCTTTCTTTGGAATTGGTATGAAAACTGACCTCTTCCAGTAAACTTCACTTTAGTCAGTTCAGTTCAGCCGCTTAGTCGTGTCCGACTCTTTGCGACCCCACAAATCGCAGCACACCAGGCCTCCCTGTCCACCACCAACTCCCGGCGTTTACGCAGACTCACATCCATCGAGTCAGTGATACCATCCAGCCATCTCATCCTCTGTCGTCCCCTTCTCCTCCTGCCCCCAATCCCTCCCAGCATCAGAGTCTTTTCCAATGAGTCAACTCTTCGCATGAGGTGGCCAAAGTACTGGAGTTTCAGCTTTAGCATCATTCCTTCCAAAGAAATCCCAGGGCTGATCTCCTTCCGAATGGACTGGTTGTCTCCTTGCAGTCCAGGGGACTCTCAAGAGTCTTCTCCAAAACCACAGTTCAAAAACATCAAAAGCAAATCCAGTAAACTTAAGTATAGATTATTATTGCACTTTGTGATAGCATAAGTATAATTTGTGTAACAGTTGACAGTTTAAAATACATTCGTGTTTTTCATATTATTTTATTTCACCTTTATTATATTATTTCACTTTATTTTAATAGTAAAGTATGTATGACAGTCATGAAAATGCTGATTTTACAAACTAATGCTCAGAAATGAAATTTAGAAAAGTCTCACAGTCATTCAATGGTACTTATTAATTTGAAAGTAAGTTTTCTCTCTCTAGGCTTGCAAGTCATATGGCCAAAGACATGTATAGATCATATAAGATATGTAAATGGTATCAGTCTAGTTAAAATATAATTTTCCTTTTATAATAATAGATGTTTTTTAATAATTTGTAAGTCATACCATTTGATAGCAATTTTGTATTTTAATTTGGAAATCTAAAAAGATTAGAAAGTTATGTATCTAAAGAAATAAACTCTCCTAAATATCCCAATTTATTTTTAATGGAGGAGACTTTATGTGGCAGTCATTATTTGCTGAAGCTCTTGTGTAACCCAGCTGGATCTATATTCTCTTATCACTACACTTCTTTTTTAACTGTATAAAATGATTTTGAATATTAAATATAATTTATTGCTTATTGAAAATTAAATATTTTAATATTATAACTGAATAAACACATTTGAAATATGTTACTAAGCTCAGGTTTAGTAAGAAAGCTTTGTTTTTTATATTTTTATATCACCAGTTATTGAAATACTCTTCAAAGACAGCATTTCTAAAGTGTAAGTCACAGAAAAAAAACAAAATACTCCTAGAAAAATCAATTATTAGCAAAAGAAAACTTGGGTAAGTTGTAATTTACAATGAAATTTCAAGTTTTGGAATGTTATTGAGTTTCCATCCCACTGGAATATTTGCTTGTAGACATATTTCAAATTTTTCCAATGTTTGTGAAAATGATTTTCATGAACAGAATTAAAGAGATAAAATCTATTTGCATAGCAGTGCAAAATGAGTAAAATATTGCATTAAAGTGTAGCTTTATTTATTAAATTTATTTATTTATTACTAATTTATTATATTTATTTACTTACTAGTATTAGCTGTGGAACTCTTAGAAATTCCAGGGAAACAAAAATAAATGGGGGGGGGTCCTAAGATGAGTGGAGAAATAGGATGGGGAGACCACTTTCTCCCCCACAAATTCATTGAAAGAACATTTGAACGCTGAGCAAATTCCACAGAACAACTTCTGAATGCTGGCAGATGACATCAGGCACCCAGAAAGGCAGCCCAGTGTCTTCAAAAGGAGATGGAGAAGTCTTGAGGCTACTGTAAGAATAAGACTGAAAACCAGAGGCAGGAGGCTTAAGTCCAAATCCTGAGAACTCCAGAGAACTCCTCACTCCAGGGAACATAAATCAATAGGAGCTCATCAAACACCTCCATACCTACACTGAAATCAAGCAGCACCCAAGGGCCAACAAGCTCCAGAGAGAGACATACCATGCAAATTCTCCAGCAACACAGGAACATAGCCCTGAGCTTCAATATACAGGCTGCCCAAAGTCACACCAAACCCACTGACATCTTAAAACTCATTACTGAACACTTCAGTGCACACCAGAGAGAAGAAATCCTGCTTCACTCAGCAGAAAACCGACAGAAGCTTCCCTAACCAGGAAACCTTGACAAGCCCCATGTCCAACCCCACCCACAGTGAGGAAACTCCACAATAAAGAGGAACCACAAACTGCCAGAATACAGAAAGGCCACCCCAAATACAGCAATATAAACAAGATGAAAAGGCAGAGAAATACCCAGCAGGTAAAGGAACAGGATAAATGCCCACGAAACCAAAAAAAAAAAAAAAAATGAGGAAGAGGTAGGGAATCTACCTGGTAAAGAATTCCAAATAATTATAGTGAAAATGATCCAAAATCTTGAAAACAAAATGGAATCACAGATAAATAGCCTGGAGACAAGGATCAAGAAGATCCAAGAAAGGTTTAACAAGGACCTAGAAGAAATAAAAAAGAGTCAATATATAATGAATAATGCAATAAATGAGATAAAAAAACACTCTGGAGGGAACCAACAGTAGAATAATGGAGACAGAAGATAGGATTAGTGAGGTAGAAGATAGAATGGTAGAAATAAATGAAACAGAGAGGAAAAAAGAAAAAAGAATTAAAAGAAATGAGGACAACCTCAGAGACCTCTGGGATAATGTTAAATGTCCCAACATTCGAATCCATAGGAGTCCCAGAAGAAGAAGACAAAAAGAAAGGCCATGAGAAAATACTTGAGGAGATAATACTTGAAAACTTCCCCAAAATGGGGAAGGAAATAATCACCCAAGTCCAAGAAACCCAGAGAGTCCCAAACAGGATAAACCCAAGGCTAAATACCTCAAGACGCATATTAATCAAATTAACAAAGATCAAACACAAAGAACAAATATTAAAAGCAGCAAGGGAAAAACAACAAATAACACACAAGGGGATTCCCATAAGGATAACAGCTGATCTTTCAATAGAAACTCTTCAGGCCAGAAGGGAATGGAAAGACATACTTCAAGCGATGAAAGAAAATAACCTACAGCCCAGATTACTGTACCCAGCAAGGATCTCATTCAAATATGAAGGAGAAATCAAAAGCTTTACAGACAAGCAAAAGCTGGGAGAATTCAGCACCACCAAACCAGCCCTCCAACAAATGCTAAAGATCTTCTAGACAGGAAACAAAGAAAGGGCGTATAAACTCAAACCCAAAACAATAAAGTAAATGGCACCGGCATCATACTTATTAATTACCTTAAACGTAAATGGGTTGAATGCCCCAACAGAAAGACAAAGACTGGCTGAATGGATACAAAAATAAGACCCCTGTATATGTTGTCTACAAAAGACTCACCTCAAAACAAGGGACACATACAGACTGAAAGTGAAGGGCTGGAAAAAGATATTCCACACAAATAGAGACCAAAAGAAAGCAGGGGTAGCAATACTCATATCAGATAAAATAGACTTTAAAATAAAGGCTGTGAAAAGAGACAAAGAAGGACACCACATAATGATCAAAGGATCAATCCAAGAAGAAGACATAACAATTATAAATATATATGCACCCAACATAGGAGCACCGCAGTATGTAAGACAAATGCTAACAAGTATGAAAGGGGAAATTAATAATAACACAATAATAGTGGGAGACTTTAATACCCAACTCATACCTATGGATAAATCAACTAAACAGAAAATTAACAAGGAAACACAAACTTCAACTGATACAATAGACCAGTCAGACCTAATTGATATCTGTAGGACATCTCACTCCTAAACAATGAATTTCACCTTTTTCTCAAGTGCACATGGAACCTTCTCCAGGATAGATCACATCTTGGGCCATAAATCTAGCCTTGGTAAATTCAAAAAAACTGAAATAATTCCAAGCATCTTTTCTGACCACAATGCAGTAAGATTAGATGGAGAAAAACTATTAAAAATTCCAACATGTGGAGGCTGAACAACACTGTGAATAACCAACAAATCACAGAAGAAATCAAAATATGAATAGAAATGAATGAAAATGAAAACACAACCACCGAAAGCCTATGGAACACTATAAAAGCAGTGCTAAGGGAAATGTTTGTAACAATACAGCCTTACCTGAAGAAACAGAAAAAAGTCAAATAAATAACCTAACTCAACACCTAAAGCAACTAGAAAAGGAAGCATGAAGAACCCCAAGGTTAGTAGAAGGAAATAAATCTTAAAAATTAGGGCAGAAATAAATGCAAAAGAAACAAATGAGACCATAGCAAAAATCAATAAAGCCAAAAGCTAATTCTTTGAGAAGTTAAATAAAATTGACAAACCGTTAGCCACACTCATCAAGAAACAAAGGGATGAAAATCACATCAATAAAATTAGAAATGAAAATGGAGCGATCACAACATACAACACAGAAATACAAAGGATCATAAGAGACTACTATCAGCAACTATATGCCAATAAAATGGACAATGTGGAAGAAATGGACAAATTCTTAGAAAAGTACAACTTTCCAAAATTGAACCAGGAAGAAATGAAAATCTTAACAGATCCATCATAAGCACAGAAATTGAAACTGTAATCAGAAATCTTCCAGCAGACAAAAGCCCAGGACCAGATAGCTTCACAGCTGAATTCTACCAAAAATTTAGAGAAGAGCTAACACCTATCCTACTCAAATTCTTCCAGAAAACTGCAGAGGAAGATAAACTTCCAAACTCATTCTATGAGGCCACAATCATCCTGATACCAAAACCTGACAAAGATGCCACAAAAAAAGAAAACTACAGGCCAATATCACTGATGAACATAGATGCAAAAATCCTTAACAAAATTCTAGCAATCAGAATCCAACAACACATTAAAAAGATCATACATCATGACCAAGTGGGCTTTATCCCAGGGGTGCGCGGATTCTTCAGTATCCGCAAATCAATCAATGTAACACACCATATTAACAAATTGAAAAATAAAAACCATATGATTATCTCAATAGATGCAGAGAAAACCTTTGACAAAATTCAACATCCATTTATGATAAAAACCGTCCAGAAAGCAGGAATAGAAGGAACATACTTCAACAAAATAAAAGCTATATTTGACAAATCCACAGCAAACATTAACACCTCAATGGTGAAAAATTGAAAGCATTTCCCCTAAAGTCAGTAACAAGACAAGGGTGCCCACTCTCACCGCTACTATTCAAGATAGTTTTGAAAGTTTTGGCCACAGCAGTCAGAGAAGAAAAAGAAATAAAAGGAATCCAGATTGGAAAAGAAGAAGTAAAACTCTCACTGTTTGCAGATGACATGATCCTCTACATAGAAAACCCTAAAGACTCCACCAGAAAATTACTAGAGCTAATCAATGAGTATACTAAAGTTGCAGGATATAAAATCAACACACAGAAATCCCTTGCATTCCTATACACTAACAATGAGAAAGTAGAAAAAGAAATTAAGGAAACAATTCCATTCACCATGCAACGAAAAGAATAAAATACTTAGGAATATATCTACCTAAAGAAACTAAGACCTATATATACAAAACTATAAAACACTGGTGAAAGAAATCAAAGAGGACACAAATGGAGAAAAATACTGCGTTCATGGATCGGAAGGATCAATATAGTGAAAATGAGTATACTACCCAAAGCAATCTATAGATTCAATGCAATCCCTATCAAGCTACCAACGGTATTTTTCACAGAACTAGAACAAATAATTTCACAATTTGCATGGAAACATCCAAAACCTCGAATAGCCAAAGCAATCTTGAGAAAGAAGAATGGAACTGGAGGAATCAACCTACCTGACTTCAGGCTCTACTACAAAGCCACAGTCTTCAAGACAGTATGGTACTGGCACAAAGACAGAAATATAGATCAATGGAACAAAATAGAAAGCCTAGAGATAAACCCACGCACCTATGGACACCTTATCTTTGACAAAGGAAGCAAAAATATACAGTGAAGAAAAGACAATCTCTTTAACAAGTGGTACTGGGAAAGCTGGTCAACGACTGGTAAAAAAATGAAACTAGAACACTTTCTAACACCATACACAAAAATAAACTCAAAATGGATAAAAGATCTAAATGTAAAACCAGAAACTATAAAACTCCTACAGGAAAACATAGGCAAAACACTCTCCGACTTAAATCACAGCAGGATCCTCTATGACCCACCTCCCAGAATATTGGAAATAAAAGCAAAAATAAACAAATGGGACCTAATTAAACTTAAAAGTTTCTGCACAACAAAGGAAACTATAAGCAAGGTGAAAAGACAGCCTTCAGAATGAGAGAAAATAATAGTGAACAAAGCAACTGACAAAGAATTAATCTCAAAAATATACAAGCAACTTGTGCAGCTCACTTCCAGAAAAATAAAAGACCCAATCAAAAAATGGGCCAAAAAAATAAACAGATATTTCTCCAAAGAAGATGTACAGATAGCTAAAAAACACATGAAAATATGCTCAACATCACTCATTATCAGAGAAATGCAAATCAAAACTACAATTTCACACCAGTCAGAATGGCTGCGATCCAAAAGTCTACAAGCAATAAATGCTGAAGAGGGTGTGGAGAAAAGGCAACCCTCCTACACTGTTGGTGGGAATGCAAACTAGTACAGCCACTATGGAAAACAGTGTGGAGATTCCTTAAAAAACTGGAAATAGAACTGCCGTACGACCCAGCAAACCCACTGCTAGACATATACACTGAGGAAACCAGAACTGAAAGAGACACATGTACCCAAATGTTCATTGGAGCACTGTTTACAATAGCCAGAACATGGAAGCAACCTAGATGTCCATCAGCAAACAAATGGATAAGAAAGCTGCGGTACATATACACAATGGAATATTATTCAGCCATGAAAAAGAATACATTTGAATCAGTTCTAATGGGGTAGATGAAACTGGAGCCTATTATACAGAGTGAAACAAGCCAGAAAGAAAAACACCAATACAGTATACTAACACATATATATGGAATTTAGAAATATGGTAATGATAACCCTTTATGTGAGACAGCAAAAGAGACACAAATACATAGAACAGTCTTTTGGACTCTGTGGGAGAGGGTGAGGGTAGGATGGTTTGGGAGAATGGCATTGAAACATGTATAATATCATATGTGAAATGGATCACGAGTCCAGGTTCAATGCATGATACAGGGTGCTTGGGAATGGTACACTGGAATGATCCAGAGGGATGGGATGGGGAAGGAGGTGGGAGGGAGGTTCAGGATGGGGAACACATGTACACTCGTGGCAGATTCTTGTCAATGTATGGCAAAACCAATACAATATTGTAAAGTTCAGTTCAGTTCAGTCGCTCAGTCGTGTCCAACTCTTTGTGACCCCATGAATCGCAGCATGCCAGGCCTCCCTGTCCATCACCAACTCCAGGAGTTCACTCAGATTCACGTCCATCAAGTCCGTGATGCCATCCAGCCATCCCATCCTCTGTCGTCCCCTTCTCCTCCTGCCCCCAATCCCTCCCAGCCTCAGAGTCTTTGCCAATGAGTCAACTCTTCGCATGAGATGGCCAAAGTACTGGAGTTTCAGCTTTAGCATCATTCCTTCCAAAGAAATCCCAGGGCTGATCCCCTTTAGAATGGACTTGTTGGATCTCCTTGCAGTCCAAGGGACTCTCAAGAGTCTTCTCCAACACCACAGTTCAAAAGCATCAATTCTTTGGCACTCAGCCTTCTTCACAATCCAACTCTCACATTCATACATGACTACTGGAAAAACCATAGACTTGACTAGACGGACCTTAGTCAGTAAAGTAATGTCTCTGCTTTTGAATATGCTATCTAGGTTGGTCATAAATATTCTTCCAAGGAGTAAGTGTCTTTTAATTTTATGGCTGCAGTCACCATCTGCAGTGATTTTGGAGCCCCCCCAAAATAAAATCTGCCACTGTTTCCACTGTTTCCCCATCTATTTCCCATGAAGTGATGGGATCGAATGCCATGATCTTCATTTTCTGAATGTTGAGCTTTAAGCCAACTTTTTCACTCTCCTCTTTCACTTTCATCAAGAGGCTTTATAGCTCCTCTTCACTTTCTGCCATAAGGGTGGTGTCATCTGCATATGTGAGGTTATTGATATTTCTCCCAGCAGTCTTGATTCCAGCTTGTGCTTCTTCCAGTCCAGCGTTTCTCATGATGTACTCTGCATAGAAGTTAAATAAGCAGGGGACAATATACAGCCTTGATGTACTCCTTTTCCTATTTGGAACTAGTCTGCTGTTCCATGTCCAGTTCTAACTGTTGCTTCCTGACCTGTATACATATTTCTCAAGAGGCAGGTCAGGTGGTCTGGTATTCCCATCTCTCTCAGAATTTTCCATAGTTTATTGTGATCCATACAGTCAAAGGCTTTGGAATAGTCAATAAAGCAGAAATAGATGTTTTTTTGGAACTCTCTTGCTTTTTCCATGATCCAGCGGATGTTGGCAATTTGATCTCTGATTCCTCTGCCTTTTCTAAAACCAGCTTGAACATTAGTAAGTTCATGGTTCACGTATTGCTGAAGCCTGTCTTGGAGAATTTTGAGCATTACTTTATGAGCATGTGAGATGAGTGCAATTGTTCAGTAGTCTGAGCATTGTTTGGCATTGCCTTTCTTTAGAATTGAAATGAAAATGGACCTTTTCCAGTCCTGTGGCCACTGCTGAGTTTTCCAAATTTGCTGGCATGCCTCAAATAAATAAATAAATAGAAAAAAATAAAGTAAAAATAAAAATTTTTTAAAAATAAATAAATAATAAACAAAATAAATAAATAAATAAATTGGATAGGAAAAAAATATAAATGACACATTCTTTGCCATCTAGGAATTCTACATTTCATTTTTTGGAGGATTTCTCAATTTTAGCACAATTGATGTATTTTAGACTTGTGATAATCTTTTAATTTAATTTTATATATTTCCCTTTACAGAAGAGTCTGTAAATTTGTGTACATTTAGGAATTTTTTGTTAATTTCAAGAGCTGAGTTAAACAATGAATTGCCTAATTTATGTAGCAAGTATATAGTTGAATAATTTTGAAGATCCAGTGATGTTCATTTATGTAGGATGATGTTGAGGCAGGGAGTCAGCTGGCAGTTGATGGAGATATATACAACCCTAACCCTAATATTTATATATATATATATGAAGACTTCTTTGCTTCTTTACCTTCTCTACACAATTTTTTTCTGAACATTGAGTCAGTTATTCAGTCCCCACTGCCTTTTCTCTCGTTTTCTCATCAGAGTGTTAACACCTGTTGTGTCAAAATATATTTTAGAGATCGTGAAGAGGGACTATTTTAAAGAATGTGGTTAAGATGCAACACTTCTTAACCCCTTTACCTGTTCTATTGTGTGTCTAAGGTCAGAAGAAAAGGAGTTGCTTAGGCTATATATAGAGGCTTAGACTGTATCGCTTCGATGCCTAGACCTCCTAGCCTATATGCACTCACTTTGAATTTTTAAATCATTCTTTACGGAACCACGTTGGGATTTGGAACAATACATGAAGGAAAGAAAAATGTAGCCATTTACCTGGACTTAGTATCCTTCTAAGGACACAAAAAAGACCCAAAAGCTAGCTTCTATAAAGACTAATGTGAGAAAGTATTTATTTCATAGAGACTCTATATTGCCATCGCTGTGCTTAGGGATTTTATGGTTATTTCATTTAATTCTTTCAACAATTACTGATGTGATTATTTTAGTCACATTTTAAATATGAAGGATAACTGATTTTAGGTAATTTTCCAAAGATTTCAAAGCTAGCATATAACATATTTGTAACATATTTTATCCTCATTTTGTGGTTACTGTTTTTTTCCACACATCATCATTGGCAAACCTGTTTAATTGGATAACAGATATGTGAAGAATGCGTGTCAAAGGATTTACACTTTTCCATGACCTTGTAACTGAGGCTTTATTAAATTTATTTAGAATTTTTCAGAAAATTAGAATCAATATCATACTCATTTATTATTTGAATCATTATGGATCAACAAAAAGAAGAGAAATGTCTAGATCATGTCTTTTTATCCCTGTTTTCAGAGGCCTCATGGAATCTTGAAGTAGGAAAAATATATATACTAAATGTGACTCAAAAAACAATGTCCTTTCAAGAGTCATGATTTGTATAAGATACTAAAATTTGAATTTAAATTAGGGCTAATTTAATATTTGAATTGTTTGTTCAGTGTTCACTAGAGAAATAATCATTGTGAAAAATTTAAAATATAGAGAAAATTATTCTATCACAGAGAGAATTACCTCTAATTATTTTACCCTCATGAGGTATCCAAATATCACTGACCAAGAAAAAATGAGCTAAAGATTACAGTATTTTTTGTATTAACATATGTGATGGTTATAGTATGAAGGAAAGAATCATTAGTATGAAACTAAAAGGATTCCAGAGGTTTATGTTTTCAAATAAATTGACCTTGCATTTTTAAAAAAGATATTACTAGATGGATAAAAAGAGCTATATTATAAATAGTATTTTTTTGAAAAGTGATACGCTGATGTGTAGCTTCTGAAAGGACTAACCGTTATATCTATATATTCAATGAAACCATTTTAATTTATATGATTAACCATAGCAATATAAAACTGTGAAAGTTCAAACTATAAAAGTACCAGTCAAATTATTCATATGTGTATAAAATTTTTACCTGAAAAATTAGAAAGTGCACATAAAAAGCCCATATGTACAGAAACACCAGAAACACACATTTACACATTTATTTAATGTAAAAGCAAAAACCTAGAAAATATCCATGGTGGCGATCATAAAATATTTTTTTTTAATAGCCAGAGAGTGCTAAACCTGTTTCCAGACATTTTGTCAGTAAGATTTGTCTCTAATGTCAATAAACAATGAGCTTTCCTGGTGGCTCAGATAGTAAGGAATCTGCGTGCAATGCAGGAGACCCAGATTCAATACCCGGGTTGAGAAGATCCCCTGGATAAGGGAATGGCAGCCCACTCCACTATTCTTGCATGGAGAATTCCATGGACAAAGGAGCCTGGCTGGGTCCATGAGGTCACAAAGAGTCAGATATGACTGAGCAACTAACACTTTCACTTTCAATAAACAATAATCTGATCTGCTAGTGAGACAAGTCTGTTAATCATAAGGAACAAAGTGTACATAAAAACAACAAAGAGTTTTAACTACAGAAGGACCTAATTAGAAGTTTGGGGAAGATACTCTAGTTCACAAATGTCTATTTAAAGAACTTGGAGAAATGAAACAAAATAAACAAACAAACAACAACAACAATAACAACAACAACAAAAAAAAAACAGGAGCAAGAGGCAGCATTTTTTCCCAAGTCTGGATTTCTTATGTACTTAATCTCATTTGAGCTCTTGATCCCCTATTAGGCACCAGGGCCCACGTTGCAGCTGGGGATACTCAATCTGAGGCTGGTGAAGGTTCTTCTAAGTGGCAGAGGTGGGACTTAGCTCGATTGCTGGTTAGGCATGCCAACTATTTCACAAAGTTCTTATTTTCTAGCATTGAATCTCTCTGTTAATACCATCATTATTACACATTCCATTTTGTTTTTCCACAAATGTAATTTTCACCTAGAATATTTGTTTCCAGGAGAATTAGTTAGAATTGAAAATGAATGCTAATTTTCAGCTAATAACAATTCAAATAAATGACTGAATGTAGGCAGAAGACTTGTAAAAACATAACCTTATTTTAGTCTGATTCATTCTCATCAAGGAATTTTCTCCTATAGGTGATCAAAACGTCTTTTTTGTATAAATTCTCCATATGTCCAATTATGATTTTAGAGTTTACGTAGTTAATAAAAAGAAAGCTTAATATTTGTCCTATTTTTCATCTTGGATTCTCTAGAATTTGTTTCTTACTTTTTCCTTTTCTATCACTTTCTTTTCAGAGTTATATTTTATTATCTAAATTATCAGAAAGTTAGTAAAAATATTACATGTACTTTAAAATTGGAAAATAATACAAGCTGTTACCTGAAATTATAAAGGTTTTTTTTTTAATTTAATTTTTTCTGAGATATATAGCTAAGATGCCATTTATTTTCAAAGAACACCTTGGGATGTTTCTTGATTCTTAGAGGCACTGAGAACATTAAAATATCACTTGTATGGGAGAGATTTCAGTGACTTTCAGTTACATAAATCAAAAAGTTTAGTATACAATGACTAATATTATTTACACCAGTGTGACCTACGTTTGACAGGTCCATGAGAAGCATTAGTGCTTCATTTATTGATCAAAAGAAATACCTTAGTATTATATAAGAAATTAGACTGCTTCTTTGTAACTAATTATAAAAGAGAGGTTAAATTTTCTAGAATTTTGAGAGCATTACTCTGACACTAAGTCACATGTATGTTTCACCAGCTATTGATGGATCAAAATTTCTAAAGTATTTTTATTATTATATTAAATATATATGTATTGTTCTTAAATTTAGAAGAAAAACACATCCAATACTATCTAGAAAACTGGAACATTAGGAACAGCATTAAGATCAATATAACCAAGAGTTATTTTAAGGAGAGGTTGTGGTAGGTGCATTTAATCTCTACCTGAAATTCAAAGACATTAATATTTTTAAATTCTTACTACCTGTATCTCTTTTCCCAATACATTTTATTTTCAAATTTCTCTTCTTATTGGTATTTTATTATTTTAATCTGGCTAGCATTAATTATTGCTCTATCTTATTTTTAACAGCTTTAATAAAGTGTCAGTCAGTTCAGTCAGTTTAGTCACTCAGCCGTGTCCAACTCTTTGCGACCCCATGAATCACAGCACGCCAGGCCTCCCAGTCTATCACCAACTCCCAGAGTTTACTCAAACTCACTTCCATCGAGTCAGTGATGCCATCCAGCCATCTCATCCTCTGTCGTCCCCTTCTCCTCCTGCCCCCAATCCCTCCCAGCACCGGAGTCTTTTCCAATGAGTCAACACTTGGCATGAGGTGGCCAAAATACTGGAATTTCAGCTTTAGCATCATTCCTTCCAAAGAACACACAGGACCAACCTCCTTTAGAATGGACTGGTTGGATCTCCTTGCAGTCCAAGGGACTCTCAAGAGTCTTCTCCAACACCACAGTGCAAAAGCATCAATTCTTCGGCACTCAGCTTTCTTCACAGTCCAATTCTCACATTCATACATGACCACTGGAAAAACCATAGCCTTGATAATAATATACAAAAACAGCATATACTTACTATTTAATTTGATGGGATTGAACATATGCATACACCAGTGAAACTGTCACTGCAATCAAGGTAGTAAACATATCCATCATCTTTAATAGTTTCCTCCTTCTGTCCACCTTTTTTATGCTAAGAACACTTAACTTGAGCTACTCTCAGCAAATTATTCTGTTTAAAATGCAGTATTGTCTGCTCTGGGGCTTCCTTGGTGACTCAATGGTAAGATATCTGGGTTAGGAAGATGCCCTGGAGAAGGAAATGGCAACCCACTCCAATATTCTTGCCTGGGAAATTCCATGGACAGAGATGCCTAGCAGGCTACAGTTCATGAGGTCGCAAAAAGAGTTAGACATGAGAAGGAAATGGCAACCCACTCCAGTATTCTTACCTGGAGAATCCCATGGATGGAGGAGCTTGGTGGGCTACAGTCCACGGGTCGCAAAGAGTCAGACATGACTGAGCGACTTGACTTTCACTTAGCAACTAAACAACAATTGTTTATGATAGGCACTATGCTGCAGAACAGCTCTCTGGAACTTATTCCTCTTGTATAACTGAAACTGTATACATGTTGAACAACTCCCCATTTCCTCCTCCCACTAGCCACCGGTAACCATCATTCTACCTTCTGCTTCTATGACTTCTATCTGGAATTAGGATTATGAAGTGATACCTGCAGTCTCATGTTCACTGAAGCACTATTCAAAATAGCCACAGACTATACCAATGAGAAATGTTTCCTTTCCCAGTAAACTAATGTACACATTCTAAAGTGAAAGTGAAAGTGGCTCAGTCATGTCCTACTCTGCAACACCATGGACTATAGTTCCTAGGATTCTCCAGGCCAGAATACTAGAGTGAGTAGTCTTTCTCTTCTCCAAAGGATCTTCTCAACCCAGGGATCGAACACAGGTCTCCCGCATTGCAGGTGTATTCTTTACCAGCTGAGCCACCAGGGAATCCCAAGAATACTGGAGTGGGTAGTCTACCCCTTCTCCAGTGGATTTTCCTGACTCAGGAATTGAACCAGGGTCTCCTAGCTACCAGGGAAGCCCTGAAGATATATGTAAAAATATATCAGAAAAATCTGGTACAGTCAGGCTTAAAAGCAATATTTTGAACAGTTTATGATTGATTTTGTAAAAAAAAAATAAGTTTTATCCAGTGTGATTAATTATTTATAACATTCTTTAATCTTAGAATGTGAACCCAAGCCACTATTTCCTCACTTATGTTGTTTCTGAATCATTATTGAAATATATTATTATTATATACATTACATTCTCTGGGTTACTGGAGACCCAGGGGAAGCAATTATTTTGCTTGGAATTTGACTGGCAGAACTATGAAAATAATCAGTCTGTACATGTTTTAAATTTTACAACCACTTTTGGGTTTTTTTCTACTTATAATAATAGTAATTATTATTAATAATATATATTACATAAAAAGGAAAGAAAAGACATAGGGGCTATAGTATAGTTATGTAATTTGAATCTTCAACTCAAAACGCAAATTATTTAGTCTCTACTTTGTATAAGGCATTATGGCAGCCAGAGTTGGGGATAAAAAATGATATAGGCATTATCCATGTTTGGAGTGAAAGAATAGTCAAGTAGAACTAATTATAAATGACAGAGAAGAAGAAAATGCATATTACAGGCACAAATATACTCTATAAATCCACAGAGATTCTTATTGTTTGTTTGTTGAAGTTATTATTTAGAAATTAACTTTTGAGTCCAAAATAAGAATAGAATATGGCAACAGACTACTGTAGGACAACTGCATATATATCACAATATCTCTCTTTCTATCTAGACATGAAGGCATTAATAGTGTGTCTTCAGAGAATTATGAGTATCTCAGAATGTAACAGGAGCTCAATAGCACAGATAATCTAAGAGGTAAGTTAACACCAAATAGTAGAACATCTGACATGGGATGCTGTGTATTTCCGTCTTTACTGTTTAACTATTCATGCATAGATGTAGAACTAGTCTTTAGAATAAACAAATTGGACTTCAGAATACTAACTCTGTCAGGATTATGAAAATTCTTCCATTGAAAGAATTTCAGGTGGGAAAGAAAGAAATGAAGACTCTGTGAGGCCATCCACCTATTCAGCATCTGTACCTCAATAGCTAAATGATGGTTGACAATAATAAAACATAGTGATAGGATTTTTTAGATCCTGGATACTAAACTCAGATACAAAGTTGCCTGATATTCAATGATACTAGCCTAGTGTATTTGACTTACTATTTGTGAGAAACAGAAATAAAAACTACAAACATTTGTTGAGTACTTTATATCATGCTTACTTTGGGTTCTACTTGAGTGAACCCCGGGAGTTGGTGATGGACAGGAAGGCCTGGCGTGCTGCGATTCATGGGGTCGCAAAGAGTTGGACACAACTGAGCGACTGAACTGAACTGAACTGAACTATGCATATCTAATCACAACAAAACCATGGCATATGTACTATTTTTTAACCATTTTATAGATGAAAAACTAAGTCATAGTAGCAGTACAGAAAGTGACAAGTTTCAGCCCATGCTCTGAATTGCTATGCCAGATTCCCTCTATGTCTTTTTTTTTTTTAAATGAAAGAAGTTATTCTGCTCTAATTAAAACTCAGTTTCTCCATTTTTGCCCAGACACACTTGGATAATCTTCTCAATAAAAGAGTCCGGAATCTCTTACTTGGATGCAATCTCAAAAATGACAGAATGTTCTCTGTTTCCACGGAAAACCATTCAGTATCACAGTAATCCAAGTCTATGCCCCAACTGGTAACGCTGAAGAAGCTGAAGTTGAATGGTTCTATGAAGACCTACAAGACCTTTAAAACTAACACCCAACAAAGATGTCCTTTTCATTATAGGGGACTGGAATGCAAAAGTAGGAAGTCAAGAAACACCTGGAGTAACAGGCAAATTTGGCCTTGGAATATGGAATGAAGCAGGGCAAAGGTTAATAGAGGTTTGCCAAGAGAACGCCTGGGTCATAGCAAACACTCTCTTCCAACAACACAAGAGAAGACTCTACACATGGACATCACCAGATGGTCAACACCGAAATCAGACTGATTACATTCTTTGCAGCCAAAGATGGAGAAACTCTATATAGTCAGCAAAAAGAAGATGGGGAGCTGACTGTGGCTCAGATCATGAACTCCTTATTGCCAAATTCAGACTCAAATTGAAGAAAGTAGGGAAAACCACTAGACCATTCAGGTATGACCTAAATCAAATCCCTTATGACTACACACTGGAAGTGACAAATAGATTTAAGAGACTAGATCTGATGAACTAGTGTCTGATGAACTATGGATGGAGGTTTGTGACATTGTACAGGAGATAGGGATCAAGACCATCCTCGTGGAAAAGAAATGCAAAAAAGCAAAATGGCTGTCTGGGGAGGCCTTACAAATAACTGTGAAAAGAGGAGAAGCAAAAAGCAAAGGATAAAAGGAAAGATATAAGCATCTGAATGCAGAGTTCCAAAGAATAGCAAGGGGAGATAAGAAAGGAAAAGACTAGAGATCTCTTCAAGAAAATTAGAGATACCAAGGGAACATTTCATGCAAATATGGGCTCGATAAAGGGCAGAAATGGTATGGACCTAACAGAAGCAGAAGATATCAAGAAGAGGTGGCAAGAATACACAGAAGAACTGTACAAAAAAGATCTTTACCACCCAGATAATCACGATGGTGTGATCACTCATCTAGAGCCAGACATCCTGGAATGTGAAGTCAAGTGGGCCTTAGAAAGCATCCCTATGAACAAAGCTAGTGGAGGTGTTGGAATTCCAGTTGAGCTATTTCATATCCTGAAAGATGATTAAGGCTTAAATTAATGTGCCTTAAAGCTCAACATTCAGAAAACTAAGATCATGGCAGCTGGTGCCATCACTTCATGGGAAATAGATGGGGAAACAGTGGAAGCATTGGCAGACTTTATTTTTGGGGGCTCCAAAATCACTGCAGATGGTAATTGCAGCCATGAAATAAAAGATGCTTACTCCTTGGAAGGAAAGTTATGATCAACCTAGATAGTGGATTCGAAAGCAAAGACATTACTTTGCCAACAAAGGTCCATCTAGTCAAGGCTATGGTTTTTCCAGTGGACATGTATGGATGTGAGAGTTGGACTGTGAAGAAAGCTGAGCGCCAAAGAATTGATGATTTTAAACTATGGTGTTGGAGAAGACTCTTGAGAGTCCCTTGGACTGCAAGGAGATCCAACCAGTCCATTCTAAAGGAGATCAGCCCTGGCTGTTCATTGGAAGGACTGATGCTGAAGCTGAAACTCTAATACTTTGGCCACCTCATGCAAAGAGTTGACTCATTGGAAAAGACTCTGATGCTGGCAGGGATTGGGGGCAGGAGGAGAAGGGGACAATAGAGGATGAAATGGCTGGATGGCATCACCGACTCGATGGACATGAGTTTGAGTGAATTCCGGGAGTTGGTGATGGACAGGGAGGCCAGGCATGCTGTGATTCATGGGGTCACAAAGAGTCAGACATGACTGAGCTACTGAACTGAACTGAATCTTCTCAAGAGTTGTGTCAATTATCTGATTTTCTTTGTTGCTTTATCAAGCAATCTCTGCTCTTCCCACCTTTTTCCCTTTATCTTATGCGGAACTCAAAATGGCATGTCCTCTGGCAGTAGAAACTACCTTTATTCTTCACCCCATTCCTCACTCTGCTTTTACAACTCCCTCCTCCACTATAGTAGTATATTGGTCCCCCAAACATGTCTGTGTCATAATTCTAGGCTGTGAATATGTTATGTTATAAGGCAAATGTAAATTAAAGGAATTAATCACCTGACCTTTTTTTTTTTTTTTTTTGAGAGTTAAGTTTTAATTAGCAGGAATGTTTAACACTTCAAGTCTGGGAGGCAGAGTCTCAAGTAACCCTGAGAGCTTCTATGAGGAGGAAGGCAGTGGGGGGAGCAAAGCTATACAGGAATTTTGCAACTAAGGGCAGGTAGTTTGAAAGTCAGAGGATTATTGTTAATTAAAGAAAATCAGATATCTATATTTCAAGGAATATAGTGCTTTTCTATATATGGGAAGATGCAAGAGTCTGGGCTCACTGATACCAGTTCCTTGGACATGCACCTCAGCTGTATGGGGCCATATCCTGTGTTTTCACATCCTGAGTTTCCTCAGGGCTCATCATAGGAAGTGGCTCCTAGATGGCAGATATTCTTTCCCTCCAGAGTGGCCACAGTTGCTGATGATTATGATATCCTGTGTCCACTGATATGGCAGGAAAAACTCCATTTCTCAGATGGAATATATCATCTGACCTTAAAGTAAAGAGATTATCATATACTTCCAGGAAAACCCAGTGTAATCACAGGGTCCTTAAAAGTGAAAGAGAACAGTCAAGAGAGTTAGAAATGTTGACTATGAAAGAAATGCCAGAGAGATGTAATGTTACTGGCTTTGAAAACAAAGAAAGAGGCCAGGAGGCAAGGAATAGGGGCACTTAAATATATCATCCTTTACAGCCTCCACAAAGAACACAGTAGTGCCAATACCTTGATTTTATTCCAGTGAGATCTTGGTCAGACTTTTATTACTACAGAACTGTAGGAAAATGAAATTATGATGTGTTAATCCTCTACATTTGTGTAACTTGTTAAAGTAGCCAAAGGAAATTAATACAGCCCCACAGAGGCTCATGTTCTAGCTTAGGAATTTATCTTAAGTTCTTATGTTCTAAATAAATTCTTTATTCATAATTTCATAAAAAGCATCAATTTATCAAATGCATATTAGTAAGATTTACCTAAGGGTTGGGAAGATCCCCTGGAGAAGGCAATGGCAACCCACTCCAGTATTCTTGCCTGAAGAATTCCAGACAGAGGAGCCTGGCAGGCTACAGTCCATGGAATCTCAAAGAGTTGGACACAACTTAGCAAATAAACAACAGCAACCAGATTTACCTAATATTATGAATATGTCCATTTCTTGGACTTCCATGGTGATTCAGTGGTTAAGAATTCACCTGCCAATGCAGGAGACATGGGTCAATATCTGGGTTGGGAAGATCTCCTGGAGAAGGAAACGGCAACTCACTCCAGTATTCATGCTTGGAAAATCCCACTGACAGCTGGCGGCTGGTAGCTACAGTCCATAGAGTCACAAGCTTCAGACATGAGTTGGCAACTAAACAACAAATGTTCATTTCTCAGTACCAACCCTTCCAAGCCTACACATGGAACTTGTTTTTATATATAATTAACTAGCTCATGTTTTCTTCATAATTGAAGTATGATTTTCTAAAAAGTCCATATTATTATGTCTACTCTCAGAACTTACTTTAACACTTTCTTTTCTAAATTTTAATTGCCAAGTAAGATGTTATACATTCCTAGATTATTTTCCACATTTTAGTTGTTTTCAACTTCAGTATAGGTTGTTGCTTATCTTTTCTTATATATATTTGTTCTTCCAATTAAATGTAAATCTTCCAATTAGAATTGCATACTTTATAGAACTATTTCAGTGCCCTACTATTCTGTTACTACCTCATTAAGGCTAAGAGAAAAAAAGAAAAAGAATGTTGAAACAAATAACAACACTAAGATCTTGAGGAAGTGTGAATACATAATTTGACATTTCTGTGAGGTTTTGACCAAGAGATTGAGCCTCAATAACTTTTAAAGGAAAACAAGCTAATAAAGCCTTTAATCTTACAAATGTAGTGGAGTTAAAGAAAAATATAACAAAATATTGGAGGGAGATTTTCATTTAGAAATTATTTTAGGGAAATTAAAATCATCCATAATGCTGAACCATTTCTCAAATCACTTTTAGAATTTTCAAATGCAAATAGAAATGAAAAGTCAGGCTAGGGGCAAGATACAGCAGTGAGGAACTTTTTTGTGTAGCAATGGGTGAAATGGCTTTTAAACAGAGCTCTCAAACATATACTTTTAAAAAATTTTAACTACTTCTAAAATAGTTTTGGTAATTTTATAATTTTTACCTGTCATTTCTGAATTGGGTTCTTGTCTAGGAAATGCAACTATCTAAACATGCCTATCTATATCCATGTCTATCTCTGTCAGTCTATATCTATATTTTTGTCTATAAATCTACATATACATATATATATTACATTTTCATTAGGCCATGTATGATGATAACTGTATAAAAATAAATGTTTTTAAAATGAAATTCAGAGGAAAAATAACAATAGTTTCATGAGAAAAGGATTTAAACTTAAAACAATTTCACTGGATCTTATAAACTCATAAAAAACATTTAATTATTTAGAATAGTCTTAGTGGGGATGGTATCAACAATTTGCATGAATTGTTTTGTACCTTAAATACATTTAAAAATTGTCATGTTTCAATTTGGGCAAGTACACAACTCAGCAAACAATGTCTTATGGGACAAATCTAGCCCTTTATCTGCCTTTGTTTTGTTTTAAAAAATGTTTTATTGGAAAATGGTCAACTCAGTTTGTTATATACTGTCTCTGGCTGCTTTCATGTCACAGTGGCAGAGGTAAGCATTTGTGAGAGACTCCAGTGCTCACAAAGTTTAGAGCATTTATCATGTGGTCCTTTCCACAACTTAAATATGGGTCCAAGTTTAGGAATTACTTATGCACTGTGCACATTCTATTAGGTTACCTAAATTTTCTAATGTCAAATACAGTTTCTTGAACCTGGTACACATTCCATATATATCTGTTCAATACATAATGATTCTAAGCCCTCTCACTGGTAAAATACAAGAACTATTTACTGGATATAAGGTTTCCTGTGTAAATAAAATCATTTGTAACTTATATATAGATATCGATACCAGGAATATAGTATTTTTTTAATAAACAAAATTTTCCCTTAATATTTTCTTTGTTGAGTTTTGGTATAGACATAGCTCTTATCCAAAGAGCAACAACAATACTCAGAACCTAAAAAAATGTAGGTGCCTCAAGATCCTGACTCAGAATCTAATACAATATCATATTATACTTATCTCAAATTCTATTTTGTTAATGATTATGGACATGATAAATGAGCAGCTAAAGATAAACATTCATTCTATCTTTGAATGTTTGAATTTTTCCATTTAATATATTTAAAGCATCATGACAAATTATTTGCCACTCTAGATATTTTGAATGTAGCATTTGACAAAAGAATCAAAGTCTTTGAACTGTGTCTTATCAAATGGGAACTCAACATGATGTAATTATAAAAAAGCAGCAATAAGACAAATAAAACAATTACCCCTTAAACTTAGTATCTTCAGTGTATAGAGTGAACCAACCATTGGTTCTGAGTTGTTTTTTCCTCTCTTTATCTTAAAATGAGAATGATGGAATGGATATATGCTAATATTCTTCCAGGAAATCATGGGAAATGGTTAGGTTGCTATATAAACAGGAGTGTCTACATACCCCAGGACCTAAAATATCTGAGATAGAGAGGACCAGAAAGAGCTGGTGAGCCTATTTTAAACAAAGTTTAAGAATGTTCAGATTGTCAAGGCAGAAAAGAGAATTAGTCAATCACTCTAAAATTAAGAAAGTGAGAAATCATTGTAAAACCAAAGTTTGCCTAAAACCAATTATATTTAAATGGGTATTGACAACAGAACTGATATGCCTACAACTAGCCTTATCATGTTTAAGTATACATGTGATGAGCTGGTTTAACAGTTATGGTTGGATTTCTCCTTCTAGGCAAGATAGAGTAACAAGGGCTAGATTTATCTACCCCCAGATACTTAAACAAGCAAAATATACATACATAGTATTTGAAAAAATGGTTTTGAACACACTGGACATCAGGCATCAAGGGACAGTAGTTCCTGAGAAGTGAGATGAATCCTATGCCTGATCTAGCTGATGGCCTTGAGAGTGTTTACAGGTTATGGATTTGTGAGAGGGAAATCATGTAGAGCCAAAGTGAAAGTGTGAAAGCAAGTCACTTAGTCGTGTCCAACTCTTTTTGACCTCATGGACTATACAGTCCATGGAATTCTCCAGGCCATAATACTGGAGTGAGTAGCTGTTCCCTTCTCCAGGGGACCCTCCCAACCCAGGGATTGAACCCAGGTCTCCCACATTGCAGACAGATTCTTTAACAGCTGAGCCATGGGGGAAAACCATGTAGAACTAAGCAGATTCCTAAACTGATAAAATTGAAAATCTGAAGAGACAAAGCCAATTTAGAGTTTGAAGGATAGAAAACTACAGAAGAGAGAGCTACACAGAGAAATGCAAATATGATAAGGATGCCTTAATATTCATCTGAATCCTGATAAGCCATGAACACATCAGGAAACTACCCCAAACATGAAACAAGCTCATTTCAGATAATTATTTCCCAGTTTCAGTACGTGTAATTGGAGTCTCCAAAAGGGAGAGAACAGAAAACATATTTTAAGGAGTAATATCTAAAAAAGTTTTCAATTAGATGAAAACCAATGCAAGATAAATAAATTCCATCGACAAGGAACATGAATAAAAGCACAAGAATGCATTTCATAATCCAATTGCCCAAATGAATCATAAAGAAAAAAATCTTAGAAACAGAAAAAGAGAAAAAAAGAAAGATAAATAACCTTCCCAGAAAGAAACTTGAGGATTACAGCATATTTCTTTTCTGAAATAATGCAGTGAAGAAGACAATGGGGCAATAGTTTTAAAGTTCTGACAGAAAAGAAGATGTGAATATAGAATTCTATACTCAACTAACATAAAATATAGGGACAAAAAAGACTTTTGTTTTTTAGATACACAAACTTTGAAAAAATTCTTCACCAGAAGACTCACACTACAATATGTATTATAAAACTTCTTTGAGTAGAACAGAAATGGCACATGATAGGAATTTGGATCTATTCGAAGGTATAGAGAGTCTTCAAATGTTACTACATTGATAAATATATAATTTTTCTTATAATTTAATTTTTTAAACAATATTTGATTATTTAAATGGAAATTGAAATATGTTATAGGTTTTGTAACATTTTTAAAGTAAAATTCATGAAAGGACATTCATCAGCTCAAAACATGGATGAACCGCATAATACATTGAATGAAAGAGTGAAAATTATTTCATAAAGCATGATCACATTCATATAAAACTAAAGAAAATGCAGACTAATCTATGGTGCCAAAATGTCAGTAGCCACTGAATAAAAAGGGGAAATGAGAGTTAGGAGGACAGAATTACAACAGAGTATATTTCAACTATTGGAGGTAAAAGAAATGTTTATTATTTTTTATTATGATGATGACTTCATGGGTGTATACAGTTGTCAAAACTACTAAACTGTAAATTCTATATATGTGGAATTTTTGCATGTGACTACATCAATAAAATGTATTTAAAGGAAAAAATGGGTAAAGGTAAAAGATAATTGCTATGATCATTTCTCCTTAGGGTATATTTTTTATATGGGATAGGAACTCTTTCTTCAGGGAAGAAAGTCCATGATTACAAAGCAGTAGTTGCTTGGGATGGAATGCATGATAAGTAAATATTAGTTGAAATAAATTAAATGCCAGCAGTTTATCTACAATAAAATCCAGGGATCTGACCTCCCCTGATCTCATTGAGACAAATGAATGTTCCAGTGTTTCAGTTCAGTGTTTAACTCAATTAAATTAGTAATTATTAAACATGATTTATGCCTTAACTCCTTAAAGCAGCACTGCTATATGACAATCAAAGCTGTGCTTGCTATCTTTAAGATACATTACTTTATTTGCAGTCAATATTAAGCATCGTCAAATGCCCTCAACCTAAATGACCTGGTCAGGTTGTGGTAATTTGCCTGCTCTCCTCATATCTCTTAGACAACTGCAGCTAATAAAACTTTCAGTTGAACTATTCCTCAGTCATGAAATTAGGGAGACTTTCATTGGGAAATGATCATTCATTAATATTTTTTTTTTCACCTTGGATGTTAGCATGTACATTATGGCAAAAATCATTATCTCAGAGAACCTGAATGTGGAGAGAGATATATAAATTAGTTATATGTGAAAAAAATGTTTCAGGTGCTTTGATAGTTTTGTATTTGGGTCAAAATGGGAGACATAAGGAAGCTATTGTTGTTCAGTCACAAGTTATGTCTGACTCTTTGTGACCGCATAGACTATAGCCCACCAGCCTTCTCTGTCCTTCACTATCTCCCAGAGTTGCTCAAATTCTTTTCTATTGAGTTGGTGACGCTATCTCACTATCTCATGCTCTGCTGTCCCCTTCTCCTTTTGCCATCAGTCTCTCCCAGCATCAGCGTCTTTTCCAATGAGTCAGTTCTTCACATCAGGTGGCCAAAGAGCCAGGGCTGCAGCTTCATTGGTTACTATGTCTTGCATTATATTCAGAAAAATACTTTAAAATGAGATGAGATTTGAGCTGAGACTTTAAGAATCTCCTCTATTTTGTTATTGTTGTTCACACACTAAGTCATCTGACTTTTTCAACCCCATGGACTACAGCATGCCAGGCCTCCTTGTCCCTCACTATCTCTCTTTGCCAGGTAAAAAAAACAGAAAATGACCATTTAAAAAGGATAAATGGATATACATAAGCAGAATAGCAACTGAATTATTTGCACAGTGAATGGAGGCTCAGCCAAAGATGAGGCTGGTGAGGTATCTGAGCAGTCAAATTATAAATGAGGCACATTGCATAGGGATTTAAACCAGACACTTCAAGTGATATTAAGCCTTATGGCGCTCATGGATTACTTGCTTTCCCTAAAGTGCTTTTTCATTTTTACAATTGTCCAAAGTTTGTTCTGTTCAAATAGATGGGGACACAATGGAAACAGTGAGAGACTTTAATTTCTTGGGCTCAAAAATCACTGCAGATGGTGAGGGCAGCCATGAAATTAAAAGACACTTTCTTCTTGGAAAAAAAAAATAGCTATGACCAACCTAGATAGCATATTAAAAAGCAGAGACATTACTTTGCCAACAAAGATCCATCTATTCAAGCTATCTTTTTTCAGTAGTCATGTATGGATGTGAGAGATGGGCTATAAAGAAAGCTAAGTGCAGAAGAATTGTTGCTTTTGAACTGTGGTGTTGGAGAAGACTCTTGAGAGTCCCTTGGACTGCAAGGAGATCCAACCAGTCCATCCTGAAGGAAATCAGTCCTGAGTATTCATTGGAAGGACTGATGTTGAAGCTGAAGCTCCAATACTTTGGCTACTGGATGTGAACAGCCAACTCATTGGAAAAGACTCTGATGCTGGGAAAGATTGAAGGCAGGAGGAGAAGGAGGTGACAGAGGATGAGATGGTTGGGTGGCATCACCAACTTGTGAACATGAGTTTGAGCAAGTTCCCGGGAGCTGGTGATGAACAGGGAAGCCTGGCATGCTACAGTCCATAGGGTCACAAAGAGTTGGGCACAACTGAGTGAATGAACTGAACTGAACTGAAAGTCTGTCCTGAAATGTAACAATTTCCCTAATATGTATGGACATATTATGTAAACCACTTAAAAAAGCTCTTCACATCTGAAATTCTGCTAAAACATTATATTGATATACAGCTTCAGATTTTGCAAATTCCCTAAACCTATTTAATTACTCCTGTGGTTTAGGTCACATGGAACAAGTTGTACTATAATCCAGGAAAACATATCTGTCACAAATTCCCTCTTTTGTCCTCATCTCAATATCAATCAGGTCCTTCAAATTTCAGGTGAACAGGGGTTACATGAATTTTAGAATTAACTTATGATAATAGTAGTAAATTATACTTGACAAACATATTAATATTAATCACTTTGCATTGAGTGCTAGCTCTGTGATCGACATAAGGTGAAGTGTTTCTGTGACTATTCTTTAATTCTCACTATAAAGAATGAGATTGCCATTTCACTGATGAGCAAACTGAAGCCTCAAATGGTTGAGATCACATAGAAAGAGAGTAGAGTGCAGCTCTGTCAGATTCTAAATAATGTAACAAAACATAAGGTTAATGAAATAACAGACACCTTACTAAACCAAAACAGCTCATGTATTCTCAGAATGTAATTTAGACCCTGAAAAGAAAGTAATATGCCCAATTACTATTAGCATTTGAATGAGAGAAGCAATTTCATTGTTAAATATTCTATTACTCATTTAAAATTTGATCTACACCAGACAGTTTTAAAACAAAGTATGTAAAGAACATAATTTGAATTCAAATGTTAAGAGCTTCTGATTCTAGTGGAAGCATTGCTAGTTGTTTGGAATTCTCGAATGACTATCTATAAATTGGACATTTACATAAAAGAAGTTTTATTTCTGAAGGCATATAATTTTGAATCTGCAGAGTGTATATGTGCCTGTTTTTGTATAATGAGTCAAATTGGAATGCTGTTACCTGAAGAATAGGATCTGTCATCTTCAAGGCTGAAATGTAACCCACGTTCAAACTACTTAATTGAAAAAGAGAATAGTAACAGTGTGTTGCTTCTTTTATGTGCTACATATGGAATAAACTGTCAAAGAGTAACGAAAGGCTGTAGCAATTCCAAATCTAATGACTTTAATAACAGATGCAAAGCTAAAACCTTATACAGCATCATGAAAATTTATCCCACGTGTGCTTTAATCATATGTGCTAACTCATACCGACAAAACCAGATTGTTCTAGCTGTCACCATAGCATATCAAATATAAATGTGAATGCATATGGCACACTGTGTTGATTTTTCTAATAGCATTCAAACATATCACTAGTTTCCTTCTTGACTTTCTTTAACCTTAACAATGAACGTTAAACCAAGATGATGATGGATAGAATACAAAATTAAATTATAATCTTATTCTCACTTCAAAAAAGGAATCATGGATTTTCTGTATATAACCTAATAATTAATAGAATTATTGAAACATCACTAGCATGTTTGTTTTCAATCAGAAGTCGCCAATGAACTGATAACGTGCAAAACTCTTTCATAGGAAGTCATCTAGTGTGTGTATTGAGTACCAGAACAAACGTGGAGATCGCTGAATCTCCACAGAATCTTTATTCTAAATGAAAAATAGGTTTGCTTTACAATGTCAAGTTGAATGCCTAAAATGCATTTCCTTGTTTCTAGAGATCACTTATAATTATCACTTTCACCATAAATCATTTCACTACTTTTAATTTATTTTTATAGTAAGTCTTCAGGCCAGAAAAGTATTATTTTCATATTATTTCAGAGACTGACTCCCAGAAGTTGAAGCTACTTGTGGAACTTTGATGGTAGTGTTTACAGAAATTACAAATTATGCATCTACCTTTGGAAATACACTAGAAGGATAAAGCAACTGTATCAAAGGCTTTATTTCTTTAACCTTTCCTACATCCAAATATATCACTTTGCCTTTCTACTTATTTTTGTGTTCCTCTGCCTTTACCATTGGAGAAGGCAATGGCACCCCACTCCAGTCCTCTTGCCTGGAAAATCCCATAGATGGAGGAGCCTGGAAGGCTGCAGTCCATGAGGTCGCTGAGGGTCGGACACGACTGAGCGACTTCACTTTCACTTTTCACTTTCTTGCATTGGAGAAGGAAATGGCAACCCACTCCAGTGTTCTTGCCTGGAGAATCCCAGGGACGGGGTAGCCTGATGGGCTGCCGTCTATGGGGTCGCACAGAGTCGGACATGACTGAAGCGACTTAGCAGCAGCAGCAGCAGCAGCAGCCTTTACCATGAGAGCGTTCCAGTGACAGCCTGTTAACTAATGAGAAAATTAGAGAGACAAATCTACCCAGTCATCCATTGCAAGGTCAATCTATAGCTAATCAGCTGACATATGAGTAAATCCAGATGAGCCCCGACTAAATGGTTAAACTACCAATAAAATCTTGGGAACTGAATGAACACTTGCTGGTATGAAGCACTGAGTTTTAGGATGATTTACTAACCATAATTGTAGCAATAGATCATTGATTCACATCACTGTCTTTTGAGTTTAGTGTTGAACTTGTGTTTAAAATATACCACTAAATGGAGCTGTGCCTAATTTAAACATTTAGAATTCATTTTTTTTTTTATTTTCCACATTCTTGTACTTAAAAAAACATTCATTAGCTTTAAGTAGTATGTGTTTGTTTTTTTTTTTTAAACCAGATCCATCCTCAATCACATGATACCTGGTCTGTTTAAGTAAATGCCCTCTCAACACACTGGCTTGGGAAATAGCATACCACTCAACTCGTATCTTCTTATTCAATCAAGAGAAAGACTAGATCTTTTTCTAAGTAAATTCTATTTCCAGGCCAATTCATAGTTCATCTAGTTTAATCATTGTTTAATGAGTAAAATTTCAATCCCATTCAATTTAAATGCCGTGGAGCTTGAGAAGTTGTCCTTGAGGTCTGTAAAAACTACTAAATCCTTTTAAAGTAGAAATTTCTGGAGTAGCTTTTGTTCTTCTCATACTTAATGAACAGCGAGTGAAGTCGCTCAGTCGTGTCCGACTCTTTGCGACCCCGTGGACTGTAGCCCACCAGGCTCCTCTGTCCCTGGAATTCTCCAGGCAAGAATACTGGAGTGGATTGCCATTTCCTTCTCCAAATGAACTGTGGTGTTCCAAAAATGCATAATCTTTTTACCTACAAGAAATATGGGCATGCAGACCGTGGTCCACAGGCCAAATCCTACTTGCCACTTTTTAATCAAATTTTACAGTAATACTGATTCATTTATATAGCTGTAGGCATGCAACAATGGCAGTTGACTAGTAAAGGCAGAGAATGTCCTTTAAAGGCTAAAGTATTTACTATTAATACTTGACCTTTCATAGAAAAAGTTTACTGTCTCCTGGCCTATGACATCAAGTATTTTTTTCAATTTATCTTTTGTTTATTTTTAAATATCAGTCATGGGTTTATCCTATTTTTCATTGATTTCACCAAGTCCAATAATTATTTACATGTGTTTCAATGAAACATTTTATATTAAAATATTTATGCATTTTTATGTAAACAAAGAACAGAATCAAATAAGTAGATGACAGATAACGAGAGGTATTATTTTTCCCTCAAAAAGCAGAATAAGTCCAAATGATTCATTTGATCGTTCAGAGTTCTCTGTCATTTAGCTCGGTCACTATACTGCAATTAATTCATCATTTCATTATTTTTTACCCTATTATTCTTTAAAATCATGCCCCACAGAGGAAAATTTTCCTGTTCATCTCACACTATTCTCATTGTCTTCACTTTACATTTTGAAATGTATTATTTCCTTTAAAAAATAAGAACAAACATTTGCAGGAATCATTGTTCTTGATAATTTTATTAGCCTAAACTTTTCAAATCTTCAAATGCCAATTGTATGTTAATCTTTAAGATAATTATACAGTTATGTCTACTTCTAATTTATATTTCAGATCAGAAATTTTCAGGCAAAACTCCATTTTACAAGCAAGGTATAAGTATTTAAGTCAGTTGTAGTCTTTTCATGTATTTTGCATTTTCTAAAAAATGAGCAAATTGTTGGATTCACAGTGTTTACTCAGCTTTTTTGAATAAATAAATGGTCAAAGAGTTCAAATTAAAGAGGACAAGATGCTCAATGAGTCTGGATTCAAATAAAGCACTAGCACTGAATAGTCAAAAATAAGTAGTACAAGGTCAAATACAATAGTTTGAAATTGAAAACTGTGGGACTAGAAGAACATATTCTGAGAACTAGCTATAAAGCAATATAAAAACAGTCAATCTTAGAAAAAGGAATTTATGTGTTTAATAAACATATATCAAATGTTCAAAATGAAAAAAAAATCTGATTTGTAATCTGTGTATCTCAATATATGTGAAAATATAAGTATTGGCTCAATGTCTGACATCATCACAATAATCTGTGGAGAATAGGTATGCTTAATTTTTCAATTATGTATTCAATCAATGAATAGCATATCTAAAAACAGCAAAAAGAATTTTCTAAAGTCAATGCAAGAATTATGAAAAGAATTAGAGATGTAATTTTGAATACAAGCAACGATTTAGTTTGTAATGAAAAAAGGTAACCATCATTTCCAAACCATTTTGTAAAGAAACTGTCAGCTTTCTGCCACTGAGATATTAGTATTTTCATCAACTCTTGATTAATAGGAACCACAACCCTCTGACATAGTCTCCTTATATTATCCTATGTGACCTAAGACTGGAGAAAATTTATACAGAGATTAAATATAAAATACTTAAACCATTTGGTGCTTTAAAGGTGAAAAGGTCGGATTTTTATTGCTACTCAAGTCAAAAGGATTAGTAGAACACTCCTTTTAAAAAAATGAAATTCTGAATGTTTTATTCCCTATTATCAGACCCTTTTTTGGAGAAGGAAATGGCACCCCACTCCAGTACTCTTGCCTGGAATATCCCATGGACGGAGGAGCCCGGTAGGCTGCAGTCCATGGGGTCGCTGAGAGTCGGACAAGGCTGAGCAACTTCACTTTCACTTTTCACTTTCATGCATTGGAGAAGGAAATGGCAACCCACGCCAGTGTCCTTGCTTGGAGAATCCCAGGGACGGGGGAGCCTGGTGGGCTGCCGTCTATGGGGTTGCACAGAGTCAGACATGACTGAAGTGACTTAGCAGCATCACACCCGTTTTAGTTTCAAAACCTAATATTTAAATCCCATGGAGGGAAAATGCTGTTTTCTGAACTTTTCAAAAGGCTAAAATTACTAAGAACAGCCTCTCTTGGGACATCTATCTCCTTAAATAACCCTTTGACAGTGTGCTACTTAAAATCAGAATGAATTTTGTGTTTTCCAGTTAGACATCAGATACTAATTGCAAATGCACTAAAATCATTTTATTTGGTTTTATATTTTGATAAAATATTCCAGGTAAAATTTCTCATATCATATTCTTTTTTGTAAATCCTCTGAAGTCAGAATAGCTTTGATTAATTATTGGAGAGTATTATAAAATACTACTCTGATGTAGAAGTTTATTTGAAAAAGGCAAAGCTTAATAACTCTCTCGAAGAAGAAATAGTTAATAAAAAATAAGAAAAGGATAAAATGTGAAATGAAAGAGCTATTCATTTTTGCACATTTGTTAGCATTTATAAATGCTTGTAGCATGTGTCAAAAAATGAATTTCTGAGTTTATAATCACTGAGGAGAGTGCTAGCAAATAATAGTTATAAAAACAAAGTTATTAAATGATTGAGTTAATTTACTAAGCCTTTGTGTGCATCCTCACAATGAAAAAAATCTGAAGGCTGAAAGGAAACTATTAATGAGATATTTGCCTTTTGGAGATGCTTAAGCATCAACTGGAAATTTTCAGCATCATGAAAAGCCTGGAAGATGAAATACTGTGAAATTCAGTCTTGTTGGGCATAGGGAATGCAGGCAGAGACAAACTTGGGATAAAATGTTAGCTCAGCAGGACATAAGGCTGAGCAGTAAGAGTCTAAAGACACTTGAAGGTGCTCAAGGAAAACCTAATGAAAAGAAAGAAAAGAACAAAGTGATGAATAAATGAAGACATAAAATTTGGCTATCTCAAAACTGAGCTGCATGCAGTGCAGGAGAGTTTATAAATTAAATTCTGAAAATTTTAAAACCTAATGTTTAAGAGAGGGAAATGAATTTCTGCCTTCCCACTTCTAACCTACAAAACTACCCCCTGCCCCTTTGGGGAATTAGTGCATCTGAAAAGAAGATAAACATATCAGTCATTGGTAGCACTTATTAACATCTTTAAAGGCCCTGTGAAATCTAAAACTAACTAGATAAATCAACTTATTCTGTTTTTGACTTTAAAATGCATTTTTAAACAGACATATCATCTGTTGTCTGGGTTGATTTGCCCACTCAAAGAGGTGGTGGACATTTGAGGTGGTGGGCATTCAAGGTGGTTGGCATTCTGCAGAAGATCTGTGTTTAATTCAAATTGAAGATACTTACAGATCTCATTTCTTAAAGATTTTATTTTGGACAAAAGAAGAAAATTTGGATAAAGCAAAAGAAGAAATAGAAAACTTAATATATGTATTGAGGGGAAACCACATGATTAGGTCAAGATGTGTTCTAGACTTGAAATCATAGTTCACTTATTTTTGCTGTTTCTGTTATTCTGTGTTCCTATAGAACAATTTATTCCTAAGGCATTGTTGATGCAGAGGTGTATAAAATGATATATTCATCAGAGAACATCCACCACACTTTACCCAGGACAGAATAACAAATGTGGGAACAGAAAGATACTAGAATCTAGGTATATATTAATGTAAGTTGAATTGTTTTTATTTGCTTATTTACTGTAGCATTTTTATGAGTTAAATTATGTCCTACAACCCCCCAAAGAAGACATGTTGAAATCCTAGCCCACAGTGCCTGTAAATTATTTTATTTGGAAAGAAGCTCTTGCAGATATATTCAAGTAAGTTCAGTTCAGTCGCTCAGTCGTGTCTGACTCTTTGCAACCCCATGAATGGCAGCACGCCAGGCCTCCCTGTCCATCACCAACTCCCGGAGTTCACTCAGACTCGCGCCCATTGAGTCAGTGATGCCGTCCAGCCATCTCATCCTCTGTCATCCCCTTCTCCTCCTGCCCCCAATCCCTCCCAGCATCAGAGTCTTTTCCAATGAATCAACTCTTCACATGAGGTGGTCAAAGTACTGGAGCTTCAGCTTTAGCATCATTCCTCCCAAAGAAATCCCAGGATTGATTTCCTTCAGAATGGACTGGTTGGATCTCCTTGCAGTCCAAGGGACTCTCAAGAGTCTTCTCCAACACCACAGTTCAAAAGCATCAATTCTTCGGCACTCAGCCTTCTTCACAGTCCAACTCTCACATCCATATATGACCAGTGGAAAAACCATAGCCTTAACTAGACAGACCTTAGTCGGCAAAGTAATGTCTCTGCTTTTGAATATGCTATCTAGGTTGGTCATAACTTTTCTTCCAAGGAGTAAGCGTCTTTTAATTTCATGGCTGCAATCATGATCTGCAGTGATTTTGGAGCCCAAAAAATAAAGTCTGACACTGTTTCCACTGTTTCTCCATCTATTTCCCATGGAGTGATGGGACTGGATGCCATGATCTTTGTTTTCTGAATGTTGAGCTTTAAGCCAACTTTTTCATTCTCCTCTTTCACTTTCATCAAGAGGCTTTTGAGTTCCTCTTCACTTTCTGCCATAAGGGTGGTGTCATCTGCATATGTGAGGTTATTGATATTTCTCCTGCAAATCTTGATTCCTGCTTGTGTTTCTTCCAGTCCAGCATTTCTCATGATGTACTCTGCATTGAAGTTAAATAAGCAGGGTGACAATATACAGCCTTGATGTACTCCTTTTCCTATTTGGAACCAGTCTGTTGTTCCATGTCCAGTTCTAACTGTTGCTTCCTGACCTGCATACAGATTTCTCAAGAGGCAGGTGAGGTGGTCTGGTATTCCCATCTCTTGAAGAATTTTCCACAGTTTATTGTGATCCACACAGTCAAAGGCTTTGGCATAGTCAATAAAGCCTGGAACTCTCTTGCTTTTTCGATGATCCAGCGGATGTTGTCAATTTGATCTCTGGTTCCTCTGCCTTTTCTAAAACCAGCTTGAACATCAGGAATTTCACGGTTCACGTATTGCTGAAGCCTGCCTTGGAGAATTTTGAGCATTACTTTACTAGTGTGTGAGATGAGTGCAATTGTGCGGTAGTTTGAGCATTCTTTGGCGTTGCCTTTCTTTGGGATTGGAATGAAAACTGACCTTTTCCATTCCTATGGCCACTGCTGAGTTTTCCAAATTTGCTGGCATATTGAATGCAGCACTTTCCCAGCATCATCTTCAGGATTTGAAATAGCTCTACCAGAATTCCATCACCTCCACTAGCTTTGTTCATAGTCATGCTTTCTATGGCCCACTTGACTTCACATTCCAGGATGTCTGGCTTTAGATGAGTGATCACACCATCGTGATTATCCGGGTCGTGAAAATCCTTTTTGTACAGTTCTTGTGTGTATTCTTGCCATCTCTTATTATATATATATATACATTCAAGTAAAGATGAGTTAATAAGGTTAAGCCCTAATCCAGTATAACTGGTGTCCTTATAAGAAAAAGGAAATTTGAACACAGGGAGACGGCAGTTACCCAGATGGAGGGAAATTTTGCCGCAGATTAAGTATACCTAGAGTCTCACCCATACTTGACTTATGTGATTTATCATATGATATTTGGGATATTTTGCTTTTAAGTTAATTATTCTTAGATAGTGCTTTCAAAACGGTTGAATCTGGAATGGGTTAGCAAGACTTTGGAGATGTTGGAATGGAGTGTATTTTGCATGTGATAATTATATGATTTAAATATTGCCCATTTGTTTTCAGTTTATTTTTGTTTAATTCTGTAAATGTACTCATTACTAACTAATCCAGTTTAAATGTGTTCAACTATATAAGATATCTAATTCTCTTATATTGGAATTATTTCTTCTATAGTCTTTGGTTATTATATTTAAATCTATATTACACTGTATCTGGATTTTTCCAAAGAGCTGTTATTCTGGAATTTCACCCTATCCACGATGTGGCCTTCCTTATCACTAGATCCCCATTTCAGGGATTCCATGTCTTCCTCACATTTACTCTCTTGTTCTGGTAGAGCATGTCTTCTTCTAGTACCTTCTAAAGAAAGGGAGGATAGTGCCTGAATCAGCCAAGCTTTGATCAGAGAAGCCAAACTACTGTTGATTTTTAACCAAGATTTTTTGGCAGGGCTCAGACCTTCCACTGATGTAGGAAATGGTGGAACACCCACTGCAAGCTGGTGTTTCTGCATCTAGCATTTAGCCTGTAGTCAATATAGGTCAGCTGGATTGGCGTTTGGGAAGGAAAGCTGAATGGGCAGAAGAATAAAGATAAACTGAAACTTGAGTTGACAACTGGAACATGCAAGGACATAGTGGGATTGTCTTCCGTCACCACCCACCCTGATACTGGGAATGGTTGGCAGAAGAAAAATTGTTGCTCATTACCTTAGAGGTGGGCTTTCCAGGTAGCACTAGTGTTAAGAATCTGCCTGCCAATGCAGGAGACATAAGAGACAGGGGTTCAATACCTGGATTGGGAAGATGCCCTGGAGGAGTGCATGGCAACCCTCCCAGTATTCTTGCCTGGAAAATCCCATGGACAGAGGAGCCTGGCAGGCTATGGTCCATAGGGTCGCAAAGACTCACACATGACTAAAGCGACTTAGCATACCACAGAAATACTTATGCCCTTGGTCTTCAAATCTAATGAAGAATGTCTCTTTCGGTTCTCTTTTGGCTAATATTAACCAGAAGAGGGAATTCTGGAAACAACTGGATTTTCAGTGAAATGGAGGCAAACGTGTCATTCACATCTACAATGTAAAATTCTTGATCTTCAAGATGCTCTGTGTATGGATTTATCATTTATAATAGTTTTTTATCACCTGACACCATTTGTTAGAATATGGACAGGACACACTTCTATGGTAAGGGAGCACCCACAGAGGTTTAAGCAGCAATATGTGTAGGATTTTGCTTCCTTCCAAAGGTCTCCTGCTTTCTCACGAGAGCAGATTGTACCCTCTGGGTCCAGTTGTCCTTCATGGATGCCAGTTTACATTATTCCTGTGTTTTTATCACTTAAGTAATTTGGTGAAGGCTCTTTGGCAAAATAATAGTTATTAATTCTGAGTAAATGTTTTGTGGAGTATGAATTTGAAGTTAATAGAGTAAGGAATAACTTGAAATTTCAGTACCATAGCAAACCAGTGCTTATCAGAATCTATTGCTCTATCCAAAGTTTCCATTTAATGAGCATACTAACATTTCAGCATCCATTATACACTTAAAAAAGTTTTCAATAATTAAGGATAACTGGCAATAGAAATAAAATGAGCAGATGAAAATGACTCTACATTAGACATTGGCAGCCTGCTCTTTTGGCATGTGCTGAAAGAAGAGAAGAGAGGATGAGGATTTTAAGTAGGAATCCAAACTGGTCAACTGTGTCCTTATTATTTTACACATTTTTTTCCATGTCATATACTTCAACTTCTATTTAAAAATTATTTTATAAGGTTTCCTCAGATTGCCCACAAAACACTATTCTGGGTTTAAATGCCAATCAAATTATAACTATATTTAATGATTATACAGTGTCACATTCTGTCAATTAGCATTAATTTATAATGTCATTTAAACAGCCAAATCATTTTGAACAATTTACTTAATACAAAATGCGTTTAAAAAAATCATTTTCCAATATAATATCATTAAACCTAACAGGATCTCACTGGGGATATTTTTATTGTTTAAATACAATAAAATTTGGGGGGCTTTATTTTATGTTGGTACCTATAGGAAAGATAATTATCTTTTATGTCATTAAGAAAATACCAAAAGGTTAAATTATAGACTCTTCAGTGTCATTTAAATTCAGATTAGATTCCTGTGTATATTAGATTTATTACTGAATGTATTATTTGATATCATTTTCATTAAAAATATCACAACACTATTAATTGGCTATATTCCAATATATAAAAAAAATAAAAAGTTAAGAAATTACAGAAGGAAGCTAGTGAAAAAATATTTGGACATTAAAATTAAGATTGCATCTTTATTATTATTTTCCAAATGTTCATGAAAATACTGTAAGTAGAAAGCACACACAGATTCACCTGTACACATAGAGGGACATACAAAGATGTATACCCTTACAGCGCACATGCATAGGCACAATTGTACTCGCATATGTGCATGTTGTCACATACAAACAATCATTGCGGAACAGTATTGGGTCTGCATTTTTACGACAGGCATAGTACCACTCTCCATCCTCTCCACTTTTAAAAAATATTCATAGACTATAACTGAGCAAACAATAGTGAAGGAAGAAGTGAGGATGGCAGGGGACACATTTGTTGTTGTTCAGTTGCTTAATTGTGTCCTACTCTTTGTGACCCCATGGACTACAGCCTGCCAGCCTTCCCTGTCCTTCACCATCTCCAGGAGCTTGCTTAAATTCATGTCCATTGAGTCGATGATGCCATCCAACCATCTCATCCTCTGTCACCGCCTTCTTCTCCGGCCCCTCAATCTTTCCCAGCATCAGGGCCTTTTCCAGTGAGTCAGCTCTTCACATCAGGTGGGACACATTACATTCTGTGATATGAAGATTTCTTTAATGAAGTGTTGTATGGATGATTTAACTGTGTTAGAGAAGTAGAGGGAAAATAAAATGAGCACTATATGGTTGAGCTTTTAGTTTTACATATGTGGTAGTTAATGAATTTCTGAAAGATAAGCAGAGAAGCTAAGAGACTTCTAGATCATCATAGAGTGCTGTATTAACAGAGATAATGGGACTTGGGCCTATGCATATAAAAGCACTCATCGTTTAGAGATGAGGGGAAGCTGGATGAACAGAGAACAGAGTCAAACAAAACGAAATAAAGTGAAACAAAGCAAAATTCAGCATCTCCTCTCCCAGTTCATGTATTGATATAATAAATATTCTCTGAGGTTTTTTTTTTAATATACCAAGAAAAGAAGATATCACAATAAAAAATCCACACTTCCACAAATCTTACACTTTAGTGAAGAGAAACATAGAAATCATGACATATTTAAACATAGAAAGTGATGTGTTATGATAAAAGAATAAAGCCAAAAAGGTAGGCAAGAGTGTAGAGGGAGGGATTTTAAATAGAAGAGTCATGGAAGATAATACTGAGAAAGTGACATTGAGCATAGACCTAAAATGGGCAGACTGTGGGCAATTCTGAAGGAGGAACAGCTGCAATTGAGAAAGAACAAATACCGAGTTTTGAAGGGGCAGGTTATTTAATATGACTCTAGAAACAAGGAAGCCAGTGTGACTGAATTGAGAAAAAAAAGGGGATAAGAACATACAATCAGAGAAGTGTGTGGTGGAGGAACAAGGATGTCAAGAACATTTTTGATTATGATAATATTTATATATTTTACTATGAGTCTGATGACAAGCTCTAACAGGAGCTTCAGTGGAAGGATGACATGATCTGACTAATCCTTTAAAAAGGTGACTTTGATTGCTATTTTTCTAAATTTATTTATTTTTTAGATTGAAGGATAATTGCTTTACAGAATTCTGTTGCTTTCTGTCAAACATCAACATGCATCAGACCATTAGGAAGATATCATAATGATTCAAAAGAAAGATGGTAGTAGCCCAGATAAAGTCATGGTAATTACAGAAATGATATGGAGGGATTTGATTCCAGATGCATTTAAAAAATACTGCATCCTGCTCCATCCAATATGATTTAATGAAAAGGACACCTTATTTCTGTGGTTTTCTTCCCCAGAACATATTACTATACCCTAACTATGAGAGAACAAACTCAATCACAAACCCAAATTGAGGGATATTTCGTAAAATGTCTGACTAGTTGTCCACATGTGCAAATGCTCAGTCGTTAAGTCGGGTCTACCTCTTTGCCACCCCATGGACAGAGGAGCTGATCCATGGGATTCTTTAGGCAAGAATACCGGAATACTAGAGTGAGTTGCTATTTCCTCCTCCAGGGGATCTTCTTAACCCAGGGATTGAACCTGTGTTTCCTGCATTAGTAGGTGGATTCTTTACTGTGAAACCATTAGGGAAATTCAGTTGTCCTCAAAATTTGTTAAAAAAATAAAAGAAAAGAAAACTGATAAAATTTCACATACCTGAGAAAATTAAGGGAAAATGATGACAAAATGCAATGTGAAATCTTGGATTGAATCCTTGGAGGAAAAAGAAATAAAGTTGCATTAGTGCAAGATCTGATATAATCCACTGAAAGTATGTGGCTTAATTAATAGTATTTTTTCCAATGATGAGTTTTAGTTTTGCTAAATGTATCATGATAAGATGTTAACATTCAGAAAAAATAAGTGAAGGGATATACAAGAACTCTCAACTATCTTTACAACTTTAATGTATATCTAAAATTATTCTAAGTTTTAAGAGATATTTTAAGTAATGCCAACAGGATTCATGAAGCAATTTGCTGTATGATATAAGGAAACAAAAATGACATTAAGATTTACTGCAATAATTTTAAGCTGACTAATTAAAAGGATCTTCCTTTTCCAGATAGTGTTTTAGATTTTCCAAAGTATGGAACTGGAGTCAGAGCAAAGAAGACAGGAACATAAAATTTGAAAGAACAAATAGAGAAATATATAGATAGACAGGGAGAGAAAGAGAAATAGGTATTTGGGAGATTAAAAATGAGAGACACAGAATCAGAGCAAGGACAGTTAAGGAAGAGTAGAAATGGAGAGATTAGTAGAAATGTTATTGAGACTTATGGATTGTATCAGTTTTAATGTTTATCAGGAAAAAGTATATGCTGGAATTTTATTTATTTTTGGCTTGGATATATTTCCTCAAAAACACTTCACTACTGAGACTGGACAACGTGGTCACAATTTCCATAAGTTTGCATCTGTTTTTGTTGTTGTTGTTTGCTTTTTAATCTTCACAATTTCAAGGACAAAAACAGAAAAACTATGGTTCTTTGAATTGAATACCGTAGAATTAGAAAACCATAATATGATCCTGCAAAAAGAGAATAAAATTCTATCATGTATACTATCATGTAAGAATTGAATCGCCAGTCTATGTCTGACGCAGGATACAGCATGATTGGGGCTGGTGCATGGGGATCACCCACAGAGATGTTATGGGGAGGGAGGTGGGAGGGGGTTTCATGTTTGGGAACACATGTAAGAATTAAAGATTTTAAAATTTAATAAAAAAAAAAACAAACCTGCTTTTTATAATTAATGACTGCAGAAAAGAAATTTTAGAAAACAGCATCATAAATCTAAAAACAACTAGGAAAATATATGCAGAAGATTCAGATAAGTTGATGTGATAGCAGGTGATTGTTTGGCTATAGAGATTGCTCTTGTTTGATTACAGAGAGTGTTAGCAGAAAAAATATATTATCTGTGTGACGTGTTGAAAAACAACAAGCCATGTAGTAATCAAGGAATGAACATGTCAAATAAAAAGGAAAAACTAATATAAATCCTAAAGATTGTAGCCAGTAGGGTGTCTGCAAGAAGGGAATAAAGGTCAACAGGACCACAGCACTGAAGGCAATGTGCAGAGAAATATGAGATGGAGTCATATAGGTAAAAAGAATCCATTCTTGGTTGTTGATCCTAAACAAAGAGGGTTGAGTTTTTAAAGTGGGAACAAGAGACGAAGGAGGTGGCTTGAAAAAAAAAGAGGCTAACATTTCAAATATATATATGTGTGTGTGTGTGTACTGTGCTGTGCTTAGTTGCTCAGTCATGTCCAACTCTTTGTGACCCCATGGACTGTAGCCCGTCCGGCTCCTCTGTCCATGGGGATTCTCCAGGCAAGAATACTGGTTATATGTAAATATGCTTTGAAAGAGTAGATGTAAGAGTAGGACTATTATTGCCAAAAATTGAATATCACATACCAGCAGAAACTGATATGTTAGTGTTCATCAGATGTTTAATGTGCTTCTTCTTTGTATGAGCTTCTTGAGCAATGAAGTTGGGGTAATGTAAGTTGTTTGGCCAAATTCCTCTGAGCAGAAGTCAAGTGTGGCAGTATCTTTGACTTGAAACTCATGACAGACAGTATGTCCCTTGATTGCTTTCATTCTCATTATGATAACCTCTGAGGCCAGGTTTTCCCTATGGTGAACACCATCAGACTGTACTGAACTGACAAACAGGTAAACCTTTATTGTGTTAAACCACAAAGGTTAAATGGTTTGTCAGTTGCAACAGCTAGCATTAATTATGCTAATACATGCCCCTGTTAAAATTATGTTCAGAAATATATTAAATTGCTTGAGCCAGAGCTCATGATATTGTGCTTAACAGGAAAATCAGATATGAATCCATCCATGTACCACACCCAAAACTCATTGCACTCAAAATAACTGGCAGGAACTGTAGCAAAATAGTAACTATGCCTATTTCTGGACAGATTATTTTAATTTATTTTTATACATTGCTCTCTATTCTGTTTCTCTTCATATATGTGTATGTGTATATATACACATACATATATATATATATATGTATATATTTCAGAGAAGGCAACGGTACCCCACTCCAGTACGCTTGCCTGGAAAATCCCATGAACGGAGGAGCCTGGTAGGCTGCAGTCCACGGGGTCGCTAAGGGTCGGACACGACTGAGCGACTTCACTGTGACTCTTCACTTTCATGCACTGGAGAAGGAAATGGCAACCCACTCCAGTGTTCTTGCCTGGAGAATCCCAGGTACAGGGGAGCCTGGTGGGCTGCTGTCTATGAGGTCGCACAGAGTCGGACACAACTGAAGTGACTTGGCATGTATATATTTATGTATTTTGAGCATTGGGAAAATTGTATTTTTAAACAAGCCATGTACATTTTTTTAAATTAATTATTTTAATTGGAGATTAATTACTTTACAATATTGTAATGGTTTTTGCCATACATTCACATGAATCAGCCATCTGTCCCCCATCCTGAACCCCGCTCCCACCTCCTTCCCCATCTCATTCCTCAGGGTCATCCCAGTGCATCAGCCCTGAGCGCTCTGTTTCATGCATCGAACCTGGACTGGTGACCTGTTTCACGTATGGTAATATACATGTTTCAATGCTATTCTCTCAAATCATCCCACCCTTGCCTTCTCCCACAGAGTCCAAAAGTCTGTTCTTTGCATCTGTGTCTCTTTTGCTGTCTCTCATATAGGGTCATCGTTACCATCTTCCTAAAGCCATGTATATTTTTAACAAGAGAAAAATAAATAACAATTTTTTTAGGAAGTAGAAGTTTATTCATTCCCTTTGTTCGTTACTAGCAGCAAGGCTTTAAGGGAATCACTTAGTTTCTGGAGTCTCACTGCCCTTTTGTTCAGTGGGAACAATTTCTTACCTAAGTACAAGCAGGGGCTCATGGAGACCACTTTTTAAAGACCATGAAGACATATGCCTCTGTGGCTAGTTACATGTTTTTAAAATAAAACTCTTCTTTATTTTCGAATTCTCCATGAAATTATGGGTGCTGTGCTGCTAAATCTCATATAATACCCCTATTAATTCTCACATTATATATAAATCCAATAACTTTGACTCACAGAACTTATTTCAACTTTAGTTATTTTGTGTATCACTTTTCTGAACACTATCCAAGTTCTTCATTTATATCCCAAGTGGAATACGAAACACCAGTAATGTTCTATTTAATGCTGGCTGTGTTTCAAACTGACAGGGTTTTATTTATGTACTATTGGGAAAACAATTTTGAAAGTATAGCTGCATCACATGCACATATATTTAATGCTTATATATTTATACATATTCATATGCATATTGCAAAACTGTAAAAGACATAAATCATTTAATCATATTTTGTGCTTTTCAGTGTTAACATTTAGACATTAACATTTTGCTGATGCTGGGCCTATTTGTCCTCAGAGGCATTCTTTGCTCTTCTGTGTATGCTTTGGGAAGTGGGTTAGAGGCCTTGAGTATGTTTCCCATTTGCTCCTACATGGAATCAGTGAATGAGAGGCAGTGGCAAAAGTTGAAGAGCAGAGTGTAGGAGAGGCTGGGGTAATTTTTTCCTTTCTTCTCTTTGGGAAACACCAGCAACAGAAGTGGTGTCTCCTTTATGCCTTCATCTTCCAGTGAACAGCCTGCCTTGATTTCAACTTCAGTGTAATTCTGGTTTCCCAATTCTGCTTCTCCCTTTTATTCTTCAGAACAAAAACATTAGTAATTTCTAGTTGTCATCTGCTACTTGTTACCTACATGATGATGTTCTACTCCTATATTTAATTTCACAGTTTTTTCAATCATTTGCATAGCCAGTGTTTTCAAGTCATAAGATGATTTGTGTTTTCCTGATTGGATCCTAACTGGTACAATTGATGGTACCTAAAGTGGTGCCTGCAGGCAGACCTTCAAATGAGATTCTGAAGTTGAGTTTTTCATTTGTTTCTCAAGTTACAGTGATATATTTTCAGACGAAGAATTCAATATGGTGGATGTTGTGGTATGCATTTCAGAGTGCATTCAAAAAAAGACATGCCAAGCTGCTCAGAATACTACTTGAAAATGGCTTCTGGGGCTCAACTTGTTCATGAATTGTTTCTGCTGCAGAGAGTTACTCTGTAAACCATTACACCATTTCCACAAGGAGCTGGCATCCAGTGACTGAAGAAAATGGATAGATAAAGGCTTTAGTATCTTAGCCCACTTTGGAATGATGCTGAAGAGTCTTTTAAGTTCCAGAGTTTCCCCACATAGTTGATCAAGGTTGCATTAGGCCTGCTTCACTGTTCAAAATATCTCTCTGTCCTTTCTTTCACCCTTTCCACAGTTGTAGTAATTATAGTTACTCCATAATAAATATCTTATTTTTTTTTATTTTTTTTTTAATTTTAAAATCTTTAATTCTTACATGTGTTCCCAAACATGAACCCCCCTCCCACCTCCCTCCCCATAACATCTCATTGGGTCATCCCCATGCACCAACCCCAAGCATGCTGCATCCTGCGTCAGACATGGACTGGCAATTCAATTCTTACATGATAGTATACATGATAGAATGCCATTCTCCAAAATCATCCCACCCTCTCCCTCTCCCTCTGAAACTCTGCTCAGAATCTTTTCCCAGGGATCTCAACCAAAATAAGATTACTTAAATTGTTAAATAGATTGCTTTATATGAAAGTAATGTTTTGTTATATCAAGTAGAGAATGTAATAATCATATGTCTTATCAAAATAAGGGTACAAATACTGTGGCATGGGATGGTTGCTTCTGAATGAGCTAGAAATCTATAAGTAAAGATATGGTAACCTCAAGATTTTGGAATATTGGCTCAAAGAATATATTGACATCAAGAGAAGTTCTATGGACAGGGTTTTTAAAATAAAATCTTTTACCTCTGGCATCACAGAACAACCTGACAATGAATTAGAGCTCAAATTGAATTGTAGGGGGCTGAATTGTTAACAAAACTAAATTCACAGTCGCAGTATGCATTTCATTTTAACCTTGGAAATGAATGGCAATTTGAGATTTCAGATGAAAAATTTTTAATAGATTGAGACAAGAGTTGTTTTGTGTATCCTTAAACTTCCTATGTTGAAGTCCTAATGTGATGGTGTTTGGAAGTAGGCCTATGGGAGGTAACTGTGTCTTGGGAGTGGATCCTCCCTGGTGAGATTAGTGTTCTTTTAGAAAGAGAAAGAGATGCAGGGAGCTCAAACTGGTGCTCTGTAACAACTGAGAGGGCTAGGATGGGGTGGGGCAAAGGAGCGAGGTTCAAGAAAGAGGGGACATATACATACCTATAGCTGATTCATGTTCAGAAACCAACACAATATTGTAAAGCAATTATCCTCAGTTAAAAATAAATATTCGTTAAAGGGGGAAAAAAAGAGAAAAAACAAACAAAAAAACTAGCCTTTTCCCCCCTCTATTCCACATGTGGATATAAGGAAATGAGGGCTCTACATAAATAAGGAAAAGGACCTTTGCCAAGAATCTAACTGTGCCTTCACCTTGACCTTGGGCTTCTAGCTTCTCAAATTGTGAGAAATAATATTTTTAAGTCACTCAGTCTATGGTATTCTCTTACAGAACCCCGAACTGACTCAGAGAGAAACATTAAATACGCTGGTATCCCAGATCATTCCTAGTATAAGCAGTTTCCTCTCCATTGTCTGCAAAAAAAAAAAAAAAAATCTTTCCAGTAATTAACTACTCAGTAATGACTTTATCTTTCAATTGTCTTACAAAAGGATACTTATTCTTTTGTAGAGCTCCTAACACTATTCATTGCATCCAAGTCTGTAACTAGAGTTAGATCCCAGCATGTCCCAATGCAAGACCGGTTATATCTTCTTCAAGAAGAGAAAACATACATTTAAAACCTGAAAGGTGATATAAATCATCAGGGATCAGGGAAATATGCATGAGGATATATACTAGGGCTTTAGACTAAGATGGAAGAAGTATGGTATTGGTTTGAGCCTAATTTATGCATATGAGTGCACTTCTCCAAGTTTCCAATCTTAATATTCTACCTTATATAACTAGAAGTGGTTTTAACAGTTTATTTTCTGTTTTTTTAAATGTAAATCTGTTTTGACAATGGCCTACTTTCAATAAGATTTAAATGTTTGATTTTTTTCTTTATACAATACAGAGGAAGAAATTCAATGAAAGGGAATGTGTTTTTATTGGGACACTCTCCTCACTAATACATTCCATGTTAGTACAGGGATTCATGCTAGTGAATGCATACTTGAGTGGTTCTAAAAGTAACTATACTCTGAAGGATGGAGTTGATGTAGGAAATGTGGCTATTCAAACAGCATCCCTGATTTTAATGAAAAATTATAGCAGCTTGAAACAATGGAAGTCAGTTACAGCATTTAACATTTAGAGATGAAGAAGTTGCAGCTGCCTCATGGGCATCAAGGATTCACGGAGATACCGAGTTGACAATGGGCTCACCAACTATTGAGGATAGATACTACAGTGTTCTTTGGTCTATGAAACTGGGATAGTTTAGTTATGGTGACAGAAACCTAGCTTGAGTTTTTGTAATAATTCTCAGACATAAATCTTTCCATCATAGCCTGTTCCTCAGTTCAGTGCAGTTCAGTCGCTCAGTCGTGTCCAACTCTTTGCAACCCCATGAACTGCAGCATGCCAGGCCTGCCTGTCCATCATCAACTCCCGGAATTCACTCAAACTCATATCCATCGAGTCGGTGATGTCATCCAATCATCTCATCCTCTGTCGTCCCCTTCTCCTCCTGCCCCCAATCCCTCCCAGCATCAGTGTCTTTCCAATGAGTCAATTCTTCGCATGAGGTGGCCAAAGTACTGGAGTTTCAGCTTTAGCATCAGTCTTTCCAAAGAGCACCCTGGACTGATCTCCTTTAGGATGGACTGGTTGGATCTCCTTGCAGTCCAAGGGACTCTCAGGAGTCCTCTCCAACACCTGTTCCTACACACCATAATTGAAGGGGACACTGAAGAAGAGCATGAATCTTTCCTTCTTTGAGGAAGAACCCTTAAATAAGTCCTTGAATATATATAGAATTTTCCTTTCAAGCCTTGCCCAAGGGACTTTGAGCTACCTTTGGCCCTGGTGGGTATGATTAGGGACAGAAAATATTCAAATTTACAGGGATTAAGAAACGGCCTGGATTGATGCCAATCCCTAGGAACACGAAAAGTCACCATGTTCCACTGATTATAATGCAGCCTCCTTTAGGTCAGTTGATAAATGGAATTTTGGTATCAATCTCTTATAGTGTATCTAGCCTGTATATGGTCCTATCTATTGCCTACTTCCTCAGTTCCATAATTCATACTGGGATGGTGATATCAGTGTTTCACCCAGGGTTCAACTAAGGAAACAAAGACCTCATTTTTTCAAATGGAAATGTTTCTTCCATAGCCAAGGAGTCAAACTGAAATGGACTCTATCATTTTTATTTCTCATTCATTAAACTAGACTTTACTGGTTTGAAATTCTTAGTTCTCAAGGTCAAAATGTTCCCACCAGAGGATTAAGGGAAAAAAATGGACCTATGAAGTTGGGAAGTGAAGGCACACCTGGCAGTATTGGACTCCTTATGTTTCTGAAACAATAGGCAGACAGAAAAGAAAAAAAAAAAAGAAGTAACTCTTCTGATTATACAGATCCATTTCCATAATTTCTTCAGGTGGAAAATTCAGTTTCTGTTAAATATTAGAGATGGGAAACTCTTAATACATATAAATCTTTTATTTCCCTTTATACTTAAATATTCAATAAGAAAAATAAAAGCTATAGAAACCCAATAATGGCAGAAAAAATAAAGGACAGAAAATTAAGGCTTAAGTTGTTGGGTTATCCTACATCTAAAGAAGCTTGACCAAATCTGGAAATGACACAATAAAATCTGATGGGCATAATTTCTTATTCTCAAGGAATCCAGTGTCCAAGATGGATGTAAGGACAAAAAGAACTTTGTTATCTACTTTTTTAAGGCAAGACTAAAATTACTTTTGTGAAGGCAGACACATTAATATATTAAGCAAAGATTATATATGAGTAGAAGAGGAAAACAAATGCCATGTTGTATTAACAGTTTGAAGTCTTTAACTGTTTCTGTCTTAAATGCTTGAGACAGTTTCTGTTTTCCAGTTTGTATCCTTGATTGATACAGCACCACATATAATACAAGCACTTAAGTTATTGAAAACATTATGAACCTTTTATCTCAAAGTTGTTTTTCTAATTCAAGACATAAATTGTATTTTAGAGAGTGAGATATCTGTTTCCCCAAGGAGAACATACTTGAGACATATTGAATGTCAGAGGAGATAATAAGTTCTCATAAAGAACTTATCATTGCTCTAGAAAAGCCCAGAGAAGGAATAAATAATGCCAACTTCACTTTCTTCGTTTTCACATCAATAAAGACATTGATTACAATGTCACACTAGAACTCTGTTCTATCCCATATTTTAAATTTTAATCAAGTTGGGATTAATTGGTAGCTTCAAGTGATATTGATCCAAGATTGCCATTGTGAAGAACCTTGGAAATTGAAGGATTTGAATAGACAACTTTCTCTGTGTCTCTCCAAGAGCAAATCCTTCATGCAATATAAATTCTTTCATTAACTTTTAAGGAGGTGAGAATTTGTAAAGTTGATAATACTAGTTAATTATAATATATTTTGCACAAATATCTGTTGCTTTTAATGTGTTTACCATATTATATGAGTATCTGGAGCACAGATTTTTCAAAGGCACAGACATCTTCAAAGAAACTTAAGAGTTTCATTAGAAACTTTAGGAAAGTATTGATTCCTCCTATTCTTCTCATTAATTTCAACAATGAGGTATCACCTCACACCAGTTAGAATGGCCATCATCAAAAAATATACAAACAACAAATGCTGAAAAGGGTGTGGAGGAAAAGGAGCCCTCTTGCATTGTTAGTGGAAATGTAAAGTGATACAGCCACTATGGAGAATAGTATGGATGGTTTAGTTACTAGGTCATGTCTGATTCTTTTGAGACCCCATTGAATGTAACCCACGAGGCTGCTCTGTCCTTGGGATTTTCCAAACAAGAATACTGGATTAGGTAGCCGTTTTCTTCTCTGGGGGATTGTCCAGACCGAGGGATCAAACCCAGTTCTCCTACATTACAGGCAGATTCTTTACCAACTGAGCCACCAGGGAATGAAGATTTCTTAAAAAACTAGGAATAAAACTGCCATATGACCCAGCAATTCCACTACTGCGCATATACCCTGAAGAAACCATAATTGAAAAAGACACATGTTCCCCAATATTCATTCCAGCACTATTTACAATGCCTAGGTCATGGAACCAACCTAGATGTTCATCAAAGGATGGATAGATAAAGAAATTTTGGTACATATACACAATGGAGTATTACACAGTTATAAAAAGGAACACATTTGAGTCAGTTCTAATGAGGTAGATGAATCTAGAGCCTACTATATACACAGTGAAGTGAGTCAGAAAGAGAAGAACAAATATTGTATATCAACTCATGTATAGAATCTAGAAAGATGAACCTGTTGAATATATGGGTATTAAAGATGAGGAAGATAAATACAAAATAATACATTTATTGACCAATTAATGGAAAAGTAATCAAAATAAAGTCAACTTAATACTTTTATTCCTTATCTATAAAAACCTAATGTTAAAATGAAATATTGCATTGTATATAGTGTGTGTCCAAATAACTCTTTTATATAGCATTTTACTAATTTAACAAATAAATATACAACGGATTATTTTGAGTATTTTCAAATTATTTTCTTATGAAGAATATTTTCAAATAGCATCTAGTGATATTTAGAGCGGTCATTTGATCAAACTTTCCTGCAATTTCATTTAATTCAACTAATTTAATTATCAACTAATTTTGTGAAAAGTGAAAGTGTTAGTTGCTGAGTCATGTCCAGCTCTTTGCAATCTCATGAACTCGCCATCTCATGTAGCTCGCCAGGCTCCTCTGGAGCCTGTGGAATTCTCCAGGCAAAAATACTGGAGTGGATCAGTTCAGTTCAGTTCAGTCACTCAGTTGTGTCTGACTCTTTGCGACCCCATGAACCGCAGTATGCCAGGCCTCCCTGTCCATCACCAACTCCCAGAGTCCACCCAACCCATGTCCATCGAGTCAATGATGCCATTCAACCATCTCGTCCTCTGTCGTCCCCTTCTCCTCCTGCCCTCAATCTTTCCCAGCATCAGGCTGTTTTCAAATGAGTCAGCTCTTCGCATCATGTGTCCAAAGTATTGGAGTTTCAGCTTCAACATCAGTCCTTCCAATGAACACCCAGGACTGATGTCCTTTAGGATGGACTGGTTAGATCTCCTTGCAGTCCAAGGGACTCTCAAGAGTCTTCTCCAGCACCAAAGTTCACAAGCATCAATTCCTCAGTGTTCAGCTTTCTTTATAGACCAACTCTCATATCCATACATGACCACTGGAAAAACCATAGCCTTGACTAGACGGACCTTTGTTGACAAAGTAATGTCTCTGCTTTTTAATATGCTGTCTAGGTTGGTCATAACTTTCCTTCCAAGAAGTAAGTGTCTTTTAATTTCATTGCTGGAGTGGATAGTCGTTCCTTTTTCCAGGGGATCTTCCAGACCCATGGATTGAACTACATTGCAGGCAGATTCTTTACTGTCTGAGCCTCCAGGGAAGCCCAATCTTACCCAATATAATTTAAACATGGTGCATAAAAATATGTCCTTCAAAAAATCAAATATGCTATGTTTTTCATTTAATTACTACTGTTAGCAGATTACTTAGTGGAATTTATAGGTTATTTCCCTAACAAATTATCTCTTATTACAAAAATAATATGGAATGCCAATATAGTCTCTTTTGTTTTAATTATCAAACATCAGTGTTTTAATATAACACATACAATAAATATTTTATTACCTTATAATTCACTTTGCACTTTGCAAATGTTTTCTTATTTGATATAATACTTAGATAGCTTAAATGGGCAAAAAACTTAGATACATTCTAATTGTTTTCCAGTTAAAATTCTTTTTGTTGTCGACTCTTTTGTGACCTCATGGACTGTAGCCTGTGCGGCTCCCCTGTCTGTGGCATTTCCCAAGCAAGCATACTGGAGTGGGTTCCATTGTTTCTCCAGGGTATCTTCTGAGATATGAATTGAATCTGTGTCTCTTGTGTTGGCAGATGGATTCTTTACCATTGAGCCACCAGGGAAGCCCCAAGATTCTTTTATATGGATGTACAAACCTCACAGATTTCTATAGGCAAAAAAAAATATATTTATTGTGAAATTATTAGATTCCACATTAAATATGTGGCAGTATTAGCTTTAGGAAGGAAAGAAACTAAAATATAGGACTTTCCAGAAGGGAAGGTGATGAGCTATACCATAACATCTATAACAGCAGTAGTTGAGATTTTCTTTCGAGCATAGCCACAGTCCTCAAGCAACTTCAGCAGTCCCCAGTCTCCAGGTTTCTTTGTGCTAATTCCAGGTTCTGGAATGGAGAATTTGTGTATCAGATTTGAAGTACGTGTAGAAAGATTCTTTTTAGTGCTGAAAACTTCCAGACCCAAAGAGCCCAGAATGAAAAGAGCAAGAAGCAATAACTCTAGGGCATCATTAGGTGATAAGAAGTACTCACATTACAATTTGATTCCTCCACACTTATGTGACTCATGAGAAAGAAAGGTCTATATGTAGGTACCTGGCTAGAAATACGTATCTCATTTCTCAGATAATAATCTAAATGTATTGTCTCTCTACGAGCACCATATGGTAAGTATCATTAACTCATTTTATTAGTGTAGCTATGTCGAGATTAAACCAGTGAATCTCATGAACATCAATTCATTGATACCCTTTTTTGGCTGGTAATGACTTCTTTGGCTGGAATTACTATAGACTGAAATGAATTGATCAGAAGGAGTTTCTGGAAGAATTATGAAGATCAGAGAAATACAATGCAAATCGTTATTAAGTAATTATTATGTCAGAATGAACCACTGGCCAAAATATGATGTAATGGCATTAATTTTTCCCCAGAAAGTAGGCTTCCTTTCTATATGGTACCACAGCTAAGCATAGGGTTGGTTGCTGCTATAAGTGAATTGAAAATTCAGTGGAGGACTTGGTTAGGGGCTGTCTGTGCCTCCCAGACTCTGCCTGGCCTCCGGTCTTACACCATGTCTGCTTTATACATGAGCAGAGTAAACCGTCACACTGTCACACTGTGTGGTAGACATAAGGTGGAGGACTGACATCCACAGAGTGATCGTCCTCTCGTTATACAGAACATGTTTTTTCAATAAAGAACTTCGATGAACATTTATATGGATTTGGATATTTTCATGTGCTGGAGTTTATGAGGAAATGCACAACATTAGTTCCCCCAATACATTTATACTGATTCTCAGTCTTGTTCCTTTGTATCTAACGAGTCCATTAACCATTGACAAATAACAAGTAACAATTAGATATATAGATTACTGGGTATCATCCATCACAGTCACTCCTCCTAGGTTAAGGATATTATGCAGAGAAATTTATAAATCAGTTTTGATATGTATATTTTTCCAAATTTAATGAGATATAATTAGCATATAACATTGGTTAGTCAAATAAAAATAACATGCTTCCTAGAATAATGAGGGTAAAAAGAAAACTCTGTGCATGCCACATTGGAATGATGTAAGATTAAAAAGCGGAAGAAAAAAGTGCTAGCTGTGCAGTCATGTCCAACACTTTGGGACCCCATGGTCTGTAGCCTGCCAGGCTCCTTGGTCCATGGAATTCTCCAGGCAGGAATACTGGAGTGGGTTGCTATGCCCTTTTCTATGCCCTTCTAACCAGATCAATCATGTGTCTCCTGCGTTGAAGGCAGATTCTTTATCACCTGAGCCACCAGGGAAGCCCCTGTCTTTTTTTGTTTGTTTGCTTCCACCGGTAACATCTTATGCCTTTCTCTGCCTTGTTCTGTTATGCTGCAGGTGATGGCTGTGGGCTCCATCTCCTGAATTATCTAACACCTTAGTTTCTTTTGGGAGTTGGCCAATGGAAGACATTAGTGGGAAGAAAGAGGGCAGTGAAAAAAGCTCAGGAGTTTTATAATTTCCTGCCCTTCCCTATCTCACATGATTCTGGCAATTGTGTCTTTCTTCTAGTTATAGCTTCTTTTTGAAGTAATTAAGGTCTCATACCTTTCAGGTAGGCTCTTGTAACTATTATCCTTCCTTTGCTACTTCAGGGGTAGGGGTTCTAAAGATTCCTTGCTATTGCATCTCATTTCCCTTGTTAATTGATCTATTCCTGACTATACTTAGGGCTTCCCAGGTGGCGCTAGTGGTAAAGAACCTGCCTGCCAATGCAAGAGACATAAGGGACTCAGGTTCAATCACTAGGTCAGGAAGATTCCCTGGAGGAGGGCATGGCAACCCACTCCAGTATTCTTGCCTGGAGAATCCCCACTGACAGAGGATCCTAGTGGTCTACAGCACATAGGGTCACAAAGAGTTAGACACAACTGAAGCGACTTAGCATGCATGCTTGACCATATGTATGTAAATATTGGCTACAGTAAATTATATTTACTATCTCTTTGAATATACCATATCAAATTCTTTTGAGTATTAATCTTGCAATATGTTGACTAATATTGACTCTGGCAACATTTATCAGTGAATATCTTGTTCATAATGGAAGTCATCTCAAAAGATATCTATCACATTATAATCTTTGAGAAAATTAGCACTGAAAAAAAGCACATGATAATCCAAATGTTTACAATGTATTTTAGATATTTCTGTAACATTGTTATAATTTGGTAGCTGTTATATTAACAAGAATGACACACTATTAATATTTAAAATAGTGGAGTCCATATCACTTGTCATTCTTGATTATTATGTAGTGTTTTCCCTGCAGTTTTAAGAACAATCTTCATTACATAAATATTGCACATATGGCAACACTAATAAATGAGCAATTGTAGTATACTAAAGTGAAAGAAATATATTTACTTGCTCCCAAACATGTGTTCTGTGTAATGACATTAGCTTATACTATAAATTTAGTAGAAATCTTGCCAAATTTTAAGCAATATATACAAGTAGCATAATTATGACAAAAAATAGTAACAATTGCTGTCATTATATCGAGAAATACTAGTACTGACACTAAGAAGAAGGCAGTGGATGGGGTGGGAGAGGAAGCAGAGGAGAAAAAGATTAAAAACATAGTCAACACTTAAGAAGATTGACAAATACCTGACAATGTGCAAAGTGCTCGACATTCCTTGTCTCATTTAATCAGTACAAAAGAACAAAGGTTTAGGCAGAGTTATTATGCTCATGATATGAGCAGATGATGATGTAAGAGAGGAAGATGAAGAAACTGAAGGACAAAGGGTATCGACTACCTCCTTGTTCATACAGCATGTTTGGGAGTCACAGCCTTGTGACTTGATTAATCACAAGTTCAGTTCAGCCCACTCGGCTTCCCTGTCCATCACCAACTCTCGGAGCTTGCTCAAACTCATGCCCAGCAAGTCGGTGATGCCATTCAACCATTTCATCCTCTGTTGTCCTCTTCTCCTGCCTTCAATCTTTCCCAGAATCAGAGTCTTTTCCAGTGAGTCAGTTCTTTCATCAGGTGGCCAAAGTATTGGAGTTTCAGCTTCAGCATCATTCTTTCCAATGAATATTCAGGACTGATATCCTTTAGAATTGAATGGTTTCAAGTTGTAATTAACCTTTTCATTCTCATCCCTTTCAAATTCAAATATTATACTGTACTTCATCTCCTATGTTTTAAAGCTGCTTTTACTAATTTTCCAGCTAGACTGCAGTAAGATGCCCCACTGATTGATTTCAACCAATTCCATCATCCCTTCACATATGAGGCTGTTTCCTTGAACAGCCAGATTAGATTGTACAGTTCATATTTCATGAGTATAATCACTCCTGTGGATAAATGGTGCTTCTTTCTAAAGTCAGTCCTCTCTACTCTGTTTATTCACTTGACAAACAAATAGTAACTAAACTTCTGTTTATTCACCCAACAAACAAACAATGATAACTGTACACAGGTTACTTTTCAATGTCTCTTTAATGCTAAAACTGTACTTATAATCTCACTGTGGCTGCAACCAGCTGACTAATTTCATGTTAAGTCCATGACCCATAAAGTTGAAGTGGACCATTGGTTCTGTTCGAATATTCTACATTCCTCTTCTTGTTATTTCATATTTCTACTGTATTGTATCCTCTCTTCACAGTCTTCTGATACCCCTTCACCAAAGTCAGTCTTAACTTACTTCATTAATAAGGAAAATTTAAAAATCTTATAATAGTTTCCTTTTAACCCATAAATATTTATTCTGACATCTTGTGTTCTTTCTAAAGCCAGTCTACCACTTGAATCTCAGTGTCTTTCACCTACCCAAGCTGTCACTCCTAAAATTTCCTATTGCCCTACTTGTTGTTGTTGTTCAGTCAACAACAACAATTTGTTGTTGTTGCCCCACTACACATTATCAAGTTTTAAACCATCTTTGGAGTTGTAATTGCATATGGTAGAATGTGCCCCACATCCACTTGATTGACACAGCTTTACAGTGTGCATGTCTTCAAATTAGTAGAAATCCTTCAACATTATTCCTTAATTTAAAAATTGCTTTGGAGAATTGAGGTGATTTGCATGAGTCACCATATTAATTTCAACAAAACTACCTGCTGGTAATTTGAATGAACCATGTTAAATCCATAGTGCAATTTTAGTAAAATTAATATCTTAAAAATATAGAACTTTGTATTCTACAAAATCATCGTATTTGTCTATTCATTTATTTATTTCTTGAAAAATAACTTTCAGTGACATTTTGTAATTTTCAGTGAAGTCACCTCAAAGATATTTTGTTATACTGACCTTCAGTATTTCACATTTGTCAAGGTATTATATATGGTAATTTAAAATTTTATTTTTAATTATTTGTGGCCAGTTTATAGCAATATAGTTGACTTTTTGTATATCAACCTAGTCTAATATAAACTAGATGAATTTATTTACAATGTCTAGTGTCTTAGGGTTTCTACGAATATTTCATGTCATCTGTGAATAATGAAAGTTTTCTCCTTTCAAATCTTTTAGTCTTTATTTTACTTTATTTTTCTAGCTATGCCCTCTAGTGTAATTAGGAAGAAAAGTAGTGAGAGCAGGCATTCATGCCTTATTATTGCTATTAGGGATAGTATGTTCAGGCATTAAGTATTGTGTATATGGAAAGCTATAGATTTTTTCACAGATGCCCTTAATGAATTAGAACAATTCCTTCTATTTTCAGTTTGTTGAGAGTTTGGCTTTATGTGTATATTTATTTTTAATTATGAATGGATGGTGAATATCTTCAGCTGCTTTTTATTTATCTATTTCTATCACCGTACATATTTTCTTCTGTTTTATTAGATAGTGAATTACATCACTTATTTTTTAAATGATAAGTCAAGTTTGTATGATTTGGATAAATGCACTTGATTATAATGTATAAAATCTTATGTATTGCTCAATTTGCTTTATTTTGTTAAGAACTATAGCATCTACATAAATGGGAATTATTATTATTTCTGTTTCTCCCCAGAGAGCCAACTGTTAAACTTATGCGGGACACTACTGAATTTTTATTTTATGACAAAACTTTCTGAATATGTACATATAAACATATATGTATGTTTATATATATACAATTTAAAATTTTTATGCTTCTAACCTATCTTTGTCCTTATATTCAAAACATGCTTCTTTTTGACAATTATAATTAGATGCTCCTGTTTATCTTGCTTGATAACTTTGGTCTTTTCTTGGGAGTTTAGAATGTTTATATAAATATCACTGATGATGTGTTGTGCTTAAGTAATTATTTTGCTGCTTTTTTCTAACAGACACATTTACCCTTTGTTCCACTTTTCCTCTTCTCCTTATTTAGGATTAATTGTGTGCATTTTATTTTAGTGTTCCATTTTAGGCTTCTATCTTTTTTGATAAATTTTAGTAAATGAGTCCTTAGTAAATTTTTCATATTTTAATAGTCAAATATACTTTCATATAATTTATCATATTACTTTTAAGCATTTTTAAATTTCTCTTGCATTTGTCTGTTTCACCTTTTAAAATTCTGATTGTGTATGCTTGTACTTTCTTTTATTTTCTTGTACACTTTATTGCTTTTCTCTTAAAAATGATTCTTAGGTGAATTTAACAAGCTAATTCATTTTTGTTCTTTCTTCATTATTATTTCCTTGTTGTTTTATTTTTCTAAGTTTTTTTTTTAAATAATTGATCATTCAGATTAATTCACTGTGTTCAGAGAATTTCTTAGCTATAAACACATTACTAGAAATAATTCTGTGATCTGAAGTATAAGAAATACTCTAAATAACCTCTGGAAACTAGCTGGTCTTATTTCTTTTAACAAGTAAAACTACCACTTTTGAAGAAAAGTTTCAAGTCCAACACTTTATATCACATACCATGTTAGAGACACAGTTTAAAATTTTTACAATAAAATATGTGCATGCATGCTAAGTCACTTCAGTCATGTCTGACTCTTTGCAACCCCATGGACTGTAGCCTGCCAGGCTCCTTTGTCCATGGGATTCCAGGCAAGAATACTGGAGTGAATTGCCATGTCATCCTCCAGAGAAATCTTCCTGACCCAGGGGCTGAACCCTCTCCTCTTATGTCTCCTGCATTGGAAGGTGGGTTCTTTACCCCTAGTGCCGCCTGGGAAGCCCACAGTACAATATGCTTGATTCAAATACTACTTTCATTCTCTTGGGTAGTTTAAACATTTTAGAAATTAAATAGCTATGTACACAATTTACTTATAAAACTGTTTATTATTGGCAGAGTATTAGCAGAGAATTTTGTCCAATTAAGGTGTTAGCAAAACATATGTTTAAATAAATATCTAATTTATTTCAAAGAGTACTACTGATTTACTTAAACATCCCAAAGAAAGATAAAGTTGGAATGAGAACACAATATCCTTTGCTTCTCAGCAGGTTATGCTTGCTTATCCTTGCCATTATGCTTAATTAGAGCTTTAAAGATATGTTTCTTGCAAAATTATTTTTCTGCCATCTGTTGTCATTCGGTTCCAGATTCCTTGTCACTCTCGAGTAATAGAGACAATCTTCTGACAGAATCCCAATTGTCATGCTGCTATGTTGATTGCTACCACTTCCCTTTGAACCTAATTAAAGATTTCTTATTTTCATCAGGGCAATTATATCCTTTTCTGTATCAGTCAACATTAGTTTAGTCGTGAGGTGCCCAAGTACAATAATGCTATAATTTTTCTATGAGATTATCCATGTTTTCTTCAACAGATCTTTTCTATTTTTCAGGAAGGCAAAGTTCATTCTAAATACCAAGACTATCTAAAGAATTTTCAACAGCTGTATATATAACACAGAACTGTCAGTTTTTAAATAACAAAATGCACAAAAATTGGCTAGCTGTATAAGGGGCCTGAAACTTTCAGATACATAATTGTGAAGTTCACATAAGGATATTAATGTGGGCTCCCAGGTGACTCAGTGGGTAAAATAACTCCCTGAGGTACAGAATACACAAGAGAAGTAGATTCAATCCCAGGATTGGGAAGATCCCCTGGAGAGGGCATGGCCACCCATTCTAGCATTGCCTAGAGAATCCTGTGGACAGAAGAGCCTGGGAGGCTACAGGTTTGTAGCCTGGCAGTCCATAGGTTTGCAATGAGTTAAACATGACTGAAGGGAAGGAGCATGCATGCATGCAAGGATACAAATGTAAACTCTTACAAAAGGTGAGCTATACAGAGCCACTAACTCACAATTTTATGTTTCACTGTACATCAGCATATAAATATGCAAGTGCAGATAAGTTTGTCTTTATTTTTTGTTGTTGCTACTGTGACTGGTGTTTAGATTTGTTCATTTGTTTCTAGTTGACATGAGATAATCACCATTAGGATGTATTCACTAATTTTTATTAGAATACTGAAGAGTTTTTGTTTTTGCTTTAAAATTTGGTGGGCTTCCCTGATAGCTCAGTTGGTAAAGAATCTGACTGCAATGCAGGAGACCCTGGTTAGATTCCTGGCTTGGGAAGATCTGCTGGAGAAGGGATAGGCTACACAGTCCTGTATTCTTGGTCTTTCCTTGGGGCTCAGCTGGTAGTATCTGCCTGCAATGCGGGAATCCTGGGTTTAATCCCTAGGTTGGGAAGATTCCTTAGAGAAGGGAATGGCTACACACTCCAGTATTATGGCCTGAATAATTTTATGGGCTGTATAGTCCATGCAGTTGCGGATCAGACACAACTGAGCGACTTTCACTTTTGTTTAGTTGGTTGATTTTGCTTTCTGTTTCTTTGATAGATTACACTAGCAATTTCCCTAAAAATTAGACTTGGTATAATGCCATAAGATAACATTTCTCTTCTAAACCTTCCTATGTTTGAGTCAGTATTTTAATAAAAATTCAGTGGCCCTAAGATTTTCAAGTAGAAGAGTAGTCTCATTTATAGTGTGTTGCTTATACTGTAGGTGTTTGTAATTGCTTTATAAGAGGTTCCAGAAGTTTAATGATCTTAAAGGAAATTTGAAACATCTTTTTTTTTTTTATGTTCAAGTGTTTAACTTTTTTTTCAGTTTTAATAATTACTGATTTTTTTTTAATTTTTATTTTTACTTTATTTTACTTTACAACACTGTATTGGTTTTGCCATACATTGACGTGAATCCGCCATGGGTGTACATGAGTTCCCAATCCTGAACCCCCCTCCCACCTCCCACCCCATATCATCTCTCTGGATCATCCCCGTGCACCAGCCCCAAGCATCCTGTATCCTGTATTGCACATAGACTGGCGATTCGTTTCTTACATGATAGTAGACATGTTTCAGTGCCATTCTCCAAAATCATCCCACCCTCTCCCTCTCCCACAGAGTCTAAAAGTCCGTTCTATACATCTGTGTCTCTTCTGCTTTCTCGCATACAGGGTTATCATTACCATCTTTCTAAATTCCATATATATGTGTTAGTATACTGTATTGGTATTTTTCTTTCTGGCTTACTTCACTCTGTATAATCGGCTCCAGTTTCATCCACCTCATTAGAACTGATTCAAATGTATTCTTTTTAATGGCTGAGTAATACTCCATTGTGTATATGTACCACAGCTTTCTTATCCATTCGTCTGCTGATGGACATCTAGGTTGTTTCCATGTGCTGGCTATTATAAACAGTGCTGCGATGGACATTGGGGTACACGTGTCTCTTTCAATTCTGGTTTCCTTGGTGTGTATGCCCAGCAGTGGGATTGCTGGGTCATATGGCAGTTCTATTTGCAATTTTTTAAGGAATCTCCACACTGTTCTCCATAGTGGCTGTACTAGTTTGCATTCCCACCAACAGTGTAAAAGGGTTCCCTTTTCTCCACACCCTCTCCAGCATTTATTGCTTGTAGACTTTTGGATCATAGCCATTCTGACTGGCATGAAATGGTACCTCACTGTGGTCTTGATTTGCATTGCTCTGATAATAGTATACTACCCAAAGCAATCTACAGATTCAATGCAATCCCTATCAAGCTACCAGCGATATTTTTCACAGAACTACAACAAATAATTTCACAATTTGTATGGAAATATGAAAAACCTAGAATAGTCAAAGCAATCTTGCGAAAGAAGAATGGAACTGGAGGAATCAACCTGCCTGACTTCAGGCTCTACTACAAAGCCACAGTCATCAAGACAGTATGGTACTGGCACAAAGACAGAAATATAGATCAATGGAACAAAATAGAAAGCCCAGAGATAAATCCACACACCTATGGACACCTTATCTTCAACAAAGGAGGCAAGAATATACAATGGATTAAAGACAATCTCTTTAACAAATGGTGCTGGTAAAACTGGTCAACCACTTGTAAAAGAATGAAACTAGATCACTTTCTAACACCATACACAAAAATAAATTCAAAATGGATTAAAGATCTAAACATAAGACCAGAAACTATAAAACTCCTAAAGAAGAACATAGGCAAAACACTCTCCAACATAAATCACAGCAGGATCCTCTATGATCCACCTCCCAGAATACTGGAAATAAAAGCAAAAATAAACAAATGGGGTCTAATTAAAATTAAAAGCTTCTGCACAACAAAGGAAACTATAAGCAAGGTGAAAAGACAGCCTTCTGAATGGGAGAAAATAATAGCAAATGAAGCAACTGACAAACAACTAATCTCAAAAATATATAAGCAACTTATGCAGCTCAATTCCAGAAAAATTTGAAACATCTTAAACCTAGGAGTATATCATATATTTACTTTAGAGTGTTTAGCCTATGGATAGAAAGGTTGTTCTTTTCCTACAGTTTGCTATTATGCGCTTTTATTGTTGGTGCTGGAAAAAAATGAACTCTTGTAGTCTCCAGAAGTACCCATTGTCTGTCCAGATCACCTAGGAACACACATACCTAGGTACATACACATGCATAAACACACACACACACATTCATACATGCACACCATTGTGCAAATTCCTGAATCTCAGAAATTACTAGACACATAGTTAATGACAGTGGGACTCTTCTCTCCTGAGTTGTTTATCCCAAGTAATTTCAACAGGAGAATAATTGCACTTCACTCATTTGAAAAGACCCTGATGCTGGGAAAGATTGAAGGCAGGAGGAGAAGGGGATGATGGAGGATGAGATGGTTGGATGCAATCACTGACTCAATAGACATGAGTTTGGGTAAACTCCGGGATTTGGTAATGGACAGGGAGGCCTGGCCTGCTGTGGTCCATGGGGTCACAAAGAGTCGGACATGACTGAGCAACTGAACTGAACTGAACCTATGTGCAGTACAGGAGACCACCTGCAATGCAAGAGATGTGGGTCCGTTCCCTGGTTTGGGAAGATCCCCTAGAGAAGGAGATGACGATATACTTCATTAATTTGCCTGGAGAATCCCATGGACAGAGGAGCTTGGCAGGCTACAGTCCATGGGATTGCAAGAGTCAGACACGACTTAGTGACTAAACCACCACCAACCTGTGTGGAGAAGAGAAGGAAAAGGAGAACGAGAGGGAGTTTTTTCACAAACAAATTGAATCTCAATTACATACAGGGTTTTCTATTGGCTTCCAAAGATATCTACATTTTTTTTATGTTTTGTTTTTTATACAAAGAAGTTTAGCTATACTTGATCACCAACAGCACTGGGAGGAGTGAACACAGTTTACATCTGTAATATATACCTGATGAAGAAAATAGTTTCACATAAAAGTTAAAAATGCAATAGAACCAACCTAATCACGTCTGGAAAAGTTGACTATATATAATCAGCATCCTTTTGTTGCAGGAAGGCGGACCCCTTCCAGGGCCCTAAACTGGGCTCTTGTCTAACACTCGGAAATGAATTGTCTGAGAAGACACATGTGCTGACAAAGCAAGAGATTTTATTGGGAAATGGCACCCGGGTGGAGAGCAGTAGGGTAAGGAAACCCAGGAGAACTGCTCTGCCGCGTGGCTCATCGTCTAAGGTTTTATGGTGATGGGATTAGTTTCTGGGTGGTCTTTGGCCAATCATTCTAATTCAGAGTCTTTCCTGGTGGTGCATGCATCGCTCAGCAAAGAAGGATGCTAGCGAGAGGGATTCCGGGAAGTGGACGGACATGCGGTGTTTCCTTTAGACCTTTCCCGAACTCTTCCGGTTCAGTTCAGTTAAGTCTCTCAGTCATGTCCGACTCTTTGAGACCCCATGAATCGCAGCACGCCAGGCCTCCCTGTCCATCACCATCTCCCGGAGTTCACTCAGACTCACGTCCATCGAGACCATGATGCCATCCAGCCATCTCATCCTCGGTTGTCCCCTTCTCCTCCTGCCCCCAATCCCTCCCAGCATCAGAGTCTTTTCCAATGAGTCAATTCTTTGCATATGGTGGCCAAAGTACCGGAGCTTCAGCTTTAGCATCATTCCTTCCAAAGAAATCCCAGGGCTGATCTCCTTCAGAATGGACTGGTTGGTTCTTCTTGCAGTCCAAGTGACTCTCAAGAGTCTTCTCCAACACCACAGTTCAAAAGCATCAATTCTTCAGTGCTCAGCTTTCTTCACAGTCCAACACTCACATCCATACATGACCACAGGAAAAACCGTAGCCTTGACTAGATGGACCTTAGTCGGCAAAGTAATGTCTCTAAACAGATCGTTTTCCTCTCCCTCTTCTCTAACATGGCTTATGTTTATGCATAAAAATATTGATTAGATATATATATCTTCATTGGATGCTGTAGGTAAAATAGAGATTTGTCACTAACTAGGTCGCTAGAGTCGGACACGACTGAGCGACTTCACTTCCACGCATTGGAGAAGGAAATGGCAACCCACTCCAGTGTTCTTGCCTGGAGAATCCTGGGGACGGGGGAGCCTGGTGGGCTGCCGTCTATGGGGTCACACAGAGTCGGACACGACTGAAGCGACTTAGAAGCAGCAGCAGCTGTGATGTATTGGTTTCCTCAATTAGTCTACCTTACTTTCTTCTGGAGTATGAGCTTAGATTAAGTGAATTCTAGATTTCTTCCATCTTGAAATGCATAGTACATCCATGGTCATGTCGAATCCCTGATACCTTGAATAAACTTGTGAATTCTTCACTCAATATAAGTCCAGGTACCGTAATATAGAAAAGCATGGCCACTATAATACAATTCCAACTTACCTCTGCTGCTTCATCAATTCACTACCCAGGTATAGCCCTGCTTACCATTCTCTGAAGACATCTTGCTGCATCACAAGCTCTTATTCAAACACTTTCCACATCAATATCTGGCACATTTGTATTTCCAAAGCCGAACTGTAGAATGCATTCCTGAATACATTCTCATGTACCCTCAATAGAAATTAACCACCCCCCTTTTCTCTGCATTTCAATGGAAAGGCATTTATGTGCTTACAAGAGTACTAGTAATAGTTTCTGAAAATAAATTGCATAATATATTTCACTGTAGTTAGCTCTTTGCCCGAGGAAGTGCTCCATAAAAATATGTCTGCTTGCTTTGAAAACCAAGTGATATGTATGTTGTTATTTATCTTTTAAATATTTTTCTACTTTTAATCTTTCTAATTCACTTTTCCACAGAATTGCATTGAGAAATAAAAAGTCAGAGAAATAAATAAGTTTAAAGTAAATATATAAAGACTTACTGATATAACTTCTGATGCATATTTTGATTTCAAATTAATCAGTTCTGGAGGCCTGATAAGACACACAATGAAAAATAGTGGAGTTGAATTATGTCAGTCCTTTTTCTTTTTCTTCGCTATGATTGAATTTCACATTTTGGAAAGAGAATAGTAACTGAATATAAAGCTATTATTATTTCTTCATGTCAAACAAGAGGAAAAGGAAAGGGGAATATTGGTATACAAGATGATAATATATGTGTTTTGAACCAATGAAAATTTTATAGAAGATTAGTCTATCCCTTTTTGGACATCTGAATCTATTAAATCAGTAAAAAACTAGCAAGAGTTGATAGGGTACAATATTTATGTGCTTATATTTAAATGGAATTTTCAGCACTATAATAATAGAGCACTATTTTAATGTCACAGTTTAGCTTAATGGAATAGATTCAGTTATGTAAGAGCACTGGTAGTGTGTGACTGATAACTAACATGTTTTAGGAAAAAAATAAATTGTAAGGAATTTTTTTTTAAAAAAATCTGTTTTGAAAGGCTGAAATGTGGTAATTTAAATGAAAATTCTGAAGTCATAATACTTATTTCTGGTTAGACTGAGCACAATTTTTAGAAAAAAGGAGACTGAATCAACTTTGTAAATCTCTTAAAAACCACATCACTTTTAATCACTGAAAAAATGATAGGAATAAGTTACTGCTAATGAGTTCAACTTGTATAATATTCTGAAGAAGTTAATATTAGCAGTTTTGAGTATTATTAAGCCAAATGTATATAGTCCTACAAAATCTGTGTGATGAAAACATATCTGAATAATAATTAAAAAAAAAAAAAAACTATTAGTCCTGAGATGCTGGAAAAGCTTGCCTTGTTAATACACCCTGAGGATGGTGTTAGGATTGAAGTTTAGTTGTACTCATCTGAAGTTTCCAATTTCTAAGTTAATGAAGAGATCCCAACAGCTTTTCTGTAATATCAGTAGAGAGCTTTAATGACAAGAGATTAATCAGTTTCCAAGGCAGCAATCTTTGGGGATATCTACCCCATTAAGACAAGGAAAAGAAGTGGCAAAAATTTATGTCATCAACAAACAAAACGAAACAAAGAAAAACAGGCCAAGAGCACTTTTGCTTCTTAAAGAAATTACAAGGGAAAGCATCTTGGATTTAGTGGTGCATTCACTTAATTAAAATAGCCAGGATTTTCATTTCCTTCTCAATGTAAATCACTATTGAGAAAAGCATCTGCCACCTCTGATACTTCGTGGGCAATAAATTTCAATGAATTAATCATTCTGCCTATTCAGAAATTCTGAAGAGTGATAGGCACTTGCCAATGGGCTGTAGAATCCTTGGCTCATTGATTTTTAGATGCCAGCAGAGATTGAAGAGGCTGTGAAATGATTTAAATAGAAATAAAAGAAATCAATCAATCTAGGTTAGGTTTACCTACTTAACTTTTTACCCTTTAATCAAATGTAGATTATAATATTACATGTACAAAATAGTAAAATAACATTGGTGTATACAATCTTTATGCTTAAAGACACCATGGCTTTGGGTTTAGCATGAATCTGAGTTTAATTTTCAAAAGAAACATCTTAAAATTCTGATACAGCATTGATCAAGCCAAATCCCTTAAAACTAGAGTGGCTATATAATTTATCAATTAAATTTAATTTGTTATATTAAATTTGTTATAATTTATCAATTAAACAAGGCTAGTTTTAAGGTTGAAATAAACCACACACATTATTATGTAAAGCTACAGGTATAAAACAGAAACCATGGAATCAATGAAGGTGAGGAAAGTAGGGAAGAGAACACTGGTTAGCAGGTTTTAAACCTGACCACTCAGTAGATATTTACTGACAAGTGTTTGATGGGATAAAAAAGTCAATATAAATTTATAAAGTTAGGAGTAGAGCGGTTAGTGGATTAATCAAGTCAGATATCCGCAATGTAAAGATCTTTGTAATCTTGTGGTCTGTATAACCACTTAAATACATAGTGTCCTAACTTGACAGTTTATTTAATGGGGACAGCAATTCTTTCCACCTGCCTTACAGGGGTGTGAGAATTAATAAGATAAAATTCCTAAAGACATTTTGAGCTCTACATGGGAAAATCACTATATAGCATTCCTAGAGAGGAAATTCACTAGAGCGTGAATTACAGTTTTGCCACAGGAAAAACAGTTTTTCAGTAAGGGTGGCTTCAAAAGATTTATTTCGCCTATATTATTACATGATGATGTGATATATATTAATTTGAAGGTCCCTGCTTCATAGAGATTTTTGAAAAATTAGTACCTTCCCCTTTTGAGAATATATGTTTTTGTTCATTTAAAATGTATTTATGGATCATCTCTTCTTTAAATCTTGCCTACAGCAGAACACACTATCAACTCCCTTATTTAAATACCCTCATATGAGCCTCCCAGTAATAAAAGTCTCTCTGGCAGAGAACTATGATGCTTTCATCTCTCAGATAACTATCAAGACAGCTGGATTCAATTGTCATTAAATACAGGAGGTCAAGATTGGATCTCAAAGAGAAGGATGAGGCAATTGAGGATGAGATGGAAAGCTGCCTCAAGTTCAAGGATAAACCTGTGACTTCCTCTGTTCTTCTTATCTGTACTAGTTTCAGTGAAGTTCCTTTTAGCTAATTGTTTGCATGGTCACTGGATAAAAAAATAATGTCATGAAAATGACATTTATTTTGTAGTCAAACATCTAAAATTTTCTGTCTTGTGTACTATATATTATTAGTAGTTGTATGAGCTTAGGGAAATAATTTACTATTTCTAGCCTCAAATATTGGTGGGAAGTTTTAATGAAATCAAGTTTATAAGGAACTTAGCACATAGCTGTATTTTAATGATTTTTTTGTTTTCCTTTTCCTGCCTCCTCTGATGTGAAAGCCATCTGCTTTTCCCTACTTTGTTCTGATTATGGGTATTTGAGTACATTTGAGATACTCTATACCACTCTGATCTCTAATATTATTTATGTACTCAAATTTTTATGAGGTATGTGGATTTTGATGATTCTCTGTTCACACCCTCTGATTCTTATGGTTATGCTCCTTATGCCCTAGAAACAGGTTCCAAGGGCATAAAGAACATAATTTACACATAGCATATACACTTCCCCAAATCAGTACATATATATTGAATATATCATTCACTGACTTTTATTATTAGTAACTTTGCTCAGTTAAGAATCTGCCTGTAATGCAGGAGACCCAGGTTTGATCTCCAAATGAGGAAGATCCCCTGGAAAAGGGAATGGCAACAACCCAGTCCAGTATTCTTGCCTGGAGAATTCCATGGACAGAGGAGCCTGGCAGGCTACATACAGTCCAAGGGGTCACAAAGAATCAGACACAATTGAGCGACTAATGCTTTCACTTTTTTGTTGAATTTGCCTCCTCAATGGAATTATAAAATTCTTACAAGCAATAAGCATCATAGTACTGAGTGGACACTAATAAATTTTAGTAAATTCATTGTCTCTATTGGTATATGGAGACTACATCATCTACAGAATGTTCTTCAACACAGTCATTTTGAGTAATAAAAAACTTCAGTTTGTTGATTAGCAATAAATAAGCTAAAATTCAGTGAGAAAAATCCCAATGTGTTAGTAATAGTTATTGAAAATTCACTAAATCAATAATCTCTAATTTATAAGTGAAGTTTAAATTCTAAATTCTTCAATGTGTTACATATCACACTTTAAATTTTGTGAAATGTGAAACCAGACCCTTGTATTATCTTACAAGGTTTTATAAGTATCTTCCATGTCACTAACAATATTGTGTCAGTTTTTGTTTTTTTTTAATTTTTATTTTTACTTTATTTTACTTTACAATACTGTATTGGTTTTGCCATACATTGACATGAATCCACCACGGGTCAGTTTTATAAAAATAAAAATGTATCATATATCACTTGTGTTCTTCCATGTCACTAAAAATACTGTGTCAGATTTATAAAATTAAAAAAAAAATTGTCATATATTACCTGTGTTCAGTGCACACTTGATGAAGATAAAGTCTAGTTGGCGGGGGCGGGAAACCAGCAGCAACTCACAGATGATTTGCCTATGGTAGGAAATTAGACAAAAATGTATTTACAAAATATAATTCAAATGATTTATGATGGTAAACTAAACTCTATCAGTTATAGCCTAGAGCACAATATAAGATTCATTGTATATTGCAGTTTGCTACATCTGAAATCTAACATCACTGGACACCATTACGAAGAGCATTTTCAAACCCTAAATGCTCACAAGCTCAGCACAAGATGTATCCTTCTAGTTGCATCAGTTTCTTTCTCTCAATGTCACCTTTGGCAGTACTGTACTATTACAGTAATATGTTTCTAGCTCCAGGAAAAACAAAATTCTCTATATATTACTTTAGAATGAGGGGGAGCAAAAACCTCTGGAAGAAATGTGAGACAGTTTTATGGGTATCAAGAAGTATTGAATTAGGACAGTAATTAGGTGAAAATTAGGCCAATGGCCTTGCCTTAAGTTGTATACAGCAATCACATGAATTATTGAAAATATGGGAAGACATTTTTTAAAAATATATTTTGGTTTTCAAGAGGTTAAAATCTATGACTTGATTATCTTTTCCTTCACAAAGTATGTACCACGATTTTTGTACATACTATTGTGGTCAATTACTTTTTATACATTGACTAGTTACATTACAATTTGTAAACTAATTTGTAGAAGAAGGTATCTGAATATATGGAGAAAAATGAAGGTGAAAGTTAAATATAAAAATCATTTTCATTACAGAGAAGAGAACTTGAAATATTTTCTGATTTTGAATAATTGAGAATAGAAATTCTGAATAATTATTAGAATAGGAATTAGAACATTTGGTCTATTGAGGAATATTGTAATTTTTTCAGGTGTGTTAGTACTATTTACATTTAAGCTAATCATAGGGAGTACTTATTTAAAAATGCATGCTAAAATTTGATGGATGAATGGAAAAGCTGTCTCAGAATTATATGAGAAGACAATGTGGGGCTATAGGTGGTACAGAAAAACCTTTAATTGGAGGCAGAACAAGGGTTTATTATATCCTGATTACTTTCTGTATGTTTGAAATTCTCCATAATATAAAAGACTCAAAAATTAAATACAAATAAAGTACAACTTTATAAACAATTTATTATTTTTATTGTTTTAAGTGTTTTAAACATTTATACTAGTGTTTTACTTATTCTCTTGATTTTATAGGAAGATGACTAAATCATCTACAATGAAATTTTGACACCTAATTTCCAAAATTAAGTTTATAATCAGAATTACCTGACTTGTCTTACTTCACTGCAGCATTATTTAAATACCCAAGATATGACATTGAAACATCATAAGTATCCATGGATTGATAAATGGATAAAGTTTGTATATGTATATATATATACTCTTCAATCTTATAATAGAATTGTCTTATCATTTTATGATAACATGAATGAACCTCTAGAGCATTATGCTATGGGAAATATGTCAGACAGATATGAAATATATCAAACACTATATGATCTCTTTTATGTGTGAAATCTAAAATGAAAAACATCAGTTCAGTTGAGTTCAGTTGCTCAGTCCTGTCCGACTCTTTGTGACCCCATGAATTGCAGCACACCAGGCCTCCCTGTCCATCACCAACTTCCTGAGTTCACTCAGACTCATGGCCATCGAGTCAGTGATGCCATCCAGCCATCTCATCCTCTGTCGTCCCCTTCTCCTCCTGCCCCCAATCCCTCCCAGCATCAGAGTCTTTTCCAATGGGTCAACTCTTCACATGAGGTGGTCAAAGTACTGGAGTTTCAGCTTTAGCATCATTCCTTCCAAAGAAATCCCAGGGTTGATCTCCTTCAGAATGGACCAGTTGGATCTCCTTGCAGTCCAAGGGACTCTCAAGAGTCTTCTCCAACACCACAGCTCAAAAGCATCAATTCTTCGGCACTCAGCCTTCTTCACAGTCCAACAGTCATATCTATACATGACCACAGGAAAAATCAGAGCCTTGACTAGACGGACCTTAGTTGGCAAAGTAATGTCTCTGCTTTTGAATATGCTGTCTAGGTTGGTGTTAACTTTTATTCCAAGGAACATCAAGCTCATACAAAGAGCAATTGGATAGTTGCCAGAAGGCTTGGTGCATGGTGGGGAGAAACAGTGAAGGAGGTCAAAGAAAAAAACATATACATACATAAATATATAAAGAAATTGCATTTTACACAATACATTTTGTTACAGTAGTGATTGGATGAGTTGGTATTAATAGAATGCTTGCAGACCTCCAAGCCTTGTTCTTATTTTCAGTGATGATTGTTCAATTATTTGTATTAAGAATAATGCTTTAGCATCATTCCTTCCAAAGAAATCCCAGGGCTGATCCCCTTTAGAATGAACTGGTTGGATCTCCTGGCAGTCCAAGGGACTCAAGAGTCTTCTCTAATATCACAGTTCAAAAGCATCAATTCTTCGGCGCTCAGCTTTCTTCACAGGCCAACTCTCACATCCATACATCAGTTTAGTTCAGTTCAGTCGCTCAGTCGTGTCCGACTCTTTGTGACCCCATGAATTGCAGCACACCAGGCCTCCCTGTCCATCACCAACTCCCGGAGTTCACTCAGATTCACATCCATCGAATCAGTGATGCCATCCAGCCATCTCATCCTCTGTTGTCTCCTTCTCCTCCTGCCCCCAATCCCTCCCAGCATCAGAGTCTTTTCCAATGAGTCAACTCTTCGCATGAGGTGGCCAAAGTACTGGAGTTTCAGCTTTAGCATCATTCCTTCCAAAATATCCCAGGGCTGATCTCCTTCAGAATGGACTGGTTGGATCTCCTTGCAGTCCAAGGGACTCTCAAGAGTCTTCTCCAACACCACAGTTCAAAAGCATCAATTCTTCAGTGCTCAGCCTTCTTCACAGTCCAACTCTCACATCCATACATGACTACTGGAAAAGCCATAGCTTTGACTAGATGGACCTTAGTCGGCAGAGTAATGTCTCTGCTTTTGAATATGCTGTCTAGGTTGATCATAACTTTTCTTCCAAGGAGTAAGCATCTTTTAATTTCATGGCTGCAGTCACCATCTGCAGCAATTTTGGAGCCCAAAAAATTAAAGTCTGACATTACCACATTTTATTACACTAAATATAGTATATGTTTTATTTTTTTTAAATGTCATATAAATTATATATTTATGAAAATATTATTATAAAATCCATTTTCAGAGGAGAATGAATCCATGTATATGTATGGCTGAGTCCCTTTGCTGTTCACCTGTAGCTACCACAACATTGTTAATCAACTACATCCCAATACAAAACAAAAAGCTTAAAGTTTAAAAGAATACTCCGTTTTCAGTTTTACTAGTCAGTGATTATGAGATTAAATGAAATTATTCAGAATGCCAAAGTAAAGGAAGATGAGAGCCAGTAACACTTTTCTAGGTTTTAAGCAGGGATAAATTCTCTAAAAGTAAGAAGATTCAGAAAAACTTGGCCAATGAACCTTTGCTTGAGTTACTGTGAAGACTGGGAATGAACTAAAGGAAAAAAGAATAATTCTGCTCCTCTCTTTTCCTCTTCCTCACAATAGAGTGACAAGGAAGGCAGAGTTAAAGGAGAAGTATTATTGGTATGTTTATTTTTTCCAAAAATAATCTTTCAACTCAAAAAGTAAATATACTTTAAAATTAGTCTATATCAGTATCCCTCACCAAGAAGTAAGAAAATAAATTTGAAAATTTTGCAAAAGACTTTATCAACCACTGCAAGAAATATATTTCTTAAGCTCAAGGCTTTAATTTTACTTTTATTAGTATTCTGGCATTTATTTTATATTTTGATTATGCACATAAATATTCATGTAGATTTTTAAGTACTTTATTTAATACACACCTGTATATTGTTACTCACTAAATATTATTTAATGAAATAATGGTTTTATTGACAATTAGATACGTTATTAAAAACCACCAGTGGAAATGTGAGTTAAAGAGTTAAATGAAATTATTGGGAAATAATTATTGAATTACTGAGCTATATTTATTGAGTTATAATTATAGGTAAAAATAAATATTTTTCATTTACACTCTTGACTTCATGCCTATGAAATTACCTCTCAGACCCACTCCCAGCCTAAATTTCATACTAATTTTAAGCAAAGACAATTTCCTCTTCTGTTCACAGGACATGAAAATATGTCCAATGAGAAAAATTAATCTCAGTGGAGAGATTTGAAGTACTTAAAATAATTTTTTTCACAATATTGAGTTGAAAGATACGTTAACTAAATTTATATCTATTTTTTCCCCATGGGCACCAAAAATAGGATTATTCTGCTTAACAGACTGCTCAATAAAATAGTTACTTACTAAGAAATTAGTAAATTAATCTTTACTAAACAATCAATACCCAATTTTAAGAAAAAGTATATAAAATTTGTAGGGGGCTTCCCTAGTGGCTCAGCAGTAAAGAATCTGCCTGCAAAGCAGGAGATGCACAAGACACGGGTTCAATCCCTGGGTCCGAAAGATCTCTTGGAAGGAGAAGTGGGAACCCACTCCAATATTCTTGCCTGGAGAACTCCATGGACAGAGGAGCCTGGCAGGCTACAGTTCATGGAATCAAAAGAGTCAGATGTGACTGAAGCAACTTAGCATATAAAATTTGCAAGAAAGCCAATAAATAAATAATGGTTTGTTCCTATAGTGCCATACTAGAACATTTCTTAGTAAACCCATATAAGAATAATATGACTAAATAATATAACTTTTAATATAGAGTATTTATTAATTCTTGGCTTTTATTAAGTTAGATGTCAACATATGCAAAGTAGTAAAATTAAAACATATTTTTTGTCTGTATTAGACAAAATAATCCCAAACTTTGGTTTTATTTTTTCTATGACAAATTAATGTCTTAAATTTAACCTGATAATCTTATTGCTTGATTTATATCTATCTAAAGGTCCATCTAGTCAAGGCTATGGTTTTTCCAGTGGTCATGTATGGATGTGAGAGTTGGACTCCAAAGAAAGTTCAGCGCTGAAGAATTAATGCTTTTGAACTGTGGTGTTGGAGAAGACTCTCTTGAGAGTCCCTTAGACTACAAGGAAATCCAACCAGTCCATTTTAAAGGAAATCAGTCCTGGGTGTTCATTGGAAGAACTGATGCTGAAGCTGAAACTCCACTACTTTGGCCACCTGATGCAGAGAACTGATTCATTTGAAAAGATCCTGATGCCGGAAAGATTGAAGGCAGGAAGAGAAGGGGATGACAGAGGATGAGACGGTTGGATGGCATCACCAACTCAATGGACACGAGTTTGAATAATCTCCAGGAGTTGGTGATGGACAGGGAGGCCTGGCGTGCTGCAGTCTATGGGGTCACAAAGAGTCAAACACAACTGAAAGTGACTTAGCACCAGCACAGATGCATATTTTTAGTATCTTGCTAAATTATTAAAACAGCTGCACATTTTGAAAAAGAGTAAGTTTCCTGAAAGAAGCGCACACTTATCTTTTGTATTCCAGCAATTTTGTGAAGTCAGTGCTTTCACATTGATGCTGCTGCTGTTTAGTTGCTAAGTTGTATCTGACTCTTTGTGACCTCTTGGACTGTAGACTGCCAGACTCATCTGTCCATGGGATTTCCCAGGCAAGAATACTGGAGTGGGTTGCCATTTCCTTCTCGAACCTAGTCTCTTGCTTGACCGGCAAATTCATTACCAATAAGCTGCCTCGGAAACCCCCATGTTGGCACTATTGTGTAACCAAGGGAAGAGAGAAAAGTGTGGAAAAAACAGTGAATTTAGTAACCTTCAGTGTTGGATAACTGCAGAGACAGATGATAACTCTACATCATATACTTCCTGAATGTGACATGTGGTGTAAGTGTTTCTGTCCATTTGTTTATGAAATATTTTAAGCTACCACTTCATCAGTTTCCTCAACCATTAAGTTTAAACCATTGTGGAACAGAAGAGGTAGCATCACTCAACTGTAAACAGCACCGGGACTGCCAGAGATTTGGATTATGACTAGAAAATAGTTAACTTATTAAGTTTCTTTTTTGTAATATTTTCCATATTAAGAGAAAAAAATAGTTATTTATCACCAAATTCACTCATATATTTGATCTTTTTGTACTTACTATAATGTATTTCTATTTATATTTTGCATTTAAAACTATAATGCTAAGAATTTAAATTTACACAATTAGACAAACATTTGTAAGAGAGTTGTCATGCATCCCAGAATATATGTATATAATAGCATTAGGAAGAGCATACCTTTAAGCATTAATACATGGCAAAAACTAAAACTTCAGTGAGGTGGTTCTCATTATATCAGTTTCTTTAAATGACAAAACTGGGACTTCAGGATGCTCTGAAAAAGTTGCCCAAATTCATAGAAATACAAGTGATAGATATATAATTTTAATGAGGTCCTTATAAAGCCCAGGCTTTTTCTGTAGTATAAACCTGAAATTTTTAGATATTTTATATTTAAGTAGTATGAAATTAAAATTGTATTACATATTATTTAAATTAAAAATGGACTTTAATTTATACTAGACATTATTTAAATATTTATATACATTTTATGTGAGATATGTACTATCAGGAGGTAAAATTTAGAAATGCCTATGTAAGTGTGATGGTTGAAGGTGTTATAATAGATGAGTTAACTGAGAGAGGGATAAAACCTAAACTTGAGTTTCAGTACGTCACATGCACAAATGAGGAGTATCAAACAGAGCCAGCAATAGAGGAAGATTACAGAACTGAATACGTGAAAGTGTTACAGCAAGAACATGAAAGACACTTTTTTGAGAAGTGGTGGTGGTGGTAATGAGTGCAAAATGTTCCAGGTACATTGGAAAATTGAAGACTGAAAGAATCCTCATTTTAATTTTCCCCTTTACTTTTTTTTTTAATTAATTTTTTAATTTAATTTTAAAATCTTTAATTCTTACATGTGTTCCCAAACATGAAACCCCCTCCCACCTCCCTCCCCATAACATCTCTGTGGGTCATCCCCATGCACCAGCCCCAAGCATGCTGTATCCTGCGTCAGACATAGACTGGCGATTCAATTCTTACATGATAGTATACATGATAGAATGCCATTCTCCAAAATCATCCCACCCTCTCCCTTTCCCTCTGAGTCCAAAAGTTCGTTATACACAGCTGTGTCTTTTTTTCCTGTCTTGCATACAGGGTCGTCATTGCCATCTTTCTAAATTCCATATATATGTGTTAGTATACTGTATTGGTGTTTTTCTTTCTGGCTTACTTCACTCTGTATAATCGGCTCCAGTTTCATCCATCTCATTAGAACTGATTCAAATGTATTCTTTTTAATAGCTGAATAATACTCCATTGTGTATATGTACCACAGCTTTCTTATCCATTCATCTGCTGATGGACATCTAAGTTGTTTCCATGTGCTGTCTCTTATAAACAGTGCTGTGATGAACATTGGGGTACATGTGTCTCTTTCTATTCTGGTTTCCTCGATGTGTATCTTGGAAAATTTAAATTCATCTGGGCATATCAGCAATTATATACCCAGATGATATTAAATTTTCCAAGATTTTCGTAGGGAAAATGCCTGTGAGTGAAATTGGGGTAAGTCTAGGCAAGTCTATAAGAGTCATCAGACTGCATTACAAGTATGATCCCCAATCAAGTCAGAGGAAGGAAAGATTGAAAGTGAAAATATCCTGATTTCCCCGCAGCCTAAGAAAAGTTTGACAGGGCCATGTGGAGTCCTGGAACCAAGGTCAACCATCAGAGAATCTCTGTGCCTCCTAAGGAGCAGCCTGCCTACGTATCCTTGCCATCTCCATCCTTTGGCCAGGAGCAACCTATAGGAAGAAGGGGACATTGGTGATATGCATTTTAGAGAATGGTGGCTGAGTCTTTGTCAGACCTTCCTTCTGGTCTGATGTCTGAGAAATCAGTTCTCATGGCTGCCACAATAAGCCAGCCAGAGACAGAATATTCTGAGTAGAGCAGATACATGGCATTGAAGTGGAAAAGAGGGTGACAAAAGGAACATAAAGAAGGCTGTCTGTGTGCGAGCTCAGTCATGTCTGACTCTTTAAAACCCCATGGACTATAGTCCACCAAGCTCCTCCATCCATGGAATTTTCCAGGCAAGAAGACTGGAGTGGGTTGCCATTTCCTCCTCCAAGGGATCCTCCTGGCCCAGGGATTGAACAAAGAAGACTGGTAGGACCAAACAGTAGTGAACCAGAGGAAGACTATAAATGGTATGATGAGACTGGCAAGGTCAGCTGGATACAGATCCCACTGGACTTTCCAGACCATGATAAAAAGATTTTTATTTTTAAAGAAGCAATTATAGAGTATTAATCAAGGGGGTGTCATTATTCCATCAATAGTATCAGATAGCGCTGGGTTTTGTATAGAGAAAAGATTAAACTGTGAACAAACTCAAAACAGGGAGACTGTGTGGAGAACCCTGACTTTACAGAAAGCTATATTGTATTAACAAAATGTCAGTGGATGTGAAGAGAGTAGTTTTGTTAGACATACAGTTTTAAAACAAAGGCTGTATAGTTTACTTTTGATTTATGTATGAGGTTTTAAGAAAAGAGAGGAATAAAGAATTATTCTTAGTTTTGAGCCTGGGGTTCATAATTTAATATGCATAAGGATGATGTAAGGTTTGTTGTTGTTGTTACATTTTTCTTTTTACTTTTGGATTATAAAACTTCATTTACTATAATAAACAGAGAATCAATAAGTATAATAACAAATTGAATATTGCTCATATTCTATATACATGTATTATATAGTTAAGTTTATGTAATAATCCTGGTATTGCTTCTACCTTTTTTCTATATGAGAACCTTTATATTGATGTATAATATTAAATCATGTATGCAAGTATTTAGCATGAGATTTCCCTCACATGTAGCCATTAAAGTCATTTTCTTTTATTCTTTATTAACAGTGTATCAACATCTTAGGGAATTAATCATTTTTAAATTTCAAATTAATTTTGAAATGGATACAATTGAGGTAATGAATATTTATAAATTTTCTAATATTTCTAAATTAATATTTCACCTGTATCAGAGATGAATACATTCATGTCATAACATGTATCATTGCATACTGCTGTTTTATAATCTTTTGTCATCACAACATTAGAATAAATGTGGTGAAACTTTCCTTAAAAAAGAATAAAGTCTACAGTTAAATCCCTTTTATAAGTATTCATTTTTATTTTCTCTATTAATTGCATACAAGTGTTTTCCATTTCATGCATGAGGAAACATTGTCTAAACATGGAAGTACCTATTTTAGGTTACCTGTTCTCTTATGCTGATAGATATTACTTCTTATCTTGATATTTGTCTGGTGAAAAAGTGTCCTAAATGAGATACTATGTCCATGGTCTTCTTAATATTACTTGCTTTTATAACTCTAATGATCCCACAGTTTAGAGCAGTTTGAATTTTTTGATGATGAGTCCTGGGGCTATAACCGCATATCTTTGATAGTCCCCCAAAGCACACTAAACACTGACACAATGAAGAACAGCCCACTTTAGGTTAATGACTTTATACTGGATAAGGTCAGGATGGCACTCTGTTGGCTCACTGAGCTATTATTCTTGCTACACACACGTGCACAAAATACATAAGAAATCTACTTATGCAGGCAAAATCACATACTCTGTGTCTAGACTCAAATCCTGAGGTATGTCTATACCATATTATCAAACAGTATCAAAGGGTTTAACAAATTTGAAGGTGAACTTAATAATCTGAGCTTGCTCTGTCCAGCAGATCAGAAAAATCTGAGTTTGTTTGATGAACACTTGTCACTAAAATTACCTTACAGATTATGTCATCTTCCTTTGAAGATTCATTTAAATAAAAGAATGAGCTATTATTGTCATAAGAAATCATCTACCACATGTATCCATAAGAAGTAAAACTATGTTTGTCCATATTATTGCCTCCTGAAATGGTTTATATGATGATCATCAGTTTGTACTTGGCATATTTCACTAGATTATTTTCAGGAATTCAAGAAGAGAGATATATAATCCCTTTTAAAATGTGAAGATCTTAAAGATAAAAGACATTTTATACCACAGAAATAAAGAACAGAAAAACATTTGACTCCAGAAATAGAACCAATTTTTCTCAAATAAATTATATTTTAACAAAACATAATTTTTAAAAATTTATTTTCTTTCAGTAAAAACTTCCATGCACTGATATGATCATATGTGAAGACAGACATGGCCTGATCTAATTTAGAACCCTAAAACACAACAGACAAAAATGTATCATATAAATATGAATAAACACAAAGGCTGGAAGAAATTTTTTACAATTTTTTAAAAATAGAAAGCAATAGATAATTAAAATCCATATAAAGAGAAAATAGATTGCATACATTTAAGCAATCTAAGAAAGCTTTGTATCATATATTTATATGTCGTGTGAATATATATTTGTAAACGTTTTACTTATTTGTCCCAGCTTTATTGAGATATAATTGACATATAACTCTAAATTTAAAGTTTACAGCATGATTTGATGTACTTCAGTTCAGTTCAGTTCAGTCGCTCATCGCATCTGACTCTTTGTGACCCCATGAACCACAGCACGCAAGCCTTCCCTGTCAATCACCAGCTCCTGGAGTCCACCTAAATCCATGTCCATTGAGTTGGTGATGCCATCTAACCATCTTATCCTCTGTCGTCCCCTTCTCCTTCTGCCCTCAATCTTTCCCAGCATCAGGGTCTTTTCAAATGAGTCAGCTCTTTGCACCAGGTGGTCAAAGTATTGGAGTTTCAGGTTCAACATCGGTCCTACCAATGAACACCCAGGACTGATCTCCTTTAGGATGGACTGGTTGGATCTCCTTGCAGTCCAAGGGACTCTCAAGAGTCTTCTCCAACACCACAGTTCAAAAGCATCAATTCTTCAGCGCTCAGCTTTCTTTATAGTCCAACTCTCACATCCATACATGACCACTGGGAAAACCATAGCCTTGACTAGACAGACACATATGTATTAAGAAATTATTGCCACTGTAGCATCAGCTAATACTTCCACCACCTCACATAATTATGCTTCTTTTATGGGGGTGAGAATATGTAAGATCTACTTCCTTAGAAAATTTCATCTCTTTAATATATGACAGTGAACTACACCATGCTGTGCATGAGATTTCCAGAACTTATTCATTTTATTGCTGGAAATTTATACCCTTTGACCAACATCTCCTTCATTTTCTCCATTCCCAAGCCCCTGGTTATGACTTTATTAAATTCATACTTCTAAATAAAGCTCAGGGACATCCTGTGGTGAATGTTATTTTCCCAATAATATTAATTAAATGAAATGTACTTTCCTAAAAAAACTCTGACGAGTCAGGTGTGTACTAGCAGAGAGAGAAGTTACCACATTCTATTGCATGTAGAGAGGTGACTTTCGAACACTAAGTAAGAGGGGTTTTTGTTTTTTATTTTTTTTCAGTGAAAGGGAGAAGAAGCAAACTGAGAAATGAATTGTACATTTTTAGCTTAAAATATATTTGTTTATTGGTCAGTATAACAACAGATTTATGAGCAAATTATAGGCAAACTCTTGAGAGACATTGTAATTGTGTTAGAATATTTTTAATATTCTAATGCTACTTAACTTTATACTACTTAATAATGCTTAACTTTATTTTGGACCTCTCTGCTGGCTCACACTGTAAAGAATCCTCTTACAATGCAGGAGAGCTGGCTTCGATCCCTGGGTGGGAAGATCCTCTGGAGAAGGGAATGGCTACCCACTCCAGTATTCTTGCCTGGAGAATCCCATGGATAGAGGAGACTGGTGGGCTACAGTCCACGGGGTTACAAAGAGTTGGATATGACTGAGCAACTAACACGTTCAACTTTACTTAGCTATTATTTCCATATAGTCTCTGTTAAAAAATGAATACCATTAATAATAGAATAATATTAGGACTCACTTCAATAGAAAGTCATTTAATACCTCTCTTTAGTTTTTTCAAAGCTCTTGATTTAACAGAGTAAACAAGATTTAGGTACAGACCTGAAGGACAGCTTAATCTTGCAATCATTTCTGCTCATGTTGCAGACTTCCATTTTAGCTTTATTCATTACGGCCCTAAAGCTCCTGCTTTCTAAATGTGTAGGTTAGAGGAAGTACCTTGGAGTTCACCTGCTCAAGATTAATAATATCACTCCAAGAAGATTAGAGCTATTACTCTTCCTGACCTGATCCAAATGGTACAAATGGGATTTTAAGGATGATGTCTGTTCAGAGATCCAACAGAGTGATGATGTGCAGGGGAAAGCTACCCTAAGGAATCAGGAAAGATAGACTGTTGGTGTTGTACAGGTGATAAGCCATTAGCTTTAGCTATTATCCAAAGAAAAGATTATGGCTATAAATAAATTCATCCAGGCCTTTAATACAATAGACCGGCAGACCAATGGATGGACAGGCCAGGAACATAACTATTATTTAAAAAGAAAGCCTTTGGCTAAGTTCTTATTTCAGTAGCAGAATTTCAGGTAATACCAGGTGGAAAAAAATATGCTGTTTGTGTGTGTGTGTGTGTGTGTGTGTGTGTGTGCACGTGATCTAATTTAAAACTCTAGAATTTAATTAAACTTAATTTTTAATTAAAATTTAATTTAAAATTGATTGTTGTTGTTGCTCTGTTGCCAAACTGTGTCCAACTCTGCGACCCCATTGACTGCAGCACTCCAGGCCTCCCTGTCCCTTACCTTCTCTTGGAGTTTGCCCAAGTTCATGTCCATTGAATCAGTGATGCCATCGAACCATCTCATCCTCTGCCCCTTCTCCTTCTGCCTTCAGTATTTCTCAGCATCAGGGACTTTCCCAGTGAGTCACCTAGCTACATCAGTTGGCCAAATATTGGAGCTTCAGCTTCAGCTTCAGCATCAGTCCTTCCAGTGAGTATTCAGGGTTGATTTTCTTTAGGATTGACTGGTTTAATCAATTTAGAATTTAAAAAAAAATCTCAGAAAGTATCCATTCTTGTCCTAGTTTTAGGTTACTGTTTCTGACCATGAAAACTGGAGCATTGCACTTGTCCAATTGAAATTTTTTTTTGAAGGCTGCTTTGACTCAAAGAAGCCTTCAAAAATGTAGCTGTATTGACTGTGGAGAAGAACAGCTACTGAAATTATACATACATATTTTTTATTTTTTCATGATACTCCACATAATGGCTTTCATATACCACATATTTAATAATAATAGCATTGATAATACCTAATGCTTACATATGCCACATTTTTTCATGTACTTAATATGCACTAATTCATTTTGCACTCACAAGTATTCAGTTATTTCTATATACCTATTTTAAAGATGTGGAAATTGAGTGATAAATAGGGTAACTTGCTTATTCTTCCCATCCTAAAAGATTTACCTTATATTCAACTAAATTTTTTTTATCTACTCTTAGTCATCCTGCTTTTCTTCATCACTTTGTCAGGAATATCTTCCTGATTCCCAAAAAATATATCAATCTCCCTATTGTTTGCTCTCACAGCACAGTCTCCTTTGCAGAAATATGGTTGTCCTCCTAAGTTCGATTTTACAAAACAAGTCTCTCTGGTGGCTCAGATGGTAAAGAGTTTGCCTGTAATGTGGGAGACTTGGGTTTGATCCCTGGGTTAGGAAGATCCCCTAAAGAAGGAAATGGCAACCCACTCCAGGATTCTTGCCTGGAAAAATCCAATGGATGGAGGAGCCTGGCAGGCTACAGTCCATGGGTTGGCAAAGAGTCGGACATGACTAGCGACTTCACTTAAGAATATGTTATGAAAAACAATCTATCATAGTGTCAATCTTAATAATGTCATTTGTTAATATTAACTATTGTTTCTCTGCTCCCTAAAATATAGCCTCAAAATACTGTAACTCCAGAATATAGAACAGTGCCTAAAACTTAGATTGGTCCATACTTATTAAATGAAAGAAGAAATAGAGTAATTGACTTTAGAATTGCTAGTTTGGCAAATGTTAAGGAAATGGTTATGGAAATAATAAAAGAGGGGGACAATTAAATAAAACTTTCTGCTTTTTAGATTGATAAAATGGTTGAACGATGAGGCTGTTCATCAAAAAGTAGGCACAAAAAAGGAAAGGTAAGTACCAAGGAGAGAGCTAATGAGAACACTGTTTGATATATTGACTTTAAGGTATCTGTGAAATGTTTTAGAGTGTGATTTCCAGTAGGCTTTTAGAAGGGAACAGCTTGAGCTCAGGGGAGGACTCAGTGGTAAAGGATGATTTGTACATCAGCAGCATGTAGGGGAGGTCATGTGTGCATATGAACACTAATAGAGAATGGTGAAAGGGGGAGCAGTAAAAGCCTCAGTTAGGTTTGCAGACACTCACAGTTTCCAGGTTCAGCGCAAACAAATGGACAGAAGCACAATGCTAGGATATTTGTTTCTAAAGTTATGATCCAAATTCCTTTGATTTAGTTGCCCTTATTTTCTTAATATTAATGTCTAATTGCCATCCATTTACAATACCCACAAATGTCATAGGCATCTATTTTTTTTCAACATGTACTGACACACACGAAAAGGATGTAGGTGGATTGTGAGGGGGAATCATTAATTTGTTGCTGTGTAATTAAGTGCTGTCTGAAATTCTTTTATTCTATCAAGGTTTCAAATTTTTATTATATTGTTTTTTGATAAATATTTAAACATTTCCCTTAGAAAATAAGGGGTCAGAATATATGTGGGTACTGCAACTAGAAATATATTGACTTTCTGCTCAGTATTCTGTCATGCTTATATGGGTAAAGAATCTAACAAAGAATGTATATATATATGTACCTGATTCACTTTACTGTGCACCTGAAATTAATGTAACATTTGAAATCAACTATACGTCAAAAAAAATTTTTTTTAATAAATATATTGACTTAGCTAATGATAGTAGCATTGGTTACATTGCCATTAAGTCAGAAACAGTGAAAAGTTTAAGACATTATTCTTTGTTTCTACTACCAAGTTACCCTGCACAGTGTCATATATGTTTTCTGACACAAGACAGGAGACTTAGATCATACAGGCAGGCAGTTTATTACTTATCAGAAAATGCAGCAGTTAGAGCAGTACTCTTGTGTTGATTCCCCAAAGCCCAAGCCCACAGAGCAACATGATGCAAGCCATATACTGTCGTGCATATACATATGGCTTCCCTGATGGCTGACTGGGTAAAAGAATCCTGCTACAATGCAGGGGATGCAAGAGATGTGAATTCGATTCCTGGGTCAGAAAGATCCCCTAGAGAAGGAAATGGCAACCCACTCCAGTATTCTTGCCTGGAGAATCCCATGGACAAAAGAGCCTGGGGGCTGCAGTCCATGAGGTCGTCAAGAGTCAGGTTCGACTGGGCAACTGAGCACGCACACACACCACGGGAAAGGACCTCTGTGGTTAGAACACCCTTGAGTTTATAAAAGGCAGCTGGCACTTCTGTTCCTCCTCCTCTTTGAGAAATTACATATCAAGTAAATTTTCCTCCAGAAAAAAAGGAGAAAGTTGTCTCTACTTGATTACCCTGGAAAGTAAGCAGATGTTTGTAGGGAGTGGAGGGTAGAATCTTACTGGCTCAAAGTTTTCCCGACATCTCTGTCTTTAGGGAGATACCACCTCTAACTTCTAAAGCTGCCTGTTATGCAATCATTCTTTTAGTACCTTTTGTCAGAATAGCTGCAAAACTGCCAAAGTTATGAAGCCTTATTTTCTAACCGGTGATAGATGGAGTGATTTTATATAAGAGGAAGTTAACTTTAGTAACTTCAGTTAATGTAGACCTCTGAGAAAAAGTAACAGACAGACACCGATGATGTATGTAAAAGTATAGTTCAGATCACAAGCAGAGTCTCAGATAACTGTAAGTTGGCTAAGAAAATAGGGTCTGTTCAGGTTATCTATTACTGCATAACCAATTATTCCCAAAGTTAGTGGCTTTAACAACTTGTTATTTTGCTTGGACTTTTCTAAGGCAGGAATTTAGGAAGGCTCAGTTATGAGGTGCATCACTGATTTACCTGGTATTAGCTCCGGGTAACTGAGAATGATGGAGAAGGCAATGGCACCCCACTCCAGTACTCTTGCTTGGAAAATCCCATGGATGGAGGAGCCTGGTGGGCTGCAGTCCATGGGGTCGCTAAGAGTCTGACACGACTGAGCGACTTCATTTTCACTTTTCACTTTCATGCACTGGAGAAGGAAATGGCAACCCACTCCAGTGTTCTTGCCTGAAGAATCCCAGGGACGGGGGAGCCTGGTGGGCTGCCGTCTATGGGGTCGCACAGAGTCAGACACGACTGAAGCGACTTAGCAGCAGCAGCAGCAACTGAGGACGAAGCCTCCACTTCCAATGTGGCTCCTTTCATATTTCTGTCCTCAAGCCTCCTTAGCCTATCTTTTCACACAGTATCTTATTCTCTAGTCTCCCTCCGTGTGGTGTTGATCTTTGGTTATCCTCAGTGTGGCCATTCAGTGGAGACTTCTAACATGGGGGCTATTTCCCTTGGAATGAGTATTCTAGTAAGAGTTTCTCAATGAACAGAATAGCACAGAATGTATGGCCATCTTTAATCCACTGCATTATTTATCTTTTAAAAAATTATATGAATAAGAGTATATTAGTTTTATATTGATACCATAACCAGTCATCACAGATCTAGCATTATAAGAGGACAGGCATTTACTAATCTCACTGTCCTGTAAGTCAGACTCTCATGTAGGCTTGATTGGTAATTATTCTAAAGGTCTTATGAGGCCCAAATCAACATGTCACTTGACTTGGGCTCTTATTTTGAGGCTCCAAAGGACAATTAACTTTCAAGCTTATTCCACTTTTTTAGAAGAATAGATTTCCTTCTCATGTCTTCCATGTGTCTGTAAATCAGCAAAGTCACTAGGAATCTCTAACTTTACCTTCTGCTAAATCTCTCTGACTTTGTCTTTGCTTTCAACTGAGAAAAGCTCTACTCTTATGGGTTTCTGTGATCACACTGGGCTCGCCCAGATAATCCAGGGAAAGCTCTTTATTTTAAAATTAGCTGATTAGTAAGTTTACTGTTGGGATTGATATCCTTCACAGAATTTTCAGAATGTGACCTATTTAGAAATAGGACCTTTGAAGATATATTACTAAAGATGAGGTCATGCTAAATTAGAGTGGGCTCCAATAACAGTGTGACTACAGTTCTTATAAGATGAGTAGAGGTCCTTATAAAGGAAAGAAATGGTATGGACCTAACAGAAGCAGAAGGTATTAACAAGAGGTGGCAAGAATACACAGGAGAACTGTACAAAAAAGATCTTCATGACCCAGATAATCACGATGGTATGATCACTCACCTAGAGCCAGACAACCTGGAATGCAAAGCCAAGTGGGCCTTAGGAAGCATGACTATGAACAAAGCTAGTAGACATGATGGGATTCCAGTTGAGCTCTTTCAAATCCTAAAAGACGATGCTGTGAATGTGCTGCACTCAATATGCCAGCAAATTTGGAAAACTCAGCAGTGGCCATAGGAATGGAAAAGGTCAGTTTTCATTCTAATCACAAAGAAAGGCAATGCCAAAGAATGCTCAAACTACTGCACAATTGCACTCATCTCCCAAGCTAGTAAAGTAATGCTCAAAATTCTCTAAGCCAGGCTTCAGCAATATGTGAACCGTGAACTTCCTAATGTTCAAGCTGGTTTTAGGAAAGGCAGAAGAACCAGAGATCAAATTGCCAACATCCACTGGATCATCAAAAAAGCAAGAGATTTCCAGAAAAAAAAAAAAAAAAACATCTATTTCTGCTTATTGACTATGCCAAAGCCTTTGATGTGGATCACAATAAACTGTGGAAAATTCTGAAAGAGATGGGAATACCAGACCCCCAGACTTGCCTCTTGAGAAATCTGTGTGCAGGTCAGGAAGCAATGGTTAGATCTGGAGATGGAACAACAGACTGGTTTCAAATAGGAAAAGGAGTACATCAAGGCTGTATATTGTCACCCTGCTTATTTAACTTCTGTGCAGATTACATCATGAGAAACGCTGGGCTGGAAGAAGCACAAGCTGGAATCAAGATTTCTGGGAGAAATATCAATAACCTCAGATATGCAGATGACACCACCCTTATGGCAGAAAGTGAAGAAGAGCTAGAGTCTCTTGATGAAAGTGAAAGAGGAGAGTGAAAAAGTTGGCTGAAAGCTCAACATTCAGAATACAAATATCATGGCATCTAGTCCCATCACTTCATGGGAAATAGATGGGGAAACAGTGGAAACAGTGGCAGACTATTTTTCTTGGCTCCAAAATCACTGCAAATGGTGACTGCAGACATGAAATTAAAAGACAGTTACTCCTTGCAAGGAAAGTTATGACCAACCTAGATAGCATATTGAAAAACAAAGACATTACTTTGCAACAAAGGTCCATCTAGTCAAGGCTATGCTTTTTCCAGTAGTCATGTATGGATGTGTGAGAATTGGACTATAAAGAAAGCTGAGCAGTGAAGAATTGATGCTTTTGAACTGTGGTGCTGGAGAAGACTCTTGAGAGTCCCTTGGACTGCAAGGAGATCCAACCAGTCCATTCTAAAGGATATCAGCCCTGAATTTTCATCGGAATATTGATTGACTGATGCTGAAGCTGAAACTCCAATACTTTGGCCACCTGATGAGAAGAGCTGACTCATTTGAAAAGACCCTGATGCTGGGAAAGACTGAAAGTGGGAGTAGAAAGGGACGACAGAGGATGAGATGGTTAGATGGCATCACTGAGTCAATGGACATTAGTTTGAATAAACTCTGGGAGTTGGTGATGGACAGGGAGGCCTGGCGTGCTGCAGTCCATGGGGTCTCAAAGAGTCAGACACAACTGAGAAATTTAACTGAACTGAGAGGTCCTTATAAGATATAGACCAAGAACACTAAGGGTCACCAACAACCACTAGAACCTAGGAAGGAGGCAAGAAAGGATTCTTCCCTAGACCCTTCAAGGGAGCTTGTTGGTGGTGGTGGTTAGTAAGTCATGTTCAACTCTTTTGGGACCTTGTGGACAGGCTCCTCTGTCCATGGAATTTTTCAGGCAAGAATACTGGAGCAGATTGCCAATTCCTTCTCCAGGGGATCTTCCTGATCCAGGGATCAAACGCACATCTCCTGCATTGACAGATGGATTCTTTACCACTGTCTCACTTAGGAAGCCCTCATACTACATTTGATCTTAGGGGCTTCCCTGGTGGCTCAGAGGTTAAAGCGTCTGCCTCCAATGCGGGAGACCTGGGTTTGATCCCTGGATCGGGAAGATCCCCTGGAGAAGGAAATGGCAATCCACTCCAGTATTCTTGCCTGGAGAATCCTATGGACGGAGAAGCCTAGTAGGTTACAGTCCATGGGGTCACAAAGAGTCGGACATGACTGAGCGACTTCACCTTCATCATACTACATTTGATCTTAGCCAAAAGGCTGAAAAGCAATTCTCAAGAGACTTATGGGTTTTGCGTGGATTTAACAGGGAGTCACACCATTTGAAAAAGGCTGCTCCACAGATCTTTCTGAAATAATCCCTTTTGACTTTTGGCTTTTCTGAAATGAATGATAGACCTTAAAATGTCTAGAATGCCTCTACTTTGATGTAAGTGATCTGTGAGACTCTGAAGATCCTTCTGAGACTGAGTCCTCTGATCTCTTGATCATTCTGACATGTTAATGAAACCGTTTACCACCACACCCACTGTTTTTTCACTGTCACAGTTTCTGAAGCAGTTTCCAAATTTTAGTGTATCATCTGGATGGACTGAATATTTCCCAGCTGTGAAGTTCTGGTTCATTTTTCTTTAACAAGTCTCTGAATTTTTCTTTCCTCTCTCTTGTTTTACTGTAAGCAGTATCTTCAACATTTTGAAAATCTTCTGAGTTAAAAAGCCATATTTGTTGCTTACACATTCTGCTTTCCGTATAACCCCAGGACACAATGTTGCTAAGCATTCTGAAACTATATAACAAGGATCCTATTTCCTACCATTTCCAGAAGCATTTTTCTCACTGACTTCAGAACCCTCACTAGCAGTACTTTAGGATATTTCTTACTGTCTATTCGAAGCAATCTACGTTTTTACTCTTACGCTTCTGAAAATTCTCTGAGTCTAACCCCACTACTGCATTCCAAAGTCATTTCCATATATTTTAGGTATTTGTTACAGCAGTAATCTTATCATTTCAGTGTAGGTGGACTCCTCACATGTAGGCTTACTTCCTGAAGACCAAGAATTCCACTGAGAACTCCTCAATGAAAATAGTAGCAAAGAATTTTCAGAATCTTTAAACTACTACTGTGTTTATAAAAAAACATAATAATAATTTTGTGAGAAAGAGCAATATGCTACCAAAGAAAGCAAACTAATTTCAAGTAATTGCTAAAATCATTTATCAATCTCCTTTAATTTGAATTAACATTTTAAAATGTATTAAAACAGGCTGAATAGTAACTTAGCAATTTGTTGATAAACCATTTGTTACTAATTACAGTTAATATGATTTAAATCATATATTTTAAAAGAAAACTATATTGTATGTAACTTGTATGTAACTACTTCAGGTTAAATTTTCTCAATTATGTAGAGAATGTCAGTTTTTACTCATGTAGACTTACTCTTTCTCGTGTTATTTAAATTTATCATAAGATCCCAGAAAAATAACTTTAAAAAGTAAAACATTTATTTAGAGTTTGTATTAAAAATATTAGAATTAGAAATAAGCAATAATAATTTAAGGATCTCACAGAGATGACTGAAGAAAGTAGAATAAATGCTATCCAAAGAAAAACATAGAGAAATGTGATATTACTTAACCTCTTCTGCCTCCATGATGAAGCAACTAAAAGATCAGATTTTTGGTCAAATGACAGTTCAATGGCATTTCACTTCCCAGGAAAAAATGAGTTCAGAAAATGCAGGCTGAATTCAAGCTTTTATGAAAGTTCAATGGGAGCCTAATAAAAAACTCAAAAGATAAAATCCCAGATATTCTCTAGCAGTACTTCTTGAGGAAGTTACTTTTATTCTTGGAGATTTAAAAACTTTGAAGTAGTATTCTGGGAGTGATATCAGCTAAAAATCAGATGTGTCTTAAATGTGTTGATTTGTTACATCAAGGGTTAAAAACAGAATTAAATGGATGATATGGTTGAAAATATTACATTTAAAGAGTTTAAAGGGCTTAGTTGTTTTTCTTTATTATCAAATTAAAATTTTAACATGTTATAAAATTACTTTAAATAATTATATTGAAAATCAAATCATTTTTTAAATTGAAAAATGGAAATAATAGAACTAGAGAAAAGCAGCAGTTTGTATGAGTCTCAAGTTCAGTTAAGTCACTCAGTCATGCAGACCTTGAGACCCCATGGACTGCAGCATGCCGGGCTTCACTGTCTATCACCAACTCGTGGAGCTTGCTCAAACTCGTGTCCATCCAGTCGGTGATGCCATCCAACCATCTCATCCTCTGTTGTCCTCTTCTCTTCCTGCCTTCAATCTTCCCAACATCAGGGTCTATTCAAATGAGTCATTTCTTTGCATCAGGTGGCCAAAGTATTGGAGTTTCAGCTTCAACATTAGTCCTTCCAATGACTATTCAGGACTGATTTCTTTAGGATTGACTGGTTTGATCTTCTAGCAATCCAAGGAACCCTCAGGAGTCTTCTCCAACACCACAGTTCAAAAGCATCAATTCTTTGGCGCTCAGCTTTCTTCACAGTCCAACTCTCACATCCATACATGACCACTGGAAAAACCATAGTCTTGACTGGACAAACCTTGTCAGCAAAGTGATGTCTCTGCTTTGACTCAAATTAATGAGTCTCAAAGAGCTGCTCAAAGAAATTCGACTAAATCATATCTAATAAAATGGGAAAATATGTAAAATGTGTCGAATCTCAATCAAACATATAAATTCTATATAAGTATATATATTAATTTATATAACAAAAGCTTTTATTATACATATATTTTATATATTATAAAAAATACTAATAGTAACTATAGAGAATGCAAATTTGTTATATAAATTTTATATAATTATAATATAATATATTTATTTAATATTAATGTGTCACATTAGTGAATATATATTTATCTACATAGGTTTTATTTATAGTTTATAGGCATGTAAATATATTGTATAAATATAATGAACTGAATTATATATATATATATATCTATATGATTGTTTTCCTTCACTTATATAATTCTGCATAAACATAAGGAAACCTTAATATATCTTTCAGAGCTAACTAAAATGACTTTGGCATATAAATTCAATTTATTTTGTTTATCATCACTGGTGTACTACAAGCCCTGTATAGCCGTTCTAAATCACTTAAAGTTTCACCATCTTGTATCTAATTACTAGAATCCTGGCTAGAATGTAAACACTACCGAATGTGTCAGAAATTGTCTACAGAAAAAAAAATTATAATTTTATTTGTTTTAATAAAATCACTGTTATTTAATAAATACTGATAGTGTATATTAATGCTCTATTTTACACTGTGCTACGGACACGACTGAGCGAGTTCACTTCACTTCACCATGTGCTAAGTCACTTCAGTCATGTCTGACTCTTTGCGACCCTGTAGCCCTCCCAGCTCCTCTGTCCGTGAGATTCTCCAGGCAAGAACACTGGAATAAGTTGCTGTGCCCTTCTCCAGGGGATCTTTCTGACCCAGGGATTGAACCTACGTCTCCTGCATCTCCAACATTGCAGGCAGACTCTTTACCATCTGAGCCACCAGGGAAGCCCCTATACACTGTTATGAGCCAAGTCTATGCTATTTACTAACATGAAACCGATGAAAAAGAAGTATACAATCCCTGCTCTCTTGGAAAGTAACTCCAACAGGGATACAGATATTGAATAACATGTAATCATTTATTTCAAACAATTTTATTGAATACTAACAGGCTTCTATGGTGGCATATGAGAAAAGGACCACATCAAGACTAAATGTTCAATGGAACTTTTTTTGAGAAAGAGTTATCTTAGGTAAGCTGTGAATAATTCAGTCTAAATTAACTGAAAATGGGGAAGAATATTCTTAAGAGGGGATGGTTTGTGGTAAGGGTCCAAAACAGAAAACAGTATAGTCATTACAGGAATAAGACAAGGGTAGTTTAATCAGCGAAGAAGGCAATGGCACCCCACTCCAGTACTCTTGCCTGGCAAATCCTATGGACAGAGGAGCCTGGTAGGCTGCAGTCCATGGGGTCGCTAGGAGTCGAACACAACTGAGCGACTTCTCTTTCACATTTCACTTTCATGCATTGGAGAAGGAAATGGCAACCCACTCCAGTGTTGTTGCCTGGAGAGTCCCAGGGACGGGGGAGCCTGGTGGGCTGCAGTCTCTGGGGCCGCACAGAGTTGGACACGACTGAAGCGACTTAGCAGCAATAGCAGCAGTTTAATCAGGTGGCTCAGATGGTATGGAGTCTGCCTACAGTGCGGGAGACACGGGTTCAATCCCTGGGTTGGGAAGATCTCCTGGAGAAGGAAATGGCAACCCACTCCAGTATTCTTTTTTTTTTTTTTTTTTAAACTTTATTTTGCTTTACAATACTGTATTGGTTTTGCCATACATCAACATGAATCCGCCATGGGTGTACATGAGTTCCCAATCCTGAACCCCACTCCCACCTCCCTCCCCATACCATCTCTCAGGTCATCCCAGTGCACCAGCCCCAAGCATCCTGTATCCTGCTTCAAACCTAGACTGGTGATTCGTTTCTTACACGATAGTATACATGTTTTGTTGGGAGCCAGTGTGAGGAACTCTGCCCATGGCAAAGGCCATGAGGAAGGAAGCTTGGCATACGCAAAGGTGTGATCAAGCCTCAGGAAACCCCCTGTTCCCGAGCATCTAGTCCCAAAATCAGAGTACTTTACGGGGAGCTCTCCCCCATAACCATTTCTCTCAGAGAAGGAGTTAACTTGCAGCTCCAGTTAATAAAAATTCCTGGGCGTGACAAGAGTGTTTCAGCTTACGAACTCTGGAGGTTCTCTGGCCTGCCTGATCAGGCTCGTCCAGCCACATGTGATTGTTTACAGCCTCCCAACTGTGAGAGGCATGGGATGTTTTAAAACTTCCTAAATACAGACTCTTTTGAGAAGTTAGAAGATCATTAGTATAGCATTAGTAGGTTGATTGGGAATTATATTGGTGAAGGGTTTTTTCATTTGTCCTGCCAATAATTACTGCTAATTCCCCGCCCTGGGTGTGACAAGGATGTCTCAGGTCAAACCTCTCTACTGACAGACTAGCTTGTGTGACAGCCTCTCAGCCATAAACAGCACAGAGAGTTTGGAATATTAGCATAGGGCTTTTTTCATTGATGAGTCAATGATTGCCATCAGGCCTCCATATCCTTAGGCACCTGGGAATATATTAATCAATGTATTTGGAATATAGAAAAGGAAATATAGTAGTTTTTTGATGTTAGCAATACTAGACTTTTTGAGATAATGAATCTTCTCTTTTGTTATAGATTACTGTGCTTTGTTATAAATCACTATAAATTACTATGCTATGTAACTTTATCACTATCTTAAGACAAAATAGATCTTAAGGGGAACATTGGTGAAGGGTTTACATTTGTTGAGCCAATACTTACTGCTAAATCTCCATATTCCTGTCCTTATAATGAATATAACTAGCATATAGGAGAAATAAGTATTAACCTTTAAGATTAATCATGTTAAACCTTAGGTTAAGTAAATTCCTTTCTTGATTGTAACTCACTACACCCTCACCCTATAGGAATGCAACTTTATTTGGAGGGTGGCGCCTGGTTTAAGAAAAAAATCACCCCTGGAAAAATAAGTTTTCTGGTTAACTGACCGGTATCAGAAAGGGCCATAAAATGTCAGCAAGACCTCATGGCTAAAAGATGATGAAACTCATAAGACCTTTGTATAATTTTATATGAAGCACCTGACTGTGACAAGGGTCAGGTCTGTTGACCCCCACGTGACTCTGCATTCATCCCTATGTATAACAAAAAGGTATATAAACAAACCTGAAAAATAAAGAAATCGGATCAGTTTCTGGAAAGACTGATTCCCCTGTGTTGTTTCTTTCTCACTCCCCGCATTCCTGGCTGAATTTGAAATGTGGGTACTCACCAAGCCTGCTAATTCTGCCTGGGTGTCTGAGATCGGACCGGGGAGGCCTCAGTGCCTCCTCTCCTTTGGGAGAATGGAAAGACGCCTGTGGCCTACGTAGGTGGTGATTGGTATTCTATGTAAACCAGTTATTCAGCCTCTTTTCTCCACTAATTCTCCTACTACACTATCTGTTTCTAATCTCACTCTATATCTATAATTAAATAAGTTTTTTCCAGGACGCTGACTCCGTCCCCACCTTCGAATTCCCTGGATCCACCGGGGCTGGACCCCGGCAATGTTTCAATGCCATTCTCCCAAATCATCCCACCCTCTCCCTCTCCCACATTGTCCAAAAGTCTGTTCTATACTTCTGTGTCTCTTTTGCTATCTTGCATACAGGGTTATCATTACCATCTTTCTAAATTCCATATATATGTGTTAGTATACTGTATTGGTGTTTTTCTTTCTGGCTTACTTCACTCTGTATAATACATTTGAATCACTCCAGTATTCTTGCCTGGAAAATCCCATGGACGGAAGAGCCTGGTAGGCTACAGTCCATGGGGTTGCAAAGAGTTGAACATGACTGAGCTATTTCACTTTCACTTTCTTTCAAGTATTATAAAGTTGTTAATATTTAGATTCCTCTGCCCTTCATCTTCAAATTACAAGGTTTGGGTTTAGATGAAGAACAATAAGCAACTATTGAAGATTCTTTAGACAAGATATTATGGGAACTTGGTATAGGACACAGATAGTAGGGGTGGAATTAAGTCAAGATTACTTTAAAGTCAAGTCTGTAAAGCACAGTGTCTAGTCAGATGTGGAGATTTGGGAGAAAGAACTCAAGAAAAACTCAGATTTCTGCTTTGCACAGATAGGTAAATAATGTTACTATCCACTGAAACAAAGAGCATTAGAATGTTTGTTTTCTTTTCTTTTGCATTGATTTTACTTTGTTCTGTATTTTCTCCTTATGTGGGAAATTGTGATGAATTCAGGTTTTAACATTTCGTGTTAAAAATGCTTATGTACTATCCATATAGACATGGGTATTTTAAGGTACCCATGTAGAGGGTTTCCCACATGACATGGCAGTAAAAGAATCTGCCTGCCAATGTAGGACTTGTGGGTTAAATCCCTGGGTCAGGAAGATCCCTAGAGGAGGAAACAGCAACCTGCTCCTGTATTCTTACCTGGAAAATTCAATAGACAGTGGAGCATGGTGGGCTACAGCCCATGGAGTCACAATTTATGTTGTGTATTGCTTGTGTACAACATGGCACAATGCATCATCTATGATATTTTCTGTTGGCCCTACCTCCCAGTGTAAGTTTATGACAAAAGTCTTGGGCATTTACTTTAGATATTACCAGAAGTAGCAAGCTTGGAAATTAAGTCTAGACCATGAAGAAATAATTTATGATATGAATTACCTAGGGAAAGTTAATTTCCTATTACAGGACTGTGGTGCTACAGGAGGTTGCTTATTAGAATTATGTCATTACAATGCACATTCTTTACAGTGCTGAAAGTCATTAAAAATATTAGCAGGAGTTACTTGTTTCAACTCCAGTGTGTAAACAGATATACGTGGTGATCACTACCATTCTATGAGAAAAATTCTGGACAAACTGAAAAATGTATAGTTTTCTTGGGCCTGTCAGGGAGCTAAAGACACCAAAAAAACCTGTCACCTCAAATTGGAAGATACGGGCATTCAGAGAGATAAAACCAAGATGTGCTAAAACACATAGAACAAAAGTGGCTAAAGACGTAAGCTGGTAGAAGCATTTAATTGGCATGTTGATAAAATTGGCAGAGGCTGGCTGTGGACTGGAATAGGTGTGAAAAAAAATCCTAGATAGTACAGATTTAAGAAAACTCCATGACTTTTGTGATTTACCTCCAAGAACCTCACCAAGTACTCATGTAACAAAGTCCTACATTCCATGGGAAAGAATTTTTACAAAGTCTTATCTCAGCTAATGGTAGGCAATTCCTGCTTACTCCAGATTCTTCCAGCTTTCATGTTTCACCTAAAGAGAAAAATTTCGGTTTAAAAGGGTAAAGATGTCAAGGACATAAATTGAGAATGATATAGCTGGGGAAGCAAGTAAGTAGCAGCAAGGACAAAGCAATGTACAGGGAAAACACCTCTGAAGGTTAAAGGGACTAATAAAAAAAAAGTAGACAACTTGTAGGAACAGATGGGTAGTATATAGAGAGATACTGAGTATCTAAAAAATGTTGGAAATAACACTGTAACAAAATGAAGGATACTTTGATGGCCTCATCAGTAGAATGGACATAGCTGAAAAAAGAATCAGTAAGCTTGATTATACATCAGTGGAAATGCCCACAACTGAAATGTTGACAAATAAAAAGAAAGGAGCTCTAAATATCCAACAACTGTGGGACAATCTCAAAAGATGTAATATCCATAATTGGAATACCAGAAGAAGAATAAGTATAGAACAAAGGAAATATTTGAAGTAATAATTGCAAAGACTATTTCAAATTTAATGACACATACATAACCACAAATGAAGGAAGTTCAAGCGATTTAACATTGCAGAATAAATACCAACATTTCTGTACCTGGGGATATCATATTAAACTGCAGAATATTGAAGACAAAGACAAAATTTTGAAAGTAGGGAGCCAGGAGGGAATGAGACTACCCATAGGTATAAGAATTACATTGAACATCTCTATAATGCACACAAGTGAGAGAGTTGAGTGGAATACATAAAGATCTATAAATAAAACCATCATCCGGGAATTCTTGTTTCCAGCCAAATTTTACTGAATACTGACGGAATGCATTTGTAGGAGACAAGCCCTGTAAGAAATATGAATAGAAAGTCTACAGGCAGAAGGAAATGATTAGATCAGAAATTTGGATTTACATTAAAAAAGGAAGAATGGAATTCAGTTGAGTTCAGTTCAGTCATTCAGTCCTGTCTGACTCTGTGACCCCATGGACTGCTGCACACCAGGCCTCCCTGTCCATCACCATCTCCCAGAGCGTGCTCAAACTCATGTCCATTGAGTCGGTGATGCCATCTAACCATCTCATCCTCTGTTGTCCCCTTCTCCTCTGGCCTTTGATCTTTCCCAGCATCAGGATCTTTTCAAATGAGTCAGTTCTTGGCATCAAGTGGCCAAAGTATTGGAGTTTCAGCTTCAGTATCAGTCCTTCCACCTGCTAGAGAACACACTGGTCATACCAAACACCCTCTCCCAATCAAAGCAAGGTAAAATCATTTACTTGTAGGATTAATTATTGATATAAACTGAAGGAAATGGCAACCCACTCCAGTGTTCTTGCCTGGAAAATCCCAGGGATGGGGGAGCCTGGTGGGCTGCCGTCTATGGGGTTGCACAGAGTCAGATATGACTAATGTGGCTTAGCAGTAGCAGTAACAGTACTGGATCAAAACAAAACTTCTATAAGCAAATATTCCAGAGTTACAAGATACAGGTCAATATCCAAAATTCAGTTGTTTTCCTTTATGGCAATAGTTGACAATTGGAATTTTAAAAATAACACTTTTAAAATGTTAAAATAACATCATAAAAATATACTTAGGTATAAATTTAGCAAAATATATATAGGATATATATGTGGAAACTACAAAACTGAAGAAATAAATAAGGGAAGATCAAAATAAATAAATAAGCATTCCATGTTCATGGACTGGAAGACTCACTCTTATCAAGATCTCTGTTCTTCCCAATTTCTTATTTAGAGAATATAATCCTGATATATAAAATAAAAATTAAATATCAGATTATTTTAGCTTCTTTGATAACTGGATAGTTAAATGTTTAATTCTTGAAATACTGAAAATCCTAATGACTTGGAGAATAAAAAGTATTTCCAAATATTCTAATTATGGATCTTACTTATTTGATCATAAGATAAAAAATGTAATATTTTATAAAATATGGAAAATATTTAGAAGTTCATACATGTAAACGATCAGTATTAATTATCTGTAAGTAAAAAAAGTGCTTATTTTCCTATCATAAAAATGGCAAGACCATTTCAAAATTTTAGATCTATGTAAAAAAATAGTAATAAATGCACAGTTACATGAAGGTACTTCCATCAAGTTTGACAGATGCTTTACATTTGTAACTGGTAAAGAATGCTTAACTTAGAATCAATTTGTAAGAGTTCAGGAATTAAACAGTACAAGGACTCGTGAATTAATGTTCTCTCATATTTCAAACAAAGATTTATCATTAGAGGATAGTTTAATAGTTTATTTCAGTGAAGCATTGCTACAAATGGTAGTTATTTTATGATTCATACACTTGAAAAACTCAAACATGAGCACGTGGAGAAACTCACATGAGTAACAACTCCATTTATTCTCCAATAAATGCTAGAGGCAGATGTTACTGTTAATCTCCTTGTGGGAGAATATTTTCACTTTGAAAATAAAATTATTTCACTTTTTGCCACCTACATTAAGCTTTAACAAAATTTCCAAACATCTTGGAGGAAAGAAGGCGGATTGCAAAAATCTTTATGGCTATTCTACAGTGGATCAGAAAAGGAGACAACTCTTATTTTTAAATAGCAAGCGGTATGTTGTCAAAGGAAGCAGAGGGGAAATTTTTAGAGATTGAGTCAAGAAAAAGTTGACCAAGAGATGAACATTTTTCTGGAGAGTTACATCAACAAAGACCTGTATCTTCAAGATTCTCAGCCTCTAATCCCTCCTTGTTCCAGTATCCAGTAGCAGTCAGCAGGAAAACAGCCTATATAACAGCAGAGACTGAGAAGTGAGGAGAAAGGGATAAAATACATTTTCCTGATTACAATGTTGAACTTGATAATTTTTTTCAAAAATCATATAGTTAACTTATATAAAATACTACTGTTAGTGGTTAAGCACATGGAGTCTGGCATACTAAATCCTCAGGAAAGCACTTTAGCCCTTTCTGACTCTACTGACTGAGCAAGTAGCTTAATTTCTCTAGGACCTGATTACCTCTGTAATGAAACTGAATTAGCACTCTCTTTGTAGGAAAAGATCAAGTGATATAACTGACATTCAGTGTTTATCACAGAGACCACCATGAATTAAAGATTTAATATATTGATTATTAATATGAACTTCAATGCCTTATACTGCATTGGATTGTTTGTACACATACTACCATTTAAAAGACAGCTCAACTTTTAGTAGAATTGCCCAATTCATATGTCATAATTGTATTTTCATTCATATAATGTAGTAGTGTTTTTTTTAAATATTTTCTTCCATTCTGTAGGTTGTTTTTTTAAAAAAATAATTTATTTGATTGTATCTGGTCTTAGCTGCAGCATGCAGGATCTTTCATTGCAGTGGACAGATTCTCTAGTCATGGCTCATGGGCTTCAGTAGTTGTGGGGAGTGGGCTTCGTTGTTCCAAGGCATGTGGAACCTTAGTTCCCTGACCAGGGATTGAATCCAGGTCTCCTGCATTGCAGGACAGTAAGTGGACCACCAGGGAAATCTCTGATACTGTTTTCTTTAATACTATTTTTTAGAGTAATTTTAAGTTTATAACAAAATTGAGAGGAAGGTATAAAATTTCCAGAAAACCTCCTGCCCCAACTCATACATACCCTCCCCTTTTATCAATATCACTCATCAAATGGTGCACTTTTTTTTTAACCAGGAGGAATCTAAATTGACACATCATAATCACCCAAAGTCCACAGGTTACATTGGGGTTCACTTAGTGTTGTATATGCTATGGGTATTGACAACTATTATAATGGCCTATATCTATCATTATAATATCATACAGTGTACTCACTGCTCTAAGTTTCTGCTCCCTGCCTATTCCTTTCTTCCCCAGCAGCTCCGTGGCAACAACTAATCTTTTTATTGTTTCCATAGTTTTGCCTTTTCCAGAATGTCATACAGTTGGAATCATACAGTATGGAACCTTTTCAAATTGGCTTCTTTCACTTAGTAATATGAATGTAAGCTTCCTCTGTGTCTTCTTATGGCTTGGCAGTTCATTTCTTTTTAATGCTGTATAACATTTCATTGCCTGGATCAACTGCAGTTTATCCATTCACCTATTGTGGGGCATCCTGACTGCTTCCAGGTTTTTAAAATAATGAATAAGGCGGCTGAAAACATCCAGGTGCAGGTTTTTGTAAAAATATGTTTTCAGTTCCTTTAGGTCAATATCAAAGGAGTGTGATGGTATGAGTAAGAGTTGTTTACCATTGTATGGTAAGAGTATGTTTAGTTTTGTAAGAAACCACCAAACTGTCTTCCAAGGTTGCTATACCATTTTCCACTTTTAACAGCGTTATTAGAGTGCTGAGAAGGAAGAAATAGTAAGAATTCATATTGATGTATATGTAGCACAGTAATTTTCAAGGCAATCTTCTATTTAGTACACTGCAGTTTCCTCATGATAACTTGGTATCTCTGATAGTTACCATACTCCCATTTGCTCATGTAGCAAAGAACAGTGATTGCCTGTGATCGATCATTCAGCAAATTATTGGCACAGTATCCCTGGATAATCTCAACTAAAAACCAGGTTGATTCATTGTTACTGTTTTCAAAAGTGTATAACCCATTCAGAGACCAGTGACAAATACTAATATTAGAATCCCTTCTCAGAGAAAATTTATCTTTCCTTGTGAAATACAGAGATAGCTATTTTTGCAGTATTTCACATCTAAGTAGCCATCTTCTGTGACTTCAGGGCGGAGGCTGGACTGTGTGGCATGGGCTGTGTACATTTGTGAAGGCCACACGGCACTGTTTATGACTTGTCATTCTTCCTTCACTGACAAAGTAAGCTCTACCAGCCAGGCCCATTGACTCTTATTTCCAGGTAAAGCTGATAAAATTATATAGGGCTGCGTATTACATTATATTATAATCTGATCGGATATGAAGTAGTAGTTCTGACTGTGTTTGGTGGGATAGAGGGCAAAAGTGCACAGGATACTAGTCTGTGCTGTGTGGTAAAGCAAATGTTGAAGCCACTGATTATAATAAAATGTTCTGCCTCTCTTAATGGGCCCTGGAATTAATTTATGATAGCTTTCTGCTGTAGCTGTGCTGTGTGCTGGGCTTAGCCACCCACTGGTGTCTGACTCTTTGCGACTCCATGGACTGTAGCCCACGAGGCTCCTCTGTCCATAGGGATTCTCCAGGCAAGAATACTGCAGTCAGTTGTCATGCCCTTCTCCAGGGGATCTTCACAACCCAGGGATCGAACCCAGGTCTTCCGCATTGCAGGTGGATTCTCTACCATTTGGGCCATCAGTGAAGCCCTCTCCTGTTACTAACTTGTTTATTTGACTTAGCCACATCAATGGATATAGTGTATATACTGTACTCCATATCAGTTGAAATATACAATGAACCCTCAACACAAGTTTGAACTGTGTGGGTCTGCTTATATGTATTTTTTTTTTTCAGTAGTAAATACTGCAGTACTACCAGATCCACAGTTAGCTGAATCCTCAGATGCAGGAATTGTGGATACAGAGGGCTGACTGTAATTTATACAAGGATTTTCCATTCTTTGCTGCTTTTTTCAAGGGTCAACTGTATGTATTTGTTTTGAAAGAAACATCCTTGACTATATTAGTGACATAAAATTTGTCCTTCCTTTATGAAATAGAAGTATTAACCCTGAAAATTGAGAGAAAACTTAAATTTATAACTTTAAAATATGAACTTAATTTCATTTTTTCCATTTATTATTGACAATAAACAAATCATTTTGCTTCTTTGAACCTCAGTTTCTTCTTTTGTAAAACTGGAGGAATACCAATATATGTGAACATAATTTAGAAACTGAAAAGAAATATGTTTAAATTTAAACATTAATAAAGAATAATTGTAATGATTTATCCTATAGGAACATTATTTAAGTCCTCATTTTTTTTCCAGTGCTTTTATTTCTCTTCTACGATGTTAATGTATTGAAGAGAAGTTTAATTTGCCCAGAATCATTGTGCTTTATAGTGTTAAATAGGGGTTATTTTATGAGTTAATTTGTATTTCTTAAATTTCTTTATTATTTTAACATGATAGTTCTTACTCTCAGCTTTTTGAGGAACTATTTTTTTGTATACTGTATCTCTTTGGTTTTCTCAATTTTTTAGACAAATATTTTAATACTGAAATTGTATATTTTATTATTTACATTTTTTCCTTAATGTACTATTAAGATTGGTTTGTGGAGCAGGAATGAACTGCAGAGTTATTTATAGAAATGTCCTTTCACACCTGGCTAACTGAGGCACAGGGAAGCTAAGTGGTTTGTGTAAGATCACTCAGCTAGCTGAGCAGAATCTGTCCATACTCACTGACTAGGTTAGTGATCCATGTGTTTTTCATAAGACCATTGCTTTAGAAAATGACACATAGATACAAAAGTGTGTCAAATATGTGATGGATTAATCATGCCTTAAAGGAAAGATCAATCTTAAAGAAAATAACTTTCACATTCTTCCTTATTTGCAGTCCCCAGTTTCCAGCTCCTCAGCTCAAATGTGTCAGCATATTCTTTTGGGGGAGAAGGTTCAGTAAGTTTTCTGACATCAAGCACAAAGAATTTCTTTGGCACTTCTTAGCTTTTATTTTGACCTTGTCTTTTGTACTTAATAAAATCCCCCCAAAGACTAGACATTTGAAGGAAAAAAAAATTATGATCAAATCATAGCACTTCATTTTGACTTTTCAAAATAAGTTAAGAACTAGTTATATATTCATAACTCTTATAATCCAGAAATTATTTATATTCAGCAGGATTTCTAGATTTTGATACATTGAGTGTGCTTAAATTAAGAAAATAGATACTTATTCCTGCTCCTATATTTATGTTTCTATTTTCAGAAACCTTAGGATATTCATGTACTGCATTCATTTTCTGTACCCTAATACTCTTTCTCTTCTTATAGTATAGCCTTCTTATTAGACTAAAATATATTAGGGAATGTGCCTTCTTCAGCTTTATTTTTCCATGACCAAACGGAAAGTCTGCAACACAATCAGAACATTAAAAAGACATCTTGAGTTAAACTGCTGACAGCTGAAATAATCTCATCCAGGAAGAGGAATCCAACATTTACATATCCAATCTCTCTCTCATACCTGAACTCTGATTCCTTTAACCTGATCATTGGTGTCTATTGAATATTGTACTGTATCACCAATATCAACGTGTCTATGACTTTATACAAGATTTAGTTCTTACTCCAAATACACCCCTTCAAGTAATCAGTTATATTATCTCAGACACTATGACTTGAAATGTGGGAGTATATTCCCTTTTTTATTACATTATGAACTACACTAATTTTTTCACTCATTCATTGTAGTGGTTTAGTCGCTAAGTCGTGTCTGACTCTTGCAACCCCATGGACTGTGCACTCATTCGTTATTTTTTTCATTTAAGTATTTGAGTACCTGCTATATGCCAGAGTGAGCAGTATATGCAAAGGCTATGTCCAGAGGTATGCATGATGGTTTTAAAAAATTTTATAAAGGTATAGTTAATTTATAATGTTTTGTTAGTTTCAAGTGAAGCAAAGTCAATGTTACACATTTATAGTATAGAGTTCCCTGTGCTACACAGTAGGTCCTTATTAGTTATCTATTTTATATAGTGTGTGCATCGATCCCAATCTTCCAGTTTATCCTCCCCCACCCTTTACCCCCTAGTGACCATAAATTGATTTTCTATATTTCTAACTCTATTTCAGTTTTGTAGATAAGTTCATTCGCACTCATTTTTAGATTCCACATATAAGCAATAGCATATGACTTTTGTCTTTCTCTGCCTGACTTATTTCACTCAGTGTTACAATCACTAGATCCATCCATGTTGTTGCAAATGGCATTATTTCACTCTTTTTATAGCTGAGTAATAAGCTGAAATACTGCAAGAATTACCAGAACTCCAAATAGAAGGAGGAAACAAGATGTGAATATAAGTTGAGGAGCAGGTCAGGGCGGGCCTGTAGGGAATTATAGGATATATTAAAGATAAAGTAAGGTGTATCTATGACTTGCTCCTTGTTCGAAAAACAAACCAGAGGGCTTAGAGTATTTCAGACAAGGTCGTGAGTATGTTGGATTTAATTTTGTAAAGATCTCCATTTTCCCTGTTGAGAGTGCGTTGGTCAAGGAGTTCATTGCACAGTGCATACAAAGAGAACATCTAGGAGATTATCACTTATCATTAAATAAAGGCAATGTAATAGACTGGTGGTGGTAGTAATCTCTATAGTAATGATTAATTACAGAGTGGGTTAGAATAAAAGGATGAAGCCAAAATTATTTTTCATTTCTTTGTTCTTAGGTAGTCTGAATTTTTTCAGATTTCCCCCATTATTACCTTAACTATTACAGCAGTTTTCTCAGTGCATAAATCTCTGACAACGTCTCCAGTTACTGTCTAGAATAAATTTCTATAAGTCAGATTACTAGTAAAAGAGTGTTGATATTTTAAATATATGCTAGCATATATTGACTACTTGTTTTCCAGAAAAGATGTGGTGATGTGCATTTACAGTCAACTAAATAAGAAAAAAAAAAATCACAGTATTGACTGTCCACTTTGTTAAACTTCCCTGGTGGCTCAGGTAAAGATCTGCCTGCATTGCAGGAGACCTGGGTTCGATCCCTAGATTGGGAAATCCTCTGGAGAAGGGAATAGCTACCTGCTTCAGTATTTTTGCTTGGAGAATTCCATGGACAGAGGAGCCTGACAGGCACTAGTCTATTGGGTTGCAAAGAGTCAGACACAATGAAGAGATTAACACAACACTTTATCAAGCTGTAAAACTTGACTGAGATTATACATTAAAATAATCATGATTTTAATATACACGCATTAAAACTTAATGAAAACTTTTGTCTACTTAAATTAAATGTGAGTGAAAGTTGTTTAGTCATGTCCGAATCTTTGCGACCCCATAGACTATACTGTCCATGGAATTCTCCAGGCCAGAATACTGGAGTGGGTAGCCTTTCTCTTCTTCAGAGGATCTTCCCAACCCAGGGATCAAACTCAGGTCTCCTGCATGGCAGGTAGATTCTTTAACCAGCTGAGCCACAAGGGAAACCCACTTAAATTATGTAGTTGTGTGATATTAACTAATTATCTATTTGTCACAATTTTTGCAGAATCTCATTTCTCTTTTGACTTTATACATATTGTTTTCAAGATACATTTTGTCTGTTCTTACTCAAATCTCAGTGTATCAGTGAAGTCTATCTTTACTACTCTTTATTGCTAACTGTTCTCTCCATCTGTACCAAAACATAGACTCCATAAGGGCAAGATCATCGTATAGTTTATTCACTGATGAATCCCAAACATTCAGAAGAATAAATAATTGTTGATCAATAAATATTTGTTTAAGGAATGCTAAACTTTGTTTCAACCACTTTGCTTTGTGACATTTTTGGTTGATATATCAATAAAATATCTGTCTTCATCCATGAATATGACAAATATTCAACTATACTTTCTTTATTGTGGGCATGTATTAGTCTTTCAATCCTGTTAGGGTAATATACACTTCTTGCTTAACTTTGCAAGCTTTGCTTACTTTTGTTCATCCAGTTAACCTTTAAAAATTGTTTCTGTGTGTCTTTAAAAAAGTCCCTTGAGATTTTGATTGTCATTTGTTGTATACTTCTGAATGTATAAAGCCTTTAGCATTAGAATCTTCAGAGGATAGTAGCACAAGGCATTTGAGTTAGGCAATAATCATATATCCAGATGTTTACAATGTCACAGGAAGGTAAATGGAACTATAAATACTTAGAGCATTTGAAATAAAATGATTAAAATTTCAAAAATAAAATTTTAAAATCTACAGGCTATTGAGAAATGATCACAGATAGAATCGTAGAAAGAATATGGCCAGTGAATTCCATGGCCCACAACAGCACTTAAATTGGGCACAAATCAATGGAAGTTCAGAACTGTTTTCACCACAGTGGAGAGCCTTCCAAGAACCCAAACATACACAGTCTCTTCTAACTAAGAGTTTCACTATTACCCAGATAAATTAGAGAATAATGACAGAACCACACTGTTATTTTACATATATGTTATTTATACATATTGTCAATTTAGGTATAAAAATGAAGTTCATATGAAAAATGTATTCACTTTGCTGTACAGCAAAAACTAACACAACACTGTGAAGCAAATATACTCTAATAATTTTTTTAAATGATTTAAGCAAATAATTAGCAGCTAGACTTACTATTGTGACATTTTTTTCTTAAAATCTTTCAGTGAATTCTCCTTTCCTTAACATAAAATAAAGATCTATTGTGCATGTGTGTTCAGTCGTGTCCAGCTCTTTGTGACCGTGTGGACTGTAGCCCACCAGGCTTCTCTGTCCATGAGATTCTCCAGGCAAGAACACTAGAATAAGTTGCCATTTCCTCCTCCCAGGGGATCTTCCTGATGCAGGGATCAAACCCAGGTCTCCTGCCTCTCCTGCATGGGTAGAGTCTTTTACCCCTGAGCCACCTGAGAAGACCAAAGATCTATTAAGCATGCCCTAAATAGGATCATTATTATCTAGCCTTTACTTACCTATTTAACCTTCTTTGATATTCTGGGCCCCTTGATCACCACTCTGCAGACACAATGCTCTCTTGTTTGTCCTTATGTATTGCAAGTCCTTTAAAATCCCAGGACCTTTAGACTTGTTTTTGCCTCCTCCTGAATATCAATGCTTTCTATCCATCAATATAGCCTCTAATATCAGCTCCTTACAAAAGCTTTTCAGGGCATCCTATCAAAAGGAGGTTATTAACACTCCATTATTTTACCCTTGAAATTTCCTTCATCTCACTGAACATAACCTAGCGTTATTATGTCTATTTATAATAAGAGACATCATAAAGTCTAGTAAATCTTTTTGACAAACCAAATGGTCCAATAGCTAAACACTCATTGATGATTTGCCAAAATTCTAGTGGTAGAACTTTCAGAGGTATTTTTATCTCTTTCTCCTAACTGCAGTATTTGAGATACATTAACTTGACTCAACTGTCAATTCCATCTTTACTTGTTTCTGAGTGTGTTTCTGTTTCTATTCCTGATGACCTATGGTTTATTTCTTGTTCAAACACACCAATATAGGCAATCAGAACTGTGGTACAAAGCTCTCGTATAAACATTTCCTTTGGTTTCTTAATAAGTCTATGGTTGGATGACTTTGGAACATATTTCTTTTCTTTTGATATAAATAAACAGCCATGACCAGGTTAGGGAACAGTGTATAAAAACTTCCCAGGGCTGCCTCTCAGCTAAGAGCTATGAAAGATAGCAAAGAGCTACCTTTAGGAGAGAAAGGTGATAGGTAGCCAAACAGAAAACAAAACACTGTCCCCACTGCAGTTCAGTTCAGTCACTCAATTGTGTCTGACTCTTTGCAACCCCATGGACTGCAGCACGCCAGGCCTCCCTGTCCATCAACAACTCCTGAAGTTTACTCAAACTCACATCCGTCGAATCGGTGATGCCATCCATTCATCTCATCCCCTGTCATCCCCTTCTCCTCCTGCCTTCAATCGTTCCCAGCATCAGGGTCTTTTCAAATGAGTCAGCCCTTTGCATCAGGTGGCCAAAGAATTGAAGCTTCAGCCTCAGTCCTTCCAATGAATATTCAGGACTGACCTCCTTTAGGATGGACGGGTTGGATCTTCTTGCTGTCCAAGGGACTCTCAAGAGTCTTCTCCAACACCACAGTTCAAAAGCATCAATTCTTTGGCACTCAGTTTCTTTATAGTCCAACTCTCACATCCATACATGACTATTGGAAAAACCATAGCCTTGACTAGATGGACCTTTGTTGGCAAAGTAATGTCTCTGCTTTTGAATATGCTGTCTAGGTTGGTCATAACTTTTCTTCCAAGGAACAAGGGTCTTTTAATTTCATGGCTGCAGTCACCATCTGCAGTCCCCACTGCAGTAGACAAGATAAATTATATTCCATTCTCAAAGATGACCAGAAAAAGTCCAATCCAGTTTAAACAAGCTACCCTTATAATACTCATTTAAAAAAAAAAGACTGTCTTTACTAAAATGAAGGAATAAGTTATTAGAGAAATTTCTATCATCATAGTCATTGGAATTTTCAGATGACTGGAACACAAGATTTGTCATAAACAGTATGCTGTCTGCAGTATAAATCTGAGTAAACTCTAGGAGATAGTGGCGGACAGAGGAACCTGACTTGCTGTAGTCTCTGGGATCGCATGACATCACATACAGCTTAGTCACTGAACAATAACAACAATGATATGCTATCTAACTAGATATCTATTTCCTAGATTTAATCAGAAGTTATTTTAAAGAAAGAAGAAAAAGACAACAAACATCATTCCTTTTGAGGTTGTTCTTTTATATGGAGGAGGCTTATTGTGAATTAAGTTGCATTTTTCTCCAATGCAGTTCTTAAATTCTGTATAGCATCTTCATAAACCACAAGGGAGATTGTGAGCCTTTTTGAGAAAATACTTTTTCTTTTGTCTTATTGAGGACTAAGAGTGATTTACCTAAGTGGCAATTCAACCCTTAAAATAGAAGATGCTAGAACAGATATAGAGACTGACAAATCTCTGTTGGCTTTGAGTATGCAAGAGAAGTATTGTCAAATCACCACTAGGGAGAAAAAAACAAAAACAAAAACAAAAACTAAACTGCTCTAGTGTAGCTGTACAGGTATAAATTGTTCCATTGGGTATTCAGGAGGGAGAGAAATGTAAATAGTTATTCAAGTGGAATCTCCTTGTGGAAGAAGAAACTGAGCACACATTTGCCTTGGAGATTGCTGTGAATTTCCATTTGTATTACAAAATATTTATCCAATAAAAGGATGAAGTAGATATAGATATATGAAAGAATTACTATGCAAAGTGTTAATAAAGATAGAATAGACAATGAAAGGAAGAAAAAAGTGCAGTCACTCAGTCGTGTTCGACTCTTTGCGACCCCATGGACTGTAGCCCACCAGGCTCCTCCATCCATGGAATTTTCTAGGCAAGAGTAGTGAAGTGGGTTGCCATTTCCTTCTCCAGGGAGACAATGAAAGGCTTCCCTGATAGCTCAGTTGGTAAAGAATCCACCTGCAATGTGGGAGACCTGGGTTCGATCCCTGAGTTAGGAATATCCCCTGGAGAAGGAAAAGGTTACCCACTCCAGTATTCTGGCTTGAAGAATGCCATGGACTGTATAGTCCAAGAGGTGGGAAAGAGTCTGATATGACTGAGTGACTTTCATTTTCTTTTCTTTTCTTTTTTTTTAAATTTTTATTTTTACTTTATTTTACTTTACAATACTGTATTGGTTTTGCCATACATTGACATAAATCCACCACGGGTGTACATGTGTTCCCAAACATGAACCCCTTCCCACCTCCCACCCCATATCATCTCTCTGGGTCATCCCCGTGCACCAGCCCCAAGCATGCTGTGGTGGGAATGCAAACTAGTACAGCCACTATGGAGAACAGTGTGGAGATTCCTTAAAAAATTGCAAATAGAACTGCCTTATGACCCAGCAATCCCACTTCTGGGCACACACACCGAGGAAACCAGAATTGAAAGAGACACGTGTACCCCAGTGTTCATCGCAGCACTGTTTATAATAGCCAGGACATGACTTTCATTTTCAAGACAATGGAAAGTCTTTGAAAATGGACTTGGGTTTAAACCTCAGTCTTGCTGCTTCAGGGATGTAAACAACACATTTTCTGCTATGAGTCTTTGTTGCCTTAGATCTGTTAGAAGATTACAAATTCTCTCTTGGAAAATTTTAACTTTGGGAATTAATATAAAACAGTAAGAATAATGGTCTGACTCTCACATACAAAAGCTATTAGATATTAAGACATATAGGAACCACTAGGTTATTCACTCAATCTGATTTGCTTACTATAATGATCTGAAATTGATGCATACAGCTTTTATTCAGACATTCCCAGGAATATTGATAGTTTATCCTTAATGTAAACAGTGCTTTTTTGGTACAGTTGTTTTAAATGTTCCTCATAACTCTGAACTTTCATTCGGAAGCAGCCTTCAATTCTTCAGACTTAGTTGGGTTCTTGACAGATTATTTATTCAGGCACAAACAGACCCAAATGCCTTACTACAGTTAACACATGTACATAATTATATTTATAGATTCAAATTCATTCATTAGAGCCCTCTAAATGGTCAAATGAGTAACAGTCCTTAGTTTCTAAAAGAACATTGAACCAAGAGTGTGTGCTGAAAACATGTAAACACACACACATATCTTAACTTTGATTGAATACCTTATGTTTAGTAACATTCAAACTGAAGGTGCTATTTTAAATGAGACCATATAAAAGACATTATTGATTTGGAGTCAATGTGTACACACAGCTGTTACTGGTTTTCCAACTGTAGAGTCTAGAGAAAATATTTAGTTTGAAAGGCAGTTTGTATTTATTCAATATAAACTATGAATTTTCTTTAAACATTTTATTATGAAGTGCTATGTATGTTGCTACCTTCCCTGGTGGCTCAGAGGTTAAAGTGTCTGCATCCAATGCGGGAGACCTGGGTTCGATCCCTGGGTTGGGAAGATCCTCTGGAGAAGGAGATGGTAACCCACTCCAGTATTCTTGCCTGGAGAATCCCATGGACAGAGTAGGCTACAGTCCATGGGGTCACAAAGAGTTGGACACAACTGAGTGACTTCACTTCCTTACTTTCTTATTTATGTAGCTAAGAATTATAAAAATGTACAGCTCAGTGATTTATCAAAAAGTGAATATCCATAGGACCATAACCCAAAACAGTATTAGAACATTATCAAATCTTCTTCCCTAGTCACATTCATTCCTCTCCACAAAGATGACCACTGTTGTCACTTGTATTTTTTCTTTATAAATATGCATCATTGAAACAGAGTAGTATTTTAAAAAAAATTATACCTGGAATCATAATATATTTTCTTCTGTGTCTGACTTCTTTCAATCAACCTTTTTATAAATTTTACCCATGTCATTGTGTATATCGTTGTGTCTTATCAGTATTACTATGAATCCGTCCAGTTCAGTTTAGTAGCTCAGTCGTGTCCGACTCTTTGTGATGCCATGGACCGCAGCTTGTCTGGCCTCCCTGCCCATCACCAACTTCCAGAGTTTACCCAAACTCATGTCCATTGGGTCAGTGATGCCATCCAATCATCTCATCCTCTGCCTCCCTTTCTCCTCCTGCCTTCAATATTTCCCCACATCAGGGTCTTTTCAAATGAGTCAGCTCTTCGCATCAGGTGGCCAAAGTATTGGAGTTTCAGCTTCAACATTAGTTCTTCCAATGAACCCTCAGGACTGATCTCCTTTAGGATGGACTGGTTGGATCTCCTTGCAGTCCTAGGGACTCTTCAGAGTCTTCTCCAACACCATAGTTCAAAATCATCAGTTCTTTGGCGCTTAGCTTTCTTCACAGTCCAACTCTCACAACCATACATGACCACTGGAAAAACCATAGCCTTGACTAGACAGACCTTTGTTGGCAAAGTGATGTCTCTGCTTTTTAATATGCTGTCTAGGTTGGTCATAACTTTCCTTCCAAGGAGTAATTGTCTTAATTTCATAGCTGCAGTCACTATCTGCATATACCAATGTCCAATTGTTGATCTGTATTTTCTATCTTCTTTTCCTAGTTATTCCTGGAAAAGGGTAGCAAATTTTGCTTGATCTTTTCAAATAATCAAATTTTGTCTTAATTGATTTTAGCTAGTGTTTTCTGGTTTTGACATCATTGATTTTTGTTCTAATCATTAATACCCTTCTTCTGCTTGCCTTGGGTTTAGTTTGCTTTTCATTTTTTGGATTCCTAAGGTGAAAGCTTAGATTGTTGATTTCAGATTTTTTTTTTCCTATTCTAATACATACACGTGCTAAGTCACTTCAGTCATGTCCCACTCTTTGCAACCCTATGGACTGTAACTTGCCAGGCTCCTCTATCCATGGGATTCTCCAGGCAAGAATACTAGAGTGGGTTTCCATGCCCTTCTCCAGGGGATCTTCCAGACCCAGGGAATGAACCTGTGTCTCTTACATCTCCTGAATTGGCATGCAGGTTCTTTACCACTAGCACCACCTGGGAAATCATACAAAACATATGTATAAAACTATAAATTTCCATCTCAGAGTGACATTTGCTACACCAAACATTATAAGTAGCTTTAAAAATTACAATTCAACTTAAATCATTTTATAATTCCTAATAATATTTATTATTGTAGCTATTGTTTATTTACATTTGTATTAATTTCAAAAATTTTGTAGTTTTCTGGAGTTTTACTGTTATTAATTTTTGCTGTTGTAATTTAATACATTGTAGTTGGAGATGTGCTTTGTAAGAATGCAATTATTTGATGTATACTGTTTCTAGTTTTACAGTCTAGCATATTGTTTGTCTTAGGGAAAGTTCCATGTATACTTGAAAATAATTGATTTCTGTATTTATTAGGTAAAATATTCTGAAATAAAATTATCAATAAAAGCTTATTTTATAGTTATTTTCAAATATCAATTTCTGAAAGAGAAATATTAAATTATTTCATTTAGATTCATTCTTCCCAATTGGGCTTCCCAGATGGCTCTGTGGTAAAGAATCTGCCTGCCAATGCAGGAGCCTCAAGAGACATGGGTTCGACCCCTGGGTCAGGAAGATCCCCTGGAGGAGGAAATGGCAACCCACTCCAGTATTCTGGATAAAGCAAGAATGATATGGATAGAAGAGCCTGTCGGGCTACAGTCTATAGGATCGCAAAGAGCTAGACATGACTGAGCGACTGAGCACACATACACTTGCTTCCCTTTAGTTTCAGTCAATATTTTGTGAGCACTTAAATGCTGATTTTAGATGCTTATACATATAATATGATTTTAAATAGTAAGAATCATAAATGTTTCCCTTTATTTCTTCAAAAATCATAGTATAGAAATCATTTTCTTATATTAATATAGTCATAACCACTTTAGCTCTTTTATAGTATTTTCAGTTGGATCCTATGCCACATTTTTATTTTCATTCTCATTTATATTTAATGTTTGTTCCTTATAAAGAGCATGAAATAAGTTCTTGATATTCTATATAACTGGGATTTTCTAGTTTTTAATGGAATTTTCATGCAATCTATTTTTGTTATATATTTATTGATATGTCTAGGTTTAAAGTTACCCTAAAGTACTATTTTGTCCCTCTATACTTCTTTTCCTAATTTCATTTTTGTTATTTGTATAGTGTTAGGAATACATTTTATCTCTGAAGTTTTGTGGGTTTTTTTTTTTTTTTTGACTATACCTGTTATTTTCAATTTAGTAGTTGCTTGCCCTAAAGAATCAAATATTGAAATATTCATCTTTAGGTTATCTCATCTACCTTGAAATTATATACTTTTCCTAACAGTGTAAGGATCTCACAATAGTGCATTACCTTTTCCTCCTCTCATATCTTCTTTTCTTATTTTGCGTTTTACTGTTCTGTATAAAGTAAAAGTGAAAGCCTCTCAGTCATGTCCCACCCTTTGCAACTCCCCGTACTGTGGCCTGCCAGGCTCCTCTGTCCATGAGGTTCTCCAGGCAATTCTACTGGAGTGGGGAGCCATTCCCTTCTCCGGCTATCTTCCTAGTCCAAACATGGAACCCGAGTCTACTGTATTGTAGGTGGATTCTTTACCAACTGATCTATGAGGGAAGGCCCACTGTTCTGTATAACTCCTCACTGAATTGTCTTTATTTTTACTTTGAACAATTAATATTTTTATTCTTAAAGCCATCAGTTTCATTTTATATTTATTTTTATATATACTATAACCGCCTTTAACACTGCCATAACTTTTGCTATCAACCATCAATATTTTTGTAAAGAAATTCTTTCAACTTAAACATTTTCTTTAAGCAATTTTTAAAATGAAGGTCTGCTGGAAATGAAATCTCTCAACATTATGTTGAGAATGCCTTTATAGACTAGATTTTTGAAAAATATTTTTACTTAATATTTTCAATGTGATATTTTTCTTCATCTTTAATATATTAGTCCCAATAATAGATTTATAGTTTTCTTTCATTTCTTTAAGCTCTTAAATTTAAAATTCCGTTATATTTTTCTCTCTATTTTGTCTAGTTAAAACTTAGCCATCATTCATAAATTTGTTTTCATGTATGTAACGTTTTTTTTTCCTGATTCCTTACAAAATTTTTTCTATATTTTCATTTTCAACAGCTTTTCTCTGAGCTGTTAGTTGTCATTTTCTTTATATTTGAGATACTTGATATTCACATATTTATAAGTAAATATTTTCCACTAAAATTTTCAAATTTAAAATTTATTTCTTCAAAAATATTTTATAATGTATTCCCATTCTTTATCTGAGATATATCTCATTCTGTCTGAACACCCTTTAACATTTTTTTTATTATATGCTTGTCAACAAGTTTCTCAATATTTTTATGTCATTTTTTCTTTATTCTCTTGTTCTTATAGGTTTATTGAAATGCTTATATTTTATTGTGTATATTTTAAACATACACAACTTCACTGATTCATATTCAAATTACACATTCTCATTCACTAATTCTCTTTTCCGTGTTTAATCTGTTCTTAAATCTATCAGTTTTTCTTTATTCAGTTATATAAATTTTCACTTCTATAACTTAACTATTGTTTCAGGATATTTTTAAAGAATCTTTTTTTCAAACTTGATAAAGGACTCATTATAATGCTAGTGCATAGTTAACTATTTTTAACATGATTCAATGGACACTGAGCAATCACTATAGCTTTTTAGGCAAATTAATAATTCATAAGGAAATTAAAATAATTGTTCCAAACAATTCCAAACAAAAAGTGATATTTGCAAAGCTCATTATAACACAAAGAGAAGTCTAAATGTCAAGAAAAGTGGGGCAAAGAACCATGATTTTACAGCATCCACCATTAAGCAAATTATAAAATATTAAAGGGAGATTATACAAGGCAACTAAGATTAATTGCTGCTAATTGATGAAAGTCACAAAACCAAGTTTTGGTTTCATTGGTGATCTTAATGTCATTTACAAGGTTAATTACTATGTCACCTCACAGTCCCCAGTTGTTTTTCATATTGTGGCAGAGAATGAGAGAACAGATGGAGCTGCATAACATCTGGCTTAGGTGAGCAGTAGAGTACAGCTGACATCCTTGAACGATTTCCTTCACTTGCACAGCCTCAGAAATAGAAAGTAATAAGAGAGAAACACGGGTGCCAAAAATAAACAACTTGATATATACTTATTAGCATACCGGCCCTTGCCAAATCCCACAGTGAATGTCATAATCAACATCTAACAGGGCTACAGTAATGTTCTTATCCATATAATCTTTTAAAGAACAGTTATATTTGATTTAGTCAACTTGTCACTAAATCTTACTTTCCCAGCCTGGTGGCTCCAGACTATATGTTGGCATGTAACTGAAAATAATGCCTCCTATTTTATGGGAAAGCCACAGTATTTAAAACTACCAATATCTTTCTTGATCCTCTGAATAACCTTATAAATTAGATGTTGCCAGCATAATATCCAAATTAATAAGCAAAACCCAGAAATACAGCATCCATGCTAAAAAGTTTACAAAGGGCAAAACAAGGATGCAAAATCAGAATCATTCCCTTTAACCTAATGCACTCACATTTTGAGCTATATTATGTCAGCATCAAGAAGAAGAAAGCCTTTTATAATAACAGTTAGACTACTGGAAACTTTAAAGTTCCAATTTGCAGATTTCATTTCTTACTGTGTAGTAAGTATATTATAATAATGTTGCTGTTCATAATGGTACCAATCTAAGGAATTCGATTCTACATATCTGGTATAACATCATTTCAGTTTTATTTCATCTATCAAGCATATTAATCTTTCAGTGGCCCAGGAATGCACAATGTCATTTCTAGTTTACAGAAACATCTCACACAGTTCAAGGTGAAAACACACACCCAAGTAACACAGTGAATGCAACATCACTAGAAAAGAGATCATTGTCAGAAATACGAGATTGTGGCTATCCTTAGAATGTATTTGCATATATTCTTCAGTTTGTCTGATACGTTTGTTTTTGCTGAAAGCCTGCCCTGTTCTGGTCGTGCTCATTACAGAGAGCACTGGCTACACATGGCACATCAGAGAGACTGTTCAAGGGTCAGCTTTCTTGGCTTTAATTTCTCTCGGTAAGATGTAATAGTGTTGCTGTTGTCTTGTCAGGAAGGAAAACACTGAACACTGAACGTGTAATTAATTATCACTGTTCTTATCACTGAGATCCAACTAGGCATATGCCGTCTGGCTCTGTTGTTCTATTTTAGTCAGGGATGTTTCATAATGTATTCCCTTTCTCTCTTCTAGGGCCCCAGAGTCAATTCTGTCCTCAGAGCCAATATTGTTTTTGTACCTTTGAACATAAAAAATGTATGGGAAAGATGATTATTCAAACTGTGTTTTATTTTTTTTGTCTTTAGATGATTCTTCAGTCATAATCTTCTTTCTTTTTGAACTCATAAGTATACATGTGTTTCAAGAAATAATATTTTATTAGAATAATTTCAGTGTAAAAAATAGTGAAGCAGACTTATATTCATTTTCCCATGTGGCACCAGTGATAAAGAATCGGACTGCCAATGCAGGAGATGCAAGAGATGTGGGTTCAATCCCTGGGTCAGAAAGATCCCTTGGAAGAGGAAACGGAAACCCACTCCAATATTCTTACCTGGAGAATTCCATGGACAGAGGAGTATAGAGGGCTATAGTCCATGGGGTTGCAGAGTCAGACATGACTGAGTGCACTTTCACATTGCATGACACACATATTCATGTAAGTCTATATTAGTACTATGCGGGCAGGAATCCCTTTGGAGAAATGGAGTAGCCATCATGGTCAACAAAAGAGTCCGAAATGCAGTACTTGGATGCAATCTCAAAAACGACAGAAGGATCTCTGTTCGTTTCCAAGGCAAACCATTCAATATGGTAATCCAAGCCTATGCCGCAACCAGTAACACTGAAGAAGCTGATGTTGAAGAGTTCTATGAAGACCTACAAGACCTTTTAGAACTAACACTCCAAAAAGATGTCCTTTTCATTATAGGGGACTGGAATGCAAAAGTAGGAAGTCAAGAAACACCTGGAGTAACAGGCAAATTTGGCCCTGGAGTATGGAATGAAGCATGGCAAAGGCTAATAGAGTTTTGCCAAGAGAATGGTCTGGTTATAGCAAACACCCTCTTCCGACAAAACAAGAGAAGACTCTTGGACATCACCAGATGGTCAACACTGAAATCAGATTGATTATATTCTTTGCAGTCAAAGATGGAGAAGCTCTATACAGTGAGCAAAAACAAGACCAGGAGCTGACTGTGGCTCAGATCATGGAGTCGTTATTGCCAAATTCAGACTTAAAATGAAGAAAGTAGGGAAAACTACTAGCCCATTCAGGTATGACCTAAATCAAATCCCTTATGATTATACAGTGGAAGTGAGAAATAGATTTAATGGACTAGATCTGATGGATTGAGAGCCTGATGAACTATGGATGGAGATTCGTGACATTGTACAGGAGACAGGGATCAAGACTATCTCCAAGAAAATAAAATGCAAAAGAGCAAAATGGCTGTCTGGGGAGGCCTTACAAATAGCTGTGGAAAGAAGAGAAGCAAAAAGCAAAGGAGAAAAGGAAAGATATAAGCATCTGAATGCAGATTTCCAAAGAATAGCAAGAAGAGATAAGAAAGCCTTCCTCAGTGATCAATGCAAAGAAATAGAGGAAAACAACAGAATGGGAAAGACTAGAGATCTCTTCAAGAAAACTAGAGATACCAAGGGAACATTTCATGCAAAGATGGGCTCGATAAAGGATAGAAATGGTATGGACCTAACAGAAGCAGAAGATATTAAGAAGAGGCTGCAAGAAGACACAGAAGAACTGTACAAAAAAGATCTTCAGGACCAAGATAATCACGACAGTGTGATCACTCACCTAGAGCCAGACATCCTGGAATGTGAAGTCAAGTGGGCCTTAGAAAGCATCACTACGAACAAAGCTAGTGGAGGTGATGGAATTCCAGTTGAGCTATTTCAAATCCTGAAAGATGATGCTGTGAAAGTGCTGTATTCAATATGCCAGCAAATTTGGAAAACTCAGCAGTGTCCACAGGACTGGAAAATGTCAGTTTTCATTCCAATCCCAAAGAAAGGCAATGCCAAAAATGCTCAAACTACCGCACAATTGCACTCATCTCACATGCTAGTAAAGTAACGCTCAAAATTCTCCAAGCCAGACTTCAGCAATATGTGAACCGTGAACTTCCAGATGTTCAAGCTGGTTTTAGAAAAGGCAGAGGAATCAGAGATCAAATTGACAACATCCGTTGGATCATCAAAAAAGCAAGAGAGTTCCAGAAAAACATCTATTTCTGCTTTATTGACTATGCCAAAGCCTTTGACTGTGTGGATCACAATAAACTGTGGAATATTCTGAAATAAATGGGAATACCAGACCACCTGACCTGCCTCTTGAGAAACCTATATGCAGGTCAGGAAGCAACAGTTAGAAGTGGACATGGAACATCAGACTGATTCCCAATAGGAAAAGGAGTGAGTCAAGGGTGTATATTGTCACCCTGCTTGATTAGCATATATGCAGACTACATCATGAGAAACACTGGGCTGGAAGAAACACAAGCTGGAATCAAGATTGCCAGGAGAAATCTCAATAACCTCAGATATGCAGATGACACCACCCTTATGGCAGAAAGTGAAGAGGAACTAAAAAGCCTCTTGATGAAATGAAAGAGTGGCTTAAAGCTCAACATTCAGAAAACGAAGATCATGGCATCTGGTCCCATCACTTCATAGGAAATAGATGGGGAAACAGAGGAAACAGTGTCAGACTTTATTTTTGGAGGCTCCAAAATCACTGCAGATGGTGATTGCAGCCATGAAATTAAAAGACGCTTACTCCTTGGAATAAAGTTATGACCAACCTAGATAGCATATTGAAAAGCAGAGACATTACTTTGCCAACAGAGGTCCGTCTAGTCAAGGCTATGGTTTTTCCAGTGGTCATGTATGGATGTGAGAGTTGGACTGTGAAGAAAGCTGAGCACTGAAGAATTGATGATGTCGAACTGTGGTGTTGGAGAAGACTCTTGAGAGTCCCTTGGACTGCAAGGAGATCCAACCAGTCCATTCTAAAGGAGATCAGTCCTGGGTGTTCATTGGAAGCACTGATGCTAAAGCTGAAACTCCAGTACTTTGGCCACCTCATGCGAAGAGTTGACTCATTGGAAAAGACCCTGATCCTGGGAGGGATTGGGGACAGGAGGAAGAGGAGACAAGAGAGGATGAGATGGCTGGATAGCATCACCGACTGGATGGACATGAGTTTGGGTGAACTCCGAGAGTTAGTGATGTACAGGGAGGCCTGGAATGCTGCAATTCATGGGTGTGCAAAGAGTCAGACATGACTGAGCGACTGAACTGAACTGAACTGATATTAGTATAGGACTATAATAAGTAATGCTTTCTAAAGAATACGGAGAATTATCTACACCATCATAATAAGTTTGTTCAAATGTATTAGTCGTGCCAATTGGAATACAATAGTACGTAGGCTATTACAGGTTATTTTTATCAGTTTGAGATAATTCACATACTGTACAATTCACTCATTTAAAGTGTACAATTCAGTGGATGTTTTAGTATATTCACAGAGTTGTACAATCACCACTAAAATAAATTTTAGAACAATTCCAACACTCCAAAAGAAAAAAGAAAATCCTCTGATCAGTAGTAGCCACTTTCATTTCCTCCCAAATTTGCCCAACTCAGTCTGAGAAAATTTTGAATTGATTTTCTGTCCTTGTAAATTTGCTTATTCAGGACACTTCCTATAAATGGACTTATAAGACATATGTTGTTTTGCAACTGGCTTTGTCCACTTTGCATGATCTTTTCAAAGTTCATTTTACTGTAGCCAATACTTTATTACTTTTTATTGCTTAATAATAGCCTATTGTCTTGAGAAACTGTGTTTTATGTATCCATTCATCAATTGATGGGGATTTAGGCTTTTTCCACTTTTGGTTACAATGACTAATGATCCTTTGTGTTCAAGACACGGTGTAGACAAATATTTTAATTATTCCTAGATACATACAAAAGAGTGTATTCTCTGAGTCAGAAGGCACATGTATGTTTAACCTTTGAGGAGCTATCAGAGGTTTCCCAAGTAGCTGCACCATTGTACATTCTTACCAGAAATGTATCAGAGTTTTGTTTGGTTCACACCATTGTCAACATTTGTTCTTATCTTCCATTTTAATTATATCCATTTTACTGGCTATGAAGTGGTATCTTATTTGTCATGTTGAATGGTATTTCCCTAATGACTAATGAAATTGAATATCTTTCTTGTATTTATTGTCCTTTTCTTTGTTTTCCCTGGGGAAAAAAAAAATCCTTCAGATCCTTTGCTCATTGGCCTTTTTATTTTTGAGTTGTGGTAGTTATTATATAATTACAACTTATTTTCTGATGTAGGATTTATAAATATTTTCTCCTAGTTCATGGATTGTGCTTTCACTTCATGATGGTGTCTTTTTAGGCATAATGGTCTTCTTTTGGTTGAAGCCATGTTTTTCTTTGTTCCTTTGGTTTTGTTATAATATTTAAGGAGGTTTTGTTTAACACAAATTATGAAGATTCATTCCTATATATATCTTAAAGAGATTTATGGTTTTATCTCTTATGTTAGATTTACAATACATTTGTAGCTAATTTTTGTATATAGTATATATTTTTTTCCATGTGAATATCCAGTTGTCTTAGAACCATTATTTGAAGAAGCTAATTTTCCCTGCTGAATTATTTTTTGAAGATTTGTGGAATAATTTAAACCTTAAATCTGAGGCTTTACTTCTGATTCTCAGTTAGATTCCACTAATCTTTGTATATATCCTTAATCAGTAGTTGCACCATGTGAGCTTCAGTAGTTGGGATTCCTGGGCTCTAGAGTTAGGCTCGGTAATTGTAGCACACAGGCCTAGTTGTTCCACAGCCTGTGGAATCTTCTCAGACCAGGGATCATACCTGTGTCCCCTACAGTGGCTGGTGGATTCTTCACCACTGGCCCACCAGGGAAGTCCTCTATTTAGCCTCTGAAGCTGCTTCCCCACCCCATCCTAACCTGCTGCCTGAAGCTGTAGTCCTTAACAAATTGCCTCATGATGAATCCAGCTTCTTATTATTTATTAAATATCCTTTTTAAAATTCCTTCCCAAGTTAATTTTTCACCCAGATTCCTGATATATTCCCTACCTTGATCCACTCCATCTTCTGACCTATCTTCCTCCACCCTTCTGCCAGACCAACCATTCTATTCCATCTAGTCATTTATCAGTTTACAATAGTATAGTGAGTCCCCATTAACTTAACTGAGATCCAAACCCTTTAGCATCACTTGTCTTTTTAAAATTCTGTCTCTGCCTATCGTTAAACAATTTCTATCACCATAACTGCAGTAACCTACTTTGAGCCAGAACTCTACTAGGAAGACAGCCATAGCCTACGTGGGCAGACAGATATTCTAGACTGGTAGTCCAGGAATTAAATGCTGGGATACTAAACTCATGGGTGATACTCTGGTGACACTTTTATTTTGTCAAGACAGACATTTTAAATATAGGAATATTATGTATTTTCACCCTCACTAGATTTCTTCTCTCAGTCTGCAGCTGCAGTCGCTTCTAGGAACCTTACTAGTACTAGGGGCTAGTATATCCTTTCAGGTCCAATTCCTCTAAACAATATCCATCCTACAGCCTTCTCCATATTTTCTCCCACACTCTGACTACAGTGTTTATGACAAATAGTCATGATAGCAGTGTATGATGCAAAAAGTAATATCAAACATTTCTTGAATATTCATTTCTGCTACAGAAAGTGCATTTAGCAAAGCTCATTTAATTCTTATGAAGATCATCATTATCTCCTTTATACCAGATGTAGAAACTCAAAGTCTGAAAAGTTCCATTAATTGTCCAAGAACATAGAGCTATTAAGGAACATAGTAGCTATTAAAATCTGGGTGCACCATGTCCCATAAGTTGTGCTCTGAATGTCCTGCTATGATTCTACAATCTCAGGTTGTCTGTCTGTCTCTCTCTCTCTGTATATAGACAGATAGACAAGGAGGGAACGTTCACTAGTGTAAGAGGATGTGCAGTTTCTGAATGCATGCAACTCTTAATGAGATTTATTCAACCTTAAAAAAAAAATCAAGACTCTCTGAAGTGTGTTGTCTGTACCATGTGTAATACTATCCTTGAGAAGTAAAGCATGATAATGATAATGAGAACTTTACCTTCCAATGCATTATCTCATTAAATTTCAATTAAATTAGGTAGTACACTCAAAAGTTTTGCCTCCATTTCATATCATGCTGATGAGCCATGTGTCATATGTTAATAATCTGGATGATATTCAACACATTGCAGCATACATAATATCACTCCATCTAAGAGTGAGTATCCCAAAAGCTATCTGCTGGAATGTTTCACCTTAAAATCAATTACATATATTGTGGATGAATAATAAGTAGATTGAGCACCTCTCCAACTCTTCCACAGATGTTTAATGTTCAAAATAATCTGGCGAGGAAACTTGTTCAGAAACTCTAAAATATCTTTGTAGCCTTGTACTGTACTCTGTGCTTGTTGCACCTGGTTGGCTTGTGAATACTAATGCTAAACAGCCTGTTTAAAAAGACAACATGTGAAATAAGAAAAAACAATATTACCTTTTGGGGAAAGGAAGCACTTGACCCTCATCTGAAATTATTTCAAGAAGATCATTCTTTGTGATGCTTTAATTCTTAGCTGTATGATTTCTGGGTAATATAAGGTCTCTATCCCATGCCTCCATTAGAGAGAGAGAAAGGAAAGAATAGAGACAGGGAAGGAGGAGGGGAAGGATGGAGGGAAATTGTGAGTACATGGGGTTGGGATAAATGTCAGGTAGTTTAGATTTATTTGGTATGTATGGAGGGGTTACTGGATTGCATAATGTAAATTAGAGACAGTAAGTAGAAACTAATGCAATAGAAATGAAAGTAAACTTCTTTGTCCATTGGTTCAATACATAAAATACATAATCTTTTTTTTCAAACCAACTCATAAGGAATGTATTCATATTTGCTAGCAGCTGATGTAATCTTGCTATTCTTATTTGAAACATTCATATCTTTATATTAAGAATCATCAGTTTTCATGTCTTACAAAAATCCACTGTTAAATTGATCCTCCAGACCTTCCATCACAAATTCTCAAGTGTGTTGATAAATCATACCTTGGTATTTTTTCATGGCTTTTGTATTTCACTAAGTTATGCAGCAGCTGGCCCAGATTAAAGGAATATAGTTATTCTACCTAAACAAGTTTTGCAATAGCATTTCATAATATCTTCCTGAATTAGTGGATATCAATTTCCTAAATCCCTCCACCTATTTTTTGTTTTATAATTTCACTTGTCTCTGACCTAAGGGGGGAAAAATGTTTCATTTTATACACCTAGAGAAAGATAAGTCACCAAAAGAAGGTGATTTACATTTTTATTGTTGTTCTGTGCTATTTCTCATGTGTTGAGTAATCCTAGGAGATGCTTTGAATGCTATTAATATGCACTGAATATACAATGGACAAACTGCTGTGTGACATTGTTAATTTTTTAACAAAAATTCAATTTCTCCTTGTGATGGCCTCTATCCTTTGCTGAGAAAACTATATACCTTGACATGGAATTTTAGACAAAGATAAACTACATGGAGGATTGTGAGCAAAGAAATAACTTCTTGGAAGTTTTAAACATGTGTTACAAATTTACAGTCTTAAGGATGTATTAAGTAAGTCCTGTTAAGTCATGACTCACTACATTTGTTCTTTAAGCACAGAAACTATGGTTGTCAAACCACAGCCTACAGCCCAAATCTTATCCAGTGACTGTTTTTGCAGAGAAGTGTTATTGAAAAATAACCATGCATATTCATTTATGTTTTGTGTGTGGATGCTTTCCTGCTACAAAGGCAGAGTTAAGTTGTTGCAAAGAGACATTATATGGTCCCCAAAGTCTAAAATATTTACTCTGGCTCTTTAAAACTATCTGCCAACAACAGTATAAACAGATATAAATATAGGTCTATTTTTAACTATAAAAAACCTTAATAATAAAAATTAATCTTTAACATCTGTTACTTGCATGTTATACCAGGTGGTTTTGAACAATTTACAGTAATTAATCTTCTTTGGTGACTGCAGCCATGAAATTAAAAGACGCTTACTCCTTGGAAGAAAAGTTATGACCAACCTAGATAGCATATTCAAAAGCAGGGACATTACTTTGCCAACTAAGGTCTGTCTAGTCAAGGCTATGGTTTTTCCTGTGGTCATGTATGGATGTGAGAGTTGGACTGTGAAGAAGGCTGAGCACCGAAGAATTGATGCTTCGAACTGTGGCATTGGAGAAGACTCTTGAGAGTCCCTTGGACTGCAAAGAGATCCAACCAGTCCATTCTGAAGGAGATCAACCCTGGGATTTCTTTGGAGGGAGTGATGCTAAAGCTGAAACTCCAGTACTTTGGCGACCTCATGCGAAGAGTTGACTCATTGGAAAAGACTCTGATGCTGGGAGGGATTGGGGGCAGTAGGAGAAAGGGACGACCCAGGATGAGATGGCTGGATGGCATCACGGACTCGATGGACATGAGTCTGAGTGAACTCCGGGAGTTGGTGATGAACAGGGAGGCCTGGCGTGCTGCGATTCATGGGGTCGCAAAGAGTCGGACACGACTGAGCGACTGAACTGAGCTGAACTGAATCATCTTTAATCCTCATTTTATGCTGCTAAGTCACTTCAGTCATGTCCAACTCTGTGCGACCCAATAGACGTCAGCCCACCAGGCTCCCCTGTCCCTGGGATTCTCCAGGCAAGAACACAGGAGTGGGTTGCAATTTCCTTCTCCAATGCATGAAAGTGAAAAGTGAAAGTGAAGTCACTCAGTCATGTCCGACTGTTAGCGACCCCATGGACTACAGCCTACCAGGCTCCTTCATCCATGGGATTTTCCAGGCAAGAGTACTGGAGTGGGGTGCCATTGCCTTCTCCACCTCATCTTATGACATAGACCCTATTAGTATCTCTATTTTACAAAAGATTAAAAAAACACTGAGTCTTAAAGAATTTGAATAGATATCCAAGGTCACACAGCAAGTGAAGGACAGATGCTAAGATTTTAACTGAAGCAATCTAATTCCAAATACAATCATGTATTTCTGCATCTTATATTCAACCAAACTACCAGGAAATGTTAGAGTTTAGAATAACAAGTTAAATAGAGAATAATCTAATCATTTTATGTTAACATTTGTTAAAAGTCTGTCATTAGAAAAAAGACACATTTCAAAAGAATTCACCATATTTGTAGATATTTGATTTTGAATTCCTAAATTAAGAATCTTTGAAATGGTTTCTTTCATTCTATAGTTTTCATTTTGTTCATTGTTTCTTTTGCTTTGCAAAAGCTTTTTAGTCTGATGCAGTCCCACTTACTCATTTCTCCTTTTGTTGCTTGTTATTTTGGTGTTATATGAAAAAATAGGATATTGTGAAGACCAATGTCAAGAAATTTTCTTCTCCTCACCCCCCCCCCCATGTTTTGTTTAAGGAGTCTTAGAGTTTCAAAATTCAAGTCTTTAATTCAAGATAATTTTGTGAAGGGGTATAAAATTAGAAATCGATTTAATTTTTCTGCATGTGATAATCTAGATTTTTCCAGCACCATTTACAGGAGAGACTATCCTTCATCCACTGAGTATTCTTATCTCCCTTGGCAAAATTAGTTAACTCTATCAGTCAGTTCAGACATTCAGTCATGTCCGACTCTTTGTGATCCCATAGACTGCAGCACACCTGGCTTCCCTGTCCATCACCAACTCACAGAGCTTACTCAAACTCATATCTATCGAATCATTAATGCCATCCAACCTTTTCATTCTCTGCCATCCCTTTCTCCTCCCACCTTCCATCTTTCCCAGCATCAGAGTCTTCTCCAAAGAGTTATTTCTTCACATCAGTTGGTCAAAGTATTGGAGTTTCAGCCTCAACATCAGTCCTTCCAATGAATATTCAGTACTGATTTCCTTTAGGATTGACTAGTTTGATCTCCTTGCAGTCTGAGGGAGTCTCAAGAGTCTTCTCCAATACCACAGTTCAAAAGCATCAATTCTTCAGTGCTTAGCTTTCTTATAGTCCAACTCTCACATCCACACACAACTACTGAAAAAACCATAGCTGTGACTAGACGGACCTTGGTTGGCAAAGTAATGTCTCTGCTTTTTGACATGCTGTCTAGGTTTGTCTTAGTCTTTCTTCCAAGGAGCAAGCGTCTTTTAATTTCGTGGCTGCAGTCACCATCTGCAATGATTCTGGAGCCCCCCAAAATAAAGTCTCACTGTTTCCATTGTTTCCTTATCTATTTGCCATGAAGTGATGGGACCAGATGCCATGACCTTAGTGTTCTGCATTTTTCATTTTTTGCAAAACTGTTCACTCTCCTCTTTCATTTTCAGTAAGAGTCTCCTTAGTTCTTAGTTTTCTGCCATAAGAGTGCTGTCATCTGCATATCTGAGGTTATTGATATTTCTCTGGGCAATCTTGATTCCAGCTTGGGCTTCATCCACCTGGAATTTCACATGATGTACTCTGCATATAAATTAAATAAGCAGGATGACAATATACAGCCTTGACGTACTCCTTTTCCTATTTGGAACCAGTTTGTTTTTCCATGTCCAGTTCTAACTGTTGCTTCTTGACCTGCATACAGATTTCTCAGGAGGCAGGTATGGTGGTATGGTATTCGCATCTCTTGAAGAATTCTCCCCATTTTGTTGTGGTCTACACAGTCAAAGGCTTAGGCACAGTCAATACAGTGGAAGTAGATGTTTTTCTGGAACTCTCTGGCTTTTTAGATGATCCAACAGATGTTGGCAATTTGATCTCTGGTTCCTCTGCCTTTTCTAAATCCACATTGAGTTTAAACAACTGGAAGTTCACGGTTCACATATTGCTGGAGCCTGGCTTGGAGAATTTAAACATTACTTTACTAGCGTGTGAGATGAGTGCAATTGTGTGGTAGTCTGAGCATTCTTTGGCATTGCCTTTCTTTGGGATTGGAATGAAAACTGACCTTTTTCAGTTCCCTGGCCACTGCTGAGTTTTCCAATTTTGTAGAATATTGAGTGCAGCACTTTCTTAGCATCGTCTTTTAGGATTTGAAATAGCTCAACTGGAATTCCATCACCTCCACTAGCTTTGTTCGTAGTGATGCTTCCTAAGGCCCACTTGACTTCACATTCCAGGATATCTGGCTCTAGGTGAGTAATCACACCATCATGGTTTTCTGGGTCATTGAGATCTCTTTTGTACAGTTCTTCTGTGTATTCTTGCCACCTGTTCTTAATATCTTCTGCTTCTGTTAGGTCCATACCATTTCTGTCCTTTATTGTGCCCATCTTTGCATGAAATGTTCCTAGGTATCTCTATTTTCTTGAAGAAATCTCTAGTCTTTCCCATTCCATTGTTTTCCTCTATTTCTTTGCTTTGATCACTAAGGCAGGCTTTCAACTCTGCATTCAAATGGGTATATCTTTCCTTTTCTCCTTTGCCATTAGCTTCTCTTCCTTTCTCAGCTGTTTGTAAGGCCTCCTCAGACAACCATTTTGCCTTTTTGCATTTCTTTTTCTTCAGGATGGTCTTGATCACAACCTCCTGTATAATGTCACAAACCTCTGTCCACAGTTCTTCAGGCACTCTATCAGATTTAATCCCTTGAATCTATTTGCTATTTCCACTGTATAATCATAAGGACTTCGATATGGGTCATACCTAAATGGTCTAGTTGTTTTCCCTACTTCTTCAATTTAAGTCTGAATTTGGCAATAAGGAGTTCATGATCTGAGCCACAGTAAGGTCCCAGTCTTGTTTTTGCTGACTTTACAAGCTTCTCCATCTTTGGCTGCAAAGAATATAATCAATCTGATTTCAATATTGACCATTTGGTGATGTCCATGTGTAAAGTCTTCTCTTGTGTTGTTGGAAGAGGGTGTTTGCTATGACCAGTGTGTTTTCTTGGCAAAACTCTGTTAGCCTTTGACTTGCTTTTTTTGTACTCCAAGGCCAACTTTCCTTGTTACTCCAGGTGTTTCTTGACTTCCTACTTTTGCATTCCAGTCCCCTATAATGAAAAGGGCATCTTTTTGGGGCATTAGTTATATAAGGCCTTATAGGTCTTCATGGAACCATTCAAGTTCAGCTTCTTCAGCATTACTGGCTGGGGCATAGACTTGGATTACTCTGATATTGAATGGTTTGCCTTGGAAATGAACAGAGATAATTCTGTTGTTTTTGAGGTTGCACCCAAGTATTGCATTTCGGACTCTTCTTGACTGTGAGGGCTACTACATTTCTTCCAAGGGATTCTTGAGTACAGTAGCAGATATAATGGTCATCTGAGTTAAATTCACCTATTCCAGTCCATTTTAGTTCACTGATTCCTAAATTGTTGATGATTATTCTTGTCATCTCCTGTTTGATCACTTCCAAATTGCCTTGATTCATGAACCTAACATTTCAGTTATCTGTGTGTAAGGAACTTATTTTTATTTGAGATAGCTTTTGCAAACCGTATAACATATAAGGGGTTAATGATCTAAATATGAAAGGAACTCATACAACTCAGGACCCCCCCTCCCCAACCAAATAAAAAGAAAGTTCTACTTAAAATATGAGAGAACCGAAATAGACATTTTTTTTTCCAAAGAAGACATGCATAAGATCAACAGGTGTCTAAAAAGATGCTCAACATCACTAATCATCAGGGAAATGCAAATGAAAACCATAATAAGATATTACCTCCTACCTTTTAGAATGGCCATCATCAAAAATACAAGCTATAAAAAGTGCTGGCAAGAATGTTGAGTCAAATGAACTCCTGTGCAACATTGAACTGCCATATGATCCCACAATCCTAGTTCTGGGTATAACTCCAAAGGAGTTGAAAACAGTATCTCAAAGACATTCCTGTATTCCCATATTCATTGGATTAACAGATAATGGTATGAGAATACATACATATATAGAGAAAGATATACTACGTATGTAAATGTAATTCAGCCATGAGAAAGAAAGATATCTTGTCATTTATGACAGCATAGGTGGGCCTTTAGGGTACCATGCTAAGTGAAATATGCCAGACAGAGAAAGACCAATACTGTATGGTCTCATTATATGTGGAATCTGTAGTAGCCAAAGTCACAGAAATAGAGAATAGAATTGTGTCTACCCAGGGCAGAGGGATTTGGAAAAAGGGGAGATATTTGTGAAACAGTATAAATTCCCACTTAAAAGATCTGAGGATCTAATGTAGAGCTCATGACTATAGTTAACACCACTGTGTTATATACTTGAAAGAGGGTGGCTCTTATAAATTCTCACTTCAGAAAAACAAGTATATGAGGTGATAGAGTCATTAGCTAACCCTACTGTGGTTTCACAATATGTATGTGTGTCAAGATATCACATTATACAGTTTAAACTTATGCAATGTTATATGTCAGTTATGTCTCAATATTGCCAGAAAAAAAATTTGAAATAATGCCTTAAATTATAATATAATGCAGATTACTAAGTAGTGGTTTATGCCAAGAGTAAACAGCAGAAATGGAAGGCCAGTAACTACAGTTGGTAATAAACTTGAAATGCACAGAATTCATTCAAAATACAAATTTTGAATTATAAATTTAGCCATAACTCAAATCAAATACCTCACATCCATGAGTTATATCTGAATCTCTTGACTTCCCTGGTGGCTCATACAGTAAAGTGTCTGTCTACAATGTGGGATACCTGGGTTCGATTCCTGGGTTGGGAAGATTCCCTGGAGAAGGAAATGGCAACCCACTACAGTGCTCGCTTAGAAATTCCCACGGACGGAAAAGCCTGGTGCAGGCTATTGTCCATGGGGTCACTCTAACTGGACTATTTATGAACTTATTCCTAACAAAAAAAAAATAAAGTCCTTTGAAATATTACTTCTCAACAATAGCAGCTTGTAAGTGCTATACCAGTGATGTTATTTCTTAAAACTTGCTTTTACTTCCTTGTCTGGGTTAGCAATGTCTTCCTGCAAGCATTCCCCCAGACTTCCTTTCTTGAACTGAATGATCCATCACTTCAGCCAAAACTGTCTCTCCAACATTTCTGGAGACCAATTTCCGCTCTTTCTGATTAGAGTAAATAGTGGAATACACTCGAAAATAAGTTCTTAGAAGACCAATATGCTCTTTAGTTCTGTTGCTGCTGCTGTTCCTTTTGACTTTCATTTTCTGAAAAAAAATGTATCCCCCGTTTTATAACTTTAAAAGAAGTGTTCTTTGTTATCAACACTTTCATGGTAAATATGAATATCACTGAGACAATAGTAAAAAGGAGGCACTAAATGTAAGCAATGGAAATAAAAGGGAAAGAAAGAGGTGAAGGAAGGGCAAGCTAACATTACTGAATATAGACAGGTCAATTGGGTTGAATACAAGGTAAGGAAAAACGTTTAGAAGGACTAGAAGGGTTTTCCAGGTGGTGCTGGTGGAAAAGAACCATGGTGCCAATGCAGGAGATATAAGAGACACAGGTGTCATCCCTGGGTCGGGAGGCTCCCCTGGAGGAAGGCATGACAACCCACTCCAGTATTCTTGCATGGGAAATCCCATGGACAGAGGAGTCTGGTGGGCTATATAGTCACTGGGTTGCAAAGAGGTAGACATGACTGAAGCAACTTATCAAAGTTTAGAAACTTTAAGCGAATTTTCTTAAGTTGTTTTCAGATGCAGGGAAAATTCGAAGCATTACATTTCACTCACATTAGGTGCTGAATCTCAAATATTCAAGTTTTTATCTGGATAAAGTGGGTGACACCATGTCTGAATAACCACTTTCTCATTTGAAAAGTGAACAATTATCATATCTGTTCTGTGAAATTCCAAAAGTTGTATAAGAATCAGCTATAAAATGAAAATATAAATCACAGAAAATTTTGAAAATGTAGAGAATTTAGTTTCCTGTACATTCTTTATAATACTGAAAGTGAAGAGGGACTCTAGTATTAATAAATTTGATAATTAAATCAGAAAAAAAGAAACAGTAATTTCCTGTAAAGATTTGTGGACACATAGAAAACATTCGGTGAGTGTTTTGAATGGACCAGATTGAAATATAGAAGCTAGTTGAGGATGGAACTGGAACAGTTCTGCTAATAAATGGGTTACTGCTACTGCTAAGTCACTTTAGTCGTGTCTGACTCTGTACGACCCCATAGACGGCAGCCCACCAGGCTCCGCCATCCCCGGGATTCTCCAGGCGAGAATACTGGAGTGGGTTGCCGTTTCCTTCTCCAATGCATCAAAGTGAAAAGTAAAAGTGAAGTCGCTCAGTCGTGCCCGACTCTTAGTGACCCCATGGACTACAGCCTACCAGGCTCCTCTGTCCGTGGGATTTTCCAGGCAAGAGTACTGGAGTGGGATGCCATTGCCTTCTCCGATAAATGGGTTAACAGAGGGTCAAATAATCTTCATCTATAATGAATCAGGCCTAAATCTACTCACAGTTGGATGGAAGGGGTAAACCTTAGATTTGGCAAAGATTCTTCCATTTTAGTGGAGGAAGGACGCTTTTTTTTTTTTTTTTTTCTGGAAGCCATTTTCCAGGTATGGGGGCACTTCCTCTAAGGAGATTCAGAGTCTCCAGGATCTGTTTCTTCTCTACCAGGACTCTTAATTAATAATAGATAAAAAGCACCAGTGGTCACTGTGTTCATGTTAAATTTGTTAAGGAATATAAAGTGATAAGCACTTTTTACCCTAAAGTGGAACATTCTTATTTAATACCCTTTCTACATAAATGGGATGGGTCTGCAGAATTTTGACTAATTAGAAAAAGAAAGTGGAGAATGGAATAGTTATTTGTGAAATGCATGCAGTCTCTGTAGAGCACTGCTTAACCGGTATACCAGCTGTCTATCGGTGTCTCAGTGTCTCTTTCTCGGTCACCTACACACACAAACACACACACACAGACACAGACACCATAATAAGCAACAATTGCTTTCATAAAACAACCAGTTGTTTTATTCAGTATAGATTGGGAAGGAAATTCATTAGGGACTAAGTCCACAGTGTAATTAAAACTAACAAATTTTCTTGCTCTTTGTTTCCAGGCTTCTAGCTTCTAGGGGAAAGGACACTTACTACCCTATTTGTTTTTTTTTTTTTTTTAATTTCTTCATTGACATTAATTGCCTTCTCTCTAGCCTATAAATGTATTACTTCTTTCAAAAAGAAAACCAAGAGAAATGAACTTGTTTGCTGAAGGCCTTTACCAAGCTCACACAGCTGGAGTAGCTTCAAATAACAGTATTGCTAGTAACTAAACTAAAGATGGAACTCCCAATTCTACTTTATACAAAGTTTAGCCTTCACCCTTTTCCTCAACTCTAAAATTAACCCTTGTTTAATATTGTGATGAATAGCTCATATTTCTTCTCACATCTTGGATTACTCCAGTGTTTCTTAAATTGCCTTCAAGTACATTTTATGTTTGGAAAAATCTGCATTAAGATGCTTATTTTTTGAGGGGATAGATTTCTTATCATGCTGTTTGTGTATCATTAAGCATATCCATTGCATAATTAAGATGCTATTTCTTTTAAAAGCAAAAACCAGATGAAATCTCATTTATTCAATGTATTTTACACTGTGATCTTAATATAATTAAGAAAACAATTGTTGTGGATTTGCCAATATTTTTATGATTCAAATTGAGTTTTATTACTGAAATGGATCACATGGGTCATATCTAATGATTTTAAATCTGGAAAAGTTGTCTCTGCACTTGAAAGAACATGATAATTAAAAGCATATATAATACTGGGAAGCCTGGATGACTTTCAAAGCACTTCCTAGAAACATGGATAGCTGTTATCAAATATGTAATTGTGTTTGTTGATAAAGTATAAATTGGGAGTATTATGAAATACCAGAGATGTTTATATTATCGTGCACGTGTGCTAAGTTGATTCAGTCATGTCTGACTGTTTGCAACCATATGGACAGTAGCCACAAGGCTCCTCTATCCATGGGATTCTCCAGGCAGGAATACTGGAATGGATCACATGCTCTCTTCCAGGTGATCTTCTGAACCCACGGAGTCTTATGTCTTGTGTCTTCTGCATTGGCAGGCAGTCTTCTTTACCACAAGCAACTCCTGAGGCACTCCCATTCCGGCCATAAGGAAATGGCAAACCATTTGAGGATTCATTCAATGAGAACCCCATGAACAGTATGAAAAGGCAAAAAGATAGATATGACACTGAAAGATGAACTCCCTAGATTTGTAGGTACCCAATATGCTACTGGAGAAGAGAGAATTGACACCAGAAAGAATGAAGAGACAAAGCAAAAACAATGCCCAGTTGTGGATGTGACTGGTGAAGGAAGTAAAGTCTGATGCTTTAAGAACAATATTGCATAGGAACCTGGAATGTTAGATCCATGGACCAAGGTAAATTGGAAGTGGTCAAACAGGAGATGACAAGAATAATCATCAACATTTTAGGAATCAGTGAACTAAAATGGACTGGAATGGGTGAATTTAACTCAGATGATCACTATATCTACTATTGTGGTCAAGAATCCCTTGGAAGAAATGGAGTAGCACTCACAGTTGAGAAGAGTCTGAAATACAATACTTGGGTGCAACCTCAAAAACAACAGAATTATCTCTGTTCATTTCCAAGGCAAAGCATTCAGTATCAGAGTAATCCAAGTCTATGCCCCAACCAGTAATGTTGAAGAAGCTGAACTTAATGTTTCCATGAAGACCTACAAGACCTTCTAGAACTAACACCCAAAAAAGATGTCCTTTTCATTATAGGGGACTGGAATGCAAAAGTAGGAAGTCAAGAGATACCTGGAGTAACAAGGAAAGTAGGACTATAAAGAAAACTGAGAACCCAGAATCGATGCTTTTGAACTATGGTGTTGGAGAAGGCTCTTGAAAGTCTCTTGGATTGCAAGGAGATCAAATGAGTCCATCGTAAATGATATCATTCCTGAATACTCATTGGAAGGACAGATGCTTAAGCTGAAATTCCAATCCTTTGGTCACCTGATGCAAAGAACCTAACTGAGCGAAGAAGAGTCACCTCAGCAGCTGAACTGAACTGATCTGCATATGAATAACTGACTCATTGGAAAAGACACTGACATTGGGAAAGACTGAAGCCAGGAGGAGAAGGGAATGACAGAGGATGAGATGGTTGGATGGCATCACCAACTAAATGGACATGACTCGAGCAAGCTCCATGAGTTGGTGATAGACAGGAAAGCCTGCCATGCTGCAGTCCATGGGGTCATAAAGAAATTGAATCACCTGGGAAGCCCTATATTTTGATAGGATGTTCTTGTTGTTGTTCAATCATTCAGTTGTGTCTGACTCTTTGTGACCCCATGGACTGCAGCATACCAGGCTTCCCTATCCTTCACCATCTCCCAGAGCTTGCTCAAGCTCATGTCCATTGTGTTGGTGATGCCATCCAACCATCTCATCCTCTGTTGTCCCCTTCTCCTCCTGCCTTCAATCTTTCCCAGCATTAAAGTCTTTCCTAATGAATCAGCTCTTTGCATCAGGTGGCCAAAGTATTGAGGGTTCAGCTTCATCATCAGTCCTTCCAATGTATATTCAGGATTGATTTCCTTTAGGATCAACTGGGTTGATCTCCTTGCAATCCAAGGGACTCTCAAGAGTCTTCTCCAACACCACAGTTCAAAGTACCAATTCTTCGAGGCTCAGCCTTCTTTATGGTCCAACTCCCAAATCCATACATGACTCCTGGAAAAACCGTAGTTTTGACTAGACAGACTTTTGTCAGCAAAGTAATGTCTCTGCTTTTTAATATGCTATCTAGGTTCATCATAGCTTTTCTTCCAAGGAGCAAGCGTCTTTTAATTTCATCACTGCAGTCATCATGTGCAGTGATTTTGCAGCCCAAGAAAATAAATTGTGTCACTGTTTCCATTGTTTCCCCATCTGTTTGCCGTGAAATGATGGGACCAGGTGGGATCTTAGTTATTTGCATGTTGTGTTTTTACCTGGTTTTTCACTCTCCTTTTTCACTTTCAGTAAGAGGCTGTTTAGTTCCTCTTTAGTTTCAGCCATCAGGGTGGTGTCATATGCATATCTGAGGTTACTGATATTTCTCATGGCAATTTTGATTCCAGCTTGTGCTTCATCCAGCCTGGCATTTCACAAGATGTACTATGCATAGATGTTAAATAAGCAGGGCAACAATATAGAGCCTTGACCCACTCCTTTTCCAATTTTGAACCAGTCCATTGTTCCATGTCTGGATCTAGCTGTTACTTCTTGACCTGCAAACAAGGTTTCTCAAGAAGCAGGTAAAGTGTCTCGTATTTCCATCTCTTGAAGAATTTTAAACAGTTTGTTGTAATCCACACAGTCAAAAGCTTTAGTGTTGTCAATGAAGCAAATGTAGATGTTTTTCTGGAATTCTCTTGCTTTTTCAATGATCCAAAGGATGCTGGCAATTTGATCTCTATTTCCTTTTCCTTTTCTAAACCCAGGTTGAACATCTGGAAGTTCTCAGTTTACCTACTGTTGTAGCCTAGCCTGAGGAATTTTGAGCATTGCTATACTAGCATGTGAAATTGTGCAGTAGTTTGAACATACTTTGACACTTCCTTTTTTTGGAATTCGAATGAAAACTGACCTTTTCCATTCCCTATTGTTTAATACTAGTTACAGTAATGACAGAACTTTTGCTGATATACAATGAAAGTTACTAGCACGTTGAGTGACACAACTAACTTCCTTGCAAATAAGGAAATAAAATATTAAGTTTCTGTTGCCTCTTGATGAATCAGAAAATTAGGGAACAACAGGCCTACATTCTTGGAAGTTGGACAGAACAGGTTTGTGTTTTATGTGGAGCAAATGATCTTTAGTTCCTGACATGCCCCATGCAGTGTTTTAAAAGCCAAACAGTATTCTCATTTCCCTGAACTACACATTGCAATCCCATCTGCTGTCTCATCACTGACTTGTGTTCTAACCTATACTCATTCCAAACTCTCAACTCTCATATACCTCTCTCTTAACATAAATAGGTCTGTATTGCTCTCATTTCATCTGGTGTATCCCCTCTTCTTTACCTGTTAATTTTTTTTTTTATTCATTCTTGAGAAAATAGCTCAAGTATCCTTGCCTTCATGAAATCTGCTCTGACTCATTCAGAGCAAGATGTGAATTCCACCTAATTTACCAATAACACAGTTTTGTTTTATATTATCACATTGTTACACTTCTTTTACTTAACATCTGTCCTTTAATACTAAATAAGGAGTTATACAAGTGCATCAACCATATATTATTTATCTTTGAATTGGTCCCTAAATTGTGTCCAACTCTTTGCTATCCATGGGCTGTAGCCCACCAGGTTTCTCTGTCCATGGGAATCTGCAGGCAAAAATACTGGAGTGGATTGCCTGTTCCTTCTTAACAAAGTGCCTGGCACATGTTAATGCTGAAATCAATGCACTATTCTCAGAGTTTTCTCTCAATGAATCTGATAAGGATTTCTTTTCTTTTCTTTTTGTATACCATCATGTAATATTGTTTAATTCCATTTCTTTATTTTTCTATTTGGATTCCTTTATTTAAGTGTACTGAGATCCTATATCTAACTGCTTAAAATGAAACAGGTAAGCAATGGCTTAACTTGGAATTTGTGTCAATAGAAGAATATCATGTTTTGTCCCATCATTTTATTATTACTTGAACATAGTAGTAACTGAAGGGTCAACAGTTGGAATAAGTCTGATTGTGGAAAGAACCAAGATCAGAACACAAGCTGCTTCTCACTTATTTTGCTGCCCCTTGGTTTGTACATGCTACCCGTACCTCTAAATGGATTCATGCACGTCTACAATGGTTCATGTTACAGAGAGATGCCAGGGCTCATGCATATGACATATCTAAAAAATGGCTTCCCCTATTTTACTGGAAATTTGCCACAAATGTATATTGCCAAACAATTATTTAAAACTAATAACCATGTAAAAGCAAGTTAATGGCATTTTAATCTATATATCTATTTATATCTATATATCTATATCTATATATAGATACTTGTATTTCAGTTGCTCAGTCATGTCCAGCTCTTTGAGGCCCCATGGACTGTAGCATACCAGGCTTCCCTGTCCTTCACCATCTCCCAGAAGTTGTTTAAACTCATGTCCATTGAGTCAGGGATGCCATCCAACCGTCTCGTCCTCTGTCATCCCCTCTCCTCCTGCCTTCCCAGAATCAGGGTCTTTTCTAATGAGTCAGCACTTTATATCACATAGCCAAAGTATTGGAGCTTCAGCTTCAATATCAGTCCTTCCAATGAATATTCAGGATTAATTTCCTTTAGGATTGACTGGTTGGATCTTCTTGCAGTCCAAGGAACTCTCTCTCAAGAGTCTTCTCCAACACCACAACTCAAAAGCATCAATTATTCAGCGCTCAGCCTTCTTTATGGTCCAGCTGTCAGATCCTTAGATGGCTACTGGAAAATCATAGCTTTGACTAGACTGACCTTTGCTGGCAAAACAATGTCTTTGCTTTTTAATATGCTGTCCAAGTTTGTTATAGCTTTTCTTCCAAGGAGCAAGTGTCTTCTAGTTTCATGACTGCAATCACCATCTGCAGTGATTTTGGAGCCCAAAAAATAGCCTGTCACTGTTTCTATTGTTTCCCCATCTATTTGCCATGAAGCGATGGGACCAGATACCATGATCTTCCTTTTCTGAATGTTAAGTTTTAGCCAGCTTTTTCACTCTCCTCTTTCACCTTCATCAAGAGGCTCTTTACTTCCTTTTCACTTTCTGCCATAAGGGTGGTATCATCTGCATATCTGAGGTTATTAGTATTTCTCCCAGCAATATTGATTCTAGCTAATAATTTAAATTATGTTTTGAAGCCCTGGTCACAAAAGGATGACTTGAAATCTAAGTAAAACTTTTTCTCATTCATAAAAATTCTTCTAATTTTCTGATACACTTAAATCATAGAAGTGTTTTCATTATATACATTTTCACCTGTGTAAGAAGATAATGATGTCTCCAACATAAGTAGACATGAACTCTTTCACTATTTTTCCTGTATTGTTGAAATGTACAGTTGCTAGGCAATGAACATTCTCAAATGGTTTTCAGTGAGGCCAGTGGCAAGTTTCACACATTATGATCTTCAAAAAGTAGTTTTCTGTATTAGTGATATTAAAAAGAGGTTTCCTTTTTTCAAGATAGGTAGACTTTAAGGTGATCATACCCACATCTTTGGTTCAATTAGCCACATATTCAACTACATAAATAATCTGCAAAACAGCAAGAGAGTACGGGGAAAAGAAGGGAAACAGGAATTCGTATTTTGAAGATTTTTATGTCTCCTATTTTAATATAGGAAGGATATAAATAACTGGAATGCAACTACTGAAAAACTTATTTTGTTTTATTTTATTTCTGTAGCTCTTAGAAAGTATTCCTCATCGATTATTTTAGCTAGCTAATTTTGTCACATGGCTCAGGGATTATTAGTAACTGGCTTACATTTGTTATTTATCTTTACATAACATATTATCTCAAAATTCAGTTGCAGCTTTAAATAATAAATATCTATTATCTTAGTATTTGTACTTCAGGACTTTAGGAGCAGCTCACCTGGGTAGGGTGATTCTGTGTTACTGTCTCTCTAAGGTTTGATTCAGCTGAATCTTCAATCATCTAAAGAAAAGACTGGTTCTGGAGGATATATTTCCAAGATGGCACCCATGCATGGCTGGAAGAAGGCTTAGTTCCCCTTGCTGGGGACCTCTCCATAGGTCTACTCGTGTGTCCTTGCAGAACACTAGTTGGCTTCCCCCAGAAGCAGGATTAAAATTAGATGACTTTTCCAAGGCCACATAAATGGTCAAAGCATGGTACCTGTGTAAGGAATTGTGATATTATTTGGGGGACCTGAAGATATATTATGAATATTCGATGAACATAAGAAAGATGCCTCTTAGCAAGGCATTCATATTCCAAGTGCCTATCGCTGTGTGTGATTTTTATCTAATTATCATGTTGACTAACCAGTGCATTTAAAACAAGTGAGAAATCTTTTGCTGGTTTTACAGTGTGGTTCCAGTCATATTTTTCCTGTTTTTAATGTTTATTATTTTTGCCCAGTACTTTGCCAACAATGATTTTAAATGGCTCCTCTGTTTCTTAAGGAGTCATGTTAACAAATGGAATGACAATGAAAGTACGATAGAAAATGTTCTGCTGTTAAAGATAACCCTGTCTATTTCAAAAGGGAATTAGCATGAAAATTATTTTTATTAACACTATGAAGCATACATCACCAAAATTTATGGCCAATGGAAACATTTTTAAAAAGCATATTTTTGATACCCAGTGTGTTTTCTTGCCATTGGCTTACATAGTTTTTTAATGTTAAAATAACTGACCTTGATTATTTTGAAAAAGCTGCACCTCAAAGCAAATAAATCATTTTTTTTCAGAACCCACATTTGAAGGAAAGTCTACTAAGAAAGCATTTCAATGGGCCAACAAGATGTCTTCAGTGAGGTTTCTCATAAAGTACACTCTGAGTTGAAAATTCGCTTGCAGGAAATTTTCTGAGAAACAGCCATGACCTTAACACCCAAGAGGGTAAAGGAAGCAGAACTAAGCAATTTAAAAATGACTCAGTCACAGTAAAAGCCTTGGCTAATCCTATGGGGGTCTCTGGAGCTGGGAAGGTCCTCAGGGTTTTTCCAAAAAGAGGTAAAATGACTAAGATATCCCCTAAATTGGGATATGGACTGACTCCAGTAAGGGAGGATAACTTTAGATGTGGCGGTTCCCTTCACTTGAGAGCAAGTCTCATGAAATCATATCTGCCTTGCAGAAGAATAAGGGCATCTGGTCGGTTTACCACAGCACATACTCAGAGTCCACCATGTTGCACCAATTAGAGCCACTTCTACACATGATAGATTCATCTTATCTAGAATTCTGGTTGATTAATTTTTGCAGGGAAATCTCTGAGAGGAATGTTAGTGACTGATCCATAGGCTTCCCTGCTGGAGCTGATCTCACCAACTCTGCTGATGCTCATCATGCCTCTTCTCTAGTATCCATTCTAGACTGGCTCCACCATCCGCTGCTGTGAATGATTGCCTGGTGCTATGACACAGGCTCATCCCTCAAGGGTCCAAGTCAATGACATACTCGGATCATGACTACCTCATTTATCACACACTGTCACTTTTGGACAAGGATTCAGAAAAATACACCTCCAAGAACTACCTAGGTACCAAGCATAAGCTTCCCTAGCCTTACTGTCTATCAGTAGCTCTGACTCTTCCTCATCATTAGAGCTAATTACACTGCTGGGATGGCAGCTCCTTTTTCCTTGCTGTTTGTACACTTTATTCTCATTATGGGAATCTTGCTGAATCCTCTGGGGACAGGATTTTCTTTCTAGAAATCAACCTAAGTCCACAGAGACCAGCTTGGAAAAATGGGAAACAGAGTAAGTCACTGGGAGCAATAGTAAGCTAGGTTTCGTAGATAGGATTTTGTGCCCCATGATCTTCACCCTCTGGTGTTACACCTGTGAATAAGTTACATTACATGAGAAAAATGAAATTAAGGTTTCAGATGGGATGGAATTAAAACTGCTAATCAACTGATGATAAAATAGGGCTATTAGCCTTAATTATCCACGTAGATCAAAAATAATCACATGGCTTTTAAAACAGGAAAAGGAAGACAGAATGGTAGGTAAAAGAGATGTTGTCATGGAGAAAGGGGCAGGAAAGATTAGAAAGCCTGAGAACAGCTTGATGCACCATGGCTGCTTTTGAATATGGAAGAAGAGGGCCACATTCGGAAGAATTTGGGTGGCCCCTTAGAAGTCAGGAACAGACCTAAGCTAACATCCACAAATGAAACGGGAACTTTATTTTTACGATCATAGGATTATAATTGGATTCTGAAAACTGCCTAAGTAAGCAAGGAAACAGAATATTCGCTAGAGCCTCTGGAAAGGGGCACTGGTATGTCATGTCAGTACCTTAACTTTAGCTCAGCTAGATCCATTCCAGACTTCTGAGCCACAGAATTATAAGAGAAAATATTTATGTTATTTTCAGCTGCTGTGTTCATGGTATTTTGTCATGGCAGTAATAAAATTACTAACACTCATGGTTGCTCCAACTTTCACCCCTAAGATTATTCTATTCGAAATTCGAGGGATACCAACCATGTAATGATCATTGAATTGAATGGAAATCCATGCTGGTGATACATGCTAGGAATGTATATTCTTTACCCCTGCTCACAAAGCTACTCTGTTCATGCTTGCATCATATCAGTACTAGGGAAGCTGAAGGCTGAGGCTGGCTGATAACAAGCAGTCAGATTGTTATAAGTACACTAACTGATTCTGATGGAGAAGGAAATTGACACATCTTAGCGACTGAGCACATACACACTCTTGATTTTTAGTTCCTCCACCATCCTGGATGTTATTCAGAAGGCATTCACAGGTGATAAAAACTCTGAATTTACTGTCCGCAATCCTAAGTGTATCCACGTGCCTCTTTCCTTAAACCTTCTTGACCCAGTCTCTCTCCAGCCGTTTACCACTAGCCCTTGTGGCTCAGCTGGTAAAGAATCCGCCTGCACTACGGGAGACCTGGGTTTGATCCCTGGGTTGGGAAGATCCCCTGGAGAAGGGAAAGACTATCCACTCCAGTATTCTGGCCTAAAGAATTCCACGGACTGTAAAATCCATGGGGTTGCAAAGAGTTGGACACAACTGAGTGACTTTCACTTATACTTATGAATCTATATTATAAAGTTAGACTATCTCTTTTCCCCACAAAGGGATACTTACAGACACAGCTGAAAGCTCTACTCATTAGGAAGATTTCCCCTCACTCACTGCATTTCAGGACACCCCTGAGAGGAAATATACAGAGGCTATGGAGCTTAGCTACTGGTGTACTGCTACTATCTTTCAGGATTCTTGCCAGGTTGAAAGAGTATGCCTGTGAGCACTCCTATCCACCATTGCATTCTGCCCCTCCCTTCTTCCAGCATCTTTAGAACCCAGTTCTATATATACTGTCCGGTTCCTGACTGTACATGGAGCTAGGTTCTGTAGCAACCTTGGAATATCCTCAGTTTCCTTCAGCTGGGGCTATGTTGTGATGTGGAAGTAGTTACTCATTGGTGTCTAGGAGAAGAGATGAGGGTATGTTGGGGAGGGCCTTCTCAACTTCACCTTCAGAAAGCACTAGTCATTGAGAGAGACGAGCATGGCACTCCTGCTCTAAAAGGAGGTTTTAGATCTGAAATTTTCAGGTTCAACTCAGATGTTGACAATTGAAATTCTCAGGAACCTTCTTCTGTCTAGTTAAGGCCATCATTTTGGTCATGAATGACTATAGACTTATACAAGCCTTTCAGTTAAGCTCTGGAGTTGATCTGTAGCTTCTCTACTCTCTGGCAGAGAGAAGAAGAATATATATGCATTGGCAAAGAGACATTGTGTTTCATATTTTGCATTAAATTTTTTTTCGCTAATCACCCTCTGTTCTTTTTCACAATGTCATTCGTTGTCTTTGTCTTTGTTGTTGCAAATTACTTCACTCAATACCACCTACTGCCTCTTCTTTCTGACAACCTCTAAAATGCTTGGGATATTACAGCAGCCAGTGCCAGGGCCTGATCTTCCCTTAACATCTCATCCCTTTCCATTAACAGTGAACTCTTTGTTTAACAACTGCTCTGTTGTGGCACCCAAGAGCTGACAATATTCATGGAATCCTACTTGCCAGCTGTCTAGGGAGTGATCCTACACCAAAATCATAATTTAAAGCTTAACTTCTTGGACCACCCCTAGCACCATCTGTCTTAGGGTGAATTCCTTGGGGAAAAAGACTCTGATAAGGAGACTGGTAAGCGTTAAACTTCTTGTGGAGTACTCCAAGGCACAACACTTGAGAGAGTCAAGGAAACAGGATCAGGCAGAGGGAGAAGTTGAACTGCAGTGCAATGAAAAAATATCTATCATTCCCACAGGAAGCTCTGAAACTTGAATGACATCAAGTTGTTCTGAATTGTGGCAATAGACCTGATTATTTGTACTATCAAGTCAACCAGTCCTTGGATGCAGGACTGGTTCCCATGAAGAGCACATACTCTTAAGTAAGCCAATTAGTTCTCTTTGCCTGAGGCCAAGTAAAGAATCTGATTGCCATTGCAGGAGACACAAGAGACATGGGTTCAATCCCTGGGTTGGGAAGATCCTTGGAGTAGGAAATGGCAACCCACTTCAGTATTCTTGCCTGGAAAATTCCATGGACAGGGGAATCTGGTGGGCTACAATCCATGGGGTCGCAAAGAGTTGGGCATGATTGAGTGACTGATCACATGTAGGTGCATACATGCACACACTCACATACTTGTATATACACAAGTCCCAAGCAGAGACTTAGCTGTGAGCCATCAGCAGTCAACTCCTCTAAAATTGGGGAGAGTGAGACTTGGTACAGATGGGAGAAGTCTAAGCAAAAGGATACGCATATTTTTGTTTTAGCATGCCTCCAAAATGTATATTTGGAAAATTTTTATAAATTTTTTTCAAAGTTTACATTGAATGATTTATGAGTTTATAAATTACTGCTTTGATTTTATAAATATTTTTAATAAATTTGGTTGATTTCTGTATATTTTTGAGCCATGAAAGCATAATACTAAGATTCACACCTTACATGGTCATTAAAATGCAGAATATTTACTTCAGATAATTGTGAAAGCATTCATAATTATTAAAACAATGGGGTTTAATTGACTCAAACTTGAAGTAGTCAGTGTATACAGACCAAATTTTATGTCTCACACATCTGTACGTAAATGACCATCATATGTATGGACTTTGCTTCATATGGTGTAATCTGAATTAGTCATCCACTTTTTTTATTTTTAACAGCAAATTCTTAAATAAGGACATCTAAAATCATAGTGGTTTTATTTTTGTTGTGATAGTTTAGTCACCAGTAGGCCAGGAATAATAGTGTGATTGTATAGTTTCCCTGACCTCGAAATCTAGCCAGTTTTCCTTTAAATGAAAAGTTTAGACTAAATACACTATAACTTATTTGGTGTTGTAAACTCTCAGTCACTTACATCTCTTGCATTCAAGGTTAATATCATTGGGGAAAATTGTTTGAGAGGCAGCACTTTTAGCACCATAGCTCCTGGCATTTTACCATCTCAAATGCAATAAGCCGGGGAACTGAAATTTATGAGAGCATACTCGTGGTGTGAGAAAAATGTGGACAAAAGATGAGGGTCAACAAATACAAGGTTAGAGGCAGCAAATTAGCCCCAGGAACAAGCATCTTGTGTCTCTTTCTCTTTTCTTTTTTCTCCTTAAAAGCTGTGACATCCTTTTCAATCCAATATCAGACACAGTAGCTTTCTCTACTGGTTAAAACAAAATGTGTCCATATACAGAACCAATAACAACATTTTTAGTAGTAGAACTGGATCCGATTTAGTTGAGGAAAGAGAGAGTTGTTTTTTGTTGTCCTTCTTTCCTTTAAACTGCTTGTATTTCTAGCATAGCTTTATGGTTACTTGCAAGGCCATAAATATCATTCTTGGAAGCATAAACTTATCGCTTTCATAAACTAATTAAGAAATGCTTAATCCATAAATTCAAACATAATTAAAATCAGCATTGGAAATGACTAAGACATAAAACTGGGGAAGTTTTATCCTATCAGCCAAAAATATGCATGTTTATGAAGTTTCAAATCTACCAAGCCACACAGACTAGAAGATCAATAAATAGATGTTGACTCACTGAATGTTTTCATATGACACCACTGATGTAAAGTCATCTTTAATTTTTTGCAGAATGAGATATTCCACAGAAGGAAATTTCCTATAAACTGATGTTATATCTTTGGATTTCAATTTTAAACTTATTCGATATTTCTAAAACAAACCCCTATTTGATTAAGTAAATTAAGTAGAATTTAATGTTTTTGCCGAAGTGCTTTTTCTTTAAAGCAAGCACGTTACATTTTTTGAAAAAATGTGTATCTTTTATTCAATAAGGACTTTTTCAGTAGCATTTTGCCTCTCTTCACCCCTACCCTTCCTTCCCTTGTGAATAGTTTGCCCAGGGTTATAGAATTTGCAAACAGTAGAGTTCCAGAGTTGGCATTTGATTCCAAACCCATGTTTTTAAACACTCTGCATCCCAGAGGCCAAGGAAAATTAAGCCTTCTATATTTAGTCTTAGAGAGTTATCTACACTGTTACAGCTAAGGTTTTTATTAACAGATAAAACAATTGTATTTCCCTTTACTATAAATCCAGATATACAGGAAACAAATTTATCTAAATCATTGTAGTTATAATCAGCTTTTTTTTATTGCATTCTATGAGGCTACTTTTCATTCTGTCCTCCATGGTGAGGTGTGAATTGTGAATCAACTGCTTATAACTAAAAACTCTTTTGGGCTTCCCTGGTGGTCCAGTGGTTAAGAATCTGCCTTCCAATGCAGGGGACATGGGTTCGATTCCTGATCTGGGAACCCCTGCAGAGAGAAATGGCAACCCACTGCAGTATTTTTGCCTGGAGAATTCAAGAGAAACCCAGCAGGCTACAGTCCATGGTGCCACAAAGAGCTGGACACGACCAACAGCTAACACCTAAAAACACTTTAGTTGCTTTCCATTGCTCTGGCATGGCTGTCCAAGGTCTTCCGAGTACCTGCAGAGTACTGCATGTTGCAGTCCAGGTTTTCTCTGCAGTTCCACCAAAACTATGTTTTCTACTGTATATTGACTAGATGTTTGATAGAGATCCATTTGAATTTTGAATATAGACAAAAAAGTAGAGCTGTCTTTACAAATGAATAAACATGCATTAAAGTTTCAGGCAAATAGTAATCCATTGAGAATACATCTGTGTGGTTCCAAGATAATTAGATGATGGATAATGCAATAGAAAATAAAATTTGAATCTATTCTTTCTCAAAAATGACCTGTCCAAACAGCTGAAATAATGACTTATAGAGACTCACTAAATAATTTGCTGCAAGCAGCGTTTTCTCTGATCTAAACTTTTAGAAAGCATACTCATCTGGTTTCTTCTTTGAAATTTCAGGAAGATTAAGGACAAAAGTTTACAGTCCCATTCTCTAACAATACTTGAATTGATTACTTCAATCTTGCATTTTGTTAGGACAAAAACATCTGAGCTGAGAAGGTCTAAAGACACATCATGGAAATAACTACACATCTTGCTTGCAGGTTGTCAAAGAGCAGGCAGGGCCTCGGTAAAATCAATATACACCACAGTGCCATAGTGGACAGGCATTGTGTTCACTCTAGGATATAAGACATCAGAGAGACAAGTGCCTGAGAAAGAAAGTTGAACTACTAAGCATATAATGGCGAATAAGAAATAAGAGATTGAAACTAGAGAATTTAGCCAGGGAAGAAAGAGCAATGAAGTAAATAGTTTGCATTATCATTCAAATAATTGATTTCATTAGATTCACCCTTATTTGGGGTGATGTTTGCTGATTCAGGAACATTTGTTCTTTCTTTAATGAGCAACACTGGATATAAACTTAATAATAATTGATATGGCATATTAAATATAATCAGTAAATTATAAACAATGCAGTGAATACTGTATTCAAACCATGTCCTTTTTCTGTGTTTATGCATGTCTATGTGTCTATAATTAACGACCTATATGTCTGTAATTAGCTTAAGAGACTAACAAAGCTTCTAATAAGAAAATACTATTTCTCTTTTGTTCCCCAAGGAGCTTCTCTTCTTTGAGTGAATGTTTCTAAGTCGTATTATTTCTCTTTGTGACTCTGGATTCCTTTCTGAAAATGAAGGTCAAATACTGCGGGCATCCTTCTACTCCAAGTGTAGGGGCTGTCAGTCAGTCCAGAGCACATTGAGCTTCCAGCAACCTAGAAGATGCAGCTATGTTTTATCTAAATCTATGTACTCTATAAACTTCAGAATGTAGAATGAGGGTAAATGAATTTGTACTATGATATTATAGATTTTACTAGTTTAGATAAGGGGGGAAATAGAAAAAAAAATTCTTCAAGATTGAGTAAAGTTTTTATAATACAATTCAATTGAACACATTTTTATGGGATTCCTTTCAATGCATTCTTGCCTTTCACTCATGCTGTAGAGGTTTTTGAGTTGAATACTAGTAAAAATCATTCATTTAACTTTTTCAAGCCCTTCATATGTGGTTTATAAGATATAATTTTACCTTATGCACATATAAAATGGGTGAAGAAGACAGACCTATTATTTATGCACAATTTCTATTTGAACAATGGATGTCCTACTTAAAACTGTTAGGAGTTAATTTGAGGGCAAATATAATGGCGGTGTTACAGGGTATTGAAAATTTTTCACAATATACATTGTAAGTTGTAAGTGTAGTCTTGCATGTACTTTCTCTGACCTTAGTAGAACCTCACACTGCTTCAAATTATGGAGAATAAATTACAGTATTTGTATACAACTGGCCAGATATAAGGAAGGTGAGGATATCCATTCTTACTCCAGCACAGCAATATTATTAAAAAAATCTCTTAATGCTGAGATTTCAAAGATTTCTTAAGATTGGAAGGCTGGAACCTTTCAATACTAAAGAGTACAAAGAGGTCAAAAAGAACTCTGACATATAATGAGTTTGTATATACTTGTCATTTAAGAATGAAAATAAAGCAGCACAAGATAGTTTTAAATAGCTCATATTCAAAGAAGAAAATCTTTAAGAATAGAAGAAAAATCTTACAAATACAAGTAAATTAAACAGTTCAAACACAATAGGTGAAACAGGTTTATAATCAAACTTGCTAGGCTTTTCCATAATTACGTCCATGGAAGAAAGCCTCTCATAATTTGAAGAAAAAATATTTGGGTGGGTCTTAACCTATCCTGGCTTCAAATTCTTCTCCTGTAAAATGATGAGATTGAACCAAATGGCCTCTAAGACTTGTATCTAAAATTCTAGAGGCTTTATGACCATCAGTAAGAGACACTTTACCAAAGGGACTTTGAGTAAATTATTCCAAGGGAAATAAAGAAGCAGATCAAAGAGACCACACCTAAAATAGGATAAAAAATAAAATTTAGGAAAGACTATTTTAAATAAAACATCCAAACCCTGACTCTAATGGTTAGCTTGGAGAAAAGTTACATTAAAAAATTTCGATTTCAGATAAATCCCTTACCTTTTCTTGACTCACTTTGAAAATGCTATCTTCCCATTTTAATTACTACATTTGTTTATCTAGTTTCTACTAATTATTTACTTGAGGTTTTCCTTTCTGTCATCAGATTAATGCTTATTCTTGTGGCCTATTGTTGCTTCCCATTATATGCAGACATATTGAAATAAAATGACTTTTCAGACAAGTGACTTTGGTTAGTCTAGGAATGATGAGTTGAAGAGTGAAGTAAAAGTCTCTCAGTCATGTCTGACTCTTTGTGATCCCCTGGATTGCAGTCCATCAGGCTCCTCTGTCCATGGGATTTCCCAGGCAAGAATACTAGAGTGGATGGCCAGTATTCAGGGTATCTTCCTTACCCAGGGATCGAACCCAGGTCTCCTGCTGCATTGCAGGCAGATTCTTTACCATCTGAGCCACCAGAGAGGCCCTAGTGGAAGGAAGTTGAAGAGAGTGCATGGTTTAAAAAAAAGTCCTGAAAATCTTCCTCAACATTTCTTTGATATAGACATACATAATGCAATTAAACTCTACTTCAAACAATGATTCTCCTGGAAGATGTATATTACAGCTATAAATATAACATTATGAGAACAATTTTTCATATTCATTTAATCTTGAATAAAAATAATAAGCTATAGGTTCATGGGTAAGAGTGTTTCCTTTACAATAAATTGATCTGGGTTCCTGTCTTGATGATGCCATTTATGAACTGTTTAGGCACATTAGTGAGGTTAAAATTTCATCAAGTTCTTATCTATAAAACTAAGAGAATAAGTTTCAAAGTATTCTAAGACTCAAAGGAGAAGCAACCAAAGTATTAAGCATACTGCCTAGAACTAATGAAATAATCAATTTTGGCTAACATAAATAAATATTAATTTTAATTTGAGGAAATATTTTTATATGTAGATGCTTAATCATTACTGCTAGAAATGTATATGCTCTAATAGTTTCTTTTCTTTTGCAGTAAGTATTTTCCTTTATTTTTAAATTCATTCATTTCAATTTCTTGAATTAAGATATTCACACCCCCCTGGCTGAGTGGAGGTGGGGACCTGACAAGGAGCTCAGTATGATTTCATGTTAACAGCTTTATTACAATATAATTCATAGACCATGAAGTTCACCCTAAGGAATTGCACAATTAAGTGATTATTACAACATCCATAGAACTATGCAACCATCACTGTTGTCTTACTATGGAAGATTTTCACCACTCCATACCAATTTTTTATTCCCCTCTCTCCCTACCTCTAGGCAACCATTAATCTACTATCTACGGTCTTTATATATTTCTCTATTCTGAACATTTAATATAAATTAAAATTATACAATATGTCTTTTTATGACTCATTTCTTTCAGTTGTGATAATATTTAAAAATTTTATCCATGTTGCAACATATATCAGTGTTTCATTCCTTTTTATGACTACATAATATTTCATTGTATGGATATACTACACTGTTCATTCATCAGCTGATTGCCATGTTGGGTTTTTCTACCTTTGTGACTATTATGAATAATGTTACTCTAAATACTCATATATGGATTTTTTTTTTTTTTCTTTTCAATGTTGGGAAAAAGTGTACCAGAAACATTTTATTTCCATGAACTGACATAAAAGAAAGCTCTCTGAGAACTTTGAGGAAAAAACGAATTCCACAGAAATTGGTGGATGATATTAAGCAAATGTTTTAAATTCTTTTAGTTATACACATGACGGTGGATTTGATGATTCATATGGTAATTTTGTTTATCCAATTGAGAAACTGCCAAACTGTTTTTCTTAGTTACTCTAGTGGATGTGAAGTGATAACTTGAGTTTTTAAATTTGAATTTCCCTAATGACCATCTTTCCATGTGCTTTTGTTTAGTATATCTTCTTATAAGAAGTATGTACTAATATGCTTCAGTTCAGTTCAGTTCAGTTGCTCAGTCATGTTTGACTCTTTGCGACCCCATGAATCGCAGCACACTAGGCTTCACTGTCCATCACCATCTCCCGGAGTTCACTCAGACTCATGTCCATCAAGTCCGTGATGTCATCCAGCCATCTCATCCTCTGTCATCCCCTTCTCGTCCTGCCCCCAATCCCTCCCAGCATCAGAGTCTTTTCCAATGAGTCAACTCTTCGCATAAGGTGGCCAAAGTACTGGAGTTTCAGCTTTAGCATCATTCCTTCCAGAGAAATCTCAGGGTTGATCTCCTTCAGAATGGACTGGTTGTATCTCCTTGCAGTCCAAGGGACTCTCAAGAGTCTTCTCCAACACCACAGTTCAAAAGCATCAATTCTTCGGGACTCAGCCTTCTTCACAGTCCAACTCTCACATCCATACATGACCACAGGAAAAACCATAGCCTTGACTAGATGGACAGTTGGCAAAGTAATGTCTCTGCTTTTGAATATACTATCTAGGTTGGTCATAACTTTTCTTCCAAGGAGTCTTTTAATTTCATGGCTGCAATCACCATCTGCAGTGATTTTGGAGCCCCCCAAAATAAAATCTGACACTGTTTCCACTGTTTCCCCATCTATTTCCTATGAAGTGATGGGACCAGATGCCATAATCTTCATTTTCTGAATGTTGAGCTTTAAGCCAACTTTTTACTCTCCTCTTTCACTCTCATCAAGAGGCTTTTTAGCTCCTCTTCACTTTCTGCCATAAGGGTGGTTTCATCTGCATATCTGAGGTTATTGATATTTCTCCTGGCAATCTTGATTCCAGCTTGTGTTTCTTCCAGCCCAGCATTTCTCATGATGTACTCTGCATATATGCTTAGCACACTTTTAAATTGGATTATCTGTCTCTTTATTATATGTATTAATACAATCTGCATACAAGTACATAATTTATATATTTATATATTCTGCATACACATCCCTTAGACATATGATTACAAATAGTTGTATTCCAATTTTGTGGGTTGAATTTATGTTCTTGATTTTGTTCATTATAGGACTGCTGCTGCTGCTGCTAAGTCGCTTCAGTCATGTCTGACTCTATGGGACCCCCATAGATGGACACCCATCAGGCATCCCTGGGATTCTCCAGGCAAGAACCCTGGAGTGGGTTGCCATTTCCTTCTCCAATGTATGAAAGTAAAAAGTGAAAGTGAAGTCGCTCAGTCGTGTCCGACTCTTAGCGACCCCATGGACTGCAGCCTACCAGGCTCCAGCGTCCATGGGATTTGCTAGGGAAGAGTACTGGAGTGGGGTGCCATTGCCTTCTCCAGGTTCTAATTTTAATGAAGTCATATTTGTTTTTTCTTTTGCTGGTTGTTACTATCTGGTATTATATCTAGGAATCTGTTAACAAATCTGAGTCAGGAAGATTTTTGTTGTTTTTTAGTTGCTAAGTCATATACTCTTTTGCAACCTCATATACTGTAGCCTGCCAGGCTCCTCTGTCCATGGGATTTTCCAGGCAAGTATAGTGGAATGGTTTGCCATTCCCTTCTCCAAGGGATCTCCCCTACCCAGTGATTGAGCCTATATCTCTTGCATTGGCAGGGGGATTCTTTTCCACTGAGCCACCAGGGAAGTCCATGAAGACTTACCCTTATATTTGTTTCTAATGATGTTGCAATTGTAGCACTACATTATGGGGAATAATCCATTTTAAGTCAATTTTTGTGCATAGTGTGAGTAGGGGTTCAAGTGTATTCTTTGACATCTAGACATCTGTTGTCTTACCACCATTTATTGCAAAGACTATTATTTCCTCCATTGAAATTCTTGCCTCACTGTTAAATCAATGTATCATAAACCTAAATATATATAGTCAGCCCTTGAACAATGTATGTTTGAACTGTATGAGCTCAATAAGTATTTTTAAATTTTCAATAAGTATCTATTATGATACTACACAGTATGCTGTTGTTTGAATATGTGGAGGTAAAACATGAAAAGCCAGTGGTAGTTATATGGGGATTTTCAACTTCACAAAGGATTGACACCCCTAATCCTTGCATTGTTCAAGGGTCAACTGTATAGGCCTTAAAATGACTATCTCAAGTTACTTACTCCAAAGACCAGAGAATATCAAGTTTTTTTTTAAATTTCTTTGTTTTTTCTTTTACTCTATAGTTTTTAAATATTTTCTTAACCATTCTCTGTCATTAAATTCATTTTTTTTTCTACTGATTCCATTCTACCATTAAACCACTGTAATAAATGTTTTAGTTGTGTTTATAACTCCATAATTTCTATTTTTAAAGATAACATTTATCATTTTATTGATATTCTCTACATGGCAAGAGATTTTTGTCATTTTTCTTTAATACTTAGATATAGTTTTCTTTAGTCCTTTGAACAAACTTAGAATTGCTGATTTAAAGTCTTTGGGTGGAAAGTCCAATGTCTGGGCTTTTTTAGAAACAGTTTATTTTTACTATATTTTCTTTCTGTGTATGGATTATATTTTATTGTTTCATTGCATTTTCATATGCTTTTGTTGAAAGTTGGATTTTAAATAAAATAATGTGACCACTCTGAAACAGGGTTCTTTTTCTTACTCAGGATATTTTATTGCAGCTTGCTATAACTGTTATTTGTAAGTTAAACAAATAATGAGTTTTCTGGCCTAATTTTCTGAAGTCTGAATTCTTTGTCATATAGGGCCACTGAAATCTGTGTTTGGTTAGCCTGGTGGTCAGCTAGTCATTGGATAGATGTTCCATTAAGTGTCCTGAACTAGTAGTCTCCCAGAGTTTGCTGAGAATTCTCTGTGTTCTGGGAGTTAGTCCTCCATCTCTACCCTAAGCTTAGCCATTTGCTTTTGCAGAGGCTCAAGGTCAACCGGAGGTGAAACTTTAGGACCTTCTCATATCTTTTCTAGAAATGTCTACAGCTGTGTATATGCTGTGGCCTTCTAGATTCCGGCAAATTTATTGGAATATTTCCCAGACTCATCATTCCCAGTTTTTCCTTGAGTATTTTGATCACCCTCCTGTTAACCCTAACTCTTGTTGCCACTTCAGTCAGCTACAATGTTAAACATTTTTTGCTGATTATTTTTCCCAAATACCTTAGAGATAGATCTGCTGTTTGCACAGAGAGAGCTCTAAGCCAAGCAAAATAAAGACAAACCCTGAAATGTAGCTATCAAGCCAATTCCATGAGTACAGATGGATTAAATAGTGCTAATTCTCTGGGAGCAACACTTTGCAGAGAATCTCAACTCATTTGATTCCTACAGTGGCTGGTAGGACACTGGCTGTAGTTCCAAGGCTTGTTGAAATGGTGTCTTGGAGCTGGGGAAAGAGGTTGAGAATAGGGTGTGTTAAGACACCCTAAAGCTTGGTTGTTTTACTGAGATTCATCTATTTTTCTTGAATAAATTCTTCTCTGATTTTTACAAGTCTTTGGTTAACATCCAGAGATCTGAAAAGGTTGATTTATTGATTTGATCAAATTTTTTAAAGTATTATCATTATATTTAGAGAAAAACAGGTTTTTATTTTTAATTTTTGAAGTTCTTGTTCCAGAGGTGATTCTTCATTGTTATTGTTGTTGTTCAGTTGCTAAATGGTATCCAACTCTTTGCTACCCCTTGGATTGATTGCTTTCAGTCTTTCCCAGCATCAGGGTCTTTTCCAATGAGTTGGCTCTTCACATTAGGTAGCCAATGATTTTTCACTATTGTTTCATTTTTAAAGACACTTTCATATAATATAAGATCAAAAAAGCATGTGTAATAAGATAGGAATTAACTTCATTATTTTATAAACAAAGACGAGGATGAAATAATCTACTTGACACATCTTTACCAAATGGGCAATGTAAAACCTGTATCACATATCTTAGCTCTCTTCACTTTTATCCAGAATTGTATAAAGGTGTTACATAAATTTTTCATTGTGTTTTTATTTTATTTTCATTGTCCCATTAAAATTCCTAATACTCTGATAACTTCTTTGAATAGTCTGCTTCATAAATTGATGATCAAAATCTACCAACTATTTTGACTTAAAAATTTTCAATCACTGTTCTTGTAATGGGACAGTATTTTGCACTTATATAAATCATCACAACTATCCTCAGGGATTAGAGGCATGATAAGCTTTACTGACAGATAAATTGTGTTCTTTAACATATGTTTATATTGGATTTTGGTTTTGACTTAAACTAAGATAAATATAGGAACTGTTTTTTCAGTGTACTAAATTACAAGCATCTATCTTGCAAAAGACTACCCAAGATCAATTAAACAAACACTTTTCTGTCTACATAGTTCAGACATTTTCCTCTTTTTTTTTCCTTTATGCGAGAATAAATGGGGAGCTACCACTCAACACCAGTATACAATTTAAAGCGAAAGCTAATTCAGGCAGACACATTTAGTGCATATGTTCTGACTGACCTTGATGAAGTGCAAGTCATCACAATTACAGAAAGGCAGATATTACATATTTATCAGTATAGGCTTAAGTGTTTCTTTTTCTTATTGAATTCTACTGAAAAAAAGAATAACAACCATGCACAATATAATTTCATTGAAATTACTTTTTCAAAGTACTTTTTGAAAGAAAGCAAAATAAACCAACCCTGCCAAACCTCAGCCAAGGGAAGTTATTAGCCCGCATAATCAAAAGTTAAACAGAATTATCAAGCTTAGAAAAGGATACTAACCTAAGACACTGGTATGTTTTCCTGGCAAGTGGTCTCACAGTATTTCCTGGCCCAGAGTCAGTTTCTCAGCTCCGTCATCATTCCAGTTCTTGTGATCTCAGTTCAGTTTCAGTTTTACATGTTGGCCTCACTTGATATGTGTTATCACCCCTGTGATCAGAGGACAGGGTCCTATAAACTGATCATGCTGAGTTTCTCTCACTGTCAATGCGATCAGGAAATGAAACTCTCTATTTAGCATTTCTAGTCTAAAGAGAACGCTCATTCTTGGTCAGGGTCACAAAACTCTCTTATTCTTGTAAAAGATACGGTATGTATGTGGCAAGCATGCATTTTATTCAATGAAACAATCCAGACTGTTCTCTGTCTATTCTTTCATGAATATTATGCCAATAAACACCAATGTCTTATGGACTATTTGGTGTAAATTAGTATTAATTAATGAAGTGTTAAAATGGCTGGTCCATGGAATGAGAGAATTGAATGTTTTGTGGATATAGAATTCTTGATTTGTTCAATTTGAATCAGTGTGTATTTCCAAACTATTCTAAAAATGGTGTTGTTCTGATTCTACAGTTTTTCCACAGCCTGCTTCTCTCTGCGCTGCCAATATAGCTGAGTTTGGATAATAGAGACCATAGAGTCACACCCTCCCTGGGCTAGAAAAATGCAGTGGGCATCATGAGTCTGTTTCATCACCTGGTGGTTTAGTTCCTAAGTTATTTCTGACTCTTTGGAGGAAATGGCAACACACTCCAGTATTCTTGCCTGCATAATCCCATGGACAGAAGAACCTGGCAGGCTACAGATTATAGGATCGCAAAGAGCCAGACTCAACTGAGAGACCGAGCATGCATACATATTCTTCCCTGTAGTTCAATCAGTATTTTTATTCAGTTAATTTTGTACATTTAAATGCTGTTTTTAGGTGCTTATACATATAATATTATTTTTTTTTAATTGTTGCTGTTCAGTTACTCAGCCATGTCCAACTCATTGCATACCCATGGACTGCAGCATGCCAGGCTTCCCTGTCCATCACCATCTCCCAGAGCTTGCTCAAACACATGTCCAGTTGAGTTGGTAATGCCATCCAACCATCTCGTCCTCTGTCATACCCTTCTTCTCCTGTCTTCTATATTTCCTAACATCAGGGTCTTTTCCAATGAGTCGGCTTTTTGCATTAGGTGGCCAAAATATTGGAGCTTCAATTTCAGCATCAGTCCTTCCAGTGTATATTCAGGGTTGATTTCCTTTAGAACTGACTGGTTTGATCTCCTTGCAGTCCAGGGGACTCTCAAGAGTCTTTTCCAACACCACAGTTAAAAACATCAATTCTTCAGTGCTCAGCCTTCTTTATAGTCCAAGTCTCACGTCTGTATATGACTACTAGAAAAACCATAGCATTGACTATACAGGACCGTTGTCATTAAAGTGATGTCTCTGCTTTTTAATAGGCTCTCTAGAATTTCATCCAAGAAGCAAGCATCATTTAATTTCATGGCTGCCATCACCATCCACAGTGATTTTTGGAATCCAAGTCGCTGTTTCCACTTTTTCCCCATCTAATTGCCATGAAGTGATGGAACCAGATGTCATGATCTTAGTCTTTTGAATGTTGTTTTAAGCCAGCTTTTTCACTCTCCTCTTTCACCCTCATGAAGAGGCTCTTTTGTTCCTGAAGCGACCAAAAACTGAGTATCCAACAATAGAATCTCATTAGGAAGAGTGCATAGATCCCTCTATCAGTTCAGTTCAGACACTCAGTCGTGTCTGACTCTTTGCAACCCCATGAACCACAGCACGCCAGGCCTCCCTGTCCATCACCAGCTCCCAGAGTCCACATAAACCCATGTCCATCGAGTCGGTGATGGTATCCAACCATCTCATCCTCTGTCGTCCCCTTCTCCTCCTGCCCTCAATCTTCCCCAACATCAGGGTCTTTTCCAATGAGTCAGCTCTTCGCATCAGGTGGCCAAAGTATTGGAGTTTCTGCTTCAACAGCAGTCCTTTCAATGAACACCCAGGACTGATCTTCTTTAGGATGGACTGGTTGGATCTCCTCACAGTCTATGATTGCTATTAAATGAACCAGTATTAACTCCATAGTTTCTATTTGTGTGTGTGTGTGCTCAGTCACTTTAGTCATGCCCAGCTCTTTGCCACCACAACTCTCACATCCATACACAACTACTGGAAAAAACACAGCTTTGACTAAATAGACCTTGGTTAGCAAAGTAATGTTTCTGCTTTTTAATTTGCTGTCTAGGTTGGTCATATTTTTCCTTTCAAGGAGCAAGCGTCTTTTAATTTCATGGCTGCAGTCACCATCTGCAGTGATGTTGAAGCCCAATAAAATAGTGTCTCACTGTTTCCATTGTTTCCCCATCTATATCTGCATGGTAAGTCTGATTAGCCTATTTCATTTTGAATAATTTGTCTTCATTTTGTTTATGAGTCTTTATTAAAAAGTAGATGCAAGTGCTTTGTGAGATTCACATACTAGGACTTGTATCCTAATCAGTATAACTTTTTCCTGATCAGAACCTTGTCTACTCATTTTAATTGTTGTTTTTGATCAATAGAAGATTTTGGTTTTGAGAAGACAAATTTGTGGTTTTCCTTTATTGTTATTTTTTTTTTCTTATTCTGTCCAATATACCTATAACTATACAAACACTGCAAAGGTATTATCCTGTTTTCTTCCAGAGTCTCTATGTCTTGGGCTTTTGTTTTTAGTTTTATGATACATCTTTTTTGTATCATAGAACATTAATTTTTTGAGTAGCAAGTAAAATGGCTTCAAAATGGATCTTTTGAAAATGCTTACATGATTCTTGTGAAAGTGAGAGCTGCTCCATCCTGTCTGCCCTATGCAATATGCAGTAGATGGGATTCTCCAGGCCAGAACACTGGAGTGGGCAGCCGTTCCCTTCTCCAGGGGATCTTCCCAACCCAGTGATCAAACCAGGCCTCCCGCACTGCAAGCAGATTTTTTACCAGCTGGGCCACCAGGGAAGCCTTGTACCATCTTTAAACTATTTTTTTTTAAATCACAATCTTTGCCAAAATAAAAAATTGTCATTTTAAACCCCATTTGTATTAGATTCCCTGCTCCTGGAATTCCAGCTCATCCTGAAATAAGCAGAGTATTTCCTTTTTCCTCTATGAAGGGCTTGTCACTTTCTGAAACTTAGTCCACTTAATTTATATTTTCAGCTCTCTAGTCTTTGGTTTCTTTAAAGTTTTATGTTGTTGTATTGTTGTTTTATTAAGGAGATACTTTATTTAAAGGAATTATTGCAATGTTGATAAAAGGTTTTATTGCAATGGGGAGAGGGCCCTATTGCAGTCAGGAGACTACTTTGACCAGAACATGTGAAACAGCTATTTTTTTCTTTTTTTTTTTTACTGCTTTTACTGCTTCTCTGGTGTGTTTTAACAGTCTAAGAGATTACCCCTTGTGAAATCTAGTTGCTTTCCAGAGATTTTAACTAAAAATGCATTTCCATATATATTGTTTTTCTTTATGTTATCCTCTTGTATACTTTGTAGGGTCTTATTTGAAGCCTGGAAAGATATAGATAGATAGATATTACTTTTAGTTTCTCTAGTATTACTTTTACTGATTTAATTAGTATAACCACATATATATTTTCATTAACTGCTTTAAGGAATAATTTTCTATTTCATTTCATTTCACACACTTTTCCCAAATCATTTCAGACTCCCAAAATTTTTATGAAGCTTTAGCAATAGTTGTACTAAGACATTATATGTAACAATTTTAAATACCACAATATATATTTGAAATATTATGATATTTACATTATGTAAAGAATGTCTCAAACGTTTTTAGCCTTTGTTTTATATTTTGATAAATCCAGTAGTCACTGACACTATTTTTTAATATCATGTCTCCTCTTTCCTGATAGATCAATTTTTGAGTTTTACCTGTTAGAATAATTAGCTGGAAGAAATATTAAAAATTAGTAAGGTAGTTAGGTGACATATTTCTAATCCATTATATGGAAAGCATACTTTTTTCCTCAACGTGTCACAGAAATTATTGTTTTCTGGCATAAAGTGCTATGTGGAAAAAAATAAAGCAGAAAATACCACCCACCATAAAAAGTCATCTTTTTTTTTTTTTTTTTTTCAGTCTTAGGTACTTATTTTTTCTTTCTGATATCTGATTAAATCCATGGCTTAATTACTAATTTTAAGTACCTTATGGGCCTTAGAAAGCATCACTACGAACAAAGCTAGTGGAGGTGATGGAATTCCAGTTAAGCTGTTTCAAATCCTGAAAGATGATGCTGTGAAAGTGCTGCACTCAAGATGCCAGCAAGTTTGGAAAACTCAGCAGTGGCCACAGGACTGGAAAAGGTCAGTTTTCATTCCAATTCCAAAGAAAGGCAATGCCAAAGAATGCTCAAACTACGTAACCATTGCACTCATCTCACATGCTAGTAAAGTAATGCTCAAAATGCTCCAAGCCAGGCTTCAGCAATACGTGAACCATGAACTCCCTGATGTTCAAGCTGGTTTTAGAAAAGGCAGAGGAACCAGAAATCAAATTGCTAACACCTGCTGGATCATTGAAAAAGCAAGAGAGTTCCAGAAAAACATCTATTTCTGCTTTCTTGACTATGCCAAAGCCTTTGACTGTGTGGATCACAATAAACTGTGGAAAATTATGAGAGATGGGAATACCAGAGCACCTGACCTGCCTCTTGAGATATCTGTATGCAGGTCAGGAAGCAACAGTTAGAACTGGACATGGAACAACAAACTGGTTCCAAATAGGAAAAGGAGTGCGTCAAGGCTGTATATTGTCACTCTGCTTATTTAACTTCTATGCAGAGTACATTGTGAGAAACGCTGGACTGGAAGAAACACAAGCTGGAATCAAGATTGCTGGGAGAAATATTAATAACCTCAGATATGCAGATGACACCACCCTTATGGCAGAAAGTGAAGAGGAGCTAAAAAGCCTCTTGATGAAAGTGAAAGAGGAGAGTGAAAAAGTTGGCTTGAAGCTCAACATTCAGAAAATGAAGATCATGGCATCTGGTCCCATCACTTCATGGGAAATAAATGGGGAAACGGTAGAAACAGTGTCAGACTTTATTTTTTTGGGCTACAAAATCACTTTAGATGGTGACTGCAGCCATGAAATTAAAAGACGCTTACTCCTTGGAAGAAAAGTTATGACCAACCTAGATAGTATATTCAAAAGCAGAGACATTACTTTGCCGACTAAGGTCCATCTAGTCAAGGCTATGGTTTTTCCTGTGGTCATGTATGGATGTGAGAGTTGGGCTCTGAAGAAGGCTGAGTGCCGAAGAATTGATGCTTTTGAACTGTGGTGTTGGAGAAGACTCTTGAGAGTCCCTTGGACTGCAAGGTGATCCAACCAGTCCATTCTAAAGGGGATCAGCCCTGGGATTTCTTTGGAAGGAATGATGCTAAAGCTGAAGCTCCAGTACTTTGGCCACCTCAAGCGAAGTGTTGACTCATTGGAAAAGACTCTGATGCTGGGAGGGATTGGGGGCAGGAGGAGAAGGGGACGACCAAGGATGAGAAGGCTGGATGGCATCACGGACTTGATGGACGTGAGTCTGAGTGAACTCCGGGAGATGGTGATGGACAGGGAGGCCTGGCGTGCTGCGATTCATGGGGACGCAGAGTCGGACATGACTGAGCGACTGACCTGAACAGAACTTATATATATATTCTCAAATTGTTTGTAAGTTTTCACTTTTTCTTTCATTTTTGTGTATTTGAGAGTGAGAGCAAGCAAAGCATTCACAATAAAATCTATCTGTGCAATGTTTTCAAAGTTTCTATTACAGGCATTCCTTGTATTACTTACTGCTCTTTGCTTTGCAGATACTGCATTCTTCACAAATTGAAAGTTTGTTGTAACCACACTTTCAGCAAGTCGTTTTTTTCCAACAGCATTTCTCACTTCATGTATCTGTGTCACATTTTGATAATTCTCACATTTCAGACTCGTTCCTTGTTGTATTTTATAGTGACCTGTGATCAGAGATTTTAATTACTGTTTCAGAAAGATTTGGACTCACTGAAGGCTCAGAGATGATTAGCCTTTCTTAGCAATAAAGTATTTTAAAATTAAGATAGATACATTGCATTTTTAGGCATAATGCAGTTGCGCACTTAATCAATACAGTATAGTATAAACATAGCTTTTATATGCACTGGGAAACCCTAATATGCCTATAACATGTTTTATTGTGATATTTGTTTTATGGTGGTGACTTGAAGTCTCATCCCTAAGGTATGCTGCATTAGTCTACACTCTCTTATCTTGAACAGTGATAGTAAATTCTTTGTGCCATCTACTTACTTTTGTAATATTTTTCCTTGCAGTGGCAGGTGTAAGTTTTATTTCTAATTCTATTTTCCTAGAAAACCCCAGTATCTGTTTCTTGGTTGATAAGTAAACTGCTATGTGTTACATCTCTGATAGTAAAAACTAAAACTAGAAAACACATATGAAAATGTATATATCTAGGGACTTCCCAGTGGTTAAGACTCTGCACTACCACTGTGGGGGGCACAAGTTCAATCCCTGGTTGGGGAACTAAGAGTTTACATGTGGTGCTGCCTCCCCACCAGAAAAACCCTATGAATTTAGTTTCACTTAAGAAATATGTGAAGTTTAGGATTTTGGCTATGATGGTTCATGTTTTTCAAACATTTGGAATACATTTGTATTCAAATTTTGGAGACTGATTGAGGAATCTCTTACAGGCTTATTATACTTTGCAAATACCAATCTGCATTGCATTTTGTTAACTCTCTCTCTCTCTCGTTTTTTGTTTTTTTTTTTTTCCTTTGGATGCTCTAATTCTATCACCAGCATTTTATTTCCCAAATCCAAATTGATTAGCCTGGCACCTGCATGTAGTCTATATACCCTTTTCTCTATGTATCCAACAAGATTGATCCCTTCAAGTAACCTATATAGAACTCAGGTTCAAAATTGTTCAAGAAATATGTAAGATTCTCTATTCTACCTCAGTGCCTCTGTCAACATGACTTCTGCTACCTGAGTTCATCTTTCTTCTCTCTGCACAGAGATGCAAACTTGTCTTCAATGCCCAAATCACATGCCTTGTTCTGCATTTGCTACATTTGCATCACGGGGGAAATTGTCATATCTGTATTTAGCTACAAGTAGCGATTTTTATCAAATGCCTTTTTGTTGCTGTTTACTTTGTATCTTGACTGAGTCTTCATTGCAGCACGCAGGCTTCCTCTGGTTGAGGCACACCAGCTTCTCTTGTTGTAGAGCATGGGCCCCGTAATTGCAGCTAGCTGGCTTCTCTAATTATGGCATGCAGGCTTAGTTGCCCTGCAGCATGTAGGGTCTTAGTTCCCTGACCCGGAAACTGCATTGGATGGTGGATTCTCAACCACTGGGCAACCAGGGCAGTCCCCCTATATAGTGTTTTAATTATTCCTTTGTACTTCCTGTTAGACTATGTGATTCTGGAAATTAAGGACTGCATTTGTTTTCTTGGTGCCTAGCCTAACATATGGCCTATACAGTTTTAGTAATTTTGGAAGAGTAGCCCACAATAGGTTTATGGCTGTACAGCTTATTTTCATTAATTATTGAACCACAATTTCATATTAATTTTTTCCACTAAGGATCATAGAACAAAGACTTGCCATTTTTGAGACTTCATTTAACTCAGTAATAACGTCTCAACACTTTTTGTTTATCACAAATGTTTATCACTCTCAATTCTTGTAGAAAGATTTTTAAATATGTAGACACAGAATGTCAAAAATACAAGTTAAATATAAGGTATATGTATAGAGATTTAGATGGAAGGTGATAACTAGGCAAACTGTATTCTGTGAGTAAAAATGCTTTCATAACAGTAATAAGGCAATAACTTAAACCTTGATTATTCTGTCAATTAAGTCAGGATAGTGGTTCAGTTTTCCATGATATGAAAAAGATACATTATCCATGATAAAAATCATGCAAGGCAAGAGGTTACTAGCAACTAAGAAAGGGGCAAAAAGGGTAAAAATTACAAATCAAACAAAATTCCAGTGTAAAAAGAACAAGTTCAAAATATTTCTTGGCATTGATATTTTAGCATATTTCTGGACTCAAAGTTATATATCTTATTACTGAGTAAAAGCTTCAACTTAAAAGGAACTCAAATTAATCCAAAAGAAGATAAAATATTGATATTGTGATGTTGACATTGATCATTTTTTTACAATAGAAAAAAAAAACATTTATGAAGATTTCTTGACACTGGATCAAGAAGCCTGATGCTGAATTCTTTAAAAGGAATACATTTGAAATAGTTCTAATGAGGTGGATGAAATTGGTGCCGATTATACAGAGCGAAGTAAGCCAGAAAGAAAAACACCAATACAGTATACTAATGCATATATATGGAATTTAGAAAGATGGTAACGATAACCCTGTATGTGAGACAGCAAAAGAGACACAGATGTATAGAACAGTCTTTTGGACTCTGTGGGAGAGGGAGAGGGTGGGATGATTTGGGAGAATAGCATTGAAACGTGCATAGTATCATATAAGAAACGAATCGTCAGTGTAGGTTTGATGCAGGATACAGGATGCTTGGGGCTGGTGCACTGGCATGACCCAGAGGGATGGTAAGGGGAGGGAGGTCGGAGGGGGGTTCAGGATGGGGACCACGTGTACACCCATGGTGGATTCATGTTGATGTATGGCAAAACCAGTACAATATTGTAAAGTAATTAGCCTCCAGTTAAAATAAATTTAAATTAAAAAGCAAAGAAGGAAAAAGAAATTCTAGCAGCTATCTGTTTCATGTCTTTGATAAAATAGCATATGTCCACCAGCTGAGAAAAGATTATTTCAGATGATTACTCTGCCAAAATGATAAATATTCACTTATATAGATGCAGAGTAAGACACATTGTTCTTCAGAAAGAGTAACATGAGTGAAAATATTAATAAGAATTATTAAATTCACTCTGTTCTCAAGTAGGTAGTGATTTCAAATGAAAAAAAATAAAAATTTATGGCCCATTACACTTTCATCTTTTCATTGTTTCTCTTGGTCATTTCCAGTAATGTTAAAAGTTCTGTTACCAGATAACCCATCTCCCCTAACAACCTGTTTTGTGATACTGCTTGATTTTGGAATTAAATAATCATTCAAAATAATAGTGATTTCCAGTATTTTACCCTTGATATTTTTCTCCTCTAGTAAATGCCATTTTACCCTCCATCTCAATAAAGGTACTATTATTTCTTTCTTTATAACATCTAATTTTTGTCGTGTGATTTCATTTCCCATATAGCTAACATTTTCCCTGTGACTTCCAGAATGCCAGTGCTCCTTATTCTGATTCTTAGAAGTTCTGGGAGACTGCTTGACATTCCTTCATTATAAAATGGACAGGACATTTAATGGGCTTAGCTATCTTCTCTGTGGGCTTTGTCACTACGTCCCTAGTTCCTAGAATACTCACTAGCATATGGTCAGTGTGAATTGAACATTTTGGGGGTAAATGGATGCAAGAACTCAGAGCTGAATGAATTATTTTCATTATAAATGTAGTTACAATTTAAGCTAGAGTATCTGTAAAAAGATCCTCATTTATTTTAAAATATTTTAGAATCAGAAGCTTCAATGTGAGTCAGCAATGCCACTTTTCTACACACACACACCCAGCCCCACCCACTCACAGACCTCCCTGCCCCCCTGCCATTACCATGTCCCCTCAAAGGGAGTCTCTACACGGCAGTATCTTGCTCCTTGTAATTATTTTCCATTCACATAAAACTCTTTGACAACAGCTTAGAGCCATCCAAGGACTTGAAATGTACGCCTAAGAGTTAAACTAGTTTTGGAAGCAACTTTGTGATATCCTTCTCACATCCTAGGTGTTTTGTAACGCCTTGTTTCAAATGAGCCTGACTTCACTACTACTGCTGAACTTCAAAAATGCTCTCAACAATGCTAGACAATCTATTGTAATGCCAAACAGTTGAAACTTGAAGAGCTTTCTTTAAGTGTAATAGTTATAGTGTACTGGGCAAAGAAACGTTCGTTCAAAAACAAATTAATTTTCACTCTCTACACTCCATATGTCTCCGAGATAGCTAAAAAATAGTCTTTATAATATAATTTTGCACAAAAGGTGATAAAATTAGCAATATTAAAATGACATTCAGTCTACATATGGATTTGGCATAGGAAATTGAACTTTGACGAAAATTTAATGGCTGCTTTGTTTTTCTTAATGGCTACTGGTCACAGAATGGCCTGAAAATATTTCAAACACTGTAAATTCACTCGAATAGTGATGATAGAGTTAGGAAGATAGAGATTATGGTAAAATTTCTTGTAGCTATCAATGAGCTAATTAGACTTTTTGCTTTCACAGTTTTTCCTACTGATTTCAATTATCTCCAGGCAGCTTCAATAACACACCAAGATCCCTGTGGAAAATGAAACATCCAAAAATGCATGGATGGACAGCAAGACCTGTACAAAGACCACAGGGGAGCACACTTGCCAAAGGGCTGGATACATCTGTAACAACAAGGCCTTGGTAACGGTGATGAATTCTCCCCAGGACAAAGGACCATAAAGTTAACGGCAGGTGAGGAAAGGCACTCATTCTCGGGGAGATTGAGAGTGCAAGAAGAGACAAGACATCAAGTTGATTTATCAGTGGGATTAAACTTAAATTGTTGGAAGCATTAAAAAAATAGTTTCATTAGAACAATTTGTGTCTTTATCATTTGCTAGTTCTGTGAGTTTAGGGCAAATAGTTTCTCCTAAGTTCCTAGAATCACCTGGTCCATAGTTAATGCTTAATACACGTTTAATAGTAATCGTATTTTAGAGTAAATGCTTTTCTTGTTGCTTGGTGCCATTCCTCTTCAATCAGGTGACTCCCTGAAACATAATATCATGACTTCTTGATGTTGTTTTAAAATCTCTCTCTCTCTTTTCTCTCTCCCCTTAGTTATTTAGGCCTGTACCTTGATGAATGGGAGGAATAATTATGAGCATATTTGAGAGAGCATATTTTCTAAGTGGAAACATGACTATGAAAAAAATGTTGTATGTATATAATTATGCATATATATTTGTATAATTATATCTATCCATCTACATGTATACACACATGAAATCAAAATTTCTTATACTATAGGAGGCATATGGATTAAATAATGGAAGAATATAGAGGGGGGGAAATAAAATGATGACAGATGAAACACTGGTGGACAAAAAGAGAAACTGATCAGGAGGTTAGTTCATTATGTTAAGATGAAGCCATAGAGTGGTGCCTGGAAGGGATTAAAATGAGAAGAAAACTGCAAGAGAACCAGGAGATGTAAATTTGGAAAGATTTAACTACAAGCAACTATATTTGCCAAGTCAAAGAGAAGTCTTTGAGGATGTTAAAGATTTCATTCAGAATAACTGAAAGGAACTTTATTTAATTCTCTATTGATCAATGTTCTAATAATATCTGTCACAGAAGCCGCTGAATACATGTAACAGATATCCAAATACCCAGATGAAAACCTGAATCCTACTTTCCTCAATCTGTTTAGCACTTCAATACCCAACGGCCAGGAAACATTGTTTTCTCTGAGCTAAATATTAAAAGCTATAGCTTAACTTTCCTATAGCAAGATAAGTAAAGATAAAATCTCTTAGAAAACCATCAGTTATAGAGCCAATATATTGCTATTTTAATTGAAATGTATACATTTACTTTATCTAGTTATATTTAACAGATCCATGGAACTTGTGCATATTATATTACGGCATGACATATTTTTTCCATTTTCCATTATTGACAATACTAAAATTCACATCTAATTAACATATGCCATTTGAATCCTGTATTAAGATGAGATCTGAAATAGCACAGTTACAGAGAGAAACCATGATCATGGTTATGGCCCATGGCAAATATACTACTATAACAGCTTTGCCTTTAATTTAGTGAATCATTTAAAATTCAAGAAATGGAACATTAACTGAATAATCACAGAAAAAAATATTCATTCTATACATGAATTAAAAACAATATCTCTCCTATCCCTCATGGAGAAATTGACTTCAGTGAACATAAGAGTAAAATTATCAAACTCTTCAAATCATAGCTTGTAGCTTTAACATTCTGGAATCTCTAAAGAACAACTTAAGTTAGAAATAAGAGCATATTATCCCATACAGCCTGAAGATATTTATACTTCCTCTCTGTGTCACGTTTTCACTATACCTATGTTCCATATCAGGGCAGTGAGAGAAGGAATGTTACCTGATGATTACATGAGAATTCCCTTTATGTCCACAGAGCTTACAGAAAGAGTATCAGATTACTTGTTTTCTCAAGCTTGAGGATACTTATACACTCTGTAAATATGAGAAATTTGAGTCAGCATCAATCTGAGAATAAGAAATATCATTCTGAAAATATACTAAGTCCTCAGAAACCCAGTAAATTATCTCTGGTATAGTTTGTCTGTATTTGAGAATATGAGACCTTACAATTTCATATTACAACTTGCTTTTACATAATTCATTTATTAATATTCAACTTTAGTTCATGTTGCATAAATATTTAAAATATTAATTTTGTGTAAGTTGATGAAAATAATTACATATTTATACATTCAATTTATTTGTAAACCTACCTATAAATGTTGGATTACCATAACATCTGTTACCTATTTGCATTCAGAGTTTTTTTTTGTTAGTACTTTTACTCCTTTTTACTTTCTTTCAATACTTAATATTTTACATTTAATGTTTATCTATCAAATATTAATTACTTTGAGTGTTAAGAATTGGTAAAGAAATAGAGGGTTACATGAATACAGTTCTTGTCTCAAGTAGAGAAAAGCAGTGTTTCATATTATTCCAGTTTACTGTACACCTTTAGCAATGGTAAAGACCCAGACCTTTACCAATACTTTAAATTATAAGTTGGTCCTTAATTCAGATATATGTGGACCAAGTTTTAAATGCCTGTATTTGTAATTGAAAGATCTACAGGACATGTTACCCCTTCATGAAAATCATAAAACCTGTCCTATATATGACCAAGGATATCTCTTCAATTGCCTTCTATGAGGTTTCCAGGTTAAACTGAATTTTTAAAAAATGTTGGCTAGTTAGACTCTATAGTGAAATACATGTTCACTTATGGAAATAACTTCTGAGCAGTCTATGCCCTGAATTAAGGATTAGGGAGTTTACCAAAGGGTACCTCCTAAAGTCATATTCTGGAAAACAGTTTTCCTTGGACTTCCCATTTCAGTTTTTAAGACAAGCGTAAAAATAAACCACAACAAAGAAATAGAAAGTATTATATTTATTCTCTTCTAAGATATATCATCACAATATTTGTCTCCAGGCAAGACGGAACTTCAAAAATGTTTTAAAGATTCTCTCATATAGAGTTCATTATGATATCTTCTCTCTTTAACAAAATAAATAAATAGAAAATATCTCACATTAGAATTATTGTTATCCCTCGCTGCCCCTTCCTTGTTCCCTCCTCTCTCTCTTTCTCTTTCCCTCTTCCTCTGTTTCTGTCTCTCTCTGTGAGTATAAATATGGATATAGATAATACAGAGATACATACAGAATGTGTATGAGAATGGCTGTGAACTAAGACCATATATGTGTGTGTGTGTGTGTGTATATATATATATATGTATATATTTTCCTACCTAAGAATGATACTGCAACCTCTGAAATGTTCCCTGTCAATCAAAATGTTATTCAGTAGTAAGGTCATCTGAGACTCTAAAGTGAAGTTTTATTGATTGAAAATTAATTTTTAACTTTATTAAGTTATCATTGAGGTTTTCTTCTCTTTCTCTTCAGTTTTAAAATTGAAAGGGTTCTGCTGTTATTCAAATAGTATAAAATATTAGCTATATAGTTTATATAATTTGGTGTTGTATTGTTTCATAATATAACACACAGTTTTCTTTCTTATAACTCTAAATAAAATTTTCAAGAACTTTTCCTGTAACAAGAAAGGTGAACAGCAATTGTGCTGAATCTCCATAGATAATTCCTTGTGATGGGTTTTGCATTTATCTAACTCCCAATGACAATGTTTATAACTCAAGTCTCACTAATAAGGTGGATTTTTCAATAAAGTAGATCAAGTGAATGCCATTGTTCATAATAAACCCATTACTATATGTGCCATTCTGAAAGTTTTTTTGTGTATACTCAGTCACTCAATTGTGTCTGACTCTTTGTGACCCCATAGACTGTAGCCCACCAGGCTCCTCTGTCCATGAGATTTTCCAGGCACAGATACTGAAGTGGGTTGCCATTTCCTCCTCCAGGGGATCTTCCTAAGCCAGGGATCAAGCCTGCATCTCCAGAGATTCCTACATTGGCAGCTGGGCTCTTTACCACTGAGCCACCTGGGAAAGCCCCAGAATTTTATACTTAGCACTTATACTGCACAAGGAATGTTTAATTTGCAAGACTTAATACCTGGCTGTCAGTGGGGAGATATTTGGCAGATATGTGAGCTATTGAATTTCCAATATGATAAATTTAAATATGGAGATCCATAATTGGGGATTTATAAATAAAATTTATATAAATTTATCAATAGCATCCTAAACTCAGATACTGAAAAATAGCCATAGATTTATAAGGCAAATTGGTTGCTATTGTTGGCAAAATGTCATTTTGTGCCTGTAAGGTATCCATATTTACTATCTACATAGAACAAATATACCAAAGAATGGCCACTCTGGATTATGTATGCTTGACAGAGACTCTCTAGTCTATGAGAAATCTATTCAGGAAATAAAATTCTGGTCTCCATGTCACTGGATCATGAAATTGCTATGCTAATGAAGAAAAACACAAGTAAGCTAGATACCACAATTAAAGCTATGACTCATATTTACTTAACAAAACACATTTCCTAAAATGCAGAACTCATAAGTGTACATTTGCTCAATTTTGGGGGTGAAAGTACTTACCATTACCTCTAAATGCCAATACTCATTGTATAATGTAATTAGAACTTAAAGAATTTCCCACATATCATCAATGCCATTTATATATCCCAAGCAGGAATTACAGGACCCAAATACTACTATAAAAATCATATGCCATATTAAAGATATTCTGAATGACAAACCATTTCAATAAAAAGTAATACCATATTCTTCACATTCCTTTGTACTTATGGGTTATGCAAGAGTCTAGCAGAGATTGGTCATTGACACATCTAATATCTCTTGCTCCACTTCTGCCCCAATAGAGTCAGTTTACTTGCAGAGCCTAAAATTTACCATAGTGCTTATATTTAACTTCTTTGTTCTCCATATATTGTTCTCTGTACCTGAAACACTCATAAAATGTTTTCATTCAATGTAGTCTCATTTTGCTTTCCGTCTTCAGCAGAATCTGTGGCACATTTGGAATTTGTTGTTTCCCTGATATAATTTGTTGCCTTTTTTTTTTATCATTCTGCATACCCCTTTCTCATGTAATTAATCATAATTCATTTTAAATGATCATTTACTATGTATATTGTGTTTACTAATCTCTCTAAAAGGAAGAGAAGATTCCATGTTTATATGTTCAATACATTACTTTATTGAATAAGTGAATGAGTTAGTTATATACAGCTTAATGCTTTAGAAGTTGTTTCTTGATACATTTGTTTAATGTGTGTTGTGTGTTTAGTCACTAAGTCCTGTCTGACTCTTTGCGACCCCATAGACTGTAGCCCATCAGGCTCCTCTGTCCATGAAATTTTCCAGGCAAGAATACTGAAATGGGTTGTCATTTCCTTCTCCAGGGGATCTTCCCAACTCAGGGATCGAACCCATGGCTCCTGCCACATCTCCTGTATTGCAGGAAGATTATTTTACTGCTGAGCCACCAGGGAAGCCATATTTGTTTAATATGAATCCATAAGTAAAATTATTGTTCTTAATATTTTAATGCATATTTTTAAATGAGGCTCTTTAATAATTAAAAATTTTAATTTTGGAGGCATTTACACTATTCTTATCACCATGCTAATTACTTTACCTGCTCTAATGTAGTCCTAAAACAATCCCTTAAGGCTGTATCTGTTAATTATCTTCATGTTACTGATGATAAAGATGAAATTTAGTTTAACACATTTAAAAAATGTTTTAAAACTTGGAAGTAAGAGAGAGTTGAACTCAAACCCAACACTTTGTGGAAACAAAGGTAGTCTCTTTGCAACTATAAAGTTAAAATACCTTTACCCAGAAAATCTCACCCACCTCTTCTAGGAAGTCATTTGGAGGCTTGGCACGTATTCTACCATTTTTAATAGCCTTGTATAATCTAAGCTAACAGAGCTGGTGTTGGTATCAAGACCTTTACTCCAAAAGCTACAAATTTTCAAGCTTTTAAGGTATCATTGCATTTTATACAGACTTCAAAGCCAAGATTTCTTCTATGCAAACGTAAATAAAAAGAAAACTCATCATCTCTGACTCCATTTCACACTATTGTTGTTGTTGTTCAGTTGCCCAGTCATGAGTGAGTCTTTGCAACGCTATGGTCTACAGCACGCCAGGTCTCCCTGTCCCTCACCATCTCCCAAAGTTTGCCCAAATTCATGTCCATTGCATTGGTGATACCATCCAGCCATCTCATCCTCTGATGCCCTCTTCTCTTTCTGCCCTCAATCTTTCCCAGCATCAGGAATTTTTACACTGAGTCAGCTGTTCACATTAGATGACCAAAATGCTGGAGTTTCAACTTCAGCATCAGTTCTTCCAACAAGTATTCAGGGTTGAATTCCCTTAAGATTGACTAGGTTGATCTTGCTGTTCAAGGGACTTTCAGGAGTCTTCTCCAACACCACAGTTCGAAGGCATCAATTCTTCTGTGTTCCACTTTCTTTATGGTCCAGCTCTCACAACCATACTTGACCACTGGGAAGACCATAGCTTTGACTATATGGACCTTTGTTGGCAGAGTAATGTCTCTGCTTCTCAATACACTGTCTAGGTTTTCCATAGCTTTCCTGCCAAGAAGTAATGGAGGAGGGAATGGCAAACCACCCCGGCATACTTGCCGTGAGAACCTCATGAACTGAAGAAAAGGGTATACTTTGTTATCTGGGCCTAAAAAGAGCTCTGCACAGATTCTAATGTGAAGGCAATTCCTCCAGATTCTAACTGTAGCTCCTTCTTCCATAAGTCCCTGGTATGTTTCTAAGAAGCTGGATCACGTGAACAAATGTCTAAAAAGAAAACAAGCAACTTTTCCCTTATCTTATTATCCATACATATCCCCTCTCACTGTTTCCAAAACTCTTTTTGGAAATTCTCTCATATAAACTGACTAGATCAAATCTATCTTATCTTGTGAAATTTCACCAATCACCAATTCACCAGTTAGATCAAGCACTTCTACCTTTCACCAATGATTCACCAGCTCCAAAACTACCACAGCTCCAAAACTACATTTTAGGTACTCACTGAATATTTGTTAAATATTTAGATGAGTATATTTCTCAAACCATATCTTAGTAATGATACAGATTTTGTTCCAGTTTTGTTCCAGTATGCCTGCACACACACAAATACATGTTCAGAAAGTGATATAGAGAAAGGGGAACATTGTATTTAGTTTCATTTAAATAAATCCACTTAAGCCTGTGTCTTGCTATATTTTCCTTACTTCTGTGCTTTATTTCCCATTGTTCATTCTGTTGAGAACACATTTGTAACTCTCTTTACCATATTATCTACTTTTGAAAAAAAATAAGAAATTTCATATGGCAGCTTATTCTGATGAATTTTCTAACTTCCCAAAGGAGGAAAAAAAAATAAATTCTTGAAAAAATGACTCGTTTCAAAACCTCTCTGAAATACGGATATGTCACTGAAAAGCAATGACGGCAATAATCAAATTTTATTAGAGATAACTTACTCATTAAAATATTAGAAAGTATAGTAAATATTATGAGTTGAATTGAACCAGAGATACCAACCCTTTTTGTATTTTTGATAATGATGGAGGATAAGGTATGAGGAAATGGGGAGGATAAATTGAAAAATATATCGTGTAAGTTTGGTAAGAAACCAAACTTCAGAAATGACATTAAAGGCAGTGTAAGTCTGAAGGAGCCACTGGATTAGAGAGAGAGCAAGCTGAGGTCTAGGTGAAGTTCAGATTCCAGCGATAACTAACGAGAGTTCAGTGGTGGATGCTTTGAAAGTTTGAGCACAGCAGGACAGTCAGACAAAAGGCTGAGTGTCACTTTAATATTTAGTCTTAAAATCAACAATACGTTCTTTTCTTTGGGGATTGCTAGAATTTAAAAACTACCATCTGCTTCTCAAGTAAATTCACCAGTGTGTGGTCAAAACTGTCAGAAATAAGAAGAGCTAATATTAGTTGTTGAAGATAAGTTAGGCCTTCTAGTTTTCTTATGCCATTTTTTGATTTCCAAAAAGGATAAAACAGCAACAATAAAGATGTATATTTTGGAAGTTATTCAGTAATATGTGAACCAGTTGATCTAGTAATTTTTCTTTGACGTTTTCTTCTTATGGCCTATAAATTAGCTTTGTTTAGCTTCTAGCAGCACAGTAGTAAATTATTACAACCTTATAAGACTATTACTGGTTATATGATTATTTTTGTTGGACTTATTTGCTGTGTGTGTGTGTGTGCGTGCTTATTTGGTAAGTCATGTCTGACTCTTTGCAACCCCATGGACTGTAGCCCACCAGGCTCCTCTGTCCATGGGATTTCCCAGGAAAATGGTAAGTTGCCACTTCCTTCTACAAGGAATCTTCCCCACCCAGACTCAGAGATTGAACCAGTGTCTCCTGCATTGATGGGCAGATTCTTTACCAGTGAGCCACCTGCTGCTGCTGCTGCTGCTGGTGCTAAGTCGCTTCAGTCGTGTCCTACTCTGTGCAGCCCCATAGACGGCAGCCCACCAGGCTCCCCCGTCCCTGGGATTCTCCAGGCAAGAACACTGGAGTGGGTTGCCATTTCCTTCTCCAGTGCATGAAAGTGAATGTGAAGTCTCTCAGTTGTGTCCGACTCTTCGCAACCCCATGGACTGCAGCCCACCAGGCTCCTCTGCCCATGGGACTTTCCAGGCAAGAGTACCAGGGAGCCCCTATTTGTATAATAACTAGTGAAAATCAGTATAAGGACACACTGGAGGGACTATGCACCTAAGCAATGGAGATCAGATGTCTTCTTCCTTCAGTGCTTGCAGGCCATTTCAGTATCCATTCTTCTGTTCTCCAACAATTTCTGGACAACTTCTAGATTCTTTTCTTCTTGAGAAAGTTGAGAGACCCACGATTAAAAATGACTGTGCTAAGAATCAGGTAAAACTTCTGTTTAAAATTCTCCCTCAAGTGAGTAATAAGCCTCCCTCCAAAGATAGCTCAGGAGCTATTGAAATGCTCAGTTCTTCACATTTCTAAATTTGAAAACTGTAAAAAAAAATACCTATGAGGATATGCAATAATGATGCTAAATTTGAATATTTACTTAGCATAATCATCTTCCACATTTTTACAAATTAATATTTTAAAGGTGGAGTGGAATATCACAGATTTGAAACTACAGTGTGATATAGTGTAATTTTAAATATACAAGGAGATTTTAATCAAAAGTGCTCCTTTTCCTTTTTCTCTGATTTAAGTCACTATGTTCAATTCATTTTGAAATGTAAATATATATATATATACACACACATAAGTATATATACATGTATATATATATGTATAAGTATATACCCATATGTGTGTGTGTGTGTATATATGTTTCATTTGTGTATATGATAAACCAAGACAGGTTATAATATTAAAAAATGATTGAGATACTCCTTGTTACATCGTTATTGATGATTTCAGAAACCCTGGAAACCTAAGGAAACTCTTTCCTTAGGAAATAAGTAACAAATCATTCATGTCCATTAATTAAGGTACCTATCCTCTTAATGTGTCATGAGTTAGTTTCTTATTCCTATTGTTATGCATTAGCTTATTATTTAGTGGCTTAAAAGAATGCAAATGTATTATTTTTAGTCCTCTAGGCTAGAATTCCAACATCGATATCTCTAGGATAAAAACTAAGTTGTCAGCATCAATGTTTTCCTTTCTGGGTACTCTAGGGGAAAAATTTGTTTCTTTACATTTTCCAGTTCTAGAGGCATTCCTTGGCTATGGGCCCCTTCCTCCATTTTCAAAGCTAGGAGTACTGTGTCTCTCTAACCACCCTTCTTAGAAAGTTAGAAGCATCTCCTAATTTTCTTCCACTTTCCTCTTCCATTTTTAATTAAGTTTGTGATTATACTGCACCCACCCAGATAATCCAGTATAACCTATTTTAATGTCAGCAAATTTAATTCCAACTGCAATCTAAATTCTCCTCTGTCATGTAACATAGTCACAGATCCCAGGGATTAGCAATATCTTTGAGGGTGAGCATCATTCTGCCTGCCACATTTTGGTATGTGACATTTTCCTCATTTTACCTAGAAATTGAACTGGAAGTTGGCATCTAGATCCTCATACATGTTTAAACTGAGCATTTAATCTCTTCTCTATAAATATGATAAATCACATCTTACCTTGAAAAGTATTTCCTCCTAGTCTTCTCTCCCACTAGCTCCCAGTTGTAGCCAAAAACAACACAATTCTCTTTTTACAAGGAAATTAATGAAAAGGAAGCTTACAACTATGTTCTGTAAAGAAGTGAGGAAATGCAGTTGGGTTTATTTCAGTTTTCTGTGATGGAAGTCAGATAACCCAACAAGAAACTTCTGAGATTGTATATGTCTTATTGAAAGAATGTTATGGTTGTTGTGCAATAAAATACTTGTATAGCAAAGAAGCTTCCAAAAAGAAGTAGTGTCATCTTTCTGAAAGTACTTTGTGGAAAGTTCTTTAAAAAGTGAGTTCCTTTTTACATCAAATTATGAACATAAATGTAATGCCTTTCAAAGCAAAAACAGACTCGAAGGGTATTAGGCAGTCAGAAATGCATGTACCTGACACATAAGATATCCCTGTTACCTCTTACTGTTAGGATGAATTGTGCTGATCTATCTGTGTGAGTATATTTGATGATTAGGTTCAGAATTGGAAAGAATATTACATATGTACTGAATTTAAAAAATAAAATTATCAAAAACTGTATGGCCAGTTATTATTACTAGATGATGTGTTTACAGTTTTCAAAATCTTTTCCAGGAAACCAGATAACAGTTATTCTGTTGGTGTCACTCTAAAAATCACTTAAAAATACCACTCATTATACTCATAATCTGAATCTCAGTAGTATCCTCCAGTGTTTTTTTTCTCTTTTTTGGGGGGGTGGAATGGGGGTGCAGCCAAGAATGGAATGGGATTTGAATATGATTTTTAAATGATTTCAAGGAAATACTTATGTTAGGCACAGTTGAGATCCCAGATATATTTGTATGTAGCAACTCTAGTAATTCATAACAAGTAATTGAGGATATACTCCCCATAGTAACTCATAAAAAATACCTGAGAATAGAAATTTTATCAAGAAGTTTGCTAATGAGATTCTGATATTTAACTCAGAATGTCAAATGTCAAATCCATTTTTCTGTAAAGGTGCTTAACAGTTTGGAAAATTCAGTTACATATCCTGATTCTCCTATCCCAGAAAATTATCAGAATAAGATTTGCTCATTAATTAAATGAAAGTGATAAATATTTGAAACCAATAGAGTTTCAGTGAGTGGATCTGAGGAGCAGAAAAGGATAGAGGGCTATGTCACTGCTTAATCCTATAGAAACTTCAACTCAGACACTCATAGAGGCATAACTAATATTCTCATTAATTCATTAATAACTAATATTCTCATCTCAAAAATTGTGAAGTTTAAACTGAACAACTATTAGAGTTACTTACATACTTTTTAATCTACCTTGGCGTGTAATTCTGTATGAGGTAAACCAAGGGAAAGGTTTTATGTTTGGTTATAAATGTAAATGTGGAATAGTATACTGCTCTGAATCTATATCTTGGTGATCATTCATTTAACTTTCATTTATTCAAACAACATATTTATTGACATATATATAGGTGTTTTCATATGTATCAAAAAATATATATATAGGCGTATGTATCTTCATGTGTGTTTCAGACGTGTGTGTGTGTGTGTGTGTGTGTGTTATTTCTGGAGATTAAGTGGTGACCATAACAAGTCTGTCCCTTGTGTGAGAAATGGGAAAGGATATTTTATATCAGATGATGGAAAATTCTTTGAAGCATAAAAAGTACAGGAGTAATTTAGGATAGGACAGGGTAGGATAAGAGAAGATATTGTAGAATAAGATACAATAGAATAGAATATTTGAATGTTGTATAGAGGGTAAAGAGCTTCCTGGATGACTGAGTGATAAAGAATTCACCAGCAATGCAGAAAACACAAATTCCAACCTTGGATCAGGAAGATCCTCTGGAGGAGGAAATAGCAACCCACTCCAGTATTCTTGCCTGGAAAATCTGATGGACAGAGGAGCCTGGCGGGTTACAGTCCATGGGGTCACAAAGAGCTGAATGCACACACACACACACACACACACACACACACATACACACACAAACACATAAAGGATAAAATATAGGGGGCAAGATGTGAAGCCAGAAACCAGTTCAAAGTTTATTTTAATAATCAAGGTAAGAGATGTTGGTAGCTTGGACCAGAATATAGAAGTAGGAATGGTAAGAAATGATTTAATTCTGATTCTCTATGTTGAAGTCACAACTTATAGAATTGACTGATATTTAGATGTAGTGTTGGAGACAAGTGATGTATAAGGTTGACCCCAAGACAACCTGAATGACTAAAAGTATGGAGTGTAGTTACTGAGATGGAGAAGATTGTAGGAAAAGCAGATATGTGGTGAGGTTTGTGTATCAAAAGTTCAGTTTTGAGCATATCAAGTTAGAATACTTTTTATACATCCAAATATCTGGGTATCAGTTCAGTTCAGTCACTCAGTCATGTCCGACTCTTTGTGATCCCATGGACTGCAGCACGCCGGGATTCCCTGTCCATCACCAACTCCTGGAGCTTGCTCAAACTCATGTCCATCAGGTTGATGATGCCATCCAACCATCTCATCCTCTGTTGTCTCCTTCTCCTCCTGCCTTCAATCTTTCCCAGCATAAGGGTCTTTTCCAAAGAGTCAGTTCTTTGTATCAGTTGTCCAAAGTATTGGAGTTTCAGCTTCAGCATCAATCCTTCCAATGAATATTCAGGACTGATTTCCTTAGGACTGACTGGTTTGATCTCCTTTCAGTCCAAAGGACTCTCAAGAGTCTTCTCCAACACTACAGTTCAAAAGCACTAATTCTTCAGTGCTCAACCTTGTTTATGGTCCAATTCTTACATCTATATATGATTACTGGAAAAACCATAACTGACTAAATGGACATTTGTCAGCAAAGTAACATCACTGCTTTTTAATATGCTGTCTAGCTTTGTCATAGCTTTTCTTTTAATGAGCAAGTGTCTTTTAATTTCATGGCTGCAGTCACTATCTTCAGTAATTTTGGAGCCCAAGAAAATAAAGTATCTCACTGTTTCCAATGTTTCCCTAGCTATTTGCCATGAAGTGATGGGACCAGATGCCATGATCTTCATTTTTGGTATGTTGAGTTTTAAGCCATTTTTTTTTCACTCTCCTGTTTCACTTTCATCAAGAGGCTCTTTAGTTCCCCTTCACTGTCTACCATAAGGGTGGTTTCATCTGCATATCTGAGGTTACTCATCTTTCTCCTGGCAATCTTGATTCCAACTTGTGCTTCATCCAGTCAGGCATTTCACATGATGTACTCAACATATAAGTTAAATAAGCAGAGTCACAACATACAGCCTTGATTTACTCCTTTCCCAATTTGGAACCAGTCTGTTGTTCCATATCTATTTCTAACTGTTGCTTCTTGACCTGCATACCTCAGCAGGCAGGTATGGTGGTCTGGTATTCTCATCTTTTTTAACAATTTTCCAGTTTGTAGTGATCTACATAGTCATAGGCTTTGACATAGTCAGTAAAACAGAAGTAGATGTTTTCTGGAAATTTTGAATTCAGGGGAAATAATGAGGCAAGACATTGGCATTTGGAAATCATTAGTATATGTAACAAGTATTTGTTTCCTGCTTGTTTTTATAACCTATGTAATTAGATGAGATTAACTAAAGTGAGTGTGAAAAGGAGGCCAGAAAATAAGCCTCTGTAGCATTAAAACTATTTCAAGACAGGGAGAGAAGAGGAAGCAAAAGATACTGAGACAAATTAATAAGTGAACAAGGAGGAGAACTGATGGAGTAGTGTCCCAAGAGGCACAAAGGGGAATGAACTTTTTAGATTATTGATTGGCCTTGTCAGCCTCTGCTGATGAACTAAGTAAGATAAGAAATGACCATCTTGACTTGACCACTGGCTTTAGAAATATGGAGATCACTAAAGATCCCGATAAGAACTGTTTCAATATCCTGGTGGATCCAAGAAGCAGGAGACACATCATCGTTAAATTTGAACAATTATGTGTAACTTTTTGCTCTAATTGATAGCAGAGAAAAAAGAATGAAAAGGGATGATGAGTAAAGAAAAAATAACTTTTAAAGATAAGAAATATACCATCACGAGGCTGATTCAGTTTGGAGTGGAAACTGTCCATGTAAGAGGGAGAGAGAAGGATTTCTGGAGCTAGATTCTAAGGTGGGAAAGAAATCATGAAATTCACTGAATATGTGAAAGAATTGGATTTGGATAGAACTAAAACATGTGATCCATTATAGGGAAGGCAAAGATAAAAATGCAAGGGGTTGAAAGTCATTGTTTGATAGTACTTATTTTTGCTGAAATTACTACTATATTTTAGCAAAATACCAACCCTGGTCATTGGTTGAGTACTAGAGGGAAGGAGAAATATTACAGATTTGAGGTGAACATGTGGAATAGTAACCTAGATAGTAAATTGATAAAGAATATATGACAATAATAAACATAAAAGAAAGCTTGAAAGAGAAGCAAACAGTGCAAATTAGAGAATATATTGTTATTTAGTCTTTTCTTACTACAAATTTAACAGGTGTCTTTTCAATAAAAGTATTTTAACTTCTTGTTTTTACTTGCTTAACAGGTAAAAAAGAAACACATGAGTCTGGGATACACATAGAAAGGATGACAGGAGAGCAACAAAATGGGACTTTAGGAAAATATAGAGACAATTAACCAAAAAAAAAAAAAAAAGTAGATCAATAGCTGTGCTGTGTTAAGAACCAAAAGGAAGTTATACTTTTCTAAGAATTTTTCCATTTCTTCCACGTTATCCATTTTATTGGCATATAATTGCTGATAGTAGTCTCTTATGATCCTTTGTATTTCTGTGTTGTCTGTTGTGATCTCTCCATTTTCATTTCTAATTTTATTGATTTGATTTTTCTCTCTTTGTTTCTTGATGAGTCTGGCTAATGGTTTGTCAATTTTAATGGACAAATTCTTAGAAAAGTACAACTTTCCAAAACTGAACCAGGAAGAAATAGAAAATCTTAACAGACCCATCACAAGCACGGAAATTGAAACTGTAATCAGAAATCTTCCAGCAAACAAAAGCCCAGGACCAGACAGCTTCACAGCTGAATTCTACCAAAAATTTCAAGAAGAGCTAACACCAATCCTACTCAAACTCTTCCAGAAAATTGCAGAGGAAGGTAAACTTCCAAACTCATTCTATGAGGCCACCATCACCCTAATACCAAAACCTGACAAAGATGCCACAAAAAAAGAAAACTACAGGCCAATATCACTGATGAACATAGATGCAAAATTCCTCAACGAAATTCTAGCAATCTGAATCCAACAACACATTAAAAAGATCATACACCACGACCAAGTGGGCTTTATCCCAGGGATGCAAGGATTCTTCAATATCCTCAAATCAATCAATGTAATTCACCACATTAACAAATTGAAAAATAAAAGCCATATGATTATCTCAATAGATGCAGAGAAGGCCTTTGACAAAATTCAACATCCATTTATGATAAAAACTCTCCAGAAAACAGGAATAGAAGGAACATACCTCATCATAATAAAAGCTATATATGACAAACCCACAGCAAACATTATCCTCAGTGGTGAAAAATTGAAAACATTTCCCCTAAAGTCAGGAACAAGACAAGGGTGCCCACTTTCACCACTACTATTCAACATAGTTCTGGAAGTTTTGGCCACAGCAATCAGAGTAGAAAAAGAAATGAAAGGAATCCAAACTGGAAAAGAAGAAATAAAACTCTCACTGTTTGCAGATGACATGATCCTCTACATCGAAAACCCTAAAGACTCCACCAGAAAATTACTAGAGCTAATCAATGAATATAGTAAAGTTGCAGGATATAAAATCAACACACAGAAATCCCTTGCATTCCTATACACTAGTAATGAGAAAGTAGAAAAAGAAATTAAGGAAACAATTCCATTCACCATTGCAACAAAAAGAATAAAATACTTAGGAATATATCTACCTAAAGGAACTAAAGACCTATATATAGAAAACTATAAAACACTGATGACAGAAATCAAAGAGGACACTAATAGATGGAGAAATATACCATGTTCATGGATCAGAAGAATCAATAAAGTGAAAATCAGAGTACGATCCAAAGCAATCTACAGATTCAATGCAATCCCTATCAAGCTACCAGCGGTATTTTTCACAGAACTAGAACAAATAATTTCAAGATTTGTATGGAAATACAAAAAACCTCGAATAGCCAAAGCAATCTTGAGAAAGAAGAATGGAACTGGAGGAATCAACTTGCCTAACTTCAGGCTCTACTACAAAGCCACAGTCATCAAGACAGTATGGTACTGGCACAAAGACAGAAATATAGATCAATGGGAAAAAATAGAAAGCCCAGAGATAAATCCACACACCTATGGACACCTTATCTTCAACAAAGGAGGCAAGAATATACAATGGAGTAAAGACAATCTCTTTAACAAGTGGTGCTGGGAAAACTGGTCAACCACTTGTAAAAGAATGAAACTAGATCACTTTCTAACACCACACACAAAAATAAATTCAAAATGGAATAAAGATCTAAACGTAAGACTAGAAACTATAAAACTCCTAGAGGAGAATATAGGCAAAACACTCTCAGACATAAATCACAGCAGGATCCTCTATGATCCACCTCCCAGAATACTGGAAATAAAAGCAAAAAATAAACAAATGGGATCTAATTAAAATTAAAAGCTTCTCCACAACAAAGGAAACTATAAGCAAGGTGAAAAGACAGCCTTCTGAATGGGAGAAAATAATAGCAAATGAAACAACTGACAAACAACTAATCTCAAAAATATACAAGCAACTTATGCAGCTCAATTCCAGAAAAATAAATGACCCAATCAAAAAATGGGTATTTCTCCAAAGAAGACATATAGATAGCTAACAAACACGTGAAAAGATGCTCAACATCACTCATTATCAGAGAAATGCAAATCAAAACCACAATGAGGTACCATTTCATACCAGTCAAAGTAGCTGTGATCCAAAAGTCTGCAAGCAATAAATGCTGGAGAGGGTGTGGAGAAAAGGGAACCCTCTTGCACTGTTGGTGGGAATGCAAACTAGTACCGCCACTATGGAGAACAGTGTGGAGATTCCTTAAAAAATTGCAAATAGAACTGCCATATGACCCAGCAATCCCACTGCTGGGCATACACACCAAGGAAACCAGAATTGAAAGAGACACGTGTACCCCAATGTTCATCGCAGCACTGTTTATAATAGCCAGGACATGGAAACAACCTAGATGTCCATCAGCCCATGAATGGATAAGAAAGCAGTGGTACATATACACCATGGAGTATTACTCAGCCATTAAAAAGAATACATTTGAATCAGTTCTAATGAGATGGATGAAACTGGAGCCAATTATACAGAGTGAAGTAAGCCAGAAAGAAAAATACCAATACAGTATACTAACACATGCATATGGAATTTAGAAAGATGGTAATGATAACCCTGTATGCGAGACAGCAAAAGAGACACAGATGTGTAGAATGGACTTTTGGACTCTGAGGGAGAGGGAGAGGGTGGGATGATTTGGGAGAATGGCACTGAAACATGTATACTATCATGTAAGAAACAAATCGCCAGTCTATGTGCAATACAGGATACAGGATGCTTGGGGCTGGTGCACGGGGATGATCCAGAGAGATGATATGGGGTGGGAAGTGGGAGGGGGGTTCAGGATTGGGAACTCATGTACACCCATGGCAGATTCATGTCAATGTATGGCAAAACCAATACAGTATTGTTAAGTAAAATAAAGAAAAATTAAAAATTAAAAAAAAAGAACCAAAAGAGAAAATACTGATAAATAAAATAGAGATGAACAGAAATGAAAAATAAATAAGATGGTAGAAGATGTCTCATGCCATCTTCAAGGTTTACTATGAAGCATTAATGAATTAAGTCATATAGAAACAGAAAGCAAATCAAAATCAGATGTATTTGCCAAATAGTATTAGAAATAGAAACTTAGAAGTGTAACCTATAAAGAAACTAGAAATACTTTAAGACTAGAAAATTCTAGTGTATTAAAAGATTGTGGTCTATAGTAGAGAAGATATAGTATTTCATTTATTTATTCAGATTATTTGGCTGCATTGGATTTTAGTTACATCATGCAGGATCTTTCCTTGCAGTGCACAGATTGTCTATTTGTGGCACATAGGCTCAGTAGTTATGGCAGAAACACAGGTTTAGTTACTCTGTGTCATGTGGGATCTTAGTTATTTGACCAGGGATCAAACCCAAGTCCCTTGCATTGCAAGGGAGATTCTTAATCACCGAACTATCAGGCAAGTCCCTAGATGTAGCGTTTCTTTTAACATTTAGATATTTGGGAAAACTTTTCCAGACTGTGAATTCTGAGGACTTAAAGATTAAAGTCAGCTTTTCGGGTGGCTCAAATGGTAAAGAATCTGCCTGCAATGCAGGAGACCCGGGTTCAATCCCTGGGTCAGGAAGATCCCCTGGAGAAGGGAATGGCAACGCACTCCTGTATTCTTGCCTGGAGAATTCGATGGACAGAGGAGGCTGGCAGGCTAGAGTCCATGAACTCACAAAAAGTCAGGCACAACTAAGCGACTAACACTTCCACTTTCTCTTTAAATATTAAAACTATGGATTCAATAGTTTCTCTTCTCCATATGCAATACCAAAGGAGAAAATACACATATGTAGGTATCTAAATATACATATAAACATATGTGAAATAATTTATGGTGGTGTTTAGGAAATTATGGTGGTGTTTAAAGGAAATTTCAGTTACAACAACCTGGCAATTTCTGTGTCTGTATATTTCTCTTTCTTCAACTATAGTTAATAGATTCCTGATATTTTGGTAGTTAAAAGCAGTGTATTTTAATCTGCACATCTCTATTGCAACCATATGGATTGATTTTCAATCAGAATGAAGTTAATTTAACGTACTTAATATCAAATTTGATCTCTAATTGTTTAATATACTGCTTATGCAAAAGTGCAACTATGAAAATTGATATTGATATTTGGGAAGGATATTTTGAAGGAAATGTGAGTCCCACATATTCCTCAAGATTATTCCATGTTCATATACTTACTAGTCCAGACTACTATAAAGCTATACGTCTGCACCGTATCATTCTGACCTCAGCCAAGTTGCCTTTATGAACTGCAAACTTATAATAGCTCCTTAACTTTTTTACAGCATGATTTACAAAACAACCCTGACTAGAACAGATAGTTCGAAGTGTCTCCTAATGTTACTGTCAGGGATATCTCATTACAGTACTCAACATTTGAGAAGTGTCTCTCTGGAGCTATAGTGGGAGGTATATTTCTAGGACTAAGCCAAAAGGTCAGTTATTAGGAAGGCAGTCTCAAAATATCTTACCCAGGGGAACACAAGCAACGAAGCAAAAAATGAACGGAGTTATCAAGAGCTGAAAATTTAGGTCAACACAAATCCAAACTTGGAAGATCCATAGCAGAACTTTGCCTGAGAGGGCAACATGGTACAAGGATGATGAATTGATGGGCTAGTGAGAAAAAAGTATGGCTCTGGGTAAACGTCATGAACAGGGATTCTGTCTTCTGTCCCTTGACCTCTAAACTAGTCTGGCTTACCCAAACTCCTGAGAGAGGTAAGACCCAGATACTCTAATAACTTTTCAAGTTAGAATTTTTAAGGTGACCTGATCTTGCTCTGATTTCCATGTTAGGTTGATATGAAAATGTATGTCCTATGATGGGTTAAGTCTTTCATTGTTTATCAGTGTAGGTATATTGTTCCACTTTGTATTCCAATGGTTTGAGCCTGCAATCAGCTGTTCATTCCTGCTTTGTCTGAAACTTCTAGCATTATATCCCCATTGAGCTCTTGGAAATCTGGATCTAACAAAATTAATAAGGAGATTAATATGCATAACACTATTGTTCCAGATTTCTTTCTATCATTACCTTTCAAGATGTATGAAGTCTTGGCTATTTCCCAGACCATGGTTGTTAGGAATATAAAGCAATAAGAGATAAGAGGCAAGAGTAGGCAAATATTAATATTTATTGTGTCTAGGGCCTTCCCTGGTGGCTCAGTGGTAAAGAATCTGCCTGCAAAGCAGGAGACCTGGGTTTGATCCCTGGGTCAGGAAGATCCCCTGGAGTAGGAAATGGCAACACACTCCAACACTTTTGCCTGGGAAATCCTATGGACAGAGAAGGCTGGTGGGCTGCAGTCCACAGGGTCGCAAAGAGTTGGGCAGGACTCAGTAACAAACAACAATGGTATTATGTCTAAAATATCAGAAACAAGTCTATGGTTACTAACCTGAAAATCTCAAGCATATCACTGAAAGCTGCCTCAGCATAAGTAGTTTTGTCCTTTCCTCCCCTTCTATAGAAAACCATGGAGAAGGCAATGGCACCCCACTCCAGTACTCTTGCCTGGAGAATCCCAGGGATGGGGGAGCCTGGTGGGCTGCCATCTATGGGGCTGCACAGAGTCGGACACGACTGAAGCGACTTAGCAGCAGCAGCAGAGAAAATCATAGAGGCATGTTTAGTAAAATCTACAAACTGAATCTTCCTATTTTACTTCCATATGCATCGCCAGTAGTTTCTTACCTGGGGAGCAGTTAAAGGGGCTATGCTTCAAGTGCCCTGGCAGTCAGAGAATATCAAACTGTAGGTTATGATAATCATATTGCTGTTGTTGTTCAGTTGCTCATTTGTGTCCAACTCTTCCCTGTCCTTCACCATCTCCTGGAACTTGCTCAAATTTATGTCCGTTGAATCAGTGATACCACCCAACAATCTCATCCTCTGACACTCCCTTCTCTTCCTGCCTTCTATCTTTCCCAGCATCAGGGTCTTTTCCAGTGAGTTGTCTCTTTGTATCAGGTCACCAAAATATTGGAGCTTCTGCTTCCGCATCAGTCCTTTCAATGAATGAACATCGTAATCCTGTTGCTTCCTCTAAAGTTAACATTCACTATAGTTGGAATGCCCTTTTAACTACTTAATATGATCAGTCAGTATGACACAGTGTTCCATAAACTAGCTCAATGATTGGACTTGGATAATCCCTCATTTTGGTGCAATGATTAAGCATGGTGTCATGAAGAGAGCTTTATAGTGTTTCAGACTGCAAGTATCATGAAACTGATAGATACAAAGTCTGGAGTAAATGAACCTATCTCACCATCCTTCCTCTTGGCAGCAGTGTTGGGGCCCTTCCAGTGTAAGGTAAGGAGAACCATAAGAACAGTTAAATGCAATGATACCAGCTGGCCTAGTGAAATGAACACTTACAGGCAAGGAAAAGATCGTTGGCTTTATATAGACTGAGAGGACACTTTTAAACAGATAGTCCTCATCTAAGCAGCCACATATATGATACTGGGAAAAACTCCCATCTTGCTAAATTATAGGACTGAATATTCCACCTTACCTCATTGGCATTTTACTGCACTTATATAACATATACAAGTCACCTGGCCCTCAAACCATGCCAGACTGAGGAGTATTAGACAATTTTGAGGTACTACCATTGCTTTGTCTTAAGAATTCAAGTGATTTGTCTTAAGATGTCTGATGAATAAATAGAAGCAGTGGATAGATTATTTATTCATAAAGGCACTTAAAATTGGAGAATGTTTAAGAGATGATTTTCTCATTCACTAAATGTGTATCCTACTTTCTTTTTTTTTTTTAGTTTCATGACTTGTAATCCCTTGGACTACACTTAATCTGCTGTATACGGTCATCATCACCACCTTTAAAAACTTGAACTTCTGCTGTACCTGAAATTATTTTTTTCAGCCTATGAGGAAGTTTTTTTACTAAAAAGTACTCAAATATCCTAGAGATAGAGTGTGTGCATGCTCAGTCTCTCAGACATGTCCAAATGTTTTGTAACCCTGCTGCCCTGAGCCCTCCAGGCTCCTCTGTCCATGACATTTCTCAGGCAAGAATCCTGGAGTGGGTTGCCATTTCCTACTCCAGGGGATCTTCCTAACCCAAGGATTTAACCTGAATCTCTTGCGTCTCCTGAATTGGCATGCAGATTCTTTACCACTGCACTACGTTAAAATCAGAGTGGCAACTGTAGTCTTTGACCCTAAAAATAGGTGTGCTTACATGTCAGAGACAGAAGTAAAGTCATTCTTTCTACAAACACTTGGAAACCAACATGAAATTGGGTTTATTTCATGATTCTCCTCGCCTGTAAGGACCTCAATACTTTCTATTGAGACACAGTGTCTTTGTTGGTTTAATATTTATTAGAGTAATTGATGATTTTTGATCATCCTTTTCTAAGATATATTTATTATCATCTATGGATTCTTGCTAATGAAACTTTAAAATGTTTACACATGCTCCTAAAAAACCATTTTGGACTGTGATTTCATTAAATTTAAATGTATAAACTAATTTGTAGAAAAAAAAATCTTAAAATCTCATCTAAAACTCTCCAGACCAGAATTTTTCAAATTTTAGAATATTCATACAGGGACTATATTACATAAAGTCTGTGAAAAGACTGTAGTGAAATATATATTCATTCCTCTTTCCTTGGTCTAGAGCTTCAAACATGGTGTTTTTGCTTTAAGAGGGAGAAAAGACTTATAAAAGTGTTGATTGATGTCACTTTTTAGATAAGAATTTGTCATAAAGCAGCTTTCCTAGAAGATTGGTGCTTCAGAGCTTTTTTTATGACAGATGTGGTATTATGAAGTAACATTTGGTTTTCTCATTCAGGATCTTAGAACATCTTTCTGTATTCTAATGCAGAAAAACCAACTTTAAAATAATAACATTATAGTGTTAATACAGTTCACATGTGTATCTTATTAAGTTTATTTGTTTACCAATTTAGTGGCAATTGTAAATTGCTTCTGAAAATGTACAAACAAAATTGGCTATGAGTATTACATATTATTTTCCATAATTATCCTGTATTCAGCCACAATAGTTGAATTCCTATTAGTTCTGATTGTATTTCAGTTGATTCTTCATTATTAATTTAGGTAAACAAACAACATTTTTCTCTATTTTTGAATATTGTTTCATATTTCTACTCAAATATTTATTGCAATGATCTGAACAATTTTAAGAAATAACAGGCAGTGGTCTATATTTTCTTTATCCCAATTTAAATGAAATTATATGTGTGTATATATATATGCATATATAAATGTGTGAATATATAGAAATACATATATATTATATAAACCTAAATGAGTGTGTGTGTGTGTGTGTGCATGTGTGTGCAGCTTCAAGCTACTGAAGCTAATCAGTGCAGAGGAGGCATTTTGCAAAAGCTCTTACTTAATAATTGCTGTTTACCTGTGGTGGATACATGTTGATGTATGGCAAAACCAATATGATATTGTAAAGTAATCAGCCTCCAATTAAAAAAAAAATAATTACTGTTTAAACTGGATTGACATTTTGATATTTGAAATGCTTAAACATCTGATTCCTTTGATTTCATGAACTGATAGAAATACATTGCTCTATTTTAATATTAAATCATCTCAGATTCTTTTTGAAAGCATTTGGCAATGGTTTGTTTTCTGTTTTTGTTTTTTTTTTTTTTTTGCAAATTCACTATATTTGATTCATTAAGTTTTTACACTTAAAAGTAGATACTTCTGGTCATTTATCATATTTTTTTCTGGTTTGTAAGAGCTCCATGTAATAAAGTTTGAGTATGTCAGTATTTTTGCCTGGAGAATGCCCATGAATTGAAGAGCCTAGTGGGTACAGTCTATAGGATCACAGAGTCAGACACAACTGAGTAACTAAGCACACTGCACTTTTTTTTTTTTTCAGCACATATCTTTTTTCTTACCACCTGGAAATTCTATATACTAAAGAAATTTTCCCTATGTGTAATATAACTTAACAATGCTATTGTGGAACTTGAAGAGAATAATTCCTTAATCACTTTATTACTTCTTTCCTGATTTTTATGTATCCAAATTTTTCAGTTTTCTTGTATTTATTTGTGTTATATGTATTTACCAAGATATATCAATTCTGAGATTTTAATGTGTTTTCCTAGAGCATAATGACAATTTTTAATTTTGCATCTGTAATTATTTTAAATTTTAATACTTCTGATAAACTTTGAAGTATAAATTTACAGGATAATAAGTTTATGCATAATAACTTACATATTTATACAAATATGCAAGTATATGGCTATACATTTAGTTATATAATTCCACATATGAATACTATAAAATCCACATTTGAATATTATATATACCAAATTTAATAAAGCAGTGAGGTAAAATAGCTCTGAAATAGAATTATGTATGATATCATACAATTAGATCTCATTTAACAGGTTGACTTTGTCTGTAAAACAAGGATCATTTACTCAATACTAATGTAGACTTTTCTTAATGATTATTGATCCCACAGATATTTGGAAGCAAAATGAATATTTTCTGAATTTTATATCACCTAAGAGTATTTCCAAGAGATGATTGAACTATTGTTGAGCAGTGGGTTTATACAAGGCTAAATATGTTAGCTAAAAATGATCTCCTCAGAGAAGGAAACCCAGGTCTCAATGCAGGAAACCTGGGTTCAGTCCCTGGGTTGAGAAGATCCCCTGGAGAAGGAAATGGCAACCCACTCCAGTAATCTTGCCTGGAAAATCCCATGGACGGAGAGCCATGCATTTGCAATGAGTCGGACACAACTGAGCAACTAACAAACTTCACTACCACAATAAATTTGCCAAAAGGGCAATATTGTGTTCATCTCATTTATCATCCCCATTGTAAAGTGAAAAATGATGGTATCTGGAATAAGCTTAGAAATATTGACAAATCAACCTCTAACCATCATAGCCATCATAGTGACTGCTGCTGCTGCTACTGCTGCTGCTGCTGCTGCTGCTCCTGCTGCTGCTAAGTCACTTCAGTCATGTCCAACTCTGTGCGACCCCATAGACAGCAGCCCACCAGGCTCTGCTGTCCCTGGGATTCTCCAGGCAAGAACACTGGAGTGGGTTGCCATTTCCTTCTTCAATGCATGAAAGTGAGAAGTAAAAGTGAAAAGTAAACTGAAGTCGCTCAGTCGTGTCTGACTCTTCGCAACCCCATGGACTGAAGCTTACCAGGCTCCTCCGTCCATGGGATTTTCCAGGCAGGAGTTCTGGAGTGGGTTGCCATTGCCTTCTCCAATCATAGTGACTTAAGAATTAATTAAGAATGTTTGTAATGCAAAGAATCTGTGGGTTCAGAATAGACTCTTTAAAAATTACACACTACTACATTCTGGCAGAATGACTGTATAACAAACAATCTAGGGTTAATTTTACTTGAATTCCAGGTTCCTCAATGAAAAATTAAGAAGCAAGTTTTTAATCCTAGCTTCTTTGTGTTGATTTTATAATATTGCTCATATTTCCAAATAACTATCAACCTGAACTTTTATGTAGTGCCATCTGGACCTAATGACTAGACAGTAAACATAACAAAACAGAAGACAGAGGAGATGTTATTTTTAAGATGAGACTAGTAAAATTCACAATTTGGCCTGATAATCTGTCACCACAGATTACTTATGACTATGGGATTTTCCGTAGTTGGAAGTGATGCAATACAGAGATAAACTGAATTTTGGAATATAGCCATTGTCTAGTATGCACCAGACAGAGGCATTAATTTTATTCTGTGTAACTTTATTTCCATCATTTGCATACTTATAAAAGTCATCATAAATGTCATTGTTAAACATTTGATTTAGCCCCAAAATTCATAGTGAAATAACAGTATAGGTGTCAAGTGCAATACTGGGAAATAAGAAACTCAATAAACAACTTTATAATTAGTTGGAGGGAAAGGTTTTTTGTTCTCAGCCTCTTTATTACTAAATGGGCATGTTTAATGAAGAGTCATCAAAAATTTTTACTTCCAAGGTCTAAATGTTGAACACTCTTTGAACCATAACCTATTTGATATCTTCATAAATGAAATGACTCCCATTAATTTTCATAGCTCTACTTAAAATGGGGTGTGTAGATGCAAATAATTATTAATGAAAAAGTGTCCATGCTCATAAGCCAATGGTGAATTAGTGGATTATGTATTAAAATTAATTGCTCCAGTTGATTATATTTCTGGAAATTATAAAATGGATTAGAGCTTCATTCTCAACTTACATCAAATTTCAAATGAAATAAGAAACTTTAATGAAAAATATAGTTATAAAATCTCATAAGACAATATAAAACTGTAAAAAGTTATTTAGAGCTTACTCTGTGATAGATGAGAGCTGAGTGAAAGAATTCCAGAATTTTGTGAGCTGGTAAACATCATATTGGTTGTCTGACATGGGTTTCTCATGAGCAATAGGTAGATTTTATAGTTTTTTACACTATCAAAATTAACAAATCCACAAATCAAGAGTTATTTTTTAAATAAATTTATTAATTTTAATTGGAGCTTAATTACTTTACAATATTGTATTGGTTTTGCCATACATCAACATGAATCCACCACAGGTATATAGGTGTTCCCCATCCTGAAACCCCCTCCCTCCTCCCTCTCCATACCATCCCTCTGGGTCGTCTCAGTGCACAAGCCCCAAGCATCCAGTATCATGCATCAAATCTGGACTGGCGATTCATTTCATATATGATATTATACATGTTTCAATGCTATTCTCCCAAATCATCCCACCCTCTTCCTCTCCCACAGAGTCCAAAAGACTGTTGTATACATCTGTGTCTCTTTTGCTGTCTCGCATACAAGGTTATCGATACCATCTTTCTAAATTCCATATATATGTGTTAGTATACTGTATTGGTATTTTTCTTTCTGGCTTACTTCACTCTGTATAATTGGCTCCAGTTTCATCCACCTCATTAGAACTGATTCAAATGTATTATTTTTAATGGAAGCAATCTAGATGGCCATCAACAGATGAATAGATAAGAAAGCTGTGGTACATATACAAAATGGAATATTACTCAGCCATTAAAATGAAGTTTCTTTATTTTTTTCTGCAGAGAACTGGTTTTTAAATATTTACTGGCATACCACTGTAACTGCTCATAATAAGCTTGATAGCTAATTTGTTAGGGACTACTGATGAGGAAACTTAAGCACATAAACTGGAAATAAATTAATACATGACTGGAAAACTATTTTTGAAAATTAAAACCACAAATGAAAGTACAAAGGGGGTATTGGTATAGTGTGCTACATACAGGAGATGACAGATAATATTATTATTTTACAGGCTAAAGAGCTCAAACAGATTATGAGGTTAACACTATTAAAAAAATCCAAGTACAGGAAATAAAAAAGCAAGACAGAGAAGGAGTATGAAAGATCAAAATATAGGGATCAAAACATTTACAGAAAGTGTAAGATTCTACTTTTACTCTTAAGTTGGCTATATAATATAAAATCTAAATATTGTAAATGACATCAAGTAAACAGAGGAGAAAACACACACACAGACACCCCTTTGGTGAAGCCGAGAGTAGTGTATCTAGTAAGCAAATATTTGTGCAAAATAAGGGAACTAATATATATATCCACCTGTTTTTATGAACATACAAATTTTGTGAGGATATACAGGTAACTAATAGCAGTGATAACCTAGTCTCTGGGGATACTATACAAATAAATGAAGATTGGGAGTAGTGTTAGGAGAGAATCTTTACTTTATACAGATTGACTTTACTTTTAAACCCCATGAATATTTTCTATTCAAATATTAATTAAATACATGTATAATGTTAAGAAATGTAAATTATACAATATGTGATGTGGCTTGTTTTGTAAATTTTATGCTGATATACATACAGATTTAGAATGAAGATTCAAAAAAAGATATTATTAGCATTTGCCTTGGGCTTCCCTCAAGGTTCAGATGGTAAAAATTCTGCTTGCATGCAGGAGACCCAGGTCCAATCCCTAGGTTGGTAAGATCTACTGGAGAAGGGAATGACTATCCACTCCAGTATTCTTGCCTGGAGAATTCCGTGGACAGAGGAGCCTGGTGAGGTACCGTCCATGGGGTCACAAAGAGTCAGACACAACTGAGCGTTTATTTCTGACTGCTTCCACTTTCATATTTACTTTGCTGTGTTTCTCAAATATTCTGAAAGATGAAATTTAATATTCAGCACAAAATACGTATAGTATATTCTATATCCTGGAAGGTTCTGAATGTCAGAATAAAATAAGAAATATATGTTACAGTATTGATCAATGAATTGTGAAATTAACTATGACCCTTCTGTGATTTCTCTTTAGTTGTACAGATCACAGAAGAAAATAATAGATATTAATATAAAGTATCCATGTTAAAACTCTGAGCAATAAATACATGGATAGAAGTACAGTTTAGATTAGATCTTTTGTGAAACAAATGAAAAGCCATCATGAATTCTGAATGGCCATGAAACCTACCTTCGGCTATAAAAACACGAAAACATTCTGGGTAAGTGTTCTACTCAGGATAAAAGCATCACAATGCCTAGAGGGATCACTTTCTTTCATAACTTTATTTCATATGACTGTAAACAGAAAGGGTGAAAAAGTATGAGTCTGGTAAAGCCAGAGAAAGAAACTAAGAAATCCATGACACTTGGAAAATACTCTAGAGTAAAATTCTGTGGCTGGGGAGCCAATTATAAACTAGAAGAAAAGAATCTCTCCACAAAGGAGCTACTAACAGAACTGTCCCCCAGCAACTGAGATCCAGGAGATAGATTATCCATGAGGAAAAACAGAAAGCTTCATAACTACCCATATGGACTATTTCTAAGGGACAGAGAAAAGAAAATCAAGGAAAAAAACAAAAACAAAAACAAAAACGAGGCAGCAGGAGACTGACCATGAATTCTGATCCACTAAACAATAAATTTAAAATGTTGTTCTTATAACAGGGCTTTCCTGGTGGCTCAGATGGTAAAGAATCTGCCTGCAATGCAGGAGATCTGAGTTGTATCCCTGCGTCGGGAAGATCCCCTGGTGAAGGAACCTAATCCAGTATTCTTGCCTAGAGAATTCCATGGACAGAGGAGCTGCTGACTGAGTGGCTAACACACACATACTATATGAATCAACATAGCAAAAGAAACTCATGGGAGCATAAAGATTCTTTAGTAGCTTTTTTAAAGGATAGAAAAGGAACTTCTGTTTTGATTTTTGTTGCAGATACTCTTTTTGAGTCAGCAAGAACATGGGTAATAGGAGTGGTCAACTCAGCCTGCATCTGATTTCTTCTATAACTCTCTACCTACTTCCCCATTACCACCATGCTCTATTTTGAAATTTTGAAACAATAGCAGACATTGTGTCATCTTACCTCTGTGTGTGTGTATCTGTATGCTGCTGCTGCTGCTGCTGCTGCTAAGTCGCTTCAGTCGTGTCCGACTCTCTGAGACCCCATAGACAGCAGCCCACCAGGCTCCTCTGTCCCTGGGATTCTCCAGGCAAGAACACTGGAGTGGGTTGCCATTTCCTTCTCCAATGCATGCATGCATGCTAAGTCGCTTCAGTCATGCCCGACTCTGTGCAACCCGATGGGCAGCAGCCCACCAAGCTCATCTGTCCAAGGGATTCTCCAAGCAAGAATACTGGAGTGGGTTGCCATCTCCTTCTACTGTATCTGTGTGAGTATATATATATATATATATATAATGTATGTATGTATGTATCAGTTCAGTTGAGTTCAGTCGTTCAGTCATATCCAGTGCTTTGCAACCCCATGGACTGCAGGACACTATGCTCCCCTATCCACCACAAACTCCCAGAGCTTGCTCAAACTCATGTCATCAAGTCGGTGATGCCATTCTACCACCTCATCCTCTATCATCCCCTTCTCCTCCTGCCCTCAATCTTTTCTAGCATCAGGGTCTTAACTAAGTCAGTTCTTCGCATCAAGTAGCCAAAGTATTGGATTTTCAGCATCACTCCTTCTAATCAATATTCAGGATGGATTTCCTTTAGGATGGACTGGTTGGATCTCCTTGCAGTCCAAGGAACTCTCAAGAGTCTTCTCCAACACCACAGTTCAAAAGCATCAATTCTTTGGCACTCAGCTTTGTTTATATTCCAACTCTCACACCCATATATGACTACTGGAAAAACCATAGCTTTGACTAGACAGACCTCTGTCGGCAAAGTAATGTCTCTACTTTTGAATATGCTGTCTAGGTTGGTCATAGCTTTTCTGCCAAGGAGCAAGCGTCTTTTAATTTCATGGCTGCAGTCACCGTCTGCAGTGATTTTGGAGCCCCCAAAAATAAAGTCTCTCACTGTTTCCATTGTTTCCCCATCTATTTGCCATGAAGTGATAGAACTGGATGCCATGATCTTAGTTTTTTGAATGTTGAGTTATAAGCCAGCTTTTTCATATTACATACATAGTTATGTTTATGTATGTTTAAAACAGTTTATTTTGTTTCATTTTGGTTTAGTTTTAACCTTGTTTTTTTATTGTATAAGTTTGTTTTGCATTATGTAAAATATATTTCCTGATTTAAATCTACAAAGATTCTATATTGGGAGATGTTTACCTTTCTTTCTACCCAGGAATTTGTAGTTTACCATTCACTTCCTGATTCCTAGACTGGGAAATGACAGGTATGTGACCTTTTAATTTCTGTGATGTCAGATGGAAAACCGTTGGAAATGATGACAGGCTCTATCTCAAATACACTTTTGTCTACCTACTAAATTTATAGTAAGTGATAGCAAATTTATTTCAGGTGGTTATTATATTCTATAATATGTACAACATTATTATCTATTTCAATACTCATTACATCTGGTATATAATAATTACATTTTTTGCAAACAAAATCTGAGACAAAGGGATCTTAATTTTATGATACTAATAATATCATATTTTGAATTTGAATGTGTTATCTCACAAGGATACTGAAGAATACTCTGACTGGCTGCATTGAGAAATTTGTAGACAAATGTGTAGCACAAAGAAAAAGAGATATTGATGAGCAACATCTTTAATTAGGGACTAAAGATAAAAGATAAAAGAATAAGGAAATTTCTATTGTTAAATTATTACAGTAAAATTAGTCATATTTTAAGGTAAAGTCAATGAGATGATATGTTTGTAACTGCATCCAAAAATGTAGAAAATTTGAGGAGAAAAAATACTGTGAGACATGTATAAGAAATGGTAAAAGAAAAAAGGTTTCAAAAAATGCATTCATGTCATTTTTTGTCACATAATTATGAAAAGAGAACTCTGTTTTGAGATGGTGCATTTGGTACAGGTTGATCTAGTCTCCTATTGCACAAATGCAATAGTAACCAGACAAAATGTAATTAGTAATATTTTGTCATATTTCCTTTTCTTTAGTTACTTCTATCACTTAAATATTTGGTCACCCTAGTCTTCTATATCTATTAGTTTTCAGTTGATTATTCAGAATACCTTGACTTTTTCCATTGTCTTGTAATTCCTTTTCTTACAAATGTTTTCTATAAAATACTGTTTTTAACAGTATTTATTATTCTCCTTTCTACTACTTATATTTTACTTGTAATTTCATCTTGAGAGTTTATTAGATCCTTTTGGTCTCTTGTCTTACACTTTTTTCTTCGATTTTCCACTTATATGGATACTGATTTATTTTCAAAGCATGAGTGAGGGAACACACACATGACTCTGTGTGTGTGTGTGTATGTGTGTCTGTGTTTGTGCATAAAATGATCCTATCCCATTAAAAAAATATTGAATATGTATGCATTGGCACCACATGGATTCATTTCTAATCATAATTGTTCCCCTTTTAGGTTCCTTGTTCATGCCAAATGTTTAATAAAAATTATTAGGTGAGAGTTGTTAGGATGTGAGTCAGGGATGTAGCAGCTTGAAACATGGTATACTGTCCTACAGCCCTTTTTTCTTGTTCTGCATAGTGTTACTCTGCTCTCCCAGCAGTCTGGATTTCTCACTCTTGAGTGATCAAAGACTTTGATAGCTTTGCATAAAGCTATATAGACTGTAAGTTGCTCATGTTATTGTAGCATCCCTACACTTTCTTCTGCCTGGAGCAGTAGCCATTTATGTAATTGCCACCCTCCCACTCTCAATCTCTCCACTAACTCCCCAGAAATTGTTTTTTTTTTTTTTATTGAAATGGTAATGTACTTGTTGGGTCTCATTCACTCCATCTTTTCTAACTCCACCATTTGTGACAAAGACAAAGAAGCTTCATTTATAATTTTTTTCTTCGCTAGTAAGTTTACATATGTATTCATATTTTTCTGAGGTATTTATATTTCCTATTTTCTAAAATGATCATTAGTTCTCTTGGTACGTTATTGTATTGATATCTATTTAGTTGTAAATTTCTTTGCATATTCGGTATACAAATTTGTTTCTCACAAATATTATGAATCATCTCCTTTATTTTCCTTTATTTTCTATGGTTTTCTTTATATATGTTATATATATATTTATATCATATACATATGTTATATTTAATATATAAATATTTATATACTCTATATATATATATAGCTTCTAAGTGTTAGAAACTTATGAAATCAAATATGACAATATATTAGTTTCCTATTGTCATTATGCTTCAGTTCAGTTCAGTCACTAGGAAAGAATTTTTCATTTTGAAATGAAAAGATATTTATTATATTTACTATTTTAAAATTTACTTTTATGCTTGTATGTTTCATCTGGATGTTGTTTAATATCTGAAGCAAAATGGGTCCACCATCCACACATTGCCCGGGTTTGTTTCAAATGTCACTGCATTTCAGAGCTATTTTGCCAAAATCATTGCTTGAAATTGGGTTCATTTCCAAGTATAGATATGGAATTTTCTATTTTCATTTTATTTTTATGTTTAGTATATTCAGAGAAAAAGAGAGGGACATTGATTTTTGTTCAGATGTCTGTAAGAGTTTTTTTTTTTTTTTTTTTCAATTACCCGTTGGGCGTATATAAAATGAAACTGGAAGAGCTTCCTTTGATTTATCCTTTGAGAAGTTTTTGGTTTTGGTTTATATTGTATAATCAGAAAGCTCTGTCTCCTTTTATTCAGACCACATGCCCAGAAAAGGCAGTTTATATACAGGATGAATGGAAGAACAGAGCATTCACCTATCCCTGCATGTTCATTCTATTTCATTTTATTTTTTCTATTACTGTCGTACAAATAACCTGAAAGTCCATGGCTTAACACAGTGCTTCATTATTTTCTGAAATCTGTGCTCAGCAGTCTGGGTAATCTTCTGCTAATCTTGCCAGGATCACTCATATGTTGCATTCCTCTGTTAGGATTGGAGGGTTTAAGATGTACATAGTTTGCAATTGGTGCAAGCTGTCTTGGTTCACCACCTAGTGGCTTATCACTCTTAGGCTGGACTGGACTTTGACAACATGCTATTCTCAGAAGAAGGTGGGAATGTATACTCTATGGCCTCTCAAGGGTTAGGCTCTAGAAAGTTGTATAAAGTGAAACTTGCCCAGTCGTGTCTGACTCTTTGTGACTCTCTAAGCAAAAATACTAGAGTGGATAGCTTTTCCCTTCTCAGGGGAATCTTCCCAACCCAGGGATCTAATCCAGGTCTCCTGCCTGGCAGGCAGATTCTTTACCAGTTGAGCCAGAACTTGCATGTTATATTGTTGGTCAAAGCAAATTGCAAGCAAAGCTCCTAGTCAAGAGAGTTTCCATGATCTGAATGTCTAAGCCCCCCTCTCCAACCAAGTAAAATTCATGTATTGACTGTTAACCACCGAAGGCTATGGTGTTAGTAGGTGGAACTTTGTGGAGGTGCTTTGGTCATGAAAGTGGAGCCCTTATGAATGGGATTGTTGGTGTTTAGTCACTATGTCCAACTCTTTTGGAACCCCATGGACTGTAGCCTGCCAGGATCCTCTCTCCAGGGGATTTTCCAGGCAAGAATACTGCAGTGGGTTGCCATCTCCTCCTCCAAGGGATCTGTCCCACCCAGGTATCTAGCCCTGTCTCCTGCATTGGCAGGCAGATTCTTTACCAGTGAGCCACCTGAGAAGCCCATGAATGAGGTTAGTGTCTTTCAAAAGAGGCTCCAAAGAGATCCCTAGCCCTTCCACCGTGAGAGGCCATAGAGAGAAGATTTGGGTTATGAACCAGGAAGAGGCCCTTTACCTAGCTATGCTGGCACCATGACAGTGGTTGTCCAGCCTCCAGAAATGTGAGAAAAACATTTCAGTTGTTGATAAGCTACCACCTGAATGGATTAGAGAGGGGTGGGTAAACTTCAACTTTTGATGCTAACAATGGTAATTTCACAGTGCAGAATCATGGATCCAGGGAGGCCTGATTCATTGGAGGTCATTAGTATAAAATAAGGCAAAGCCAGAAAATTTCTAACAGGCTTAGTCATCATCACACCCAATTATAGCTTTTATATTGTATCATAACACTTTTGGTGGATTCAGTAATCCTCTCATTCTGACAAAGGAGGCTGGGTTTATGGTTTTAATTTTCAAAAATACTTCAGAGAAGAAATCATCCCATGTTGTCAATGAGAAAGGGGTGAAAGGTGATCAGTAATTCACTCCTCTGAGCAAATTAGATTAATACTACAACCATTTACTGAATGGTTATTTAGAGCTAGGTTCTTAGGTATGCACTTAAAATAATTATCACTTTTTAAATTCACAACATCTCTGTAAGTTTTATATTGTTATCCCTTCTTTGCAGTTGAGAAATATTAGACCTGGAAAGAGGAACTCCATTTCAGGCTCAGGTCTCTGTGATTACAAGGACTTACTGTTAAAGATTATCCTGTAGTCACTAAATATCTTAATAGATTTACTAAATTCCAAATTTTCATTGATTTTATTCATTCATATATCATTTTTTAAGATAATGAGTTCATTTGTATTTCATCTGAGAAGAATAATCCATGAAATAAATCTCATAAATATTTTCAATAAAAATTTACCCAGTAAATCTTTCCCTACAAGCAATAAAATGAACTAAAATGCTACATTAATCAAATTATTTTAGTGTTCTTACAAGTGTAGACAGATGCTCAGGGGAGTATAAGAAAGCCTAGAAGTAGATTCTTCAAAATATTTTTTTAAAAATCCACGCATAATTATCTTTTGAAGAGTGGAAAAATATATGACTATTTGATTTTGTTGAATAATTTGTCCAAGCACAGTTTTTAAATGTTTTGAAAAACATAATCTTATTCATATGAAAGATGTTATCAGTATTAATTCTAAATAGATTTAGGTTTTGAATAGTTAAAGAAAATATAAGTGAATAAATTTTAGGCCTCAGTATGAAAAAGACCTTTTTAAAAATAAACCAACTAAGTGATTTCTATAAAATATTAATAGATTTATACAAGTGGTTATGTTAGAAAATATATAACCTAGTTAGCAATCAAAGGAATACAAAATATAATTAGGCCCCCAATTCAGATGTGAGTTTTATAAAACTATAAAAGATATTAGAATTTTCAGTAGTAAGAAGAGATAGAGAGCATCAATAGCAGAAGAAGCTTTATATATACCATTATCCGCAATTATTTTTGCCTTGCAATAAACAAGAACAAAGTTTTCCTAAGAAAATTATAGCTATTTAAAATTGTTTTGTACAATGAGATTCATCATAATATTATTTATAAAGCAAAGCAATATATTACTTTGATGTCTCAAAAGTTTAAATAATATACAATTATACATCCAGAAAAAATACTATTGTCTATCTGATAAACATGTTGATTAAAGTTATAGAGAACTGCTGGTCATAATTTATGAAAACAATAAAAAACAAATGTAGGTATAAATCCTTGTAAATTACTCTATTTCATAGATATGTTAAAAATATAAAAATATTATAAAGATTCTATTATTTTAGAGTGATTTTTATTTTCTAGTTTTAGGTGTGTTTTTAAACCTTTCTGTCTTCTTCAATGATTATAATATATGTGTAAGTGAGGAATATTGAAAAAGTTTAGGAACCAATATGGCACTGCTACCTACTAGTCAAATCAATAACATCATCCGTCAGAGTGGGCACCGCTATAAACCAATCCGAGTGCTGCCAGACTATGGCAGTGGATGGCAGATCAGCTTGTGTACACACAATGCATCTCATAATCAAAAGAAAAGCAAGCAACATTATTGAGTGAAGCAGTGTAAACGAAGACACAGTTTGGATTGGGATCCATGAAATGGGAAGGGATATTTAATCTGCTTAGAATAATGACAAAATGAAAAAGATAGAGATAAAACATAGCATGTGGAAAAAAAAGGGGGGGAGGCATTTTGGAACCCCAGTACATGCTTGCTAAGTCGCTTTAGTAGTGTTAGACTCTGTGCGACCCTATGGACTGTAGACTGCCAGGCTCCTCTGTCCATTGGATTCTCCAGGCAGGAATACTAGAGTGGATTTCCATGCCCTCCTCCAGGGGATCATCCCAACCCAGGGATAGAACCCACGTTTCTTAGTCTCCTGCCCTAGCAGGCAGGTTCTTTACCACTTGCACCACCTGGAAACCCAGTATCCAAATCTAAAAAGAGACAGAATACAATAGGAAGTGTTAGAAATTAATTATATTTAATATAAATAATAGATTAAAATATAACATGAAATCAAGAATAAAGAAAAGTCTTACAGATACATCAGAGAGAAAATACAAAAACAAATAAGGAAATAAATGAAAATGATCAGGTTAGCAGCATTCTTCACCTGCAACAGAGGATAAAGAACACAGTAGATCAATGCTCTCATATTCTGAGGAACACTTACTTGAACAGGAATTCTATACCTAACTCTAAGAAAATAAGGTTTTTTCTCTCTTGCTAGAATTAAGAAAAATCAAATGCCCAGAATCTTTCTGAGAAAAAAAAATCTGAGAATCCATTTTAATAAGTAAGTGTAAAAAAAAAGTAAAAAATTATGAGAGATGGGAATTGGTGAGAGTAAATCAGAGGTTAAATAAAAAGGAATATTGAGATCAATGAGGTATCCATTGGTACGAATTGAAGAGACAGTCCACTCAAAATAAAAATGCTGTCTTCAAGAAAAATAGATTTCGTGCCCTATATCAAAACAATTTAAATTTGGAAATACAATAAAGAAGACATTTATTCTTTCAAAGACAGAAAGAAAAAAAAGAATAAAGCATGGACAGTGAACAGAATGCAAATGAAATCAGCCTTGAAAATATAAAGGTAATGGTAACAGCTGAAAGGGCTGGGAGGTGAAAGAATATCTGTTAAGGAAAGGCTTTTGACATTGGAACGTTCACTTTATGTTGTGAGAGGCAATGCTGAAGGAAAAATGTTGATTCAAGCATATTATCTGCAGCTAAATCTAAAAGCCCTACAAGTTAAAGTCAGTGGTGCAGGAAAATTTTTTCAGGAGGGATTGAGTGGAAGTAGAGGTTGAAGGATGTGAATTAAATCTTTTCCTTTTAAACTGGACATCAGTATTTGAGCTTGAAAAAGTAATAATATAATAAACTTTGTAACTTAACAAGAAGCTGCCATTGAAACTAAAATGAGAACCAGCTAACACTGGTCTCTCTAGACAGTGTGACTGAGAATGAAGTGGGTGTGATGAGTTGCTGCTCTTCACTATAGGACTCATAATCTTCCATGTTTGTCACATATGTACTGCAGTACATTGGTAGAAGTTTCAAAGTAACATTTTGACTGAAAGCTCATGAAAGCACCTGGAACCTTGCATGCCATACTTGAGTTAAAGGTTTCAAGTATGTGCGTGTTAGTTGCTCAGTCTTCTCTGACTCTGCCACTTCATGGATTGTAGCCCACCAGGCTCCTCTGTCCTTGGAATTCTCCAGGCAGAGTAATGGAGTAGGTTCCCATTTCCTCCTCCAGGGAATTCTGCTGACTCAGGGATAGAACCTGGGTCTTCTGCACTGCAGGCAGATTCTTTATTGTCTAGGGGTTTCTCTCACAGCTCAGTTGGTAAAGAATCCACCTGCAATGCAGGAGACCCCAGTTTGACCCCTGTGTTGGAAAGATCCCTTGAAAAAGGGAAAGGCTACCCACTCCAGTATTCTGGCCTGGAGAATTCCATGGACTGTATAGTCCATGGCATCACAAAGAGTCAGACTCTACTGAGCAACTTTCACTTTCTCTTTGTTTATCATCTGAGGCATCAGGAAAGCTCCCAGCGGCTTAAAAGTTTTCAAATACTTACATAAATACTAGTTTGTCTTTTTCTCCCATTAAAGCTGTCTTAAAATTAAAATCATTTATCCTTGCCCTTTACTATTTTGTCACTTTATATTATGCAGGTGATAATTTCAGATGTCTTCATTCTAAGTGGTTTTAACAAATGTCACAAGAGACAAAATATGGAGGACTCTTAGGCTAAACAGAATTTAAAATCACACAGGTATATTAACTTTCTTTTGACTCCCATAAGTCTCTCTTCAATAAAAAGCTAAAATAAGGCTTACTCATCTAGCTTGGGACAAGATAATTAGCCTATTAGTTGTAATAGTCAGTCAGTTCAGTCGCTCAGTCACTCAGTCGTATCCGACCTCATGGACTGCAGCATGCCAGGCCTCCCTGTCCATCAGCAACACCCAGAGTCACAGGTGTTAACTCACAGGTATTAACCCCTAATAAACATTTTATACATTAGCTTCTCTTCTTTTCTCAGCTAATTGTAAGGCCTTCTCAGACAACCATTTTGCCTTTTGCATTTCTTTTTCTTGGGGATGGTCTTGATCAAAGCCTCCTGTACATTGTCACAAACCTCTGTCCATAGGTTTTCAGGCGCTCTATCAGACTAATCCCTTGAATCTATTTCCCACTTCCACTGTATATTCATAAGGGATTTGATTTAGGTCATACCTGAATGGTCTACTGGTTTTCCCTACTTTCTTCAGTTTAAGTCTGAATTTGGCAATAAGTAGTTCCTGATCTGAGCCACAGTCAACTCCCAGTCTTGTTTTTGCTGACTGTGTAGAGCTTCTCCATCTTTGGCTGCAAGGAATATAATCAATCTGATTTCGGTGTTGACCATCTGATGATGTCCATGTGTAGTCTTCTCCTGTTGTTGGAAGAGGGTGTTTGCTATGACCAATGTGTCCTCTTGGCAAAACTCTTGTTAGCCTTTTCCCTGCCTCATTCTGTACTCCAAGGCCAAATCTGCCTGTTATTCCAGGTATTTCTTGACTTCCTACTTTTGCATTCCAGTCCCCTATAATGAAAAGGACATCTTTTCTCGGTGTTAACTCTAGAAGGTCTTGTAGATCTTCATAGAACCGTTCAACTTCAGCTTCTTCAGCATTACTGGTCAGGGCATAGACTTGGATTACTGTGATATTGAATCGTTTGCCTTGGTAACGAAGAGAGACCATTCTGTCATTTTTGAGTTTGCATCCAAGTACTGCATTTCAGACTCTTGTTGACTCTGATGGCTACTCCATTTCTTCTAATAGATTCTTGCCCACAGTAGTAGATATAATGTAGATGAAGTAGACTTACCAAATGTATTTACAATTCTATATATATATATATATATAATGTTATATACATTCATGTATTGTTATATATATAATAATATATGTTATTATTTATTTCTCCCTGAAAGCAAGAACACATATAAAATTAAAAATAGAAAATATAATCAGACCTGTCTCCCTAAGAATGTAGTAGTGAATTGATCTGAAATTATTTCTAATAATAGCTCTCATTCTGAAAATTTACTTCTAAGTCCAACTGTAGTTCCTCACTCTTCTCAACACATTTAGTAGGCACCTTTTTTATTTCCATGCATCATTTCTGCAATTAAATTATGACTATGAATTGTCATGATTAAGCAAAATTTCCCAAGGGGATCAATAAGTGCACAATTGAATCTCAGTGTAGTGGCAGAAACAGCCAACTGTAAAAATTATCAGCCAAATAAAGGAGCAATTAAATTCTGTGTCTATAAAAGTACAGGTGCAAAATATAATGCCGCAGCTAAATCTCATGAAAAATTTGGCTCTTCATATAAAATTCAATTGGTGGTCATTGTTTCTGGTATAAATATGAAGAGCATTATATTCCAGGAGAGAAACAACTTTGAGTTATGAATGTCTCCCCAATAGAAGCCACCCTAGAATCTGTCATCCATAATCACTTTTGAAAAATTCTGTGCTCTCTCAAAATGATTATGTCATTCTATCATGTATACTATCATGTAAGAATTGAATCGCCAGTCTATGTCTGACGCAGGATACAGCATGCTTGGGGCTGGTGCATGGGGATGACCCACAGAGATGTTATGGGGAGGGAGGTGGGAGGGGGGTTCATGTTTGGGAACACATGTAAGAATTAAAGATTTTAAAATTAAATTAAAAAAATTAATTAAAAAATTTTAAAAAATGATTATGTCAATTGAAATACTTTCTATAAAGAAATACTTTGAAAAATTACCTGGTAAGAATAAATGTAAGAAGCAATTTTGTACCTGATAATGGAAACCTGATACAAATCATCTTTCATTATCTTATTGTAAAATCCTAAGTTCCTATTATATAAACACAGATTACTATCCCATTAGCTAGACCTTTCTTTATTCATGAACATAATATAGGAACTGTTAATGCTGAAGATAATAGTAACAGAAACTTTCTTAGGGCTTCTATATAGGACTAAATCATTTTTTAAATTCAATGAAATTGCTGCCTTCAATTACTTTAAAATAGGTGACAAAGCACTTATTTACAAATTTCAGACATTTTGGTTGTTTTAGAGTCCCTGAGCACAAATGTGCACAAACATTATCTTCCAAATAATTAGTGACACATAAATTACATGTTAATCTTAGGTCATGCTTTCTGTTATCCTAAGTAACGGTAGACCTAAATAAAACAATGATTGTCATTTGCAATTGAGATATTTAAAATTTAGGTTGCCTAGAGAAATATTTTTTTAATTTTATTTAGGTTTTTAAACTTGATTTGAGAGCTAGCAGTTCATGTATTAAACAACTATTCACTCTATTAAACACATTAAAATACCTAAATAAGTCATAGATGATCTTTCTGTAGATATTTTTTCTGCTCCATATTGTTTTAGATATCAACAAATAAAACAGAATGGCTATGAGCTGAGAATTCCCACTCTCCAAGCTAATATATATTAAAATATGCTTATTTGATAAAGTGAGAATTTTAAAAAATTGAACTGTAGTTGACATAATATTAGTCTTAGGTGTATGGCATAGTAATTCATTATTTGAATAGATTGCATTCCAAATAAAGTTATAATAGAATATTGAATATGTTCCCTGTGTTGTATATTACATCCTTGAAACATCTATTTTACAGTTTTATACCTAGCAGTTTGTACCTCTTAATTCCCCTCACCCATTTTGCCCTCCCACTCTGGCAACCACTGATCTGTTCTTTATGTCTGTAAATTTGTTACTGTTTTGTTACATTTGTTCATTTGTTTTATTTTTTTAGACTGTACATATGAGTGAAAACATCCTGTATTTGACTTTCTCTTTCTGACTTATCTCACTAAGCATAATATCTTCTAGGTATATCCATGATGTTGCAAATCACAAAATTTTATTCTTTTTAATGGCTGAGCAATATTTCATTATCTATATCACATCTTCTTTATCCATTTGTCTGTTGATGGACACTTAGTTTGCTTTCATTATTTGGCTGTTGTAAATAGTGCTACTGTGAACACTGGAATATATATATGTTTTTGAAATAGTGTTTTCATTTCCTTCAGATAAATACCCAAGAGTGGGATTGTTAAATGGTGTCGTTGTTCTATTCTTAATTTTTTGAGGAAACTCCATACTGTTTTCCACAGCAGCTGTATCCATTTACATTCTCACCAATAGAGCATTAGAGTTTTCTTTTCTCCACGTCCTCTCCAACACTTGTAATTTCTTGTTCTTTGATGATAGCCATTTTGGCAGATATGAGGTGATGACTCATTGTGATTTTGATTTTGATTTCCCTAATGATTAGAAAATTCTTCACCAGGCAAATATATGTAGGAAACATTAATATTTTGATCCATGAAGGAGCTGAGAGCAAAGTAATATACCAGTTGAATAGTTTATTTCTTCAGCAAGTACAATGAGATAAAATAAGATAATTTTTTATTGCATTTCATAAATAGTGCTGATAGATTCTATGCCATAAATCTGAGAAGCTGCCCATGATAAATCATCAGTGATACTTTATTAAATGGGTCTTTTGACAGGAAATATAAATCAGTATCATTTTAAAAAGTCAGTATTATTTTGTCTATATTTTCAAGTGAAGAAACTGAGGCATAGAGAAGTAATTTAACCTGGCAAAGACACACAGTCAGCAAGTGACAAAAATGCCCAGGAAGGCTAGTTTCAGATCCCATTAAAATCCTGTTTTGAGGAACTTTTGTGAAAAATAATAGTGTCCATTTAAAACATGTAATTTTCCCACTAGATATGCCATAAATATTCTTAAAATAATTTTTAAAAATCTACCTGTCATATTACTATTTTGACTAAAGATATTATAATACATTTTGAAGTTTTATAAAGCTCCAATTTAACAGTTAAGGAGAACTAGCAAGCACACAGTTACACAGCCAGCAGGAAGCATACCTTTATTCTTAATTATTATTATTTTGAAAGTCAGTTGAAGAGAGCTGAATTTGAGAAAGAGGTTTTATAAAATCAAATATAAAATTGTAGTCATATGTTGATAAAATATTATTTTCTAAATTTTATTCAATTATTTCAAATTTTGAAAAATAATTTTGATTTATCTTCCAGTTTGTGACATTATATTTTGTTGTTGAATCTCATTAATTATGAATTGTGTCTTTTGTTTATGTCACAGTTTACTTCTGTGCATTTTTATTCTTTTGATTCATCTTTTCTTGCCATTCAAATGTTATACATTCTTAAATGTTTCCATTTCAATAATTTTAATAGTTTGAGTGTATAGAGATTTGAAGTGTTAAATTCTCTTCAACAATGATCATTAGGCTGCCAAGTTTAAGGTTGTATATAAACCATCCTTTAAGATTAGTTCTATAGACACCTCACACCTATAGCCTTTTGAATTATTCTTTATGACTCATCAGGAAATAAAAAAGCCTAGCACTTGATTTTTAGATGGTTCTGTATGTTATGTTGACCTCATCTGGAGATTGACTGCTGCAGCATTCAAGTCCCACTGAGGAATAGGGAGAAAAAGTCTTCCTAGTAGGCAATCTATCACAAAGTACATTTGTTTTCTTACTCTGACTGGAGGTGTTATAGCCAAAGATCCTGCATGAAATTATGCAAATTGGCCAACATTTTGGCCAAGTGGTCAGGCACTTGAACAAAATAGGAATATTGATGAAAAGGAAACCTGGGCAAGAGCAATGTCAGTTGACTTTTTGGAAAGGGTACACAATGTGTGGGGTGTGTGGCTCAGTAGGTAAAGAATCTGCTTGCAGTGCAGGAGACACAGGAGACATGAGTTCAATCTCTGGGTCAGGAAGATCCCTGGGAAAAAGGAGTGGCAACTCACTCCAGTATTCTGGCTTGGAAAATTCCATGGACAGAGGAGCCTGGTGGGCTACATTCTATGGAGTCACAAAGAGTCAGACATGACAGAGCACACACATAGAATGTGTGGCCATTTATACATAATGTGAAGGTTTGCAAACAGTATCATTGCAAAGAGGCTAGAAATGACTGAGAGGACACGATGACCCATTGTTTAACTGTCATTCAGCTTTTTTCCTTAACATCAGTGCTTAACAAAGAGGCAATAATAGCAGGAGCGGAGGTCACCTGTATGTTTATCAATTTAGGAGTTTCTTCTCTAACAGCTACCACCTCAACATGTATCTAAACTCCTAAAAATAGAGGTAAACCTAAGTCTGTGCTGTGGCCCAGTTCACCAAAGAGACCACCCAGTCACCTAGAAGCAAAGTGCTTACATTTATATGACCCGGGAATCATAGACAGTGATTATCATTAATACAAAAAACATTCATTCTGAATATCTTCCTTCCTGTAATGATATGCCAGCCATAATTTATAAATGTCTAAGAATATTCATTGTTGTGATGGCATAAAAATTCTTTCTTCTCTCAAAGAAAATTAGTTTTCATTAAAATAACTCACATCCATGAATTTTACTGCTTTAGACATATTCCATCACCAAGATGCCACTGGCTTCATAAAATGTGGGAATTAAAAATTGAATACTCAGTATTGTTGAGTCACTAAGTTGTGTCCAACTCTGCAGCCCCATGGACGGCAGCACGCCAGGCTTCCCTGTCCTTCACCATCTCCCGGAGTTTGCTCCAGCTGATGTCCATTCAGCCAGTGATGCCATCCAACCATCTCATCCTCTATTGCCTCCTTCTCCTGCTCTCGACGGCTCTAGCTAAGAGACAACATTGTAAGTTTGGGTTACTGTTCTGTGAGATGATATATCTATCTATCTATTTATCTATCTATCTATCTATCTATCTATCTATATATATATATATAAATGTTGACACATTGACCGTCTCTTGGTTCTATTTCCTCTGTTGCCAGGATACATACAACTAGAAATCAGACATGGATATATATGAAGTATTTCACTGCTGTGTGTGGGCACAAAGTCAATGCACATTCTGTCACTTTTGAACTTGTTACTTGCACATTAACAATAAATTAAAAATGGAAATGATATGTGTGACTCTTAGGCCAAAGTATTAAGAGCCAGATTTTCACAGCACTTTTTCACTCTCATATTATGACCAGCAGTAATCTAGATGGTGACAACTCCCTCTGTCTTTCCCATAGTAACTGTGGAAGAGTGGAGATTCAGCCACTTTGTGACAGATGTAGAGAATGAGCAAAAACGAAACTTTTTGTTTTAAACCACTGAGATTTTTGAGTTTGTACCACATCCTGAAAGATGAAAATACATTGTAATAATAAGTGGTCACTGACAAAAAAAAAAAAGAAAGATACCATATATTGTTCATTTTTATTATATATTATTTATTCAGTGTATATTAAATATATATTGGTATTAAATAGTAGCCAACACTGTGCTTGGTTGTTAAGCAGGGATTTTCCCTTTCAATGCAAAGTGAATCATTTGGAAAATATTCCCGTGGTGATTTTGAAATTGAATTGTGTGCATGATGAATTTATATTCTAAGTCTAGAGGCCATAGACAGAGTGCCGGTACTGTGTTGGCTGCTTTTGGCTAAATTGGACAAGGTAGTATAAGAAAGAGAGTGTCAGACAAGGGGTAGTATACAGACAGAAATGAAATGGAGTAAAATTCAGAATTCAGGAACTCGCAGTTCTAGAAAATGTTTTAATTTCAACCCTAACTGCTAAAAGGTAAATTTAAGAAAGTCTTGAACAATAACTACAAAAAAATGCAAATGGAAAATAAAGAATCCAATGAAGAGTATCTGACACTCTCACTGTTAAAAATTGTATATGTATTAGTATACTCTAGATTAAAGGTCCATTTAAAGGCATACCACTAACTAAATCCATTACGTAGGGCAAATTAGTTAGGAAAGAGATGAAGGATCTAATTCTCCCACTGAAGCCTGAGATGACAAACGTATATTCACCTAAGTCAAGAGAGATAGAAATAAAAAAAAGAAAAGAAAAGAAAAGAAAAGAAGGAGGAAAGAAAGGCAGAAAGAAGAAGAGGGACAAAAACGAAGAAGAAAAGTAAGTCAGGCTAAGTTCAGTTCAGTTCAGTCGCTCAGTCGTGTCTGACCCTTTGCGACCCCATGGATCGCAGCACGCCAGGCCTCCCTATCCATCATCAACTCCCGGAGTTCACTCAGACTCACATCCATCGAGTTGGTGATGCCAGCCAGCCATAACATCCTCTGTCATTCCCTTTTCCTCCTGTCCCCAATCCCTCCCAGCATCAGAGTCTTTTCCAATGAGTCAACTCTTCGCATGAGGTGGCCAAAGTACTGGAATTTCAGCTTTAGCATCATTCCTTCCAAAGAACACCCAGGGCTGAAGTTTATCTTAAAAACAGCTTAGCCATGATGATTGCTACATGGAACTGACTCCAGTAAAATATATGAGGCCAGATAAATTTTTGAGTGTCTAGTGTTAAAAAGTCTAACATCTTGGATTAAAAGAAATAATGTTTGAAACTTAGCATGAACTATTACTTTGGCCACTTAATGCCGAAAGCCAATTCCTTGGAAAAGAGCCTGACACTGGGGAAGATTGAAGGCAAAAATAAGAATGAGCCAGCAAAAGATGAGATGGCTAGACAGCATCACTGACTTAATGGGCATGGATTTGAGCAAACTCCAGGAGATAGTAGAGGACAGAGGAGCCTGGAATGCTTCAATCCACTGGGTCACAAAGAGTCAGGCATGACTTAGCGAATGAACAACAACAAATAAACTATTAGCTAATATGTTTCTCCAAGAGAGAAGCAGAATGAGATATTGGCTCAGCACTAAAAGAAACCATGGGAAAACATGGAAAAGGTAGGACCTCCGACAGAGGTTATTGCAAGAATGTGTATATCTGCTTCTCCAAGCAAGAAATGTGCCACAAAGTAGCTTGCCTTATTAGTTTTCTGAGTCCAAAAAGCAATCTGATAGAAATCTAGACAGATTTCTTCTCTGCATCGGCCCAACATAGGAAGACTGCTCCAGACTGCCCTGAAATGCTAGATTTTGAGCTTGATACCATGATTTTGCAGAAGTAGCAAGTTTGTATTTTACAGTGAAAGACAAAATGAGCCAAAGTACTGCTAGGGAAATTAAATAAATAGTCATGTTTCAGCTTCAGAGACAAAGCAATGGAGACCTCTCACCTTTCTTCTAACTTGCCTGGACCCTGCCCTGACTGTGAGTGTGCCCTGACCGCCTGCCGTGAGCACAAGACCTATAGCACCATAGATAATATAGGAGAATCACTATAAGATAGGGGAATCTTGAAATCACTGAGTCCCTGAGGGGGCCCTGGCCAACCAAAACCCAGGCTTACCAACATTCCAAGCTTTATAAGACAACAAATAGCTGTTGCTGTTGCTGTTAAGTCGCTTCAGTCGTGTCCAACTCTGCGACCCCATAGACGGCAGCCCACCAGGCTTCCCCATCCCTGGGATTCTCCAGGCAAGAACACTGGAGTGGGTTGCCATTTCCTTCTCCAATGCATGAAAGTGAAAAGTGAAAGTGAAGTTGCTCAGTCGTGTCCGACTCTTAGCGACCCCGTGGACTGCAGCCCACCAGGCTCCTCCATCCATGGGAGTTTCCAGGCAAGAGTACTGGAGTGGGGTGCCATTGCCTTCTCCTAAACAAATAGAATTAACATGAAAACGAGCTGCAATTTGCTCTTGGATAGATGATGATATCACAACTAATTAAATCCCTGGTCAGGAAACTTAAGATCCCACATGCCAAAGCAAAAACAAAACAAAAATTGCCTAATGGTTATGTGTTTGTGTGTTTGTGTGCTGTCTCTTCAGCCTTGTCCAACTCTTTGCAACCCTATGGACTGTACGCTCCTCTGTCCATGGGATTCTCCAGGCAAGAATCCTGGAGTGGGTTGCCATTGCCTTCTTCATAGGATCTTCCCCACCCAGGATTCGAACCTGTGTCTCTTAGGTCCCCTGCATTGGTAAGCAGGTTTTGACCACTAGCTCCAGCTGGGAATTGGGCTCCAAATAGAACTGCATCAGCAGGGACCGAAAAGTTTCACTGTACTGGCTGATAAGCTCAATCCTAAAACTGTGAGGAAATAGAATTGACTGTAATTGGAGGAGGAAGAGAGGCCCACGCCTGGAACTTAAACATTTTCTGGAGAGTCACTTTTTATTTTCATGTTTAGTAGCAAGCAAATGTAAGATGGAATCAGCTTAATAAATATCAGGACCACCAAATATTCAAATCCTTCAAAATGAATGTTTGGGTCACTTCAACAGGTCAAGAACTGTGATGAGCGTCAGGTAGTATTTTAGTATCTGAGGGCAAAAGAGATATGAGAAGAAGATTAGACTTGTAACATAAATATGAACGGTTTCCTCTTTTCTAGTCTCAGAAATGAAGATCTTGGCAGTTATACTGATTACATTTTGGCTTTGTTGCTTTGTAGTATTGATTTGTTCTTGTTCAGTCACCCAGTTGTGTCCAACTCTGTGACCCCATGGACTGCAGCATGCTAGGCCTCCCTGTCCCTCACCATCACCCAAAGTTGGCCCAAATTCATGCCCATTGCATCAGGGATGCCATCCATCCAACTATCTCATCCTCTGACACCCTCTTCTCCTTTTGCGCTCAATCTTTCCCAGCATCAGGGATGTTTCCAATTAGTCAGCTGTTCATACCAAATGACCAAAATACTGGAGTTTCAGCTTCAGCATCAGTTTTTTGAGCGAGGATTCAGGGTTGATTTCCCTTAAGATCAACTGGTTTCATTTCCATGCTGTCCAAGGGACTCTCAGGAGTCTTCTCCTGCACCACAGTTCAAAGGCATCAATTCTTTGGCATTCTGCCTTCTTTACGGTCCAGCTCTCTGACACCATGGACTGTAGCCCACCAGGCTCCTCTGTCCATGGGATTTCCCAGGCAAGGATACCGAAATAGTTGTCATTTCCTTCGACAGGGGACCTTCTGGGACCAGGGATTAAACTTGCATTTCCTGCATTGGCAGGCGGGTTCTTTACCACTGAGCCATCAAGGAAGCCCTCAATATAAAATGAATAAAATTGCTTAGCAGCCAAACATGTGGAATTTGCTGTTGATTTGCATATTGGATCTTAATCAAAATTTCTCCTTATATCCTCTACTCTCTACTTTTAAAAACAGTATAATAAGACTGTATTAGACAGTACTGGAGAAGGCAATGACACCCCACTCCAGTACTCTTGCCTGGAAAATCCCATGGACAGAGGAGCCTGCTAGGCTGCAGTCCACGGGGTCGCTAAGAGTCCGACGCGACTGAGCATCTTCACTTTCACTTTTCACTTTCCTGCATTGGAGAAGAAAATGGCAACCCACTCTAGTGTTCTTGCCTGGAGAATCCCAGGGGCGGCGGAGCTTGGTGGGCTGCCGTCTATGGGGTCACACAGAGTTGGACACAACTGACGCGACTTAGCAGCAGCAGCAGCAGCAGTAGCAGACAGTCCTAGACTGGACAGTATTATATTCTATAAATACTGTCTCTTAGGTTCTGTTCTGATGTGAAATGGCAGTTCTAAAAGCATAAACTGCAGCAGGCTCTGCCATGAGTGTGTTTATTCAACTTTAGGTAACATAGCTTTCTTACTCTGTCCCTCACACTGTAAGGCCATTTCAGACACTTGAGCTTCTTCCTGTAGTTTGCTTTGCTCCTCCTATTCTTACAGCATTGTATAGCCAGTCCTCTTACCAAAGCCCTCCATTTAAACTCCTAAGGTGATATTTATTTTTCTCCTGGGACACTAATGCTAATACAAAAGGGGCAGCTCCTTCCTCCCTTTAAAATTAGGAAAGAGGTAAGGGCTTCCCAGTATCACTACTTTTTTTATATATAAATTTATTTATTTTAATTGGAGGTTAATTACTTTACAATATTGTATTGGTTTCGCCATACATCAACATGGATCCACCACAGGTATACACATGTTCCCCATCCTGAACCCCCCTCCCTCTTCCCTCCTCGTATCATCCCTCTGGGTCATCCCAGTGCACCAGCCCCAAGCATCTAGTATCATGCATCAAACCTGGACTGGCTATTCATTTCATATATGATATTATACATGTTTCAATGCCATTCTCCCTAATCATCCCACCCTCTCCCTCTCCCACAGAGTCCAAAGGACTGTTCTATACATCTGTGTCTCTTTTGCTGTCTCGCATACAGGATTATTGTTACCATTTTTCTAAATTCCATATATATGCATTAGTATACTGTATTGGTGTTTTTCTTTCTGGCTTACTTCACTTTTGCCGAATCTGATTAGAAGTTTTTGCCAACATTATATGACAAAAAAGATAAAAATAATAATTGAAATAAGCCTATTATTTTTCAAAGATAATATGATTATGTAGAATTTGAATGCAAATCTACAATGAAAATGGAAAATAAATAAACCTGGAAAATATTATATACAAATATCAGCATTATAGGTGTTTTTAGGTGAAATTTATGTAATATGAAATCAAATATTTAAAGTAAACATTTCAATAAAATGAATTTTATTCATGAGTCCCTCGTTCCCTGCTCATTGGAGTCATACATGGGTGATTACAGAGCTGGGAAGAAAAAAGAATGGATTTTCCAGAAAACATGCAGAATTTTATATTTCCAATTTATAAAATCTTTGTAACCTTCTCTGATTCAGACTCATGTGGGAACAGTTGTTTTACTTTAATGTGTACTGTGTCACAAAATCCTATAAAATCTCTAAATAATCTTTGGAAAAATACTAACACTTCAGCAGCATTGGTTACATTTGCAATGTGTGCAACTATTACCTCTATCTAGTTCCAAAATATTTTCATCCCTCCAAACTAAAACCCCACACCCACTGGACAGCTCCTTTCCATTTCTCCCATCCCAGCCCCTGTCAACCACCAGTCTGCTTTCCGTCTCTATGAATGTACTATATTACTATGAATATTTCACATAAATGGAATTATGCCACATTGGAACATTACTGTCTCATTTATTTCATCTACCGTAGTGTTAGGTTCACTCACATTGTAGTTTATATTATTACTTAATTTCTTTTTATGGATGAATAGTATGTATGTATATATCACAATTTATTTATTAATTCATATATTTGGGGACATTTGACTTGTTTCCACTTTTTGGTTATTTTGAATATGAACATGCATATTCATAGGTTTGTTTGAACCTGTTTTAAATTATTAGGGGTATATACCTGGCACTGGGGCTTCCCTCATGGCTCTGTGGTAAAGAATCTGCCTGTAATGCAGAAGACCTAGATTGATTCCCTAGACCAGGAATATTCCCCTGGAAAAGGGAATGGCAACCCACTCCAGTATTCTTGCCTGAAGAATTCCATGGACAGAAAAGCCTTGTGGGTTATAGTTTATGGGCTCACAAAGAGTCAGACATTATTGAGCAACTAAGCACACACATGATATTAGAAATTTTTAAAACAACATAACTTTCATTATTAGAGAGTAAAATATGTTACAAAGGTATGGTATAATAAATAAACAAATTGATAAAAACAGAGATCCAACCAGCCCATCCTAAAGGAGATCAATCCTGGGTATTTATTGAAAGGACTGATGTTGAAGCTGAAACTCCAATATTTTGGCCACCTGATGTGAAGAGCTGACTCATTTGAAAAAACCTTGATGGTGGGAAAGATTGAAGGCAGGAAAAGAGGGGGATGACAGAGGATGAGATGGTTGGATGGCGACACCAACTCTATAGACATGGGTTTGGGTAGACTCCGGAAGTTGGTGATGGACAGGGAGGCCTGGTATGCTGCGGTTCATGGGGTCGCAAAGAGTTGGACACGACTGAGTGACTGAACTGACTGACTTACTGACTGAGGTTATAAGATCAGAACCAAATCTGTGTTTGGTTATAGTATTTGACAAAAGTGGTATTTTAATTCTATGAGAAAATGAATAATTTTATGATAGGAAAATTGGAGATAGCACTGGAAAGAGTAAAGATAATTTGATTTCCCATTCAGGTCATTGCAAAAGTTAAAATCCAAATATTTCAAGTAAAGTGAAGTGAAGTGAAGTTGCTCAGTTGTGTCTGACTCTTTGCGACCCCATGGACTATAGCATATCAGGCTCCTCCATCCATGGGATTTTCCAGGTAAGAGTACTGGAGTGGGTTGCCATTTCCTTCTCCAGGGGAAATTCCAGACCCAGGGATTGAACCCAGGTCTCCCGCATTGTAGGCAGACACTTACTATATAAAACCCAAATAACAAAATAACAGAAAAAATAGCATTAATATTAATTTAAAAATTAGGGATAGAATAATATACTTATGCCATTGAAAAATTAAAGATCATTTTAAAATATAGAATGACATGCAAGAGCAAAAATAAAACATTATTCAATTTAAGCATAGTATTTCTAAAATCAGATATTACAATACACTATAGATAAAGAGAAAAAAGATAAGATGGGAAAAACCATTTGCATCATAGCAGGATTAATATGCCCAAATATGGAGAACTTTAATAAATCATTAAGGTCAATAACTTAATAGAAAATTAAGAAACTAATGTACAGTCTCTTCTACTGGTGTTGCTCAGCCACTAAGTTGTGTCTGACTCTTTGAAACCCCGTGGACTACAGTATGCCAGGCTTCCCTGTTCTTCACCATCTCCCAGAGTTTGCTCAAACTCTTGTCTATTGACTCAGTGATGCCATCCAACCAATATCTTCTATAGACTTTTCATAACAACATAAATTGATATAAAATATCAGATTTCAATTGACCAGCAATTATTTAAATTTAAAATAAACATAGGCTTGTATTCAGTTTTTAATCTCTAGGGAATTAACTATAAAGACTGCCTCATGTCCTCACAGAAGTAACATTTCTGACAGATTTTTTTTTTCCAATAATTCATTCATTTTATAATTGGAAGTATGTACCTCCTGACCATCTTCACCCATTTTCTGACCCTCACAAAACTCCTCCAATTTATGCTCAGTATCTGAGTTTTGTCTGGTTTTATTTATTATTTATTCATTTTTTTTTATTTCACACACAAGTGATATCCTATGATATTTGACTTTCTCTGTCTGACATATCATTTAGCATAATATCCTCAAGGTTCATCTGTGTAGTTACAAATGACAAGATTTCATTCTTTGTTATGTCTGAGTAGTGCTCATATATATAAATATATATATATGTGTGTGTGTGTGATTTATATATATCATATCTTTTATCTATTCATCTATCAGTGGATACTTAGTTTAGCTTATTTGATATCTTGGCTATTACAAATAATGCTGCAGTGAACACTGGGTAGATATATCACTTTGAATTAGTATTTTATTTTCCTTACCCAGAGGTGGATAGTAAGATAGGTAGTTCTATTTTTAATTTTTTGAGAAACCTCCATACTCTTCTCCATATTGGCTATACTAATTTACATTTCCACCAACAATGATCAAAAGGATTCCCTTTTCTCCACATCCTTGACCACACTTACTTGTTTTTTGGTGATAGACATTCTAACAAGAGTGAGATATTATCTCACTGTGGTTTTGGTTTGCATTTTATTGATAATTAGTAGATATGCAGGTGACACCACTCTTATGGCAGAAAGTGAAGAGGAACTAAAAAGCCTCTTGATGAAAGTGAAAGAGGAGAGTGAAAAAGTTGACTTAAAGCTCAACATTCAGAAAATGAAGATCATGGCATCTGGTCTCATCACTTCATGCGAAATAGATGGGGAAAGAGTGGAAACAGTGTCAGACTTTATTTTTTTGGGCTCCAAAATCACTGCAGATGGTGACTGAAGCCATGAAGTTAAAAGACGCTTACTCCTTGGAAAAAAGTTATGACAAACCTAAATAGCATATTGAAAAGCAGAGATATTACTTTGCCAACAAAGGTCCATCTAGTCAAGGCTATGGTTTTTCTAGTAGTCAAACAAGACCAGTAGCTGATTGTGACTCTGATCATGAACTCCTTATTACCAAATTCAGACTGAAATTGAAGAAA